>NC_092415.1:83174411-83807411 GCF_040894005.1 Engystomops pustulosus | reverse complement strand
ATTTTTACTTTTACTGGGAAGGGGGATTGGGAGGTGTTTAACTCTTCCATTTCTGACTTTTTTTGTTTCATAATTATTATTTTAATTTATTAAAATTTTTACCTGTGGCGGGAGAAAGCAAGGAACACATTGCATATGTACTCCCTTCTGTTTTTATAGACAAATCACATGTAGCAGCTATCTCATGGAAACAGTCCATTACAGAGCCTTGCAAAAGTCTTCAGCCCCCTTTAACTTTTCTACATTTTGCCACATTTCAGGCTTCAAACAAAGATATAAAATTGTATTTTTCTGGTGAAGAATCAACAAGAAGGAAACAATTAAGAAGTGGAACAAAATTTATTGAATATTTTAGACTTTTGTAAAAAATAATAAACTAAAAATTGGGGCGTGCAATATTATTCGACCCCTTTACTTTCAGTGCAACAAACTCACTCCAGAAGTTCAGTGAGGCACTCTGGGTGTGTTCACACTTTGCAGTTAAAACTGCATCGCAATCAGCTTTGAGGTGGTTTTAGGTGCAGTTTTGTCAATTGAACAGGTGAAAGACATGAACTGAATGAGTGAATTTGATTTTGAAGGGGAAACCCGCTCCTCAAATGTCATTCACCCTTTCCGTTCATGTCTTTCACCTGTGCAATTGACAAAACTGCACCTAAAACCACCTCAAAGCTGATTGCGATGCAGTTTTAACTGCAACGTGTGAACGTACCCTCTGAATGATCCAATGACCTGAGTGAAGTTGGCCCCCCCACCTTGTTCAAATCAAACAAAATTGGTGTCAAACGTTTGTGCTACGTTTGTGCAGCAGAAATTTTCGTTTGTGCCGCTATCGTTTTTAAGATATTAATGAGAGAGTTTCCAGAGGTCATCAGAGGTCAACCAGCCCCCCCACCTTGCCCAAACCAAACCAAACTGGTGCCGAACAATTCTGCTACGTTTGTGCTGCTTAAATTTTTGTTTGTGCTGCTTTTGTTTTGAATAAATGAACAAAAAATTAAAGTTCAAAAGTTCAAGCAGCTCCCCCACATTAACCGAATCAAACACTACGTTTGTGCAGCAAAAATTTTCGTTTGTGCCGCTATCATTTTTACGGTATGTTCAGGTGTTTACATAGGTTAAAGGTGTTTAGGATGAACTGGTAAAAAACAAACTTAGTGACACTTCCCTAGTTTGATCACCAGGGGGAGCTAGCAAACACATTGTACTTTGGAAGAAATGAACTCTGATGACCTCTGGAAAAAGGAAGAATATATTAAAAATGATAGCAGCACAAACGAAAATTTTTGCTGCACAAACCAGCACAAACGGAGCACTAATGTTTGACATCAGTTTTGTTCGATTTGGTTAATGTGGGGGGGCTGCTTGAACTTTTGACCTTTCATTTTTTGTTCATATATTCAAAACAAAAGCAGCACAAACAAAAATTTGAGCAGCACAAACCAGCACAACCGTAGCAGAATTGTTAGGCACCAGTTTTGTTTGGTTTGGACAATGTGGGGGGGGCTGGTTGACCTCTGATGACCTCTGGAAACTCTCATTAATATCTTAAAAACGATAGCGGCACAAACGAAAATTTTTGCTGCACAAACCAGCAAAAACGTAGCACAAACGTTTGACACCAATTTTGTTTGATTTGAACAAGGTGGGGCGGCCAACTTCACTCAGGTGATCCAATGTTGTCCCCAATGACTGATGATGATCAATATAATCCACCTGCGTGTAATAAAGTCTCCGTATAAATACACCTGCTCTGTGATGGTCTCAGGGTTCTGCATCATGAAGACCAAGGAACACACAAGGCAGGCCCGTGATACCGGATTTGGATACAAAAGATTTCACAAACTTTAAACATCAGCAAAGAGCACTGTGCAAGTGATCATATTGAAAAGGAAGGAGTATCAGAACACAGCAAATCAACCACATCCCTATAAACTTTCATCTCAAGCAAGGAATAGATTGATCAGAGATGTGGCCAAGAGGCCCCTGATCACTCTGGAAGTACTGCAGAGATCTACAGCTGAGGTGGGAGAGTCTGTCCATAGGACAACAATCATACACTGCACAAATCTGGCTTTTATTAAGAGTGGCAAGAAGAAAACCATTTCTCAAAGATATCCATAAAAAGTCTTGTTTAAAGTTTGCCACATGTGGAAGAAGGTTCTCAGGTTGGATAAAGCTAAAATCAAACTTTTTGGGCACCATTCCAAACAATTTGTTTGTCATAAAAACAACACAGCTCATCAACCTGAACACACCATTCCCACTGTCACACATGGTGGTAGCAGCATCATGGTTTGGGCCTGCTTTTCTTCAGCAGGAACAGGGAAGGTGTTTAAATTTCGTTCCACTTCACAATTGTGTCCCACTTGTTGATTCTTCACCAAAAATTACAATTTTATATCTTTAGGTTTGAAGCCTGAACTGTTGCAAAAGGTAGAAAAATTCAAGCGGGCCGAATACTTTCGCAAGTCACTGTGGATCACTGTTACCGCTGTACAAATGGACATGCAGATAAGATACACATGGCTTCTACCCTGCATGCCTTTTAACCTAGTCTTCCCCGGGAATCCTGATGACATCATTACTGTGACAGCGCTGTGAAAGGTGGCCAATTGTATCGTCCCCTTCTCACATTAAAAGTTCAGGCTGTCAGTCAGTGTGACAGCCCGATCCTGCAGATGACACCATACGGGCAAGCCCCTACATACTTCGTCTGGATTTTGAAACACATTCCACATGGAACGTATGCATGCAGCCAAATGAGCATGTGAGGAATTGTAGTGGGTGACCTCACTGAATCAGTCACCAGACTTCTAAGCACAGAAAGAAATAAGATTTTTATAAATTAGACATACACAATTAAATAAATCTATGTCTCAGCTCCTCCTGCACTATAACATGCTAAAGGCACATACACATTTTTTTTTCCATAGGAGAGGTTTCCTTTAAATCTAAATTTCCTTAGTTGTGTGCAAGTGAACAGAAGGTTTAATTAAAATAGAACTTTTACATTATTTATGTAGACAGTTCTTTTTTTCATGGAATTCACATGTGGGGAAGAACAAAACATTTCTTTTTTAGGAAAAGTTTAAGAAATCTTGGTGTTGATTCAAATTAGAAACAAAGAAATCCAAAACAACATGTATATTAATACATGATCATTAATGTGATCAGATGACCAAGCAGAGTTCCTGTTAGCTTCATACAACTTAAAGAGTAAATGTCATTTGAGATCATTTTCAATATTGTGTGGGGTGGTTGTTGTAAACTCTGTGTAGTTTATAAAGAAACAGGCTTGAAAGTGCCCCTTATCCATAACGGGTTCTTTTTACCTTGCATATCCCCTCCCCTTCCTCTTCTTCTGTTTATTCTGAAAGTGCCCCTTATCTATAATTCTAAGATGTCAAGGCAGACTCCTACCAGGCTGAAAACAATAAGTGCTAACCCTTTCTCTCTCTCCCTGGCTGTAGTATGCTATAAGCATTATTTTCAAGCACCAAGCTGAAAGTGAAGTGGTTAATTCTCACCAAACATAGGTAGATTAGATGTAAGATCATAGTCAGCTCCATAGACACAAACTATATAGGCTGGAATAAGGAGCTCTCTCAATGTGGGAGTTAAAGAGCCTTATTACAAACAACTACATTTCTTCATAAAGTATATTAGGGAAATGTTCACAACACTCCTCCCAGACAACATTAAAAATAAACTAAATTGACTGATAAGCTTTAAGGGCAGGGGTTCTGTGTGTCACTCCCACTACCAATGTGATATTAATAGCCTGTCCTATGGAAAGCCGATTAAAAAAAAAAAAAATCCTGCAAGACCCTTTTAACGGGGTCCTGTCACATGGAAAGTGTATCCTGTCATTTATCAGTTTATATCTCACTTCTTTCTGCGCTTAAAAGTCAATGCACATAAGGAAACACGCTGTCAATACTGGTTTTAAAAGTTGGAACCCAACAAAATGCTTGAACTCATCTTAGCAATATATTGAAGAATACAGTTCTTTTTGCAGGAAAAACCATAGGCTTTTAGGGTTCATCAGAAAATCTGTCCTTAGACAGCACTGAAGATCACTGCATACTGCTGCAACTTGTACAACTGGACTTCCAACTCTTACAATGTCTGGTTTATATTACAGAAAATTGGCTCGAAGTTTAACGAAAAATGAAGCAAACATCTTCTCCTTGTACTTGTCTTTATGTATCTATTTACTTGGGCCCAAGAGTAAAAACGTAAGACTAGCAGTGCTTGTGTGCATTAGCAGTCAAGCATCCTGATCATTACCTACTTGTGCCTGTCTTCGTTTTAGCAGACACAATCAGATTAGGAAGAAAAGACTGTTCAGTTGTTATTAACTCTCAGAACATTTCGTTTTTGCTTCATTCCCCTTTCCCTGCTGCGCTAAGCAAATTTAATTACAACGTGAAAACCTCGACACAATGTTCTAGGAAGGATATTAAGTATTCACATTATTTGAGATATATTAGAAAGGTATACTCACATCATGTACAAAGACATGGCTCAGAAAGTGAAGATAATTGACCTTGACATTCACAGGGGTTTTCCAATCCACATTAAAACCCAGGAACCATCCTAGTTACCATGAAGGTGTTATTTACACACAAGGTTTATCATATGCACTTACTGTATTCTGTTCTGTAATAAACACATATTGAAGAGGTTTTTCCAGGAATTACTACTGCGGGGTCTGTTGGACGCCTTATACGAGCAAACTACTAGCAGTTGGATCTGTAGCTTTATATAACACTGCAGCCACAGCTCTTATTAGTGAATGAGAGCTGCACATTTTGTTACGCTCCCTAGCCATTATACAGAGCCTACTGCTTCCACTTGTCTATGTAGCGCTGATCAGCCAATATACTCCATCAATAGAAACCCCCCTTACTACTGCTTTAGTGTATGGATGTCTACCAAATTTGAATACTTTTTCTTATATGGAAATATGCTAAATGAACGTTAAAATTAATAAACTTGAAAAAATAGACAATAATATTAGAGAAATGAGCAAGGTCAGCTTGTAAAATGTGCAATTTCCATCATATTTCAGAGATCTATGGTGTTACTTATATCTTATTTACTATTTATTTAGAAATTTACCTCATGGTTTGAGAAAAGGCAGACGCCTTCCATTTGATGAAACACAGGGTAGTGACTCTTGTCAATCTCATCACGCCGGTAGACATCCCCCACCACAAGAAACGCATCTAGTCCTGAGTGCATCAAATCCCATTGATGGGCTGAAGTGTGGGCACGCAGCATATGTGTCCTGCTTAAATAGTAATTGTCACCTTTTCTTCTACTAGGGTGATCCAATGGAATTAGTAACTTGTCAAAATTCTGTTCAGTGGTAACAACTGGGCTGAGATGATCATACACAGAAAAGAGTGGGTTCCCAAAACGTCCTATAAATTCCCTGTAAAAGTGTTCCTTAATCCTTTCTTTTATTAGCCACAGTGGATGGTTCTTCTGGTTGTGTAGATTCTTCCCAACCAAGGATAAGATTTTGCTTGTGACATTTGTGTAATCATCTCGAGGAAATTGTCTTCCGAGAAGTTCTACATGACTAAAGCTATCTGTTGTAGACGATTTAGTCGTTACAGTTTGTACACATTCATTCTTTATTCTATCCGTCCATATTCCTGGAAAATCCGTAGTTGCTGAATACTGAGGAGCCATAGATTTTAAGGGTCCTAAAGTAAAAAAAACAGGGAAAGTAATGCAACTTTTGAGCTGTATCCAAGCACGTCCTTTTAAAATATGAACTTGGATGAGTTGTTGTATCATCCACAATGTTGATGAAGTATTCCAGATTATTTCAATTGACTATTTGACAGCTGATCAGTAACCCACCAGGATGCAAACAATGAGAAACAATGTACCTTAATGCCAAATAGACCATACCTTAGGCAAGCCCTAAATAGTAACTACAAGTTTTCATGGAAAGGCTAGAACGTACCGGAATAGTAAACATAAGTTACGATGAGGCTACATGCATAAGACCATGTAGCCATGCATTTGCGGTGTTGCCAGGGTGTACTACTTCGGCTTCATAGTGCACACTGTGTACCTACAACACTTGTGCAGTGAAGCCAGGGTGTGCTTATACAGCTTCATAGTGCACAAGGAGCAGGGCCGGCGCTATGGGTAGGCAAAGTCGACATTTCTTCTTTCAAATGAATCAGAAATTGTGTCTCTAGGTGCCAGGGATCCAGAGATATTCAGGTTTAAAGTGAGAATATCAGGTGCGATTTTTATAAATAAAAATCACTTCCGACGGCATTTTAACAGTTAATATACAAATTTAGATGTTCTATGTGTCACAGAGCCAAAGATATAGCCCTCTGAAGTGTACCACCCTCCAGATTCTTACCCGGCAGCTACAGGGATAATTTGCTGCACACAAGAGCTCCTGCACCTCACATATAATGGAAATATTCACTTTATATGTTACTACATTCTGATGAGGAGTAATATCAACAAATATTCATGTTTTTAACCCTCTCCTATCCAGAACTAACGAAGAAAACACTTGCTCTATGTAACTAGCTATATGTAACACACATGTTCTGGAATAAAATTTTTATTTCACACCATCCGCCATTATTTACATTTATGTCATGATGTTCTCATTCAAATTCTTATGCAACATAGAGGGTTCTGTTTTTAGGCTGCTAATACATTGGCGCACATCTAAAAGTGACTTTTATTAGCTCATTAGCTTGGTTTATGGATATATAGTTATTTATTTGGGTTACCGTTGTGTAAGGGAGCCTACCATGATAGATCTGTGTGGCGCTCAGTGTAATTTTCTGCAAAAATAGTTTGGTGTCCCCTGTGGATTTAAGGTTCCATTTGCTGCATATTTTGGTGAGTATACACCCGTGGGGTATGTGTGATCTCCTCACATCTTGCTGTTTTATGAAAGTGTATTTTCTTTATATAAGTATTATAGATTTATACATATTTTAGAGTTTTGAATTTTCATGCAATTTTTGCATTTTATTGCCATTTGCTGCAAAGTTGCATGAAGGTGGTAGTGTGTATGAATTTAAAAGTTATTCTTGTTTACATGATGATTTCTGGGGAAATAAAATAGATTTTGACAAAATAGGAGCTTTTTATTTTGTGCCTTATATATTTTTAAACACATTTGTGGATTGCAACTAAATATGTCACGTTTTTTGTTTTAGCATTTTTGGGATTGTAAATTCTTGATGTTGTGTAATCTGCTCGTTTTGTGTTATTATTTTTAAATCCCTATTTGTGCATAAACCTCCCCGTTTTATGTAAAAACAAACAATATCAAGGCATTTTTTGTGCACTTTTAGTTTAATAATTTGTGTTTGTCACAAAGTTACATGAGGGTGGTCAAATGTTAATTGCCAAATGCCTCATCTGGTTGTCTGCTTACAAATATAGGATTTGTTGGTGCCTTTACTTTTTAATCTGTTTTGTAGATATATTTTAAGTATATTTTATAAAATGTTTCAGTTTGAATCAAAATTGCGCCTATGTCTATAGACTCTTTAATGCAATTTTGAAAATGGGGCAAGTTTACTTTAATGCTTTTTGATGTAATTTCGATTTTATATGTAAACATCCAAATTGTAAAAATTGCTCTGGCCACTGAAAGGGTAAAATACCCCTTGGTTGAATTCCCAGGTGAAGATCCTTATCATCTATCTATATATGTAATCATGTATCTACTGTAAATATCTACTTTATAGTTCTGCATCTAAAAATTACACATAACACCTTCTAGTTTTTGCTTCTTTCATGGTCCAGTGTGGTGGCATCATCCAGAAGATGAACTGAAGTGAGATGTAAATTGGTTCCATCAAGTCAAGGAGGCGGAGAGTTAAACACTGAAGTCAAGGTGGGGAGCTCTGAACGCTGCCTCCTCTGTGATTGACATCATGCATCAGACCTCAGGAGATCTGGTTAGCGATGTCACTGGATGAAGGACAATCAATTACAGTGAAAGGGGCTGTCTGAAGAAGAGAGAGCTTGACTTCAGAGTCAAAGTCTCCTTGACTTTATACATCCAATTTACATCTCACTTCAAAGTAAATATTTTGGATAATGCCACCACACTGGGTTATGAAAGACACATGATCTAGAAGGTGTTTAGCTGCTTGACAACATAATGCAACATACTGCTAGTGATTTATTAGGTCAAATTTATTATGTCAAATTTTGCTGACAGGTTCCCTTTAACTATACTTCACATTTAAGTCCTTCACTGTACGGAGCTTATCCGCTCACAGCAGGTATAAGCTGCATAATGCACAAGGTTCCGTGGCGGTCATAGCAGGATGTGTAAAAGAGTCAGCTGTCAGGGTTTCAGTACACTGTACTGTATAAAAGAAATAACTCAGTAGAGTTAAAGCAAAAAAACCAAAGTTAAAAAAAAAAGAAAAAGTTCAAAGCACCCCCCCCCCTTTCCCTAGAATTGATTTAAAAAGAAACAAAAGTCAAAAACATGATTTATCAATATATTAAAAGTTTATTCCCGGTGGTAAACACTGTAACGGAAAATACCACCAAAATGTCCAAAACTGTACTTTTTTGAGAATACATTAATGAGCAAAATAAAAAGAGGACTTTATTGATGTTATCAATTGGCTGCAATGAAACAGAGTGAAAAATGTAACTCCTTAACAAGCAGACCCTTTTTTTGTTTTTTGCATTTCCATTTTCAATTCCCACCTTCAAAAATCTATAACTTTATTTTTCCAGGTTAAAAGCTGTGTGAGGGCTTGTTTTCTGCATACCAAATTGCGCTTCATAGTGATGGTATTTAACCCCTTAAGGACCAGGCCCTTTTTCGTTTTTGCGTTTTTATTTTTCACTCCTCACCTTCAAAAATCTATAACTTTTTTATTTTTCCATGTACAGAGCTGTGTGATGTCTTATTTTCTGCGCAACCATGCCGTGTACTGGGAAGCGGGAAAAAAATTCTAAATGCAGTGAAAATGATGAAAAAACACATTTGCGCCATTTCTTGTGGGCTTGGTTTTTACAGCTTTCACTGTGCGCCCCATATGACAGATCTACTTCATTCATTGGGTCAATACGATCACAGGGATACCAAATTTGTATAGATTTTATAATGTTTTCATACATTTACAAAAATTAAAACCTCCTGTACAGAAAAAAAAATTCTTCATTTTACAGTGTTCTTGCGCTAATAACTTTTTCATACTTTAGTGTACAGAGCTGTGGATGGTGTCATTTTTTGCGACTTCTGATGACGTTTTCAACGCTTTTCTTTTTAGGACTGTGCGACCTTTTGATCACTTTTTATAGAATTTTTTTCTATTTTTCAAAATGGCTAAAAAATGCAATTTGCGACTTCGGGCGCTATTTTCTGCTACGGGGTAATATGCAGTGAAAAACGATTATTATATTTTGATAGATCGGGCATTTTCGGATGCGGCGATACCTAATGTGTTTAGGATTTTTACTGTTTATTTATATTTATATCAGTTCTAGGGAAAGGGAGGGTGATTTGAGTTATTTTAATGTAATTTTTTTTTTTTACTTTTTTTATTTATTTTTTTTAACTATTTTTCAGACTCCCTAGGGTACTTTAACCCTAGGTTGTCTGATTAATCCTACCATACACTGCCATACTACAGTATGGCAGTATATGGGGATTTTGCATACCATCTATTACAATGTGCAGATCGCACATTGTAATAGATAGCCTCAATCATGACAGCCTCGGATCTTTGTGTGATCCGAGGCTGTCATGACAACAGATCGCCGCTCCCCGGTGACGTCACGGGGAGTGGCGATCATAGCCAAG
The DNA here is from genome assembly GCF_040894005.1 of Engystomops pustulosus. Taxonomy (NCBI): domain Eukaryota; kingdom Metazoa; phylum Chordata; class Amphibia; order Anura; family Leptodactylidae; genus Engystomops; species Engystomops pustulosus. The sequence goes on along the minus strand of NC_092415.1, from coordinate 83,797,570 downwards.
ATGGTGGCACCCACGCGCCGCCGGCAGCTTTGCCGGCGGCAATCAAAGGGTTAACACCCGCGATCGGTGCAAGCACCGATCGCGGGTGTTAGCGACGGGCGTTTGCTTCATTATGAAGCAAATGCCCGGTGAGTATGAAGAGGGCTCAGCCTGTGAGCCCTCTTCATACTCCCCCATGCGCAGCAAGACGTAAGGGTAACGTCTTATTGCGCTATGGGGTTAATATTCCATGAACTGTACAGGGAAAAAATGCCAAATGCAGTGAAAAAAAAAGCAAATGCACAATTATCTTGTTAGCTTGGCTTTTACAGCTTTCACTGTGCACTCCAAAATGACATGTTTCCTTCTTTGGCTCGGTACGATCACATGGATACCAAATTTATATAGGTTTTATAAGGTTTTCATACATTTAATTACAAATTTAATATACAAAAATTAAAACCTCCTGTACAAAGAAATATTCTTCATTTTGCCATCTTCTGGAGCTAAAAACTTTTTCATACTTCGGTGTATGGAAGAAGTGTCATTTTTTGCTAGATGAGATGATGTTTCCAATACTACCATTTTGAGGGCTGTACAAGCATTTGATACCCCCCAGGGTATTCTAACCCTAGGTTGTCTGATTGATCCTACCATATAGTAGTAAATCGGGATTTTACTGATCATGTATTACAACGTGCCACTGGCACATTGTAACAAATGATCAGAAGCTATACAGCCACGGATCTTGAAAAGACCAGAGGCTGTCATAGCTACAGATCGTCGCTCCCTGATTACTTCACAGGGAGTAGTGATTGAAGCCTGCTTTTAACCACCTGGAACCGATTCTGGGTGTTCCTGGTGGGCGTTAGCTGCAATATACAGCAAACACACACCGTCTATGTACGTGTGACATACATATACATCACACATTGGTAAGGGGTTAAAGGGGTTTAAATATTTTCCATTTTGTATATATACACATACAGTTCTTCACACATACATACATTTATACACTCCTGCATATATATATATATAGGAAAAAGAAGATGGCAGCACTCCAAAATTAGTGAAGAAAAAAGTACCGGTTTATTCAAACATGTGCCAAAAAGCTACGTAGCTTTTTGGCACATGTTTGAATAAACCGGTACTTTTTTCTTCACTAATTTTGGAGTGCTGCCATCTTCTTTTTCCTGCAATTGAGAGGGACCCGTGGTCATCGTCCTGGGAAGTGCACCCAACCTATATCCTCTATACCGAGTGCTGCTACAACATTTTTTGTTTTTATATATATATATATATATATATATATATATATATATATATATATATATATATATGCATATACATACACAGCTGCTATGGCTGATATCACTGTAGCTACCCCCCTGCCTAAGGCCCTTGCGCAGTGAAGCCAGGGTACTGCTCAAGCTTCAAAGTGCACGCTGTGAACCTATAGAGCTTATGCAGTGAAGCCAAAGTGTACTACTCCGGCTTCATAAGCAGCATTGCACAAGTGGTCATGAACACTTATCATACAGGGTGATTTGCAATTCCAAACCACTATAAGGACCTGCAGAAGTTTTACTGTCCTAAAACCACCTGACAGGTTCACAGTAAGATATATTTTGTGAAAGTGGTCACATTCATGTTACCATGCTGTGCATGGTGACAGATATGAAAAAAAAATGTCTAGATTATATTATAGATTTATATCTATCCCCTTGGCTTTATCATAAGTAGCACTGTGCTGTGTCCATATATACAGGAGAGGGGTAGTATTACTGTGCTGTGTCCATATATACAGGAGAGGGGTAGTATTACTGTGCTGTGTCCATATATACAGTAAAAGGGTAGTAGTACTGTGCTGTGTCCACATATAAAGGATAGGGATAGTAGTACTGTTCTTTGTCCATATATAGTAGTATTGATCTTGTGAGGGAATAGAATCCATTTTCTTTTGTGTTCTCCCACCATGTGTCTTTACATTGCCTCTATTGATAGTACCATCCTCCGCGCACACAGATCATCTTACTGATATATCCTGTTCTAGGGAGAGGAATGTGAGCATGCTCAGTAAAGTTATCTTTTTGTCAAAAACCTATAAGAAATCTCTGCTACCTAAATAAATTGGAATCCTCTCAAACACATGTGAAGGTCTGAGTGGTTCACCAAGCAGCTCGTACTATTCAATGATTTGGACCCACATCACATTAGAGAATGAGATGTTTCTCAAATTGTTGCCGTAACCCGGGACAGGTTTTGCATGACGCCTACCGGACACTTTGTGGATCATCCTTTCAGGACAGACAGACCATGCAGCTGCACAAACAAAAGGTAAGAAGCTTATTCGTACAATTTGCTCTGTCTTTCCCATATGTGCCCATATATTCAGGATCGGAGTAGCAGTTCTATTACAATTATATATATATATAAAAAATATTTATATAGGATACAGTTAGTAGCGCTGGTCTTTGCTTATATACGTATACAGGATAAGGTTATTGTACTGTTTTGTGACCATATATACAGGATATAGGTAGCAGTACTAATATGTGCTCAAATATACAACATAGGAGTAGTAGGACTAAACTGTGCCCACATATATAGGATAGGAGTAGTAGTACTGTGCCGTGTCCATGTTTACAGGATAGGAGTATTAATACTGATGTGTCCCCATATAAATGGGATAGGAATAGCAGTACTGATCTGTGCCCATATAAATGGGATAGGAATAGCAGTACTGATCTGTGCCCATATAAATGGGATAGGAATAGCAGTACTGATCTGTGCCCATATAAATGGGATAGAAATAGCAGTACTGATCTGTGCCCATACATACTGGATAGGAATAGTAGTACTGTGCTGTGTCCAAATACACAGGATAAGAGTAGTAGTACAGTGCTTCTTACCTCACACATGTGCTCAGTCTCCCCTCAACCGCGCTGAACAAACAAGACCTGTGACTCTCATGGGTCCTGAAAGCTCAATAGGACGGCACACATGTATTACGATAGAGACTAGTGCTGGGGTGCGCTAATCCCTGTAAACAACTCTGTGTCCATATATTACTAACACACGGAAGTAAAATTTAAATACCTTGGTTGGTGTCCCATTAAATATACCAAAACAGATCACTAGTCATAGCACAATCATTTTAATATAACATGTAAAGTCTCTGGTAGCTGAGTAAAAGCCCTGCACCATGTAGGTCTGGATTAGATATCACGACTTCTACCTCTGCACCCCACATTGGCATGTCTTTAAGCTATGGGTCTGTTACATCAATGTATACTTCAAAGTTTACATATTATACACATATACAATACATATGAATATTTCTTTAATATTTTCTTCTTTAATTATTCCACCAGTACCATCAACAACTTTATGGGTAAAAGTAAGGCCTGTCATACCATTGTGAAAGTAGTTCAAGGATTTTAAGATATTTTCTTTGCTGGAATGCAGACCCATTAATCACAATGATACCAAGAACAGCATTTGTAGACTAGTTACATTGGAGGAGATGATTACAAAATGTTTTACACTTAAATACCGTCAACGGAGCTGACATTTTGTATCATATGAATTATGGCACTTTAACAACAGCTTCATTTAACCCAAGTCATATGGTTAAGTATTTACTGTGAGTCCTTGTAAGAGAGAAAAACAATACTGACCTATTTCCAAAGAAACTGAAAACATTTTTTGTATTCTGACATGCGTCGCTTTCTATTGTTACTTGAACACTTTTACTTATTTTGAGCGATTTTGAGATAGTTTTTTCGTCACCTGTTGTACTTCATTCAAGTGGTAAATCTTGGATGATAAGTTTTGCGTTTTTTTTTAAATTTGCCATTTTCAAAATTCTGAAATATCGGGAAATAAATAGGGAAATAATTTTACCACCTAAATTAGTCGCTGAATAACATTTCTCATATGTCTGCTTTACGTTTTCATAATGTTTTTCAGTTTTTTTAGGGAGATTTCAGAATTGAATATTTTGGGGATCATTATTGTTTTTAATGCAATTATATTTAATGCAAATATATAATATTAGAAACCCCTATATATCAACCCATCAGAAACAGCTTTTAGAAAAATTTCTAACCCCTTGAGATCATCATATTAATTAAATCAAAATGGAGGTGACATTTAGAAGGGGTCTGATTTTGTCGGTTATATGTTCATTTAGCCTTAAAATTTACACATTCACAAAATATAAAAAGAGAGAACCCATCTTAAAATGCCTCTTAAAATTTGTTATGCAAAAGTACGGAGACCCCCACATGTGGACGTTACTTGTTGTAGAGGCGTACACCGAGGCACAAAAGGGAAGGAGGGTCTTAGCATTTGAGTATACATCATGCAGTTTTCTGGAAGTATTTTGACTCTAGGCTACACTCTGAATGTATGAGGTTAGTTGTCCCAGAAGGCTCTGGGAATTCTTATGGTACAGAATTTCTTCTGTTGCAATTTCATCACTGTGTTTATCAGTTTTGTCTTCTTTTCCTTTGGGAGATAAGAAGATTGAGTTTCTGAGTCTAAGGTGACTCCAAGAAAGCCTTGAACGGAGGCTGGAAAAATATACTTTTCTGATGGTTGAGGATCCAACCTAAACATTGTAAAATGTCTATGGCTTGATGTGATGCTTTAACCCCTTAACACTGAGGCCTTTTTTTCGTTTTTGTGTTTTTATGTTTTACTCCAAAATTCATAAATCTATAACTTTGTTATTTTTCCATGTAAAGAGCTCGGATTCACTCCCGACTACACTATTAATCAGCCTTCCGGTCACTCAACTCTCTCTTTTACCATCCATTCTTAATGTAGAAGCCAGGCTGTTTTTTCAGACCAAACGCTATACGGATGCCTCCAGTCTGCGACAGTCACTGTACGCTGCACATCCCTACATCTTCTCTGTTGTCTCAGTCTATTGCCTAACCCGTGCTCTTCAATCTGCGAGTGATGTCAGATTAATCTCTACTTTAAATCTAACATCTCTCTTATGTCAACAGGACTTCTCCTGAGCTGCATCAATTCTCTAAAATGCCCTTCCTCAGACTAATACTCAACCTCCAAAGTTTCAAACGGGCTCTTAAAACCCACCTCTTTAAACAAGCCTATTGCACTCGCTAACTGCATGAAATTTAAACTTTCTCACTAATCCATCCTATGTCGTCCTTTCTGTTATCCGGCAAACCCCAGATAGATACCAAGTTCCAGCCTTCTCTACAGTCCCACTGACTTTGGGCTTTGTATATAAGATGGCGGCTGATGGCTAGTTCAAGCAGCAGCATTCTTATTTATTAAATGATTTCATTATTTTCCCTAATAAAGAATGGCTGGACCATTATACAAGATCTTATATCTCTTGTGTGACCACCTTATCCTCATAGACTGTAAGCTCTTACGAGCAGGGCCCTCAATCCTATTGTTCCATATGACTGGTTGTACATTGTAATGCATTATTTTATTTGTATATGCCTTTGATTTGTAAGCTCTACAGATATGATAATTATTACCTTCAAAATCAAGCATGATAAACCAAGGGCAATTACTCGTAGATCCAGGCACTGATGCCGTGGTAATATTTTTATAATTGTTATCCATGGCCTTCTAAAATCAAATTTTAAAATTATGCAAATGAGCAAGAATGGTATTACCAGATCCACTCCATGCTGCAGATTTACAAGTTGTTACACTGCCTCACCCTCTCCCCTCTGCCTGCTGTAATCTCACACAGTGTGAGGGGGAAATGATCATGCGCAAAGTTTACTCCTGTAAGAAGCAGGTCTACATCTTCTACTTCAAAGAACTATTAGGGGTCTTTTTGTTGCTAGCGAACCTGTCCCCACCCATTCCTGATTTGTAATGACGGCAAAACTGATTCAATATCAGACTCAAATGGGTTCATGGACCTTATACTTTTGGGTTGGGGGTTCTGAGGAGTTGAATGAAGATTGTCCAGGAATGAGGATTTTTCCTCTTTCAGGATTTTTATCAGGCAATCTTTAAATAAGAATTTTTCTCCTAATGAGACAGAATGGAGAGAACCATAATAAATACAGTACTTATAAAATAGCTGCACATATATACATATATAAAAGACAGAAGGTAACTGGCAGCAATCAATAAAGAGCTTATGAATGAGACCTCAAATCAGCAGATTACCTGTTTGTGATTTACATATACTTTCCTCTCTGCTCGATTCCTAGTGTTCTCATGTCAACCTTGTCACTTCCAAGGCGATACACCTTCTCAGAATTCGCCCTATGTTTATCAGACCATATATTCTGTTGTATATCCCCAAGAACAGAGCTACATTGCTGGAACACAATAATGCAACTTTCTATAAACGGATCATATAGCGCCAAACACACTAATAACACACAAAATAGTTGTACATATCACCTCTAGAAGTTATAACAAAAGATTCAAGTCAAAGATTCCTACATTCATTGTTATTCTGATTCTGATTTGCATCCTTAGCAATTTCCTTCCAGTTAATTGTGACATTATCAGATTATGTGCCAGCACACAGTTTATGCTCAAAGCTGTGGGTTTCTCTGTGTGTTTTTTTTTTTTTAATGAAAGGTCTATTTAGGGAATACTGACACTTCTAGGCTGTAATAGGTGCTGCAAGGCTGAGTGTCGGATTAGCTCAGCTGAGCATGATGTGTGACACCTTCTGTGAAACTTCTGCTTAAAATAGTATGGAAATAAGGCTCTGTGTAAATGCTATCATCCAGGTCTGCATATCAAAGAAATAGCATACTAAGACTGTCTGTAAACCCTTGTCAGTGCTACTGGCCAAGAAAAAAAAAAGTCTGCCTTTAAGTACTATTTAAGGCAGATGAGAATGTATAGAAGCACACAGACACCCTATGGCCCCTATACAAAAGTATGCATACACAAAATGGTCCTTAACCCCTTCCCGCCGCAGCAATTTTTCGTTTTTGCGTTTTCATTTTTCAATCCCCACATTCAAAAATCTTTACTTTTTTTTCCATATACAGAGCTGTGTTATGGCTTGTTTTCTGCATAACAAATTGCACTTCATAGTGACGGTATTTAATATTCCATGCCGTGTACTGGGAAGCGGGAAAAAAATTCCAAATGCAGTGAAATTGGTAAAAAAACACATTTGTGCCGTATTCTTGTGGGCTTGGATTTTACGGATTTCACTGTACGCCCCAAATGACATGTCTACTTTATTCTTTGGGTCGGTACGATTACGGGGATAACAAATTTATATAGGTTTTATAATGTTTTCATACATTTAAAAAAATTAAAACCTCCTGTTCAAAAATTTTTGGGGCGATTTTGCCATCTTCTGGGGCTAATAACTTTTTTACACTTTGGTGTATGGAGCTGTGGGTGGTGTAATTTTGCGGATTTTGATGACGTTTACAATGTTATAATTTTTAGGACTGTGCGACCTTTTGATCACTTTTTATAGAATTTTTTTTTTTTTTAAATGGCAAAAAAGTGGCATTTTTGACTTTGGGCGCGATTTTCCGTTACGGGGTTAAACCCAGTGAAAAAACGTTATCATATTTTGATAGATCGGGCATTTTCGGACGTGGCGATACCTAATGTGTTTATGATTTTTACTGTTTATTTAGATTTATATCAGTTCTAGGGAAAGGGGGGTGATTTGAATTTTTAGGGTTTTTTTATTATATTTTTTTTTATTTTTATTTTTACTATTTTTCAGACTCCCTAGGGTACTTTAACCCTAGGGTGTCTGTACGATCCTATCATATGCTGCCATACTACAGTATGGCAGTATATGTGTATTTTAATACTCATACATTACAATGTGCTGATAGCACATTGTAATGAATGGGTTAACCCGAAGTAGCTTCGGGTCTTCGTGAGACTCGAAGCTATCATGGCGAGGGATCGCTGCTCCCCGATGACGTCATGGGGAGCGAAGATCCTCAGAAAGATGGCGGCGCCCATGCGCCGCCATCTTTTTGAAGCTGCCGGCACCGATCGCGGGTGTTACCGGTAAGCCTTTGCTGCAATATCCAGCAAAGACTTACCGGCTATGGAGAGGGCTCGGCCCGCGAGCCCTCTTCATGCACCGGGACCCGACAACTACGTCACATGTTGGTAAGGGGTTAAAGGGAACCTGTCACCAGAGACCTCATTTTCACTAAAGACAGGTTGTAGAAGCCCATTACTGCTGCATAGCAAATATGCCTTTTCTAAACATTTACATTACAATATTATTGTGTGTTTTAACTTAGCTTGCAACCTGACATAATCATCTGTCTGAAGAGATGGCTTTGGTTTGCCTGCATTTCAAAAACCAACACATGACTTGTCTGTGCTGCAAACTCCCCAGCCCCTCAGCCCCAAACTTTGTGCTTCTGTACCTCCTCCATCCCACACTGATGTCAGCTAACCACTCTGTGAGCTCTGTGAAGAAGCAGGAGGGAGGAGCTGTACAGGAGCACAAAGGTGGTGGCTGAGAGCTGAGGAGTTCGTAGCACAGACATGTTGGTTTTTTTTTCCAAAAGCATCCAAACCAAAGCCAACACCTGATACTTAACAGAGGAATCTGTCAAGGTGCAAGGTAAGTTAAAATGTACTATAATATTGTAATGAAAATGCTTAGAGAAAGCAGGCATATTTTCAATGCATTGTCAGATAAATGTGGAGTTGTTCCAGCTCACCCTTATCTTGCGCTGGGAGCCAAGATCTGACCTAAAGCGTCACAGTAAACAGTTCATAGCAGAAAAAGAAATAAGGTGTTCCAACTTGCTTGCCTCTTTAAAATCCAAATTCTTTCTTTACTGAAAAAAAAAATCAACTCAGACATATACATAAAATGATAGCAAATGATTTTATGAGGTGTATATCCGAGATAATTTTTCAATAGAGAAAGAATCTGGATTTTAAAGAGGCAAGCAAGCTGGATCACCTTTTTTCTATATTTTCAATGCAGCTGTAATGGGCTTTTACAACCTTTAGTGAAAATGAGGCTCATGGTGACAGGTTCCCCTTAATACATATCAAGATACTGGGGCACTTGCATCATAGTTTCAGCTAGGCAAATTGTCCTTTTTTTGCGACTTTTCTAGTTTTTGTGACTTTTTTAGCGATTTTTGTTAGCGCTCTTCAAGTGCGCCTCCGTCTGCACCTTTTGCAGTGTGCCTCATGTATCTTAACTTTCCAGATGTTCCCTGCGACTGTTCACCTTTTTTGCGACTTTTTAGGCGCAAATCTGCACCTGGTCCAGGGCAGGTGCAAAGGAAGTTTTTTTTTTCATGGACCCGATTTAAACTTGTAAATTGGAATTATTTCACATGCTTTAACTGTTTAACATTTTGCACAGTAACCTCTTTTGTCAAAATTCTTAAATTTTGTCATTTTTTTTTTTATTGGTTACTTCTAAGGGTGAGGTCACACGTAGCGGTTTAATGGTGGTTTTAATGCATTTTGAAACTAATTACAATAGCTTAGGAGAGGTGATTTGCCTTATTTCATTACTGTTAACATTTGTGTTTACAAAACGCAATATAAACGCCACGTTAATGCGTGTGTTAACATTGTGTTTACTATGCGTTTTGTAGATTTAAATGTTAAAAGTAATAAATTAAGGCAAATCACCTCTCCACAGCTGTTGTAATTAGTTTCAAAATGCATTAAATATTAAACGTTAAATCCCAAATTAAAAGTAGTGTCCACTCCTGTATATAACCCCCTCACGTGGCTTACGTCCATGTGGATTTGAGTCATTTGCAACAAAAGTGTAAAAAAAAAAAGCCAAAATTTGCACCTGCCAGGATAGGAAAAACTGAACATGTATCACAAGTAAAAAGACAGGATCATACATAAGGTGCAAAAACTAGCTGGCAAATGTCTCTAAAATGCACCTCAGAGAGACAAAACTATGATACATGTGCCCCACTAAAGATGAATACTATAAAAGTGAAACTTGTTGTCTTCATAAACAGTCAGCGGCCCTCATTTGGTTCCTTTTTCATGTACCCTCACATGACATATCATGCTCTTCTAATAAGCAGCCATGACCATTCCTTATCTATGGATTATATGTCACCACAGACTATTGCTATAGTGGATTCCTCGAGTAACCCTCGTACTTGGATCTGGACTTGCAATTCTAGGGAAACTATCAGCCAGTTACCTCTTGGAGTAGAATCCATAAAGGAGCAGCTGAACTTTTTAAGTTGAAAGACAACAGTGCCATAAAGGAAATTTACCATCAAAAATATAAGCATGATAAACCACTTACTCATAGATCCAGGCATTATAGGACCCCAGGTTTATCATAATTAATTTCTGGTGGTAGATTTTCTTTACAGGGGTTCTCCTAAAGCTTAAAAACAACATGGCCCCTCTGTATTCCATCGCCAATGTCCCCCCAGTTTCCAATAGTAACAGTCCCCCCTACACTCCAACAGCAACATTCCCCCCATAACCAATAGTAAAAGTACCTTTCCACAGCCAATAGTCATAAGGCCCCATGGTACTCATAAATAAAAAAAAAAAAGAACTCGCCTCATCTGCTGCTGCCTTCCTCTGCGCAGACAGGAGAAACAAAATCCATCTCACCCTTCAGAATCTGACACTTGCCCGGGTATGCCGGATGCAGGTGCCGGCCCTGATTGGCAGCTATCCACGTACGTGGACTGATATATGGAGGTCCAATTATGTATCAAGCTATATCAATCTTCTCAGCTATTCCTGTTCTATAAAAACTGGAATGCAAGTTATACTGCATTTTCATGGTCACAGATTCCCTTTATGTTGCATTAGTAAACAGAATATTTTTATTTTGCTTTTTCTGAAGAATTATACAACACAATATACTCCAAATCTATGCAAAGTTAGGTAAAAATTCATTACCCGTCTACATGAATCATCAGTGCCCCAGCAGGAATTATTAAGCCTTTTAGTTCATAGAATTTATTCTGAACTTAATTAAGGCTAATTGTGGGTCATCGGTAGAAGAAGCAGATGCACATTATTACATTCAAAGACTGTGTTAATGGGGTTCTAAACTTATACATGATAGAGGAGGTGAGTGTCAAAGTGTAATTTACTAAAAACCACGCATATGTACACAATGCAAACATTGAATAACACATCTCACTTAACCCTTTAGCACCAAAGTTTATTTTCAACTTCCCAAACTGATCCAATTTTATCAAAATAACCTGTGCTACATTGTATGAACACTTAGCTTTCATTTACCGAGGGGGTTTTTCAAAAACATTGTATTTCATATAGAAAATGCATATACGAGAAAGAGTAAATTAAACGGTGCTCATATTTAGAGCAAGCAAGAACCTGCTTTATATTGTGTGGCTTTTTATGCATCCTCTCTCTTTTCTAGGTTGTTAGGAGTTTCAGAATTGTGGGTACAATTTTTTAGCATTATGAAAATCATGTGTTGTCTTTATTCTGTGGGTCATCACTATTACGGAGATACCCCATTTTTATGGCTTTTTTTAAGGTTAACTTGTTTTGCAGAATATAGAACTAATTTTGGGAGAAATCTGCTTGTTTTTGAATCGTCATGTAACAATGGGCATAACATTTATATATTTTTGTTTGCAGAACTGTTCTAGAGCTTATTTTTTGTGGGAGCAGCTGTACTTTTTTGGTAACACGTCGGGGTAAATGTTACTTTTTGATCACTTTTGATGCACTTTTTATGAGGTCAGATGTGAAAATTTACTGTGAGTTTTTTATTTTTTTTTTACAGCATTACCGTACAGGTTCAGTGACAAATTTATTTTATTGTACGGGTTGTTACGAACATTGTGATACCCAATATGTTGTGGTTTTTTTGGTGATTTTCACTTTATGTTGTATTTGATTATTGCATCGGATAATGGCTCCCCACTTCACGGGAATTTTATTTTTTTTTAATAATTTTTTTATTCACGCCTTTTTTTAAATCTTTTTTTCACTGTTTTATTTTATCCCAGGGTGGTACATGTACAAGTGATAATTTGATCACTTGTTAATTGTAATATACTACAATACTAATGTATTGCAGCAAATTACATAGTCAGCCTATGCATTCTGCATAGGCTGACATTAGCACTGTTACAATCGTGCAGACTGCACCAAAATGGTCAGCAATGGTGTACTGACGCTAGTTGTAGGCGCCAGTGTCAGGACCTAAAGCAGAGCAGCTCCAGGAGCACAGGAGAGGACAAGGAAGTGGTGAGAACTTGTCAGCTATACTCTAGTTCTGTTCCTGGCACAGCTCTGCTTTGGGTCCTTATTCTGGCACATATGGGGCACAGAGTAGAGCGACAAACTGAGGAGAGAAGAAACTGCAAAGAGGAGCCAAGAAAATTAGTGTTTTTTTTTGTCAGGTCTCCAGCATTTGTCTCCTTTGGTGGTCTCCAGTGTAATTATTGTCTACTCATCTATTCTATCTATTATTATGGTTGTGTACCCCGGGGTCTCCAATATTATTGTTTGCTACTATTGCAGTATTTGGTTCCTGGGGTGGCATTTTCTGCTTCTCCTGGGGTGCTTGTTGGTGCATCTAGGGTGCTGCTTAAAGAAGAGCAGTGTGACTGTAGCTCTTGGACCAATAAATGTTTTACACCACGGAACTAACTCTTAGTTCAGAAATAGAATATACATTTAAAGGACAAGTTATAATTTTTCTAAACACACCTAGTTTGGGGACTGACAATTGCAAAAGGTAAAAGGAAGGGGGTAACTAGAAACTCTCATCCCTTCCCTTTTTGTTGTCACTGTCTTTTACCTTAGCAGGAAGTAGCATCACAGTAATATTGCCACCTGTTGGACACAATAATTATCTTTCTGTCAACAAAGAGGGGAGACAATTATTGGAACTTTCTGAAAGCCGAAAGCATCTTCCCCGGCACAAGCACTAGGTTCTGCTGCAAACTAGAGTCAAGTTGTGTGCTGGGCAGTGGGCCCCCAACTCCCAAGGGCCTGTAGCAGCTGCTATAGCAGCTAGAGTGGTAGTTACACCCCTTGCTCTGAGGTGCAATAAATAAAAAATCCCCAGCAAACGACCACATTTTTGAACTATAATCCTCATGTCATTTATCAAGGGGTGAACAATTTTAAAAAAAGATTTTTTCGAAATATACCATTTCAGCGTCCAGCATTTTATATACAGCTATTAACTTAAACACAAATGGATCATCCAGGTGGTATATGGCAAACCCCAAATGAGCTGACCAGGTCTACATTTTTGTCATTTTGCAGCACATCATTTTTTTAAAGTAATTAAAAGGTTAAATAATCTTATAATAATATTACAAACTAATAGGAGGTGCAAAGTAGGACATGCCATTCATATAGTGCACCAGATTCATCATCAAGGACCAGACAGGGATTTATCTGGCGCAGCAGAGAACTGTCTAGTTCTACTCTGCACTGACGGACACATTAATATTTCTCTTCTAGTAAATCCTGTAAATTTTATCTCATGATTGTACTGACCCAAAGAATAAAGGCAACATGGGCCCCTAAAAACTGAGCCCATCATTTTTTTCCCCCTTTCCAGTACAGGGCATGACATAAATACTGTCACTACGATGTAGAAAACAAGCCCTAACACAAGGTGGGGAGCAAAAAAATCTTAAGGCAAAATCAAAAAAGGGCAAATTTGTTAATGTGTACTGCGTATCTGTAAGCCTGTCTTGAGGATTCAATAAACACTGACTTATGTAAGTGAACTTAAGATGTCATCGGTCATGACAAAGCGTTTAAAAGCTAAGCTTCTTCTCCTCTAGATGGAACTATAACTCTCTGCCTGGGGCACAGTGCGGCTACGGCTTGTAAGAGCACTTCTGAAATATTAATGAGAGAATATTTGTCAGGAAAATTATGCAGAGGATATGCTGCTTGCACAAAAGGTTCGGCAATAGAACATACAATGCCAGGGCTGATCTCAGAACTGAGCGAAGATGCTTAAAGCAGCTTGACTCTCTGGACTTTTTCATCAGCTACAACCTTTGAAATATATTTTCTTTACTACTTTATGAAACAGTTGCATGCAGAACTAAGTATTTCAGGAGTTTACTGGAATAAAGATATATTCTTTGAGTCACGAGTCAGCCTTTGATTTTGAGGTACAATTCACCAATGAATACCAATAATTATCTTTTAGATGGTAAAATTTCATTCTTGTTTATGAATCAGACAGGGAATCTGTCTGCTGTTGCCTGTTCCATTATTTAAGAGGAGAGAAAAAACATAAAAGAATTCATTCATTACTAAACGTGTACTGTGAGGAGAATGCCAAACCACTGCTGTGTCACAGAAGGATGTACCTTTTAAGTGTAGAATATTGCAATACATCTTATTTCAGATGACATAAAGCAGTGGTTTGTGAACAGATCATTAAGACCCTTTAAAATTTTTCACTCTTTGTTTCATTGCAGCCGATTGGTAAAATTAAAAAAATTTCTTTTTTTCCCCCCGTTATGTACACTCTGCACCCCATCTTGACAGAAAACTGAAATGTAGATATTTTTGCAATTTTTTTAAATCGAAAAACTGAAATATCAAATGGTCATAAGTATTCAGACTTTTTGGTGTGACTCACATATTTAACTCACCTGTCCATTTCCTTTTGATCCTCCTTGAGATCATCCTTTAGATCCTCCTACTCCTTCATTGGAGTCCAGCTATGTTTAATTAAACTGATTATACTTCATAAGGAATAGCACACAACTGGCTATGTAAGTCCTCAAACCTCACAGTGCATGTCAGAGCACATGAGAATCATGAGGTCTAAGGAACTGCCCAAGGAGCTCAGAGACAGAATTGTGGGAAAGCACAGATCTGGCCAAGGTTACAAAAGAATGTCTGCAGCACTCAAGGTTGCTAAGAGTGCAGTGGCCTACATAATACTGAAATGGAAGAAGTTTGAGACAACCACAACTCATCCCTGGCTATCCAGCCAATCTAAGCAATCATGGGAGAAAAAACTTGGTAAGAGGGGTAAAAAGGTACCCCATGGTATCTGTGGCTGACATCCAGATATGCAGTAGGGAGATAGGAGAAAGTTCAACAAAGTCAACTATCACTGCAGGCCTCCAGCAATTTGGAGTTATGGCAGAGTGTGCCGATGAAAGCATCACACATGAAGAAATCCCAGACTATAAGAAATAATATTCTCTGGTTTGATGGGACGTAGATTGGTGTTAATTCTAAGCAGTATGTGAGGAGAAAACCAGGTACTGCTCATCACCTGTCAAACAAACCCCAACAGTGAAACATGGTGATAGCAGCATCTTGCTATGGGAGTATTTTTCAGCTACAGGAACAGGACAACTGGTTGCAATTGAAGGAAAGATGAATGCCGCCAAGTGCAGAGATATCTTGAATGAAAATCTGCTTTGAACCGCAGACTAGGCCAAAGTTTCACCTTCCAACAAGACAATAACCCTAAGCACACAGCTTAAACTACAAAGCAGTGGCTTCAGAACAACTCTGTGACCATGCTTGACTGGCCCAGCCAGAGCCCTGACCTAAACCTAATTGAGCATCTCTGGAGAGACTTGAAAATGGCTTCCAGCAACGTTCACCATCCGACCTGATTGAACTGGGGAGGAAGAATGGCAGAGGATCCACAAATCCAGTTGTGAAAAACCTGTTGCATCATTCCCAAGAAGACTCATGGCTGTACTAGCTCAAAAGATGCTTCTACTCAATACTGAGCAAAGGGTCTGAATACTTATGACCAAGTGATATTTCAGTTTAAAAAAAAAACCTAACAAAAATATCTACATTTCTGTTTTTTCTGTCAAGACGGGAGGCAGAGTTTACATTCATGAGCACTGTACAGTTCTCACTGTAAAGAAATAAAACAAATTATTAGAAAATGAACTGGTTTTAGCCAGCTAAATTACTAGTCACCTCAGGTAAGATTGTGTATGTGTCCCTTGTCCTTTGCTTTCCCTCTGGGTAACATTCAATACATGTTTTTAAGCAAATATCTTTACTGGTTCTGAGGACTATACATTTTATACCTCTACACACAGTATCCTGTGATCTATTTATCATATATATTTAGTTATTTGATCATTGGTGGACTTTTTCTGTGTATGTTGTCTTTTTAAATGGATTTGTTTTAATTGATCTTATAAGGTGTTATTTTATGCTTTCTACATTTAAGCATCTGTTTCCTTTTTTTTTTGAGAAGAGTGTAATAACAAACTTCCCTCGCCTCTCCTCCATCTATCACACCTTCTTTTTTTTAAATCAGATATTTTTATTGAACATATTTTAACAAACCCAACAAGTACAACCTGTGGGAAAGTATGTACATAGTATTGCCTTAGGCTCTAATATTATACAATACTACTTAACTTAAAGGGGTATTCCAGGAATCAGCATAATTCATATACAAATGGGCACTCAAAATATAAGCTAATGTGTAATTAGTTGTTATTTAAAATGTTGCTCCCCTTAGCAGAAAATGCTGATGACATAGACTGTTATGAAGAATTAAAATGCTACTGGCCCTTTAATCAGTCCGTTAATTTCCTCCGCGCGGTCCGTTGCAGGACAGAAGATGGCCGCTGGTCACATGTCCACATCACATGTCCTGCAGCTGCCTGGGCAGGTCATGTGATCACCACTATGTTTGGCTGTTGTCGGTTGGTTGCAGTGCATCCAGTCTGGCTAGTGTTGTGTTGATGGCAGTTACACATCATTACTATGGTAACAGAGCAAGAAAACCTGTTACATCATCACTGGGAGCAGAGCATAAGAGGCAGGAGGAGTTACTGACAACTAAAGGATCATGGAACTTGTAGTTTCCAGTGGCGGCCATCTTAGTGATAACTCCACCTACTTTAGAGAGGCCATAAATTTAGTAAATCATAAAATCAAATTATTTAAGCTCCATTTTGTGACTAATGACATTGAGTATTGTTGTATTCATTTATTTATATCATCATGGGATTTTGTGTCAGACGTTCATATTCCCGGAATACCCCTTTAAGTTGTAATCATAGAAGTATTTCAAAAGAATTACGGTTGTAGCTTTAGTCCTAAACAAGGTTCACATTCTGAATTAACATGTAAGCTTATTATCAGTAACATAATCCCTCCTTCCCTTCCCAACTCCCCCCACCCACCCTTGCAAGCCAGCTCTCTTTAAAAACCAATTACCTTATATACTCGAGTATAAGCCTAGTTTTTCAGCACAAAAAATGTGCCGAAAACCCCAAACTCGGCTTATACTCGAGTCAAAAAAATAAATAACTCAAAACTCGCCTTTCTGGCGGCACCCGTAGATCTTCTGTGCGATCCATCCGGTATTGTTGTGCTGCACAACGGGGAAGGGGGGGGCTATATACACTGGGGCAGGGGCTGGCAGGCTATATACACTGGGGCAGGGGCTGGCAGGCTATATACACTGGGGCAGGGGCTGGCAAGTTATATACACTGGGGCAGGGGCTAGCAAGCTATATACACTGGGGCAGGGGCTGGCAAGCTATATACACTGGGGCAAGGGCTGGCTGGCTACATACTGGAGAGGCTGTGACCAATGCATTTCTCACCCTCGGCTTATACTCGAGTCAATAGGTTTTCACAGTTTTTTGTGGTAAAATTAGGGGCCTCGGCTTATACTCGGGTCGGCTTATACTCGAGTATATACGGTAAGCCCTATCCAATCTTTCTAAAACTAAAGCAGACTCAAGCGTATCTTTACTCATTTTGCCAGTGATAGTTGGTATTCTAGACTTGCCCTTAGTCTTGTAAGGGATCTCGATGGCAGACCAGGCGCATCTAACCACTTGCCCCAGATCTTTTCAAATTTCGAGACATCGTTCCTCTTCACATACGTACTGTACTCCAATTGTATTATTGCATTTAAATGATCTATAAACTCTTTCTTGTCCGGTGGCCTAGGCCTTATCCAATGGGCAGCTATAACCTTCCTAGCTTGTTATAAGGATCGCTGTATTGCAATATTATTGGGTTCTGTCAAGTTGTCTATCTTCAAAATTCCCAGTAGGCTTGCTAGGGGACTTTAGCGTCAGTTCTAATACAGATTTCCAGAAGGATTCCAGTTCTCTACATTCCCACATCATATGGAGTATACCTGCCTCTACAGTTTCACATCTCGGGCATTCTAAATTAGGCCTAACTCATATTCCAAATAGCAGTTGAGGTGACCTATACGTTCTATGTAAAAGAAAGAGATGAGACATCTATACTTTCCAGACAACCCCTTTAGGGGAGTGGGCATTGGACACATTGGGGGTCATTTACTAAGGGCCCGATTCGCGTTTTCCCGACGTGTTACCCGAATATTTTCGATTTGCGCCGCTTGTACATGAATTGCCCCGGGTTTTTGGCGCACGCGATCGGATTGTGGCGCATCGGGGCCGGCATGCGCGCGACAGAAATCGGGTGGGCGTGGCCGAACGAAAACCCGACGTATTCGGAAAAACCGCCGCATTTAAAAACCGAAAATGTGTCGCTTGGGGAGCGCTCACCTTCACCTTCTATGGGATGGTGCATTCCGGGGCGTTAAGATTATTTTCGGCGCTGCAGCGCCACCTAGTGGACGGCGGAGGAACTACCATCTTAAATCCCAGCCGGACCCGAATCCTGTGCAGAGAACGCGCCGCTGGATCGCGAATGGGCCGGGTAAGTAAATGTGCCCCATTGCTCTCAACTGAGAAATGACATTCATGTAAAAAGAGCATATACGATAAAGTGCAGAGCCTCATTCAATTCTCTATGATTTGTTACTTAGAAAACAGAAAAGGATAAAGAACATTTTAACACTCTTACTTTACAATTTTACTCAGTTTTATTGCGGTTTTAGCTCCTTTAACTTAGTAACTATCTATCCAGACATTTCATGATTCCTCTATGCTATGAGATGTTGTGTGCTTAGGTTATCAGGATCCAGGCTTATTTATATTCTGACCATTCTACTAGTATTTGACACACAGAAAAAGAGATAAGACAGATCAGGGCTGAGAGATGAGATGCATGAGATGGATATAACACACAATGACACTTTCAGCTCTGGTAACACACACAGAGTCAGCTCTGCTATATGCCTACCTCCGAATAAAGACCTTATATGTCTGAAAACTTATGACACACTGCTTTTTGAAGCAGGAAGTTCCTGTGTCTGAGCTCGTCTTGTAATGCAAGGGGGAGGGGCAGGAGGTGGAGAGCACTGCAGTGCGCAGACAAGAAAATCTATTCATGATAAGAATCGGACCATAGTCAGAAGATTTACACTGTATCCAGGGGCAACCAAAATTGTAAACACCAGGACTGTTAGCGACAGGTTGGAATTATATCTGTGAAATGCTGTATTTGTGTTAATAACAATGATTAGAGAATGTGTTATTTTGTAATCCTGAGTCTATTTAAAGGGTTTATTTATGAAGTCTATTTATGAAGCTCCATTTAGAAATAAATGGAGATTAATGGTGCAAAACGGTCATGCGCGGCCGTCTGCTCCATTAATCTGACGGAGCGTCGAGGAGTCCGACAGACCTCTCGTTTTCCCAATCTGCGGAGGTCTCAGCACAGAGACAGCCACAGATCACCAAGTTAGACCCTATATAACTTTCCTCCATCGAAAAACCCCTTTAATAATCTTAAGACTTTAAGAGTCTTTATGGGAACACCCATTTAATTTGCAAAGCCTCTGTAAGAGACAATCAAAAACCTCTCACTCAGCTATACCAGTTCCCTACACTGTGCCGAAGAGATTCACAATGAAATAGCGCTGTATGCTCCTTTTGGAATACATATACTGGGTTTTATTTTGCATAATAGAATTAGGCTTTTATATATATAGCAATACAATGTAACTTCTAAGACACATGAAAGAAAATAGTTATTGTAAAATTTTTAGTCTTAAAGACTGCCTTAAATTAAAACAAACTTCAGAAATATTCAACTTCAAACTCTCCACCAACACCTAAATAATATAGGTCCACTACATTGAGCACTTAGACAACTGTGCTTACAGAGTGCCATCAATGATAGTTTCCAGATAACTCCTTTAAGTGCCAATATGACTCATAGGGAGGAGATGTAGACCAATGCAGATTAGAACTAGACAGTATCATACTGCGCCAAATTAATCACTATGTCTGGTGCTGGATGACTGATTTGTTGCAGTATAAGACTTACTGCACTTTACACCTTCTATTAGTTGCTCTAGTTTGCTGCACCACAATATTGAATTTTGAGAGACTCCGGCGATTTTCTATCCAGTCAAAACCCCTAGTTCCCCTTTTCGGGGAAAGTAAGGATTGCATTCTTGTTTTCAAGCCTATATACATCTAAGTTGGCAAGACATGGTTTAACAGACAATAAGTTCCATTGCTCACAAGTGTAGGGATTCAGATGTGGCACCCAAACTTAAGAGTTTTAAATTTCATCATGATCATAGAAAGCGTTTACTCTTCATTGTTGGAAGGCCTATATAAATCTGCAATAATTAGTTCAATTATTTTGTAATACTTATGTATCAAATAAAATTATGGCAACTGTATGTACCATTTTTCCTTTACATAGCCAAATTACCTTATCTAAAGATCCAGCCGTCACTAACATATATTCTTTTCATTTTCCTAATTATATAGAAGTGATCCAAGAATAAATTATTTTTAGAGAAAATGAAGTTAATAAAACTAATGTGTGAAAATGTAAATACACAAGGGTTACTGAGCTGCAGAGCAATTACTGGCATGGCATTTATTAAGACAAGTGAAAAAATGACCCACTATACTCGAATTCCAATTTTGATTACATAATTATAATAAATTTGAGTCTAGAATACTACAAGGGAAAAGTTTGTTGAAAAAAGATAAATGCTAGAAGGTTATGTCAAATTTCTTGAATCTTTTTGGCATTTAATTTACAGCATTTCAGAGCGTGCATTCTAAGTGGCCTCTCTGGAGAATCCCTCCTTTTCTTTTATTCCTTACTCTGTCATTTGCTGGGAGGCAGAATAAAATAATTAAATTGATTTCAGCAGTTGCTGATTGCTTTCCATTTAAAGTTCACTCTTTGACCCTAGAGAAGGAAGGTTTGCTAAATAATGATCAATAGCCTGAATGAGACTGTCTAAATCTGTTTATACAGCACCGGAAAACAACTGCAACCAAAGTAAACATTTATGTTGTAAATTTCTAGGACTAATTGAAATTCTAAGTTCATTTCCTTACAAAATAAGGTATGATAATCTGGCAAATATGATATTTTTTTTTGAGTCATTTGTACTTTGTATCACTTTGCTTGTGTACTTTGCTTGTGTAG
The DNA here is from genome assembly GCF_040894005.1 of Engystomops pustulosus. NCBI lineage: Eukaryota > Metazoa > Chordata > Amphibia > Anura > Leptodactylidae > Engystomops > Engystomops pustulosus. Next base: position 83,776,294 of record NC_092415.1, on the reverse strand, counting down.
CACCGAAGGATTTTTTTAATAGATTTTGCATTGAGGAAACCCACGCAAACACAGAGATACTTCATACAGATGTTCCTCTTAGCAAGAGAATAGATATTTTGGAGGTGCAAGTACCAATAAACTATCTGGGAGGGGGGGATTATTAATGCGCCTGCACCAAAACATGACATGCATTTTTGGCACTTGTCTGACAAAAGAAGTGTGGCCAGACATAAAATAGTCTCTGTGCCAAAAAATAAAAAGAGATCATCATATTGTGGTGCACAGTTTAGACCACATAAAAGCGGCTCTAAATGTACAACTCGACAGTCTTAAACTACGACAGATTCATTACTACAATGTTGAATCTGACCCAGCACTAGACTACTTTGTCAACTTAAAGAGGACCTGTCACCAGATTTTGACCACCCTGACTAACAATGCCTGCTGATAAAGGGTTACAAGTCCTCCCCATATCAACTAAAATCAGCTGCCAGAGGGGCACTGTAACTTAATTACAGATGTTTTTCTGATATGCAAATTAGCTTTTGTGACTCTTCTCTCTTAAAGGCTGCCAGTAAACCACAACCCATTATTTTTAACGACAGCTCTGTGTCTCTTCAAATCCATCCTTCTCAGACATATAAAGCTCTATGTACATATGGAAAATATTGTGTCGATCTTTTTACAAGGTACCTTGTGTTATATTCATGACATGCAACCATCGCAGGTGCTTCAGCCTTCAAACAATAGACCTGTACCCCATTTATGTGATTACATTAAATCACAGCAGCCTCCATGGAGGATGGAAGGAGAAGTCGTCCATGGAGGCTGCTGTGACTTCATTTCACAGCAGATATATGCATGGGGTACGGTTTGCTATTATTAAGAGGCTAAACTACCTGAGATGATGTCACTTTGGTCACATGACATAAACTGTGACCAGTAAAGAGGCATAAGGCATGGGGAGGACTAGATGGGAGGGGCCGGCTGAGCAGGACATGCCCTCTGATACCAGGTAATATAAGATAAAAGGTGATTTATGTGTATGTAAGCAAAACATTTTTTAGCTAAAAGAAAGGTGTAAGTTAATAGAGCTCTATAGGAACCTGTCACTGGCTGTATATGTGCAAATGTGGTGACAGGTTCCCTTTAAAGTATTTAGAAATAAGTAAGATAAATCAATATGGAAGTATAAGCTTCCAAGAAAATCAGCTCACCCAACAGTCCAGACAATTCAGATCTCCGACTCCATTAGCTCCCGCACGGAATACCTTGGCCACAGGTGCACACAGAGCAGGTAATGCTATTTTTCGGACTATCCTCGATGTTAACAAACTAGTGCGGAGCATCACACTACGTAAACACTTTTCATCCTGTGAAGAAAACTCTTCATACAACATCATTTATGACAAAAATGTCGAATTAAGTATGAATAGGGACATGAATTCCTTTGAAGACCAATTCCACATCTCATTACTACGTCAACTACAAGGAGAATCAGAATATGAAACAACCATTGACCGCAACTCAACATTTAGAACGTCGAATCCATCCTTCTATCCTGTAACATCGCGATCCCCTGTAATGGACACCTTCCAGGAGCAAGTTGAACGGGACCTTATTATTTTAAAAAATGAAATTGTATCCCCTCAACCGTGTAATATTTCTAAGCTAGAACGTATAGCCATCCAAGAAATAAGAGATAACTCCGACCTCCTAGTCCGCTCTGCTGACAAAGGAGGGGCCATAGTGCTGTTAAATGCAGAGTTATATAAGCGACTAAATTTGGAAATTTTGGATGACTCTTGCACATACAAGAAATTACGGTCAGATCCAACCATTACTTTTCAAAATCAATTGCATGATCTTCTGGGATATGGTTTGAAAACAGGGGCTATCTCTCAGAAAATTATGGATTATCTATTTGTCCAGTTCCCCGTTGTCCCAATCTTTCACTCATTGCCCAAAATTCATAAGGATATTTTTCCTCCCCCTCTCCGCCCCATTGTAGCTGGCATTGGGTCTCTGAGTGAAAGATTGGGGGAATGGGTGGACCACCACTTGCAGCCATTGGTGGTGGCCATACCAGGTCTCCTTAAAGATACTAAGCATGTGATCTCTCTTTTGGATGGTAAAAATTGGAAAGCAGAATATTGTTGGTTATCTTGTGATGTGGTGGGTTTATACCCATCACTTGACCATGATGTTGCATTGCAGTGTCTTTTGTATTGTCTGGAAAAATACAGCCAATATACTTCTGCAACCAAAGAATTCATTATGATTTCGGTTGAATTTCTGTTAAAGAAGAATTACTTCACATTCAATGACGAATTCTTTTTACAGCTGTGTGGGGCTTCTATGGGGGGTAGGTGCTCCCCTTCTCTGGCTAACCTGTATATGGCCAGATGGGAGGAACTCTACCTCTTCACGGAGTCTAACCCCTACCTCTCCCATATCAGGTGGTATGGTCGTTACATTGATGACCAGCTCCTGATATGGGAGGGTACGGTTTCTGATGCCAACAACTTTGTACAATATCTAAATTGTAACACTATGAATTTAAAATTTACCCATAATGTACAAAGTAACAAAATTAATTTTTTAGATATAGAGTTGAATAGCTCCACTGCGATACATATCTCCCCATATGAAAAACCCACAGCATCAAACTCTATCCTGTTGGCTACCTCGTGTCATCCCAATCATGTGATAAAAAATATTCCTACGGGGGAACTAATACGCACCAAAAGAAATTGTTCCACCATGGTTTCCTACGAACTGGAAGAGAAAAAAGTCCATGAGAAACTATTAAATAGAAATTATCCCAAATGGATGCTAAATAGAGCATCCCATATTGTAAAAAATACCCCTCGAGATAATTTACTATCTGTATCCAAAAGAAGCCACAACATGCCTAGTCAGAATGATAATAAGACCAAAGTCCCATCAAAGAAATTTACATCCCCTATTATTTTCTCTACTGTATATAGTGTCCAATTTAAGGAGATTGAGAAAATTATTTACAAAAACTTACCTATTCTATACACAGACCCAACACTAGCGGAAATAATTAATAATAACATTAAATGTGTAGCCAAAAAAGCTCCCACTTTAGGTAACCTTTTATCACCGAGCCTATTTCAACAAAAAAAGAAAAAAACCACTTGGCTCAATACCCAAGGTTTCTTTAAATGTGGTGCGACACGATGCAGATGTTGCTCTGTTGCGGACCCGAATAAAACCTTTTCGTCCCACAATTCTAATACAGTATACAATATAAAGCAATTTATTAATTGTAATACTCAATATGTGGTGTACCAAATTCGATGTACTGCATGTTCCCTTGATTATATTGGATGCACGACCAACAGTTTAAAAACCCGCATCAGAAGACACTTATCTGACGCTTGTTCAGATAGTGCGATTCACATCTCTTCTGTGTCGAAACATATTAGAGAGTGCCATGGAGGTGATTATAGTGTTCTTAAATGCAAGGGAATAGAAAGAATTACTAAACCCAAGAGGGGTGGAGATCTAAAGCGCCTACTTTTAAACCGTGAGACGTTTTGGATCTTCATGCTGCAAACAAGAGTTCCATATGGTTTAAATAAAAAACAAGATCTGATTCACTTCTGTTAAAATGCTATTCCTCCGTTCATCACTATATATGCATTGCCTGTAAGAACATATTGTTTTTAAAGCAAATAATTTTTATACATGTTTTCAGCATGGTAAGAGTTAATATTTGTGAGTGAAACCATGTGATCTGGAAGTTACGTATTTAAAGCAATTCTATAGTAAATTTTGTAGAAGCCATGAATAAGGTCACGTACCGAAACGCGTAGGCTTTTTGCCTGTATGTCTTTTCTTTCTTATCGTTGTACTGTGCTGTACATGCTTTTTTAAAAAAGGATTAAATAAATACTGCCATTTTTATCCATTTGCCGACTCTCCGTGCTCAGCTGGATGTTCGTTTTTTTATTTAGAAATAAGGTTTAAAGTATTTTGAATACCTGGATGACGAACGTTCATAGAGTTGTATACCGAAAACATTATTCTAAACTAGAGTTACAGAAATAATCTGGGCAGAATCAATAATGTATTGAGGTTGTGTGTCAGTCAGGTCAAACGCACAGGAGAGAAGGCATTTGCCTTTCTATTTTCTTTACATGTCCAGAGCAAAAAAAAAAATGAAAGCAGTAGGCATCAGGTTTGGAATAATACAGAAGGTGATCCTCCACAAATACAAAACTGCTTAGAAGTTGCCTCCACTTTTCAAGCACAAATCGGATTGATGGCCCTGGAGTCAATCTGGCAAATTGATGCCCCTACATACTAGCGATGGCTTGGCCCTGGCCAATCACAGCTATGGCTAGTGTGTAGGGGTATCAATTTGCCGGATAGGGGCGTCAATGATAGAGACCATACATTTTTTATTTTTCTGTGTACAGAGCTGTATGAGGACTTGTTTTATGCATAACAAATAATACTTTCCAATGATGGCATTTTATTTTCCATAATGTGTACTGGGAAGCAGGAAGAAAAATCAAAATGTGGTGAAATTGGCCAATAAACACATTTGCACGATTTTCTTATAGGCTCAGTATTTCGAACTTTCACTTTTAGTTTCAAATTACAACTTCTCTATATTCATTTGGCTGGTACGATCACATGGATATTTAAAAATTAAACCATTTTGTATGAAAGAAAAAAATCATTATTTTTCCATGTTCTGACAGCAATAACTTTTTCAGACAGCCTATAGATGGTTTTATTTTTTGCATGACGGTTGCCATTGTGCATGCTTTATGACCTTTTCATTACTTTTCATTTAATTTTGGTGCAAAATTTTGCAAAAAGGTGCAAAATGGTGAAAAACAGTCGGTTTAGACATTTTGTCGCTATTTTCCGTTAAGGGATTCACTGCCGGGAATAACCATTTTTTATATTTTGATAGATCGGGAGTTTTCACACATGGGAATACCTAGTAAGTTTATGATTGTTTATTTTTATATGAAGCTAAGGAAAGGGGGTGATTTGATTTTGTTGGGTTTTTATTACTTCTCGTAACTTTTTTTAAACTCTAAACTGTTTCTACCATACACTGCAATACTGCAGTGTTACTGTATATGGCAGTTTTACTAATAACCTCCAAGTGAATGGCAGCAGAGACTTTCAGCTGTCATAATAATTGATCTCAGGCTCACACTGATCTAACAGGGCATGACTATCAAAGGCATTTAAATGGTTAACACAGGCAAACTGTACTAGCACCGACAGCAGGTGTTACCAGTGGGTGTTTGCTGCAATATGTGTTTGCTGTATGGAGGGATGCAGCCTGTGAGCCCTCTCTCCATATACCTGACCCGCCCCTTTGCCATAATGGTGCAATGCGTCTCAGGAAGGGGTTAAACTTCAGTAACACCCCATCTCGGTATTCCCAATTAGCTACATGAAAGATCTACAAAGAATTTGATTAGTCTTGCTCTTCCTTCAAGTTCTCCATTGTGTCACTAATAAGAACAATACAAGTTCTATCTTGTGTCTCTTTTGTCAACTAGTAATAAACACTCTGAGAGACCTCCATTAATTGAGTCGCTAAGGCAGTCAATTACAGCAGCATACGGAACAGAAGTCTCACACCAGATGCCCATGTCACATTAGTTAAGAGCAACATGCTTTGGGGACTTTTATTTAAAAATTATTTGTTGGGACTGTGCTACAAAATTTCAGATCAGATCCTGATTAGTTGATAACTGCCAAAAAAAATAAAACGATATTAACGTATGTTTCTGTGATGAACCTTGAGAGCATAAAAATGGTAATTTGTCATCAGAAATTGACTTCATATTTATTTAAACACAAATACAGTTGACTTGGGGTTGACTGAAGCATGAAACCCAAAACCTTCACTTTAAAGCATGCAGTTAGGTGTTATGCAAAAATGTGTGGTGGTCGTTCCCACCATGGGATATCATGTCATGTCATTGTGGAACAAACTTTGGAGGGTCTGCGGGAGATGCAGGGTGCATAAGAGTATGTTCATCGGATAGCTCAGATATTACCATGGAGAGGAATCATCGCTAACAAGCACTTTAAAAAAAAAATTAAGCTTTCAGATAGCACCCAACCAATTACAGCTAAGGAGGGCATATAGACTAAGAATTGAGAATTGCCGCAACCCTACATGAAAATAGTTACCGGTAATAGTCTAACCTGCTCAATAAAAGCCTCATTCAAGGGCACTTCCTGGCCCAGTAATTGTTTGAGAATACAAAGTTTAGTACCTAACAGTATTATGTGTAACTAGAGGTGGAATTACACTCTTCGTTTGGTCAAGTGGTGCCAGCAAGTGAAACAGTAAAGCTAGTGGTGCAATCTGTAAGGGGTTTTCCCATAGAAGGTTGATGTAGTGCAGAACCGCCATCCAATAACACTGCTCATCAGTGCATCACCAAAGACCACAATATTGACCCTTGTTAGAATGAACACATTTAGAGCCCCATGAATCATTTTAAATTGTATCTCTCTCCATACCTCACTGATTACATGTTTGTATACAGTTTTCCATCCTGCTAGGTGTCGCTCCCTAATGTCCAAGAGGCCAATATGCTTAGATATTATTAACCCCTACGGGACTCAGCCTCTTTTGGCCTTAAGGACGCGGCCCCATTCTTCAAATCTGACCTGTGTCACTATAAGTGGTTATAGCTTTGGAACGCTATGAGATATCCAGGGGATTTTGAGATTGTTTTCTCGTGACACATTGTACTTCAATATGTTTAAAAATTTGGATGAAATCTTTTGCGTTTAGTTATGAAAAAAAACAAAATTTGGAAAAAATTTGGAAAAATTCTTTATTTTCAATGTTCTACTTTTGATGCAGATAGTCATCGCTCCCAAATAAATTCATAACTTACATTTCCCAAATGTCTGCTTTATGCTGGCATGGTTTTTTAAGATTCCACATATTTTACTAGAATGTTATGAGGCTCAGAATTTAGGTATCATTTTTCACTGAGAGGCCTAAATAATAGTGAGACTCGTAAATTACCCCATTGTGGAAACTACACCCCTCAACGTATGAAAAACCACTTTTAAGAAGTTTGTTAACACTTTACGTGTTTTATAGGGGTTAAAACAAAATGGAGGTGCAGTCTGCAAATTGTAATATTTTTTCACAATACACTCATTTTGGGTGGAAAATTAAACATTTACAATGGATTAAATGAATAAAGGCTCCACAAAGTTTGTTACCCAATCTCTCCCGAGTACACGGATACTCTATATGTGGTGGTGACCTGCTGTATGGTCGCACGGCCGGGTAGAAAAGGGAAGGAGGCGCCATCCAGATCAGATTTGCTATGTCACATTGTACAGGCTATAATTTTTTTCTTTTTTTTGATGTGGACCTATAGGGGCTTATTTCTTTTGCCACATGAGATGCACTTTTCTGGTACGTAATTTGGGGGAATCTATAGGCTAATTGGTGAGATTTTATTAACTCTTTGTTGGTGGAGGAAATGAAAATCATCACTTTTCAGGAAGATTTTTATGGGGTTTTTTTTGGCTGTTTACCATACCATAAAAATAGTATATTATTTTTATTCTATGGGTCGCCACAATTACAAAAAGACCTCATTTATATAGATTTTTTATTTTTTCCCATTTTTACTGAATAAAAAGTAATTTGGCCAAAATGTTGTTAATTTTGGCATCACCGTCTTTCATATGCATAACTTTTTTATTTTTTGCCTCACTAATCTGTTTAAGGGCTTATTTTTTGCGAGAAGGATTGTTCTTTTTAGTGCATAACATTTTTTAAATCCCTTTTTAGAGCATTTTTATAGGGTATTAATTGAAAATGATCTTTTTTCTGGAGCTTTTTTTTGTTTCGTTTTTTACGGGGTTCACTTTGCGGATCTAATAACGATTCTGTTTTATTATGCAGATTGTTACGGGCGCAGGGATACCAAATATGTGGGGGTTTTGTGTATTTTATTCAATTGTACTGAATAGAAACCAATTTGGAGAAAATCTTGTTCATTTTAGCATCACCATCTTTTCATATGCATAACTTTTTTATTTTTCGGCTGACAAATCTGGTTAGGGGCTTATTACCAAATATGCGGAGGTTTTTTGTGTTTTTGTGTTTTTTTATACTTTATTAAGTGTTTTTATAGGAAAGTGACATTTTAGGGGCTTATATTTTAATGCATTTATGTGTTAACTTTAGTATTTTTGACTTTTTTTTAATTAAACATACTTCAACTTGAACCAGTGATGCTCTGATCACTGGTTTAAGTTCAATACACTGCTCTACAATACTATTTTATTGTAGAGCAGTGTAAACTGTCTGAGCAAGCTTGCGCATGCTCAGACAGTTTACAGTCAGACCCGGATGGGGTCTGACTGCCATGGAGACCGGGCAGCTCCGGGGCACATGCCAGTCCTCGGAGCTGCCCAGAAGTGGATCGGATCCCCCGTTTGACCGCGGCGTGTAAGGGGTTAACACCCGCGATTGGAGCCGGCACCAATCGCGGGTGTTAGCGCAGGCTGTCAGCTGTACTAGACAGCTGACAGCCGCTGCTTCTGGTACCGGCTCCGTTCGTGAGCCGGTGCCAGAAGCTGGACGTTATAGAACGTCCCCGTGTGCTAAGCATCTAGCCCCGGGGACGTACTATAACGTCCTGGTGCGCCTAGGGGTTAAAATCTTCAGAACAAACATACTTGACATTTTAATTGCCAAGGCTCTCAGATTTCTTAAATCCTATTATGAAATAGAGGTACCATATATACTTGAGTATAAGCCTAGTTTTTCGGCACAAAAAATGTGCTAAAAAACCCTAACTCGGCTTATACTCGAGTCAAGGGAAAAAACAAAAAGTGAACTCACCTTCTGACGCTTCCCGGCATCCATCGTAGCTCCGACATCGGGTCCTGGTCCGTCACAGTCTTCATGACGTCAGCCGCATCCACACACACTATTAGGTCAGCTTGCGGCTGACGTCATGGTGCCTGCGACGGACCGGGAGGGGCTGGCAGGGTATATACTCGAGGGGGCAGGCAGGTAGGCTATATACTCGAGGGAGCAGGCAGGCTATATACTCAAGGGGGAAGGACGGCTGTATACTTAAGGTGGCAGGCAGGCAGTCTATATACTCCAGGGGGCTGGCAGCCTATATACTCCAGGGGGCTGGCAGACTATATACTTGAGGGGGTTGGCAGGCTATATGCTACAGGGGACTAGCAGGCTATATGCTACAGGGTTCTGGCCGGCTACATACTACAGGGGCTGGCAGGCTATATACTACAGGGAACTAGCAGGCTATATACTCCAGGGGGCTGGCCGGCTACATACTACAGGGGCTGGCAGCCTATATACTACAGGGGACTAGCAGGCTATATACTCCAGGTTACTGGCAGGCTATATACTCCAGGGGGCTGGCAGGCTATATGGCTGTGACCAATCCATTTCCCAGCCTCGGCTTATACTCGAGTCGATAGGTTTTTCCAGTTTTTTTTTGTGTGAAAATTAGGGGTCTCGGCTTATACTCAAGTATATACGGTAAAATATGTTTGCTAAGTTAATAAGTTATGTGGAGCACCAACGGTAATTAAAAGTTGAAATATAGTAAATCGGTTAACTTTAGAACAACTCCCTAGAAAGATCAATTCAAGTACTTGATTGCCAATTCAATCAAGTTTGAGAGCTTGCTGCTTTACCTAAATTTTTAGTGGCCTAAGGCCATTGCTTCTCAAAAAAATCTAGCAATCTAACAGAACTCCACATGATGCATATAGTACAGCATCTTAAAAAAAAGTAAAACATTTTAGATCACTCTTTAAATACTTAAAATGTTTTTCTTGTATTATCTTGAATAAGTTGTAGCCTACAGAGAATTTTTCCAAGAAAGTCCAAATTGTTTAGTTACAGTACATGGTTTCTCTCAAAGGTCGACTCACTCAGTGCCCTGGATTTAACATGCAAAGTCTGTCACACGGCCTATGGTAAAAGTGCACCACAAAAAGTAGGCCAACTCGGTCAGGCCAGTGCAGGGAAGCAATTGATTCATGAATCTGCCGCACCCAGCATTATACATGGGGTAGGGCAACTTTAGTCTATCTTTCATCTGATTGCCAGTCCTTAGGATAGAGGCTCGTGTAATACATATAAAGACATCAAAAAGGCACTGTTGATAAGGAGTATGACATTTTCAATAATACAAATAAACAACTCATAAGTTTATATTGTGTTTACAGGTTATTTATGAAATACAATCATCATTAATGTGTCTGTTTTCTGTGGTTGAATAGCCAATTGAGATAATTAAAGTCATCTTTCATCATTCACAACCTCAGAAACCATTGTTCAGCTAAGACTATGACGGCCACCACCAGACCCACAAGACAAGACTATGACCTACTCTTATGAACCACCAGACTAGACAAAACAGTGATCTGTATACAGACATGCAGACAGGATGCACTTTTTTTGCATGCACCTTACCATCTGCACTATGACGACATCATCAGTGACGTCATAAGCTCCCCCTGCAGATACAGTGCTCACGCCATATTCAAGGACTGCTGTGATAGGAAACAGTTTGTATCATTGGGTTGTCATTGTGACAGCCTGATCTTGCTGCAGGGGGGTTGGTGTCATCTAGACAGGATCTTCACTGCTCCAGCTCTTTGCCACTAAAGAAGGACATGTGACAAGAGCATCAGCTGCCAATACTGAATGACAATGCTCCATTCACATGACCTTCCACTGGCTCAAGGAGTGAGGGAGCGAAGAGAAGGCTCATCGTGATTTAACTTGTCACTCCTGTGACTGCACATCACATCACACTCTACTGTATTCATGTATTCACTATTTACCTTTTACATTGCGGTATCTTGTTCATGACAAAAGATTCTATTTCTAATTCAGATTCTTGCATTTTCATTCTTTCTCCTTTTCTCTAAATTCAATAATGACTCAGCATCACATGAAGAAACAAGATAATTCTAGCTGCTGGGTACACACAGTGGCCCAGATTTAGCAAAAATCTATATGCCTCACTAATGTTGACAGTGCACCAGATTATTGAATACTGGCGCATGGTCTTCATTAATACTGTAGTATAGCAGTATATGATAGGATCGGTCAGACAACCTAGGGTTAAAGTACCCTAGGCAGTCTGAAAAATAGTAAAATAAAAAATAAAAAAAAGGTTAAAAAAATTATAATAAAAAACCTAAGAATTCAAATCACCCCCCTTTCCCTAGAACTGATATAAATCTAAATAAATAGTAAAAATTATAAACACATTAGGTATCACCGCATCCAAAAATGCCCAATCTATCAAAATACAATAACGTTTTTTTCACTGCATTTAACCCCATAACGGCAAATAGTGCCCAAAGATGAAAATGGCACTTTTTGGGCATTTTGAAAAATATACAGTATATATATATAAAAAAAATAAATTAAAAAGTGATCAAAAGGTTGTACAGTCCTAAAAAATTATAGCAATTAAAACCTCATCAAAAGTCCCAAAAAATGACACCACCTCCGTAAAGGAAGTATGAAAAAGTTATTGGTGCCAGAAGATGACAAAAAAAAAAAAAAAATTGTACAGGAGTTTTTCATTTTTGTAAATGTATGAAACATTATAAAACCTTTACAAATTTGGTATCCCCGTAATTGTAACGACCCAAAGAATAAAGTAAACATGTCATTTGGGGTGCACAGTGAAAGCCATAAAATCCAATCCCACAAAAAAAACTGCGCAAATGCCGTTTTTCACCATTTTCACTGCATTTGGAATTTTTTTTTCCTGCTTCCCAGTACACGGCATGGAAAATTCAACACATTATGATCCCTGTAGTTCTGTGAGCTGACAATGTGGTTAGACTTTCATTAAGTTTGTGAACATTTTACTAGTATCTGACACATAGAAAGAGAGATGTTGACAGTGTCCAAGTGCTCCCCTATGCAATCCTTTTTACACACTCCCCTCATGCAACAAGCTGGGGCTGGGCAGGAAATTAAACCCTGGCATGAGAAGGGTTTATTTAGATTTGCAGATATTGTGGATTACCGCGATAGGAAGATCTTGCCCTTTGCAGCCCTACAGGATAAATTCCATCTCCCACAGGCGGCCAATTTTCACTACATTCGAATTAGACACTTTTTACAATCCCTGGACAGTGTTGAGACATTCTCGGCACCCACTACGTTTGAACACATTTGCAAAACTGCGACTCAAACATCTGGACTCATATCAGATATCTACATGATACTACTCCATCCCAGCCCAGACGAGCTCATTGCACACCCGTATATGGCCAAGTGGGAGAGCATAGTGGGGGGGCCGATATCTCAGGACACTTGGCGACTGATTTGGCATAGGGCGGCTTAGACCTCCCTGTGTGCTACACATAAGGAGAACCAGTACAAACTGTTGATGCAGTGGTACCATACCCCATCCTTGCTGCACAGATTATTCCCAGACACACCAGATACTTGCTGGCGATGTGGCTCAGTTGGAGGTACTCTTCAACACATCTTCTGGACGTGCCCATTGTTGCAGCCTTTTTGGCAGGAAGTAAAGACTCTCCTTCGGGAGGTCGTAGAGGTGGATATCCCACTCTCCCCATTATTTCACTTGCTGAACGTCTCTCCACACCCCATGGCCAAGGCGACCACAAAACTGAGCCTACACATTCTCACAGCTGCGAGATGTCTGATAGCGCAGTTTTGGAAGAGACAAGCCCCCCCCTCCCGAATGGATCTTCTCTCTAGGGTTAGAGAAACTCGCAGTATGGAATATCTGACCGCTTCCCTGAACAATCGTATTCCACAGTTTGACAAAACCTGGGATCGATGGGACCGCTACTGGATTGAGGAACGAGCAAGAGGAGGAGAGTGACAGGGCCATCCTTTTAGTGTCTTCCCAAGTGGTAATTGTTGTCGTAGTGAGTATGAATGACTTTGTCTTTGTTCGTACCCTTTTTCCCAACCTCTTCAGAATTAAGCATTGATATGATGCCATCTTTGGTATTTGTTTTATTATAGTAGGCATATGTTACTGCTGGATTTTGCATTATGATACGCAAACAGGATATTTACACTGTTGATACCCCACGGGGAAATAGATCCCTTCTCTTTTGTCTTTTAATTATTTTATTATTGGAAAATTTTTATGTGATATTTGTACATGATAACTTGTTTGTTAAATATTTTTTGGAAAAATAATAATAAAAACACAATTATATAAAAAAAAAAAAGAGAGATGTTGACAGATCACAGATGAAAGATGATGACATCCATGAGATGCATATTACACATGACATTCTCTGCTCTACTTTTACAGGCATAACATACACAGCTCTGCTGTATCTCACCTATAACACATACTTTCAGATCTGCCGTGATTCCCCCAGATAAAGATCTTATCTGTCTGTAGCTTTACTCTCCTCACAGGAAGTCAGTGTGTGTGAGTTCATCCTGGAATGCAAGGGTGGGGGCCCCTGCATGGGGCAGTGAAGAGCTCAGCTCTACAGCATCAGACAAGATGTCTGACGACCCTAAAGTCAGAAGATCCTGGGTTGGATACCAAGGGCACCTGAAATTGTACATATAAGAAACTTATTTTCGTAGGAATACCCCTTTAAGGCTTTGGATTCTTTTTGAAATTTGTACGTGTATACTTTTCACCAGATGTTCTACTACTTATTGACATTTGTACTTACCACCTGCCTTTTGTTCATCTGATGTGGTAATAAGTATTGCTGATCAGACCCAGACCGCAAAGTTGAGGTTCATTCGGGTTTGTGAATTTTAAATCTTGTTATTGAATTAAAAAAATGAATATTCACCTTTTTGGTTTAACACCTTCGCGACCGAGGACGAACTATATCGTCCTCATGCTGCAAAGGGTGTATGGAGAGAGCGCACGGGCTGAGCTCTTTCCATACACAGTGGGTGATGGCTGTATAACACAGCTGACGCCCGCCCATTACTGCCGTGGTCGATGCTGGCACCGATCGCAGCAGTTAACCTGTTGAGTGCTGCGGTCGAACACGACCGCGGCACCTAACTTACCTTTACATGGGAGCCGCCATCTTGGATGATCGCTACCCTCCAATGACGTCACAGGGAGCGGCCATCGGCCATCCAAGATGGCAGCTCCCATGTAAAGGTAAGTTAGGTGCCTCGGTAGGGTTCGACCACGGCACTTAACAGGTTAACTGCCGCAATCGGTACCAGTACCGACCGCGGCGGTAACAGGTGGTCACCCACTGGTTGGCATGGCAGCCTACAGTCTCAATGAGACTTGCAGGCTTGCCATGTGCAATGATCTCTAATAGCCAGCAGATGGCAGGCTATTAGAAATCATTGTAATATAATGTTTTCTTTTTCTTTTTTACCATTACTTTAGATCTTCCAGGGTAATTTAACCCTGCAGGGTCCGATTGCTAATACTATATACTGCAATACTATTCTATCTAAAATAATGGTAAAAAAAAAAAGAAAAAAAAGAAGAAATAGTAAAAAAAGTTTACATTTAAATCACCCCCCTTTCCCCAGATCACATATAAAAGCAAATGAACAGTAAGGAACAGAAACATGTTTGGTATGATCGCGTCCCAAAATGTCCGATTTATCAAAATATAATAATTTTTTTCCCGGCGTTTAACCCCGTAACGGAAAATGGTGCCCAACATATTAAAAATTCTATAATAAGTGATAAAAAGGCCATCCAAAGCTCCGTGCACTGAAGTATGAAAAAGACATGTCATTTGGGGCGCTCAGTGAAAGCTGTAAAATCCAAGCCCACCAGAATATGGCGCAAATGCGTTTTTTCATCATTTTCACTGCATTCAGAATTTTGGCTATAGGGAGCCCTTTAGGAAACATTATATGAATTAATTCTGGTTTTCAAAGGTATATCCTGCATCTTATACACCATATTTTATTCCTTTTAATACACTTTTTTTCTGTAATCTATCCTTTAAACTTTATCGTTGCTACACTTTAAGTAGCTCCCTGTTAATAAAACAAATAAATGCAGAATTGTAGAATTAATTCCTTCAATTCATATTTAAAAACACAACAAACTGGCCAATTGCTAAAATGTGTTATACCAATGAGTCACATTAATTGCAGCCTTGAAACCTACCACAGAGATGTACACTTCAAACAGTTATGTTTTAATAAGCAACAAAGCGGTGATTTACACATAATTAATGTAATGCTATAATTAATGTAGTGTCTAATTTCCAAGCAAATATGTTGACTAATTTTGTTTTTCGTATTAGCAAGTAAATGCATGCTTGCATATCTTTATTTTGTAGCTCATAAATAATCCCAAATTACATTAGAAAAGCCACCACATTACCTAACTACCATAAAAACTAGATCTCGTGAATGAAATGTGTGCATCATACTAATATAAAAGAAATATGTTGAGATTACCTAATGTAATCAGAATACCAAGTTACATCTAATTGAACACTGAGAAATGGTAACCATATATTGGATTCCTAGACCATCTTTTTGTTCACAAGTAGAGATGAGCGAGCACTAAAATGCTCGGGTACTCGTTATTCGAGACGAACTTTTCCCGATGCTCGAGTGCTCGTTTCGAGTAACGAGCCCCATTGAAGTCAATGGGAGACTCGAGCATTTTTCAAGGGGACCAAGGCTCTGCACAGGGAAGCTTGGCCAAACACCTGGGAACCTCAGAAAAGGATGGAAACACCACGGAAATGGACAGGAAACAGCAGGGGCAGCATGCATGGATGCCTCTGAGGCTGCTTAATCGCACCATTATGCCAAAATTATGGGCAACAGCATGGCCATGACAGAGTGACAGAATGAAGCTAGATACATCTAAAACATCCAATAATTGACCCTGACACTATAGGGGACGGCATGCAGAGGCAGCGGCAGCAGCGGAAGGCTAGAGAGTGGCATGGCGACATACCCTAAATGGACTCAGGCTTCAAACCAATGGGTAGCAGAGAGGAACCAAAGAAGGTGAGCAAGAAGCGCTCAAATAATATTGGTACATGATAAAAGTTTGCCAGTATATTTTGTGGATTACACAGCAGGGTGGCGACAAAGTTAACATGGAAGCCATGAAAACAATCCAAAATTCTGCCTGACACAGCTCGTTTGATAAGGGGACGATGTATGGAGGCAGTGAACTAGTAGTAGATTAAAGGTACTGCAGTTAAAACTATGTTAGTTGGTTCTTGGCATGGAGCTGGCGCTCCGCTGCCAGGCGAGCTTTCGCCAATCCAAGCCCCTGTCTCTAGGCTACTCCCCAAACAGCACTTCTAAGAACCTTTCGGATAAGATCAAGTGTAGTAGCGTTCTTATAAGTTTGGGATATGGCGGGTGAGGGGAATGTAAACATCTGCGCAAGAAGCGCTGAAATAATATCCGTAAATGAAAAAAGTTTTCCAGTATATTTTGTGGCTTACACAGCAGGGTGGCGACAAAGTTAACAAGTTTGATGTGGAATGCCCTGCAATAGCTCTTGGGCGGTGTGCCTTTTATCACCTAGGCTCAGCAGTTTGAGCACCGCCTGCTGTCGCTTAGCAACGGCACTGCTGCTGTGCCTAGAGCTACCGACTGATGGCGCCATGCCCACGGATGGTAATTCGGAGGAGGAGGAGGTGGAGGAGGGGTGGGAGGATTTGGAGGTATAGTAGGCCTTTAAGACCTGGACCGAGGTAGGCCCCGCAATCCTCTGCGTCGGCAGTATATGACCAGCCCCAGGGTCAGACTCGGTCCCAGCCTGCACCAAGTTAAGTGTAGTAGCGTTCTTATAAGTTTGGAATATGGCGGGTGAGGGGAATGTAAACAGATGCGCAAGAAGCGCATGATGCGCATGGAGCTGGCGCTCCGCTGCTAGGCGAGCTTTCGCCAATCCAAGCCCCTGTCTCTAGGCTACTCCCCAAACAGCACTTCTAAGAACCTTTTGTATAAGATCAAGTGTAGTAGCGTTCTTATAAGTTTAGGATATGGCGGGTGAGGGGAATGTAAACAGATGCGCAAGAAGCGCATGATGCGCATGGAGCTGGCGCTCCGCTGCTAGGCGAGCTTTCGCCAATCCAAGCCCCTGTCTCTAGGCTACTCCCCAAACAGCACTTCTAAGAACCTTTTGTATAAGATCAAGTGTAGTAGCGTTCTTATAAGTTTAGGATATGGCGGGTGAGGGGAATGTAAACAGATGCGCAAGAAGCGCTGAAATAATATCCGTAAATGGTAAAAGTTTGCCAGTGTATTTTGTGGATAACACAGCAGGGTGGCGACAAAGTTAACAACTTTGATGTGGAATCCATGAAAACAACCCAAATTTCGGCCTGACAAACCTCGTTTGATAAAGGGACGATGTATGGAGGCAGCTATATGGACGACTTTTGGAGGTAGCAATGGAGACAACGTGTGGAGGCTGCTATGGAGACAATTCAATTTGGATAGTGCCTGTATGTGGCAGTCCAAAAAATTTTTCAAACCAGAGGAGCAGGTAGGTGGCCCTCCAGAAAAATGGAATAGATTGAGTGCCTGTATGTGGCAGTCCAAAAAATGTTTCAAACCAGAGGAGCAGGTAGGTGGCCCTCCAGAAAAATGGAATAGATTGAGTGCCTGTATGTGGCAGTCCAAAAAAGTTTTCAAACCAGAGGAGCAGGTAGGTGGCCCTCCAGAAAAATGGAATAGATTGAGTGCCTGTATGTGGCAGTCCAAAAAAGTTTTTAAACCAGAGGAGCAGGTAGGTGGCCCTCCAGAAAAATGGAATAGATTGAGTGCCTGTATGTGGCAGTCCAAAAAAGTTTTTAAACCAGAGGAGCAGGTAGGTGGCCCTCCAGAAAAATGGAATAGATTGAGTGCCTGTATGTGGCAGTCCAAAAAAGTTTTTAAACCAGAGGAGCAGGTAGGTGGCCCTCCAGAAAAATGGAATAGATTGAGTGCCTGTATGTGGCAGTCCCAAAAAATTGTTTAAAACAGAGGACCGGAAAGGTGGCCCTCCAGAAAAATTGAATAGATTGAGTGCCTGTATGTGGCACTCCCAAAAATTGTTTAAAACAGAGGACCGTGTCGGTGGCCCTCCAGAAAAATTAAATGCATAAAGTACTATACCTAGAGCCAGTGGGCCCTGTCAAAAAACAGCCAGTTTCCTCTGCTTTACTGTAGAAAGAGGAGGAGAAGGAGGAAAATGAGGAGGAGGAGGAGTGGATAAATTATTCAGGTTGAGCTTCCTTCACCTGCTGGAGATTTGAAATTAGGAGAAATCCATGCTTTATTCATCTTGATAAGCGTCAGCCTGTCAGCGCTGTCAGTCGACAGGCGTGTACGCTTATCGGTGATGATGCCACCAGCTGCACTGAAAACCCGCTCTGACAAGACGCTAGCGGCAGGGCAGGCAAGAACCTCCAAGGCGTAGAGCGCCAGTTCGTGCCACATGTCCAGCTTTGAAACCCAGTAGTTGTAGGGAGCTGTGTGATCATTTAGGACGATGGTATGGTCAGCTACGTACTCCCTCACCATCTTTCTGTAAAGATCAGCCCTACTCTGCCGAGACTGGGGACAGGTGACAGTGTCTTGCTGGGGTGACATAAAGCTGGCAAAAGCCTTGTAAAGCGTACCCTTGCCAGTGCTGGACAAGCTGCCTGCTCGCCTACTCTCCCTCGCTACTTGTCCCGCAGAACTACGCACTCTGCCGCTAGCGCTGTCAGAAGGGAAATACTGTTTCAGCTTGTGCACCAGGGCCTGCTGGTATTCATGCATTCTCACACTCCTTTCCTCTGCAGGGATGAGAGTGGAAAGATTTTGCTTGTACCGTGGGTCCAGGAGAGTGAACACCCAGTAATCGGTGCTGGAATAAATTCTTTGAACGCGAGGGTCACGGGATAGGCAGCCTAGCATGAAATCTGCCATATGCGCCAGAGTACCAACGCGTAAGAATTCACTCCCCTCACTGGCCTGACTGTCCATTTCCTCCTCCTCCAACTCCTCCAATTCCTCTTCTTCTGCCCATACACGCTCAACAGTGTAGGACTCAACAATGGTCCCCTCTTGTGTCTCGCCAACATTCTCCTCCTCTTCCTCCTCATCCTCCTCCACCTCCACCTCCTCCGATATGCGCTGAGAAACAGACCTAAGGGTGCTTTGGCTATCAACAAGGGAATCTTCTTCCCCTGTCTCTTGTGAGGAGCGCAAAGCTTCCGACTTCATGCTGACCAGAGAGTTTTTCAACAGGCCAAGCAGCGGGATGGTGAGGCTGATGATGGCGGCATCGCCACTGACCATCTGTGTTGACTCCTCAAAGTTACTCAGCACCTGACAGATATCAGACATCCACGTCCACTCCTCATTGTAGACTTGAGGAAGCTGACTGACCTGACTACCAGTTCTGGTGGAAGTTGACATCTGGCAGTCTACAATCACTCGGCGCTGCTGGTAAACTCTGGATAACATGGTCAGTGTTGAATTCCACCTCGTGGGCACGTCGCACAACAGTCGGTGAGCGGGCAGTTGGAGGCGGCGCTGCGCTGCCCTGAGAGTGGCAGCATCTGTGCTGGACTTCCTGAAATGCGCACAGATGCGGCGAACCTTCGTGAGCAAATCAGACAGATTGGGGTATGTCTTGAGGAAACGCTGAACTATCAGATTTAACACATGGGCCAGGCATGGCACATGTGTCAGTCTGCCGAGTTGCAGAGCCGCCACCAGGTTACGGCCGTTGTCACACACAACCATGCCTGGCTTCAGGTTCAGCGGTGCCAGCCACAGATCAGTCTGCGCCGTGATGCCCTGTAATAGTTCTTGGGCGGTGTGCCTTTTATCGCCTAGGCTCAGCAGTTTGAGCACCGCCTGCTGTCGCTTAGCGACGGCACTGCTGCTGTGCCTAGAGCTCCCGACTGATGGCGCCATGCCCACGGATGGTCGTTCGGAGGAGGAGGTGGAGGAGGGGTGGGAGGAGGAGGAGGCATAGTAGGCCTCAAACACCTGGACCGAGGTAGGCCCCGCAATCCTCGGCGTCGGCAGTATATGACCAGCCGCAGGGTCACACTCGGTCCCAGCCTCCACCAAGTTAACCCAATGTGCTGTCAGAGATATATAGTGGCCCTGCCCGGCAGCACTCGTCCACGTGTCCGTGGTCAGGTGGAAACGGCGTTGGTCAGGGCACGGATTATGTTGTCTGACACGTGCTGGTGCAGGGCTGGGACGGCACATCGGGAAAAGTAGTGGCGGCTGGGGACCGAATACCGAGGGGCGGCCGCCGCCATGAGGCTGCGAAAGGCCTCGGTCTCTACTAGCCTATAGGGCAGCATCTCCAGGCTTAGCAATCTGGAAATGTGCACATTAAGGGCTTGGGCGTGCGGGTGGGTTGCACTATATTTGCGTTTCCGCTCCAGCGTCTGGGGTATGGAGAGCTGAACGCTGGTGGATGCTGTGGAGGATCGTGGAGGTGACGATGGGGTTTTTGTGGCAGGGTCCTGGGCAGGGGGCTGACTATCAGCTGACACAGGGGAAGGAGCAGTGGTGTGCACGGCCGGAGGTGAACGCGCTTGTTGCCACTGAGTGGGGTGTTTAGCATTCATATGCCTGCGCATACTGGTGGTAGTTAAGCTAGTAGTGGTGGAACCCCTGCTGATCCTGGTTTGGCAAATGTGGCACACCACAGTCCGTCGGTCATCCGGTGTTTCCTTAAAGAACCTCCAGACTTCTGAAAATCTAGCCCTCGCCGCAGGAGCCCTCGCCACGGGAGCTTCACTAGTTGACACATTTGGCGCTGATGCACCAGCTCTGGCCCTGCCTCTCCGTCTGGCCCCACCACTGCCTCTTCCAACCTGTTCTGGTCGAGGACTCTCCTCCGTCTCAGAAGCACTGTGTTCACCCGGCCTCTCAACCCAGCTTGGGTCTGTCACCTCATCATCCTCCGATCCCTCAGTCTGCTCCCCCCTCGGACTTCCTGCCCTGACAACAACTTCCCCACTGTCTGACAACCGTGTCTCCTCATCGTCGGACACCTCTTTACACACTTCTTCCACTACGTCAACAAGGTCATCATCACCCACAGACTGCGACTGGTGGAAAACCTGGGCATCAGAAAATTGCTCATCAGCAACCGGACAAGTGGTTTGTGACTGTGGGAAGGGTCCAGAAAACAGTTCCTCAGAGTATGCCGGTTCAAATGGCAAATTTTGCTGGGAGGGGGCAGACTGGGGGGGAGGAGGCTGAGGTGCAGGAGCTGGAGGAGTGCCGATTTCGGTGACATGGGTGGACTGCGTGGAAGACTGACTGGTGGACAAATTGCTCGAAGCATTGTCGGCAATCCACGACATCACCTGTTCGCACTGTTCTGGCCTCAACAGTGCTCTACCACGAGTCCCAGTAACTTCAGACATGAACCTAGGGAGTGTAGCTCTGCGGCGTTCCCCTGCTCCCTCATAAGCAGGTGGTGTCTCACCCCGCCCAGGACCACGGCCTCTGACCCCTGCAGTAGTTGGACGCCCACGTCCCCGCCCTCGTCCTCTACCCCTAGCCCTCGGGTTAAACATTTTGAAAATGAAAGTTATAACTTTAATTTTTTTTTAACTTTTTTTTGTTGTTTTGTGGGTTTTTTTTTTTTTTGTGTTTTTTAGTTTTTAAAACCAAACGATGCTATCCTATTGCTATGGCTATTTTCTAGCCAAGTATTACAGCACACTACTATGCCAGATGAGATGACGCTGAGTTATGAAAAAAATAAACGTAAAATAAAAAAGGAAATGGCAGACTGTGCCTAGTTGAAATACAACCCCGGGCCCTAATAAATTTTCCCACTTCGGTCTTTGCGATGGATATGTGCGTCACTAAAACACAGTGGTCGCAAGTCTGACTCCAAATTGCTCCCAATTTGATAGTAGATGCACTGCAGCAAGTACAGCCACCAGCAGATCAACCAGAAATCAAATATATATAACGCTACTGTAGGCGTAATTAAGACGTTTGTATTCTCCTATGGCTATTTTCTAGCCAAGTATTACAGCACACTACTATGCCAGATGAGATGACGCTGAGTTATGAAAAAAATAAACGTAAAATAAAAAGAAACTGGCAGACTGTGCCTAATTGAAATACAACCCCGGGCCCTAATAAAATTTCCCACTTCGGTCTTTGCGATGGATATGTGCGTCACTAAAACACAGTGGTCGCAAGTCTGACTCCAAATTGCTCCCAATTTGATAGTAGATGCACTGCAGCAAGTACAGCCACCAGCAGATCAACCAGAAATCAAATATATATAACGCTACTGTAGGCGTAATTAAGACGTTTGTATTCTCCTATGGCTATTTTCTAGCCAAGTATTACAGCACACTACTATGCCAGATGAGATGACGCTGAGTTATGAAAAAAATAAACGTAAAATAAAAAAGGAAATGGCAGACTGTGCCTAGTTGAAATACAACCCCGGGCCCTAATAAATTTTCCCACTTCGGTCTTTGCGATGGATATGTGCGTCACTAAAACACAGTGGTCGCAAGTCTGACTCCAAATTGCTCCCAATTTGATAGTAGATGC
Source organism: Engystomops pustulosus (assembly GCF_040894005.1). Lineage (NCBI taxonomy): Eukaryota > Metazoa > Chordata > Amphibia > Anura > Leptodactylidae > Engystomops > Engystomops pustulosus. The sequence goes on along the minus strand of NC_092415.1, from coordinate 83,753,742 downwards.
ACTGCAGCAAGTACAGCCACCAGCAGATCAACCAGAAATCAAATATATATAACGCTACTGTAGGCGTAATTAAGACGTTTGTATTCTCCTATGGCTATTTTCTAGCCAAGTATTACAGCACACTACTATGCCAGATGAGATGACGCTGAGTTATGAAAAAAATAAACGTAAAATAAAAAGAAACTGGCAGACTGTGCCTAATTGAAATACAACCCCGGGCCCTAATAAAATTTCCCACTTCGGTCTTTGCGATGGATATGTGCGTCACTAAAACACAGTGTTAATACCAACATTTAGTGACCGTATCCCCTTGAATCAATCCCCCCCCCCCCCTTCTCTCACTTGCTCTCGAAGTAAACACAACCTGATTATGGCCAGCTTTTTGTCTCAAAAGATTACCTATGAAAATATATCAGGGGAGGTTTCCCAGGTCTTTTCCAAGGAACCGGTACCTCTGAACCAAACAGATATAAATACAGCTTTTCGCAATCTACAAAAAACGTACAGACAATATGTGAAATCAACTTGGGAAGTAGCTAGTTTTGACACATATCTCAAACAAAACCTAGTCTATCGGGGGTTACGTATCAACCTTGTTCCTAACTCACACTTAGATGATAGTGAGTTCATAAAGGGGTGGCAGAAACTGCTCACTGAAAGTTCACTCCGATTGATTCAATATCTGTCTGAATATGAAAAAAACTTCCTTAATTATTTAAGTGAAAAATTGGATAGAGAAATCAGGGAAGTTCAGGTTTTTAACACACACTCTGACTTTCAAAATCTAGAGAATAAACTACAAAAAAACCTTGCATCTCTGACTAACGACATAAAAGAACGCAAACATCGCAAGTTTATACGCGACTGTGGAGACTTCGAAACGGGACAAATATATCAGAGAAAACAAACACAATACAATAGTAGACCCGCTCTCTACACCGACGTCTCAGAATCAGACCTTTCCTCATCTGAGGATAGACAACCAGAAGTGAACCGTACACGAGAAGGGTATAGTACTAAGAGAAAGTATACCAAGTACAAGGGAGGACAACAGAATAAGAGAAGTTACAACAATCGAGGCCTCGAGAAATGCCAGATCCAAAAACCCTCCTTTATAAATCCCTCTATGGGTTATTCTTCACAATCCTCCTCATTGATACAACAAAACGTAACTGCCCCTATTCCCACTCCAACTGGAGGGAATTACGTCTCCCAAACAATAACAGATGTACCCCATGTAATTGCGACACCATTCCCTATAGGAACAAATACAACAACTCCTATCAGTATGACAAATCAACCAGGAACAGCATTAAATGGGTTGTTACAAAACACTACAAACACAGGAGCCATACCAAGGACCCCTTTTTTAGCCCAACCGACCCCGATCATGCAACTCAGAGATCGGGAAAAATGGGGCTTCAATGGGAAATAAGGGAATCCTCAATGAATTTTGAGGAATTAAAAATTAAAAATGAAGAAGACAAACTCGTAATTAACTTATCAACATATGTATTAGACGAATATGAACTAAGACTTCTTAGGAAAGGCCTGTCATTTACTCCAACCCCGCCGTTTGACGGTTTCCTGTGGGTGAAGGACATAAATCTGTTCGCCAGGAAACTGGCTTTACATAAACAGCACCTGAGGGACAATACTGACCTTGAGAGAAGTAATCAGAAAGATGATAGAGTGTTACAGTTATTACTGGATTTAGAACAAGAGAACATTACCACTCCACAAGGTATTAACCCCCCACTCACTCATTTAAAGCCCAGATCAATGAATACACCTCCTTTCTCACAATATCCACTAATCAACACGTTTGTCCAAATGGTTACAAAAGAGATTAAGAATATCAAACCGAGGACCGATAGGATAGCGTCCAACCTTGAGCGACAAGAAAAACTGGCACTTGAGAGACTGGAAAAAGCTAGAAATCTAGTCTTAAAGCCATCCGACAAAGGGGGCAATATCGTCCTCCTAGATAGTGAACAATATATTTGGATGGTTAAACGCCTACTTGATGATAGAGACACATACTCTGTCCTACCAAAAGACCCAACAGAACAATTTATAGAAGAGCTAAAAGAACTTCTTGACAACGCTCTAAGGAATAATCTGATCTCAAAGGACGAGTACAAGTATATGTTCAACAAAAAACCCACCCTACCGACTTTTTATGCATTACCAAAAGTCCATAAGAGGGTCACCCCTATTCCAGGAAGACCAATTGTATCCGGAACAGACAATTTAACACAAGGGATCAGCGAGTATGTAGATCACATCCTAAGACCCTTTGTCACTTCACTTCCCTCTCACATTAGAGACACAAAAGATCTCATCACAAAATTACAAGATATACGAGTCCCAGCGGGCACCCACTTGGCAAGTCTAGATGTTGAAGGCCTTTACTCCAATATCAAACACGATCTGGGACTTTGTGCAGTAACAAGCTTCCTGGACACAAAGGGCACCCAATTCAAAGAACATAATCACTTCACCCTCACTTTATTGGATTTTTTACTCAAGCACAATTATTTTCTGTTTGGCGGTACCTTTTACCAACAGGTGAAAGGTACCGCCATGGGCACTGTCTGCGCACCCACTTATGCTAATTTATTCCTTGGGTGGTGGGAGGCGAATTTTGTTTTTTGTGACACTCTTACCTTATTTACAGATCACATTCTTTTCTGGGGCAGGTACATTGATGATGTCCTCATCCTGTGGCAGGGGGATGAGGACATCTTCAATCGGTTCGTTGGGGCCCTCAACCATAACTCTATTGGAATGAGGTTCACCCCAGAATTTCAACCTATGAGTATAAATTTTCTGGATCTTACGATCTACATTGACCATAAGTGGGATCTGGGCTTCAAAATCTTCCGCAAAACCACGGCTACGAATAGCCTACTTAACTGGGAAAGTTGGCACCCAGAACCACTCAAACAGGGCATCCCTACTGGCCAATATCTAAGAGCTAGGAGGAATTGCTCTAATGAAAGTGACTTCGAGAATGAATGTCATACACTTCTAAACCGCTTTAAAACGAGAGGATATCCCAAGAGAGTACTCAAACGGGCGTATAAACGCGCAAAAACAACAGACAGAGAAACTCTTATTAACAGAGGAAATAGAACTGAGAATAAAAACACAAAAACCGTACGCTGCATTGGCACCTACGATGCCTATGCTGAGGATATTAAGAACATCATGCGTAAATTCTGGCCATTACTTCAGGCAGATACGGACTTAAATGGAGTGATAGATAGTGGACCCTCAATCACTTATCGACGGGGCAGAAACATTAAGGATAGATTGGTACATAGCCATTTTGATGTGAGCACCCCAGCGAAGAAAACCTGGCTGTCTGTGCCCATCATCGGTTCCTTCCCATGTGGAAACTGTACCTTTTGCAGGTACATGCCAAGGACTAAACAATTCGAGGTAAATGGAAGGACCTATGCAATTCGTAAATTTATGAATTGCAAAAGCTCTTGTGTGATATATATCGCACAATGTGCATGCCCAAAAATCTATGTCGGAAAAACGGTCCAGGAGCTTAGGAGACGTATATCTTCCCACTTGAGCTCAGTACGTACAGATAAGGACACGTCATTGGCAAGGCATGTTAGATCATCTCATGAGGGCAGGATGGACCATCTAAAATTCTGGGCTATTGACCAACTCACTGTAGGCCCTCGTAAGGGCAACATTGATAAGAAACTCTTACAACTAGAGGCCCGGTGGATCGACCGTCTAGACAGTATGAGCCCCAACGGTTTGAATGAGGGTTTCACATTCTCAGCCTTCCTCTAATCTAACTAATACTCTGATCCATAGTCCTACTAATATTGAAGAATTTAGATTCCTAGTGATTCGGGGATTTATACGGTCACCCCTCTTTCCATGATCCAAATATGGAATATATAGTAATATACTCTAATTATATACTGTGTAATTATTATGATATTAATACACTGTGCATCAGATATTGAATATCAGAAGTAGACAGATGGAGATCACGACCACAAATAATTGGAAGAGCACAGGATATACTCACCTCGTAGTCCGGTAGACTCATCCTTGAAACATTGACCCATTACTCTAAGTCCACACGCCTGCGTAGTTACTAGACCTCTTCGAACGCAAGCGTTCATTGCATACCGGGGCATCCAAACCATTAGAGTTGGCGCGCATGCGCTGTCCCCCGGAGCACGCGCAGTATACTCTGTCGCACGGGAGTCTATCTTCTGGCGCATGCGCCTACTCTCCCCGCGACTGATCAGAGTAATTTTCAAACACTTTGCGCAGTCGCTCTGACCTGGACCTGGTCATCGATACTTCAAAGTTTCTTCACATGCGCATTCCTTCCGGAGTGAAGGATAGACGGACCAATAAGATATAGGTGGGTAGTTCCCCTGTAAGATTCCTCAGCGAATAATTGTATATCTCCTCTGAAAGGGACCTGACATCATCTCAGACCGCCCTAAACAGAGGTTATATCAGTTAGAACTCCACGAACCTACATTCACACTTAGCCCCGGCACCCCTGAGGACGCCACTGAGGTGGTGAAACATGTCGGGGGGGCTGTAGTGTTTGTTTTTTGTTTTTTATTTAGCAGTCAGCAAGTCTCCAAAAGACAGATAGTCTAGTTGCAGGTCTCAAAAAATTGTATGTGTGTGAGTGTGTGTGTAAGCGGTGTGACCGCTATGACAACCAGCTAAATAAGAAGAGTGGTGTGGGGCTTCTGTATGTATATACATTAATGTATATTCACTAATCATCCCGATCAGATGGACATATATACAACTTTACGGATCTAACAACATTCCTGAATACGATACTAAGTATCATACAATTGAGCTGTGGCCACGGCTCACCAGTGACACCTAGTGTCCATAAAATAAATAGGTCCGTCTTATTGTGGAGTGAAATGTTCGATTGTCTTCTCCCACTATCACCACCCTACCCTCATTACTAACTCAGTAATTACAAAGGACAAACAATTAAGGACACACCATACACATATACTAAAAAATACCTGCTATTACAAATACAATTGAATCGAGACCTCCATTGACTGTAGATTTTTAACCAGTCTCTTGACAGTGTTCTCTTTATTACATTTTAAGGTATCCTAATAAAAATTATAGTTTTAAACATTATAAACAATTCAATTTCGACCAATGGGTTCCTAGTGGGGCCGCAAGGCCCCTTTCTTGTGAAACTAAAACACAGTGGTCGCAAGTCTGACTCCAAATTGCTCCCAATTTGATAGTAGATGCACTGCAGCAAGTACAGCCACCAGCAGATCAACCAGAAATCAAATATATATAACGCTACTGCAGGCGTAATTAAGACGTTTGTATTCTCCTATGGCTATTTTCTAGCCAAGTATTACAGCACACTACTATGCCAGATGAGATGACGCTGAGTTATGAAAAAAATAAACGTAAAATAAAAAGAAACTGGCAGACTGTGCCTAATTCTACTCAAACCCCTAATAAATTTTCCCACTTTGGTGTTTGAGGTGGATATGTGTGTCACTAAGAGCTAAACACAACGGTAGCAAGTCCCCCTGCTAATTCCTCACAATATGGTACTAGCTGCAAATAAAAAAAAAAAAAAATTATAACGTTATTGTAGCCCTAAGAAGGGCTGTTGGGTTCTTTAAGAATCACTCCTGCCTAACAGTAAGCTAATAGAACACCCTAACGCTTTCCCTGAGCAGCAGCAGCTCTCTCCCTAGCGGCATCCAGACAGAGAATGATCCGAGCAGCGCGGGCAGCGGCTAGTCTATCCCAGGGTCACCTGATCTGGCCAGCCAACCACTGCTATCGACGTGTAAGGGTACCACGTCATGCTGGGTGGAGTGCAGAGTCTCCTGGCTTGTGATTGGCTCTGTTTCTGGCCGCCAAAAAGCAAAACGGCGGGAGCTGCCATTTTCTCGAGCGGGCGAAATACTCGTCCGAGCAACGAGCAGTTACGAGTACGCTAATGCTCGATCGAGCATCAAGCTCGGACGAGTATGTTCGCTCATCTCTATTCACAAGTTCTTTACAGGAGTTTACCTAAATGAAGCTACTCAGTAAGTGGCTCTAAGTACTTTATCGGAAAGAAGAAAGGACAAAAATATTTCTCTTTAATAAAGTACAAAGTTTAATATTATGTGTGCGGGCATCGGGGGCACTTGATATTATGCATGCGGGCACCAAGGGCGCATCATACTAAGTGTGCAGGCCTAAGAGATTGAGCAACTAGAAGGCATTGCACATGCTTCCCTGCCCCCTCCACCCTCTCCTGTTCCGACTGATGTTACATATTTTATTACACACAGGCTGGGGGAGGATCTGCTACACAGGCGGACCAGCAGGAAGCCTTCTCCCTCACCTTTCATGGATACGTGCTGCTGGGTGCCACTATAGCTGTCCTCTGAGAGCAGGCTGCCTTCACTGTCAGGGGGGCAGTGGGGATGAGGGAGCTCAGTTTAAAAACCCCTAATGCCATCCTTGGTACCAGCTCTGTCTCCAATGCTTTAGAAGGTCATGTTACTAGGGCTTGTATACAGTCACTGAGCTCAGGTCACTTTGACAGGGAGCGGCAGACATGAAGGGGCTGCAGCTCATGGCCCGACATAGAGAGAGCAGATTTATCTGCATGGGGCTTTTCTGAATGGGTAATACTGCCTGTCATAGACGCTTGTAGAGGTGTTAATGCGACCTCTAGTATTTTCCATATGTCGGCAGAACTTCAGTGCTGACATTGTACTACCTGTTACAGTGCTGCACATGTTCGTGTACAGCTGGCCTAACACTGCTATTATAATCAAATGTTATGTTTAAAAAACGTAAATGGTTCTGATCAACATTCATCTGCAAATTATATTCTTGTGATACTATTATATCCTTAGTCACAGAAATTATCTGCTTTCTGTGTTAAAAGGAAGCTTCTTTTGTCTTCTGATTATTTCAGGAAATAAAAGACTCTTTATCGGATTAGGCCACATGTACACTAATGTTGTTTCCAGGTATGTCTGTGAGCTCCTACACACAGCTAAGGATACTTCAACATCGACGAATGTCGGCCTAGTTTCCCCGAGAAGAGAATGTTCTACTCTTGGCTGTGTTTCTCCCACTGAAGTCGACGGGGCTGTGAAAAATACAGCTGACACGTGGCAAGTTAAAAACTCCCTTTTTGTGGATCTGCAAATACGGATGACAAACAGGCGACATGTGGCCCGTTTTTGCAGCCAGACAGTGGAGACATGGGGGAAATACTGACACAAGGGCCACCAAAATGGCCATTACACCCTTTATTTTGCGCCTCGATTTGAAATATTGATTTGAAAATGAGACACTGAGGAGACGTTTCCCGAGGGTGGGGGGAAATATACTCCTCTTCAACCCCGCCCATTTGGCGGCTGGAGTAGTCACACTGCACAGGTCTTTCAAAGGTAAAATATAAGTTATCTTTTTCTCTGTAAAGCCGATTCTTGCGATAAAAGATGTTTAGCAGTGTACATGCAATGCTCTATGGGGAAGTGTGGAGGGCTAAAATCGAGGTCTCCTGGTGACAGGTTCCCTTTAATGTGCAAGTCCCACTGGACCCTGAAATTTATATACTGAATTTATATCCTAGTTCTCTCAGGGGTCCAAGTGCCAGGTGTTTCCTACACATAATAACAGCAGCGAAGTGCTTGATTTCTCTGAATTGGAGACGTCCTGCTTCTACATCATTATTGGATTTGTATGCACGTCTTAGGGACCTCCGATCAATGGAATATATTACGGCTGTACTTCGTCATACCACAGATAAATTTGAGAAGATCTGGACTCAATGGGACGTATATAACGCTAGATTGATTTCCTAAATGTTAAGAGTGATTATTTTATTTAGGATGTTATCACATCTATGCTGTACCATAAGGAATGCTTTATTTATGTGACAATTGTTGCTTTGTTCCTTCTCCTTTTTCTTTATTTGTTCTTTTTGTTTTTCTTATTGTTTTTCAATATTTTGCAATTGCAAGATGTAATAGTATTTTTAATACTTTTCTATGCCTCTTGCGAATCAGCATATATATGATTGCTCTTTTCTTTATGAAAAACACAAAAATAAAGAGTTGAAGAAGAAAGCATTGCCTCTATCCCTTCATTGTCCCTCTACATTCCTGTAAACCTAAGCAATGAGGTCTTAAAGCTGTATGCAAATGACCTGTAAAAATGTCCAATGAGTCATTAGCATATTCAAGCTTTCCAGCTTATTCATGAGTGGGCGGCACAGCCACACCCCCAGTGCATGACTGACAGCTTGTATAATGGTGTGAGGCTGTATAATGATGTGCTTCCTGGTGCTGCCGGCCACGCCCCCTGCAGCCTGTGTGTGTGTGTATATAGGAGAGATACAACAGCTCCAGGATGCAGCCATGTTATAGCAGAACATGTCAGGTACTTGTGTAGCTGATGTCTGTGTGTCACACATGTGTATTAGGAGGATGCAGCATGTCAGCAGGTGCAGCACACACACCAGCAATGCTTTACTATACATTACACACAGACATGAGCAGGGGGAGGAGAGGGGAGTGGTAACAGGGATGACATCACTGCCTCTGACCATGTGACCAGCCTCATTTACATAATAAAGAAATGATGATTTTGCAATGATTAATGTATGAATTGACTAGATAAAGGCTGTGATGGATCCTTGTGAGCTGCTCCAACAGGTAGTAGTGACAGGACAAGTGACTCAGACCTGATGACAGGTGTCCTTTAAGGCTAGAGAACAGCCTCTGTAAACTGACTTGTGTTGGTGACAATGCAGTAACCACACAGGCAACATCTCTAACTATATCCTAGAAGAGTTGCCTCGTGAACAGTTAGTTTTGATGAACGGTTAGCCTTCTCTATACCTATAGTAATTTTTTCAAGTGTGTGTTTCTTTATTTCTGATTTTGATATTTTAGAAAGCAGTTTTCCTCTCATATTCTATGTATAGTGTATAGAATCCTTCAGAGCAGATACACTCTACAAAAATGAACTCAGAGGAAAAGCAAACTATAACATAAAGTAGTATACAGAGAACATACAATACAATGGCCAATCCTGCCTTAATCCAGTTTTCCTGATCACTATAGCAGTTCTAAGTACAGACATTCCTTCCCCTGGGTTCCAATTTTGTAGCATTTGCATACTTTTACACATATGTCCATTTTCTAAGTTTTTTGGTTCAATTTATGACATAATTCTGTCATGAACAGATTGGTATATCTGCCTCCATAGACCAATATGGGAAATATAAAGTCCCATAATCTGAGTATGACAGCATGGCAAGACATTTAACCATCTAAAGAAACAGCTGTCACTATAATAATTTTTTCACAACATGTAAATAATTGAATTTCACAGAATTCAACAGAAAGAAATCTTCAGTTCAGCAAATGTCGAATGCTGATGATTTTGAACAAAATGGCTCTGGCCTTCAGCCATTTAGAGTGAGGAGTGGTGCACATTATATTCATTAGCTTTTCAACAGTGAAATTGCCAGCAGCCATTCTTATTTCCCAAAAGTGCAGTGAAACCAGAGCTCTTTATCTGCTGAACAGAAGTCTCTCTGTGATAAAACTGTGCAATCATGCTCAAGAGGGCGAGAGGTTCTGACAAGTGGAATAAAAAAAGAGAATTGTGAGTCTGCACGCGCTGCTGTTTTATTAGTTACCTCACTTGGCATGAGAACTATTTTGGTGACAACACTTCAATGAGTAATTGAACCAAAACATTTTTCTTACTTGCTAAATAAACTGGGGATGTTTCTTGGAATAGAGAACCTGTAACTAAACTGTTTGCTTTCCACAAGAGATCAACTACCTGCTTCACCTGCATTGGCTGCTAGAAAAGATGAAAATGACACTGACTGCTAATTAGATTTCCTGTGTAGCCTCCAACATGGCACCACAGGAGGGTTCCCCACCCCCAGGGATGATAAACAAGTACTGGCACCCTCCTCACAACTCAATATAAGATAACATTAGGATTATATATGCCTCAGTGGCAGCACAGGAGGAATACAAAAGAAATACTCCTAGGGAGGAACCACTGCTGATAATACTTTACAGCCAAACAATAAGTCATAAGTGGAGGCTACATCCAACTTATAAAGGCGTAAGAATGTACTAGGGTTAGCCAGTGTAGCAGCCCTACAAATCTGGCCTAGGGAAGCCGAGGCTTGTTCTGCCCAAGAAGTGTAGAATGGGCTTTGAATCCTTCAGGGACTGGAAGCTCTCTGATCTCATATCAGGAGGAAAATCACGGTGCTCCCAATTAGCAAAGATATTATATACAACTTACCAGCCAATACCATTTATTTATGTGATTCGGACCTCCTTTTTAGCAATTTCACCATCAATGCAGCAATGCTCTGCAAGGCAACATTTATAGTGCTGAAGTCTGCTGTGTAGCCCTAACTTCAATAGAAATTATAGATGAATAATGCTTGGACTGTTCAAGCACTACCTTTCTATGTGATGTGTTTCATTACATTTTAACACCTTCAACATCTCAAAACAACTCACACATTACAGAATTTTCATATTCATTTTGTCAGTTTTGTTAATCAGAACTGAAGAACAAATGGGTCAGTGGAAAATCTACTCGAAACTCCATAAAATAAATGTATTCAAAACACAACTTTGTGCTTCATGTGAAAAATTTTGGTGGTATGTTTAGTATTTATTTATGAGAAAACCAGATATTTGGAGAAAATTTGGAAAAATTCTCGATTTTCAAAATTCAAAATGTTCTACTTTTCCACACAAAAACAGCAAAAAAACGAATAACTAACATTCACCGAACATCTTCTTTATGTGTACATAGTTTTTATGTATACTCTTATTTTTGTAAGATGTTATGGGGCTTTGAACTTTAGGTGCGATTTTTCACATTTTTATAAAAAACGCAAAATCCTGCTATTGAGGGACCTGCTCAGATTTCAAGTAGCTTTGAGAAACCTAAATAAAAGTAAAACCTGATATATATATTCCCATTATAGAAACTACACCCCTTAAAGTACTTAAAATAATGAAGTTTGTTAATCCTTTAATTGTTTTACAGGGGTTAAATCAAAATCGGGTGCAATTTTGAAATAAAAATTTTTTTGGCTAAATGAATGTGTTTTTCATAAAATGTACCCAATCTCAGTTAATAAAATACCAAAACGCTCCACAAAATTTGATACTCAATAACAATACCCCATATGTGGTGGTAACCTGCTGTATGGGCACACGCAAGGGCATCGAAGGGAAGCTGCGCCAATCAGAGCAGATTATTCATTGTCACTTTTTATTGGCTATACAATCTTTATTTTCATGGCAATTTGGACATATAAGGGCTTATTTTCTGTGACAGATGCTCTTTACAAATACTTCATTTTAGTTGGTCTGTAGCTTATTATATTTTATTAACCCTTGAATGTATGGTGGAAAAGAAAATTGTCAATTTTGGTTTCCTTTCCTATTGTATTTTTTGGGGACCATACACTATACCATAAAAATACTATATTATCTTTATTCTATAGTTAACTACGATTACGGTGATACCTCATTTATATAGCTGAGATGAGGAATCTCCGATCACGGGTGTTAGAGGCGGGTGTCAGCTATAATATACAGCCGACGCCAGCAGCTTCTGGTGCAGGCTCCTTTCAATAGCCAGTGCCAGAAGCTTGAAGTAATAGAACAGTAAAATGCGGGAACGCAACTCCCGCCATGCAGTACTAATGCGTCAAATGTCAGGAAGGGGTAAACAATTTCCTGATAGAGAACTTTTATTTCAAACCTGACAAGTGATACTTTATGTGGTTGCAACTTTTTATAATGTATCCAGGCAAATCTGAGACTTTTTGTGACACATTTACTAAAATCAGTGTCTGTACTATGTGCAGTTTGCCTGTGTTGTGTGCAGAATCTGGTGCCCTCTTCACTGCTCAGACAGAGTGCACCACTTTTTTTTTTTTTTTGGTGTACCTTCAATATAGGGCATGCAACACATTTCTGTCGGATTTTGCACGATAAATGAGACACACACGGTCCGACTGTGCACCAGAACGCCCACTTCAGTGCAGAAACTTGTGCTGCGTGAAGAATAGTGCTGCCATAACATAAAACTGTTGTGTGCGACACAAATGTGGCACAGGCACTACTTAACGAGGACCTGTCGCCGCAAATTAGTGCCCCCATCCAAACATACCTACTAAATCTACTCCCCAGCCCCTTTTTAAAGCTGCCCATTTCATAACCCTGGCTTTAATCAAACTTGAACTTATCGTCCCTTAAGCATATGACACATAACATACTTATAGGTCCAATCGACAGACCAGCGGTCCGGCTTATTCATTAGGGGGCCTTCCAGGCACTCCTCTTTCTTCACAGGTGACCACTCCCCTGGGCTCCAATTCTCACGCGTGCACACACGCAGTAAGTCCCAGCGAGTGGTGACAGCATGAAGCCGGCATCGTCAGCACAATAGAGGCCGGCGATGCTGCCAGCTTCAATGAAGGGAGACGTCAGTGGAGCGGTGCATGCGCAGTTAGCCCTGGAAGAAGCCGGCAGCACTTGCGCACTGGTTGTCACCATCGCCAGCATCTAGTGTATAGGGCAAGAAGTGAAACCTGGGGGAGTGTCTGCCCGTGAAGAAAGAGGTGCAGTTTGCACGTAAAAGAATGTTCAAAGTCCGGCAGAAAACTGGTGCACTGCCCTTAGTAAATGTGCCCCAATGTACTTCATGTTAGTTGAAAAATCTGAGCGATATGTGTTTAACCAGTTCGCGACCGCTCGCCGTGTATTCACGGCGGTGGTCGGGTCGCGCTGCATGGAGAGGGCTCACGGGCTGAGCCCTCTTCATAGCCGGTAAGTCTTTGCTGCATATTGCTATCGGTGCTAGCACTGATCGCGGGTGTTATCACAGCGATGGCTGCCGGCAAAGCTTACCTGGGATCGCCGCTCCCCGTGACGTCATCGTCTTCCGAAGACCCGAGGCTATTTCGTTTTAACCCCTTCATTACAATGTGCTGGTAGCACATTGTAATGAATGAGGAGGAAAATCCCCATATAGTGCCATACAGTAGTATGGCAGTATATGATAGGATCGATCAGACAACCTAGGGTTAAAGTACCACCCTTAAAAGTTAAGGGTCAGTATGTGTATGGCAAACCATAATTTTCTTTTTTTATTTAAGGCAATAACACTATTCCACGGAATCACAGCCGTGGTCCAAAATGTGACATACAGTATGTAGATGCCTATAAAGCCTTACATCAAAGGTCTAGTTCAAGAAATATTCCCAACATACAGTAAAGACCAAAAGTTTGGACACACCTTCTCATTCAGAGAGTTTTCTGTATTTCATGACTATAAAAATTGTAGATTCACACTGAAGGCATCAAACCTATGAATTAACACATGTGGATTTATATACTTCACAAAAAAGTGTAAACCAACTGAAAATATGTCTCTTATATTCTAAGCTCCTGAAAGCAGCCACCTTTACTGCTTTGCACAGCTTTGCTCTTGCATTCTTGGGACCATCAGTTGTGCTGTGCAGAAGTCAGGTGGTTACACGGCTGATAGTCCTACTGAATAGACTGTTAGAATTTGTATTATGGCTAAAAAAAGCAGCTAAGTAAAGAAAAACAAGTGGCCATCATTGCTTTAAGAAATGAAGTTCAGTCAGTCCAAAAAATTGGGAAAACTTTAAAAGTGACCCCAAGTGCAGTTGAAAAAAACCATCAAGCGCTACAAAGAAACTGTCCGACATGTAGACTGCCCCAGGAATGGAAGATCAAGAGTCACCTCTGCTGCAGAGTCACCAGACTCAAAAATCACAGGTTAAAAGCAGCTCAGATTACAGACCAGATGAATGCCACACACAGTTCTAGCGGCAGACACATCTCTACAACAACTATTGAGAGGAGACTGTGCGCAGCAGCCTTCATGGTAAAATAGCTGCTAGGAAACCACTGCTTAGGACAGGCAACAAGCACAAGAGACTTGTTTGGGCTAAAGAACACAAGGAATAAACATTAGACCAGTGGAAATCTGTGCTTTGGTCTGACGAGTCCAAATTTGAGATCTTTGTGCGACGCAGAAAAGTTGAATGAATGGACTCTACATGCCTAGTTCCCACCATGAAGCAAGGAGGAGGAGGTGTGATGGTGTGGGGGTGCTTTGCTGGAGACACTGTTGGGGATTTACTCAGCATCTTGCAGCACAATGCTATTGCATCGAGTTTGTGTTTAGTTAGCCCTTACACGGCCTGGAGGATGGTCTATTTGACCAAGAAGGAGAGTGATGGGGTGCTACACCAGATGAGCTGGCATTCACAGTCACCAGACCTGAACCCAATCATGAAGGTTTGGGGTGAGCTGGACCGAAGAGTTAAGGCAAAAGGGCCAACAAGTGCTAAGCCTCTCTGGAAACTCCTTCAAGACTGTTGGAAGACCATTTCAGGTGACTACCTCTTGAAGCTCATCAAGTATATCGGAAAATTGGATAACTTTTTAGAATGGATAACTTTTTAGAATGGATAACTTTTTAGAATGGATAACTTGTATAACTTTTTAGAATAGAAAAGTACAAGAATGATATCATCCCTGATGTTTCTTGTCGTTTGGCAATATGTGTTAATAAAATACTACTGGTTATTGGTGCATTTCCTTCCCCAAATTGTGCTGTTAATGCATGTCGCAATTGCAGATACTGGTAAAAAGACCTATTACCTAAATCAAACTCATCCTTCAGCTGCTCAAACGTTTTTAGCTGACCATCATGAAATATCTGGGCGATTGTAACCAACCCTTTCTGTTCCCATGGGGAGAAGCCCTCTAGTTGGAATAGCTCTGGTACATTGACATTGCCCATATGGGGCTATAGTCTGTTATCGACCAATTTGACATGCTTTGTGCAGCGCTGCGTAATCTGTGTGCGATATATAAAGAATTATTATTATCGGGCCTAGTCCTGTAAGCTCCTTAAACACGGTCCAGACGCGTCTCAGCAGGTGCAATGTGGGCAGGGTAACATTATGGACCTTGGTGAATCCAGCCTCTACAGCATACAGTGGGATCGGAAATTTAGACCACTGACAAATTAACCCTATCCCCATTTTATCACTCTGTCCCCATCCTTTAAAATGTTGTAACTGGGACGCGATGAAATATAGCCAGGGGGTAGGAAGGGCCAGACCCCCTGCCCATTTACACCTTTCTATGTAAATGCGAGCAACGCCCTTTTTCCATATCAAGGAGCGGAATAAACCCAAGACTCTGCGGAAGTATGATTTGGGGATCCATATTGGTGAGTTATATAGAACATAAAGCAATTGTGGCATGAGGATCGTTTTTAGTAAGTTACCTCTACCAACTGATGACATGGGGAGCTTACACCATGAGTTTATTTTCTTTTCAAATCGAGAGAGCAGGGGAGTCAGGTTGTCAGCTATGTAATCTTTAGGGGATGTGGTGACTTGCATGCCTACATATTTGAATTTTCTCACCATTTGTAACTCTCCCGTATAGTGCTGGAGGTCTGTAACCTGCATTTCAAGGGGTACAATAACTGACTTTTCCCAGTTTATGTGGAGACCAGAGTAATCACCAAATTCCCGAATCACACACATTGCACCTTCCACAGAGTCATTGTTGTCCCCCAGATATAGCAATAGGTCGTCCGCATAGAGGGACACTCTTTCCTCCCTCCCCTGACCTGGGAATCCTTGGATGGCTGTGGTAGGGCTAGAGGCTCCGCCACCAGGGCAAACAGGAGGGGCGATAGCGGGCAGCCCTGTCGAGTCCTCCTTCCTAGGAGGAAGGGTTCTGACAGGCCCACATTTATACATAATCTTGCTCTAGGTTCTTTATAGAGCAACTGGACCGCTTTCATGAAGCGAGGGCCAATACCCACCTTACCCATGATGGCCCACAAGTACTCCACTCGACGCTGTCGAAAGCCTTCGCAGCATAGAGTGAGAGCACCGCTCCGCCCCCCCCCCCCCCCAAGCTAGTTGGGCTTGCATATTAAAATATTAGCAACGTATGTTCTGCGCCATTGATCTGCCAGGCATGAAACCTGCTTGATCCTCGCAAATCAGGTGATTGGCCACCACAGCTAAACAGATAGCCATGGCTTTTGCAATTATATTGATGTCTGTGTATAGTAGAGATATGGGCCGGTATGATTCCGGAAGGGTGGGATTTTTGTCAGGCTTGACTACGATTATGGCTTCTCGCATGATTGCTGGTAAGTGGCCCTTTTCTAATGAATTCTCAAAGACTGTCAGCAGTCTGGGTAGCAAAAGGTCTTTGAATTTTTTATATATCTCTTTCAGGAGACCATCTGCTCCCAGGGCCTTTTCATTAGGAAGTGTTGCCAGTGCCTCCTCCAGCTCCTCAAGCGTAAGAGGGTTATCTAGTATGTCCCTGGCTTCCTGCATCAAACAAGGAATGTCAATACTCTCTAAAAAGGTCTGGGGCTCACTTTGTTCAGGGAGTGGGCCAGGCGTGTAAAGGGTCCTATAAAAGTCGCCCATAACCGTCCGTATATCTTCATCCTCAACATATTGGTTCCCCTGCTATGGAGGCTAGCAGATGTCCTGCACTCTCCCTCTGTTCAAAGTACTTTTGTTTGACAAAGAAGCGCTTCTGGTCTGCCGTCACTAGTGTGTGTTCAGCCAATGCATTTTGGGCCTCTTTCCAGTTCAGTTCCGTGACCGAGTCCGGAGAAGCCACTTAGGCACATTCTGTGGTTACAACCCTGTTCTGGACAGTTTCTAGGTATTCCCTTCCCCTTGACTTGTGTTTGCTGATTTGTTGCATATATATGCCCAAGATATGTCCTTTAAGCACCTCCCAGACTGCTGAAACAGATGCCAACCCCTCATTGTGAGAAAGGAAATCCTGAATATATGCGGCATAAGCACCCCCACTGTCTAGCATGTGTATACAAAATGGATTAATTTTTCTCAGTCCCCCCGGGGACTTTCTATTTTGGTCAAGGAGTAGACTGACCATAAGTGGATAGTGGTATGATATGGATCTAGGTAAATATGCAACATCCGTGACATATGGGAGAATGGTGTGTGTGCCCAAAGGGAGGTCTATTCGTGACAGAGAGCCGTGGGAGCTAGAGTAACATGAATATTGCCTGTCCTGTGGGTGGCGCAGACGCCATATATCGCACCAGCCCACCTCCTCTATCAGTCTAGCCAGTGAGGTTGTTTGCGGTGTTGGCATTGCTCCTCTGGCACTAAATTTATCCAACTCTGGTGAAATATAGTTGTTATAATCCCCTACTGCGAGAACAGGGACGTGGGAGATGAAGTACCTCACAATTGAACGGTGGTGGGATATAAATTGCCACTATGATAAGGGGTATTCTGTAACTAGAGCAGTATAGACATATGAAGCGGCCTTCAGAGTCCACCTGGGTGGAGTAACATTCATAGGGAATACTCCTGGGTATGAGTATGCTCACCCCTCTTGCATGAGTGGAGTATGTGGAGTGGTAAGGGGTGGCTATCCAGTCCCTGTTTAAAAGAGTAGTGTTATCTGAGATTAGGTGAGTTTCAAGCAAACAGGCCACTACTGTGGCCTGCGCTTGTATTGTGGAAAAGACCGCATATCTTTTGTTTGCATCTCCCAGACCCCTTACATTCCACGCTAGTACTCTAATTTGACCTGCCATGGACATCCTAGAAAACCTGCATCTACAAGCCAGCATATTAACCGGTAGTGGACATACACAGGACCTTCACCCTGTCGAGGCGTCAGACCGAGAACTTCCCATTCCCCCTTCCCTGAAACAAAAAATAACAAAAACTACACATATCAAACAAGACATGTTCCCCTATTAGGGAAATTCAGGGCACACTTATATTTCCTAGTCAGCAATTATATTGCGAAAGGATAACAACTATAGAAATATAACAGTCAGCAAGCATTCCTCTCCTCCCTGTAGCTCACTGAAAGGATACCTTCCTTGCTCTGCTGTCAGTCCTCGGCGGCCCGTTGATTCCGAAGTCTCCCTTCATTTAAGTCCAGCCAATGAACTGCATCATTTGGTGACACGAACACCTGTACTCTTCCAAAGGCCGTGATTCTCAGCCGCGCAGGAAATAGCATAGGATATGGTACATTTAGGGTGCGAAGCCGTCGCTTTATATCCATAAAATGTGCTCTTTGCTTCTGCACTCCGGCAGAGAAATTTAGGGAAAATAGCAATCTTCTGACCTCCAATGGTGAGGTCATCCCGGTTTCTAGCTTGCCGCAGAATATTGTCCCTGTCACGAAAGTTCAACATCCTCAATAACACCGGTCTCGGAGCGCTCCCTGGTGGTGGGCCTTGTAGGCACTCTGTGAGCGCGTTCTATCGCGAATAGCGGCATAAGTGCGTTGTCACCAAATTTTTCTCCACTGCATGCATGCCCTCAGCCTTTTCCGGCACCCCCACCAGGCGCAAGTTGTTTCTTCGCAGCCTATTTTCAATATCCTCAGACTTGTCTAGCAACATGGACACATTGTTTATCGCTCTTTGTAAGTCCCGTTTTACTGGGGGCAGATTATCCTCCAATTCACTCACCCTGTCTTCCACCGCATGTATTCTCTCTTTTACCTTACGGATGTCATGACGAATAATTGTTACATCTTCTTTCAACCCTCCAAAATGGGTGTTCATAGTTAGCAGAGCTGAGCCACAGTGTGTGATTGCGGAGAATAAATCTTTTAGAGTAGGCTCTTCTGGTGCCCTCTTGATGAGTGCCAGGCGGGCCAGCGGGTCTCGCGTCCTTTTCCCATGCTGTTTTCCGGGTGCCCATTACACCAAGTGTGGTAGGGAGGTCTAGGGACCCCGTCTGGAGTTAGTCAGCAATTTTTGTAAGCCGAAGATCGGGCAAGGCGGATTAAAGCAGGATCTGCTGCAGGAGCTATAGAGAGGTGGGTCCGCTCACATCCCTGGCTAAGCCATGCACCCCCCCTGGAAGTTTCTTTACTTTAATGCATAAGTTTGCTTTGTAAACTATATGACAGGTTAGGCCCAGTTCAAATCCTTAGTTACTTCATTAGTTTTTCAGCATCAGTTACAGTGACGCATGTCCAGGTTTGGAGACTACACAGAAATAGGTATAATGGAATGATAAGAACCAGCTTTTTTTCCTCCTTCAATACTTTTGGACAGTAGTGGATCTGCCACATAACCGTGTACTACCAACATTCAACGACATTCTTAAACGTAATATCACTGACTTGTTAACCCCTTAACGCTCTGCGCCCTAGCTCTACGGCGCAGAGGTATAAGGAGTGTATGAAGAGGGCTCACGGGCTGAGTGCTCTTCATACAAAGGTGGGGGTTTTTGCATTTTGCGGAAAACCCCCACCGCTAATAACCGCAGTCGGTGCTTGCACCGATCGGGGCTATTAACCATGTCATTGCCGCCGGCAAAGTCGCCGGCGGCACTTAAAAAACAGCGGCGCGCGGGCGCCGCCATCTTTATTTCGATCGTCAGCCCCCGAACGTCATCGGGGGACGGCGATCGGTTGCCATGGTAGCCTCGGGTCTTCTTTTGACACGAGGCTACATGGCTTCTGCAGATTCGTTACAATGAGCCAGTGGCTCATTGTAATGAATGTGCTGCAAAAATGCCACATATTGCAATACAGAAGTATTGCAGTATATGGTAGGAGCGATCTGACAATCTAGGGTTAATGTACCCTAGATGGTCTAAAAATAGTGAAAAAAAAAAAGTTAGAATTTTTAATATTTTATTAATTTTTTTTTAAATCACCCCCCTTTCCCTAGAACGGATATAAAAAAAAATAAACAGTAAAAATCACAAACATATTAGGTATCGCCGCGTCCCAAAATGCCCGATCTATCAAAATATAAAACCGGTTACGGCCGGCGGTGACCTCCGAGGCGGGAAATGGTGCCCAAGTGTCCGAAATGCGACTTTTACACCTTTTTACATCACATAAAAAATGAAATAAAAAATGATCAAAATGTCGCACAGACCTCAAAATGGTAGCAATGAAAACGTCGCCTCATTTCACAAAAGATGACATATCACGCAGCTCCGTGCACCAAAGTATGAAAAAGTTATTAGCGTCAGAAGATGGCAAAAAATTTTTTTTCTTTTTTGTACACATTCGTTTAATTTTTGAAAATGTATTAAAACACAATAAAACCTATATAAATTTGGTATCAACGCGATCGCACCGAACCAAAGAATAAAGCTGAGGTGTTATTTTGAGTGCACAGTCAAAGTCGAAAAAACTGAGCCCACAAGAACGTGACGCACGTGCGGGTTTATTTCAGTTTTTTTTCACATTTGGAATTTGGAGAGCGAGAAATGAGCGGAAAAACCCTGCGTCCTTAAGGGGTTAAGCAGAAAGTTAGCACAGCAGAGAACTGTTCAAACACTCCACTTGGACATGTTCATGTAGTCTGAGGGTACGGTGACATGTTGCAGTAGGATTGTGTTTAGAAACACAATGCAACTGGTATGGGAAGTGGCTTGATTTTTTCAACTAAAACATATGCGATGGATAAGGAACACCATGTCTTCAGCATATGCAATAAGGCCAGGCCCCACCCCATTCTGGTTGCATTGCGTTTCTAAACACAATCCAACTGCAACGTGTCACTGTACCCTCAGACTACATGAACATGTCTGCAAATGGCAGCTGTGAGCTAGCTGCACAAACAGCAGTTAGCTCACAGAAATGCATTGTGTGCAGGCAGCCAGGTGGTCGCACCTCGGTAGATAGAGCAGGTCTTATTCATGCCCTGATTTACGACGTAGCCGGTCAGCTCCCTATGGAGTGAGGAAGGGTGAGCAGTGCTTACCCCCCCCCCTTCTCAAGCTAACTTGCTGGAGCTTTAGAAATACCATTCAGTTTATTGGGGCACATTTACTTACCCCGTCCTGTCGCTATCCCTGCTGTGCGATCATGGACTCCGGCGCAATTTACTAAGATCGTGCGCCCAATTTCCTGCATGTGTTGCTTTCCCGCTCAGGTCCGCTGGAGTCTACCATCTTCTTCCCGGTGTATGTAAGTGCTTGATCTTACGACACAATTTAACCCCTTCCCGCGGGCCGAGCCCTCTCCATAGCCGGTAAGTCTTTGCTGCATATTGCAGCAAAGGCTTACCGGTAACACCCTCACGGAGGCCCGAAGCTGTCTCGTTTTAACACATTCATTACAATGTGCTATCAGCACATTGTAATGAATGAGGAGTAAAATCCCCATATACTGCCATATTGCAGTATGGCAGTATATGGTAGGATCGATCAGACAACCTAGGGTTAAAGTACCCTAGGGAGTCTGAAAAATAGTAAAAGTAAAAAGAAGTTAAAAAAAAAAAATTATTATAAAAAAACCTAAAAATTCAAATCACCCCCCTTTCCCTAGAACTGATATTAATATTAATAAACAGTAAAAATCATAAACACATTAGGTATCGCTGCGTCCGAAAATGTCCGATTTATCAAAATATAATAACGGTTTTTCGCTGCGTTTAACCCCGTAACAGAAAATAGCGTCCGAAGTCAAAAATGAAATTTTTTGCCATTTTGGAAAATATAAAAAAAATAATAAACAGTGATCAAAAGGTCGCACAGTCCTAAAAATGAAAGCAATGAAAACGCCATCAAAAGTCGCAAAAAATGACACCACACACAGCTCCGTACACCAAAGTATGAAAAAGTTATTGCTGCCAGAAGACGGCAAAATAAAAAAAAAAAATTTTGTACAGGAGGTTTTAATTTTTTTAAATGTATGAAAACATTATAAAACCTATACAAATTTGGTATCCTCATAATCGTAGCAACCCAAAGAATAAAGTAGACATGTCATTTGGGGCACACAGTGAAAGCTGTAAAATCCAAGCCCACAAGAAAACGTCGCAAATGTGTTTTTTCACCATTTTCACTGCATTTGGAATTTTTTTCCTGCTTCCCAGTACGCACCATGGAATATTAAATACCGTCACTACGAAGTGCAATTTGTTACGCAGAAAATAAGCTATAACAAAGCTCTTTATGTGGAAAAGTAAAAAAGTTATAGATTTTTGAAGGTGGGGAGTGAAAAATGGAAGTGAAAAAACTAAAAAAGGCCAAGTCGTTAAGGGGTTAAATGTTAAATCCAGTGCTCAGTCCGAATCTGTGGGTTTGTCCGCGAGTCCTGTCGCATGAAAGCCGTCGCACCAAAATCCGATCATGTGCGACAAAATCCCATTCTAAATGTCTGTCCCAGCGGCGCAGTCCCTGAAAAGTCGTAAAACCCGATGGAAACCCTTAGTAAATAAGCCCCATTGTATCCAAGAAAGTAGCAGAGAACCACATAGGATTATGTGTGCTGTTTTCAGATAGAACATTTTCACAATGGCTTTTTTTAGAATACATAAACACTAGAGGTCCTCCACAAACAAGTGCCACTCTTTGTAATATCTCTCGCTTGGGGAAAAGATAATGGATTATAATTTGCAGAGCTTGCTTGTTGGAGATTTCCTATACAATCTCAGGAGTGAGCATGACAGTGCTTCACAGTTGTCAATTTCTTGTGGCCAACGCAGACCATTTCTTTTTTACATGTATTAGTTTAAAACTCAAGGGTCTGATTTCCAACTGTAATTTGTAATGCAAACTTAAATAGATCCGACCAGCAACATCTTCCACTGCCCTACGGACAACAAAGTCGTAACCAGTGAAAAAGATCCTTTACTATCAACAATCTGGACTTCGTCTTAGATGGACCTGCTCGACTTTTAATTGACTGTGAGAGGCCTAAATAATAGCTAGACTCGTAAATTACCCCATTATGGAAACTATACTCCTCAACGTATGAAAAAGCACTTTTAAAAAGTTTGTTTAACCCTTTAGGTTTTTTTAGGGGTTGAAACAGAATCGAGGTGCAGTGTACAAATTGTAATATTTTTGACAATAAATTCATTTTGGGTGGAAAATTAAACATTTGAAATGGATTAAATGAAAAAAGGCTCCACAAAGTTTGATACCCAATTTCTCCCGAGTACACCGATACCCTATATGTGGTGGTATCCTGCTGTATGGGCGCACGGCCGGGCATAGAATGGAAGGATGCGCAATCCAGAGCAGATCTGCATTGTAACATTGTACGGGCTATAATTTTTTTTTCTTTTTCTTAATGTGGACCTATAGGGGCTTATTTTTTTTTGCCACATGCCGCATCAACATCTTTTCATATGCATAACTTTTTTATTTTTCAACTGACGAATCTGGTTAGAGGCTTATTTTTTGCGAGAAGAGTTGTTCTTTTTAGTGGTCTTATTTTAGAGTGCGTGCCATTTTTTAAATCACTTTTTAGAGCAATTTTTTAACGGTATTAATTAAAAATTATCTTTTTTTCAGAATATTTTCTGCAGGTTTTTTTTTCGGCGTGCAGGTCCAGTAACGATTCTGTTTTATTATACAGATTGTTACAGGAGTGGCAATACCAAATATGTGGGGGGTGTTTGAGTAAGTGTTCCCATAAGTGTTTTTATGGGAAAGTGACATTTTAGGGGCTTATATATTTATGTTTTTATTTTTTATTTATTCTAATGTTTAAACTTTACTTTTTTTTACTTTTTTAACTTCTACAAACTTGAACCAGCGATGCACTACTCAACAATACTTCATTGTAGAGCAGTGTAAACAGTCTGAGCATGCAGATGGCAGCCCAGGAGTGAATCGGATTCCCCGGTAACCTACACGGGGGGGATCTGATCCATAGGGGGAAGACCCATACACACCAAGGTCATGTAATAGACAGCTGACAGCCGCTGCTTCTGGTGCCAGGAGCCGGTGCCAGAAGTGGGGCGCTATAGTACGTCCCCGTGCAGGAACTGTCTTCCCGCGAGGACGTACTATTGCGTCCTGGTGCACGTAGGGGTTAAGACTGTCTTTTATGATTTTGCACAGCCAGAAATTGGGCCTATTTCCCCCATTACGCCACTTCCACGCAAAGTGGGCATGGAGGGGTGCGACAGGGGCACAGCTGGCAGGCGTTCCAACTCCATATTGCCTAGAGGTCTGACCAGGCGTAGAAGTGCCCCAGCCAACGCAGAAAATTGTATCTGCCTGCTGAGAGTGGGGCACCAGTGTATAAAAAATGTGCCCCTGTGAGTAAACCTAGCAGTATAAGGTCCTTGCAACACCTTTAGTCCCCATGACAACTACTATTGAACATTAAATATGTAGGCCACTTAACAAAAGACAAACACAAACATATTTGTCACAAGATAACCACAAATCAATGTGCAGGTATTCATTAATCAAAGGTAAAAAAGGATGGGTCTTACCAATTTTGTGCTTGGTTTAAGGGGAAGGGGAGTTACTTTGCTGCTTGCACATCACTCTTTGATGACAGATTATACTGACAGTATGATAGAGTCAGTCTGGTTCCCGATTAGTACCGTTAGTCAACACCTTTTCTGAGTAATTAACGCTATTACTCCAGTCCAGGACCACATATTTGTCAGTTACACTCCATTCCTCTAACCTAGTTTACAACAGCCAGCGAGGAGTGTAGGACAGAATGCAAACCAAGTACAAAATTATAGTTTGCAACACATCTTCTGACATACTTTACGGGCTGATGTTGATGTGGATGATGTTAAAGCCTGAACAGCAGGGCTGCATCTGCCATGAGGCAAGATGAAAATCTTGCTTCAGGCGGTAGATATCAGAGGCGGCAGAATGGCAGCCTGGATGATTTAGGAGGAAGCCCATGACCTGCTCTATCACCCAGCAGTTCCTGACGGCTGCTCTCTGCTCTCCCCCTGCACAGGTAACATACTATTAATTTAGGATCCTTTTAGCTTCTAACTGGCCATAGAAGAGCTTTGGCTGTATCTAGCCCTGTGTGATAGCAGGAGCCAGGCAGAGGCTCCTTTATACTCTACAGACCAGACCACTAAGGAAAAGTTAGGAGAAAAAGCTGACACTTATTCTGCCCCTTTTCATTCTCCGTTCAGAGCTCTCCTCCCCCTCCATGTGAATTCAGGAGATCACTGCAGGTCAGGTCAGAGAAGAAGGGAGAGCAGGGAGATGGTGGCTAAGCTGCACCTCATGTCTTGGAGTTAGCTGTATCCTCCACCTCATGGAGAGGAAGAAAATATTGATCACCGCAGATAAACAATTGATAAATATTTGTGTGAGTGATTGTCTATACACAGAGTGTGTATGAACATGTGTGTGTGTGTATATGAACATGTAAATAGGCATGTTTATATAAGCTTGTACATGTGAATGTATTCTGTGTATATGGTCTGCATGTGTATGTGTCTATATGAGCATGAGTCTATATGAGCATGTATTGGTGTATATGACTGTGTTGATAGACTGGAACAAAAGATAAAAGCACACAAAGGTGCTCATAGGGCAAACGACCGTTGGTTCAAGGGAATCCTATTTCTGGTGACTAAGGTCAGGTTGGTTTTGCTCTCACATGGGGTAGGTATGCTCAGTGCATAACTACTCAGAGCGTGTCAAGAAATGATGTAGTGCTGCAGTGCTCCTATCGGTTCCTCCTGGAAGGACCATATTGCATATGGCAGTAAATTACCATATTTTTCGGCCTATAAGGCGCACCAAAAATCCTTTAATTTTCTCAGAAATCAAAGGTGCGCCTTATAGGCCAGTGCGCCTTGTATATGAACTTATACAGAAATGTACTACAGACAAGATGTACTGTACATTTACCAGTGTTTAATAGCACCATCCCCAGAAATTTCCTGCAACTTCCCACACAGCATACAGGGTCCCTGGCTCCTGAAGTGCCCTGGCACCACAACTAACATTGTGCCCATCCTGCCCTCCCCTAGGACGGAGAGACCGGAGCTTCCATAGAGCCGACCACGAGGCAATCATCATCATCAGTAAGAAATCCCCCATCCCACAGGGAACCCCAGAGGAATAACACCCTGGCTGAGGAGGGAAGGAGAAGGGGCAGAGGGAGACCGCTTAACCCCTGCTGCATCACCCTGCATTAACCCCCAGCAGCCCATGCCTCTGAGATCGGAGCTCTCTGACACGCTGAAGTTTCCCGAAGAAGTTTCCCGGGAAGTGTAGCTGGCTTGAACTGTGCACAGGTCTGCCACCTGCTGGTCATTTTTAGGTACTGCATTTGATCCTGCGCCTAACCCTTCGTTAGGTTCTTAAATATTCGCAATCTCGTTGGAGGAGGAATATTGTTGACTGAAAAGCAGTGGTAATCTATAGTGTGGCTGATGTGTTCAGTTAATGATGATCTCAGCATTTTCAATCCTATTGCAGCTGATTTTTAATAATTTGCCTGTAAATTCACGAATATAGCAGAATATAGCAGGGGATCAGGGGTAGTTTTTTTTTGTTTTTTTTTGCGGGGGTTGCGGGCCATTACAATTTTCGCCTCAGGCAGTAAAAGGCTAGAATCTGCTGCTGCAATTCTTTGGAAAGCCATAACCTAGACCAGTGAATTTCAACCTGTGTGCCGCGACACAAGGTTGAGTGTGCCGCGGGGGAAAGTTCCCCGAACTAAGCTGCCCCGGTGTCGAGCTGCCGCCGCGCCCCCGTATTTCTGCCCCATACTTACCTCCAAGCCCCGCGTCGGCGATCCGCCCATCTTCTGTAGCTCCTGTACCGCGCGGCCCATGTCACGTGACTGACGCGACCTGACGTCAGGGCCTTTTAATTAGTAAAGGGAGGCCTCTAGGGCCTTTTAATTAGTAAAGGGGGGCCTCTAGGGCCTTTTAATTAGTAAAGGGGGGTCTCTAGGGCCTTTTAATTAGTAAAGGGGGGGGCTCTAGGGCCTTTTAATTAGTAAAGGGAGGCCTCTAGGGCCTTTTAATTAGTAAAGGGGGGGCCTCTAGGGCCTTTTAATTAGTAAAGGGGGGGGCTCTAGGGCCTTTTAACTAGTAAAGAGAGGCCGCTACGGGCTCTTAATTTGTAAAGGGAGGCCGCTACGGGCTCTTAATTTGTAAAGGGAGACCGCTAGGGTCTTTTAATTAGTAAAGGGAGGCTGCTAGGGTCTTTTAATTAGTAAAGGGAGGCTGCTAGGGCCTTTTTATTAGTAAAGGGAGGCAGCTAGGGCCTTTTTATTAGTAAAGGGAGGCAGCTAGGGCCTTTTTATTAGTAAAGGGAGGCAGCTATGGCCTTTTTATTAGTAAAGGGAGGCAGCTAGGGCCTTTTTATTAGTAAAGGGAGGCATCTAGGGGCTGTTTATTAGTAAAGGGAGGCAGCTAGGGGCTTTTTATTAATAAAGGGAGGCAGCTAGGGGCTCTTAATTTGTAAAGGGAGACCGCTAGGGTCTTTTAATTAGTAAAGGGAGGCTGCTAGGGTCTTTTAATTAGTAAAGGGAGGCTGCTAGGGCCTTTTTATTAGTAAAGGGAGGCAGCTAGGGCCTTTTTATTAGTAAAGGGAGGCAGCTATGGCCTTTTTATTAGTAAAGGGAGGCAGCTATGGCCTTTTTATTAGTAAAGGGAGGCAGCTAGGGCCTTTTTATTAGTAAAGGGAGGCAGCCAGGGGCTTTTTATTAGTAAAGGGAGGCAGCTAGGGGCTTTTTATTAATAAAGGGAGGCAGCTAGGGGCTTTTTATTAGTAAAGGGAGGCCGCCAGGGGCTTTTTATTAGTAAAGGGAGGCAGCTAGGGCCTTTTTATTAGTAAAGGGAGGCCTTTTATGACTGTTTTAGTGTCATTTTGTGCTATTTTGGTTGGTGGTGTGCCCCAGGATTTTCTAAGTATAAAAAGTGTGCCGCGGCTCAAAAAAGGTTGAAAATCACTGACCTAGACTATGAAACTAATACTCAACTTTCAAAGTTTCAGACATGCCCTAAAAACAATGTCAGGCAGGCCTACAATATATGTTAAGCTCCTTTTACTTTAACTCTCCTTAACCGAAAGTATACGTCCAGGTCAGCGGGTACTGTCAACGCTGACAGCCGTGCAGGAGCCGGTTGTATGCAACAGTCAGGCTCCTGTTTTAACAGCTGGAATTGCGAATGAACAATGGTTCATTAGTCTTCAACACCTTTTCTTTCTCCTACAATTTCCCAGAATTGCCTAATTATGTATACTAAAATTGGTTTTCTAAACTGGATATCTAGAAGTTTCCAGGAAAGAGACTAACTTTATCTTTATCACCATGACTCAAAGGAATATGTGTTTTTCATGTCCTCAGTGGATTCTTTGCTGGTGACAATTAAACATAAGTATTTTGACTGAAGCCATTGACTGTAATTAAAAGTTCTGCTTCAATTTCTTTTTGATGATCTAACCAGTTTAATATGCTGATGAGATTCTCCTCTGTGCTGTGCTTCTCGCCCCTGGCGTATCTGCAGTACTTAATTTGTTTAAAGAGAGATTGTAACCACCTAATTAATCATTTTCTTGACCTTCAGCCTTCGACTGTTTCAAATCAAATCAGGAGATTTATGATCCGATTTTTTACAGCAAGTATTCTTTTCTTGAGAAAGAATTCTGGGTCACATTCGGTGATTTAGCGAGCATCAAAGCATATGTGTGCCTCACATAATTGACATTTGTTCACTTTTGTATTATAGACCTAAAAAGTATTTTAGTAAGATCATAACTTATATACATTATTCATTATTAAAGATTCCTTCTGGCACTGTACAATCACAGAATAAGCAGAAAGTAATTCCCGCACCATGCTAGAACTGTACGGCACAGTAATGTCTCAGGCTCAGGAGGTGTATGTGCGGCACCACCCATGAGAGACATTCTGCAGTAAGGGACAACTGCAACTAAAGGCTTATTCTAGCATTAAGTTATCTAATGCCAACTGCGATCCCCCGCTTCAAAATCTCAATCAGGAAGAGTTAAATCAACCTCTAGTTGAGAATATGCACTGTTACTGTATTCAAAGTGTACAGGTGAGTGCTACTCAACTGTCTATGTCCCTCTCTAAGGGTATTTATGGAGTGTTCCTAGCCATGCAGTACTGCCACTGCATTCAATAACCAGCATAAATAGATGACCAGGGCTGCTGTTCAAAACCCAGGGTTAGACCTCGTATGATTAAAGGAAACCTACCACTTCAAAATGACCCTTCTGACCCACAAATACCTGTAGCTTGCTCATGATGAACTGATGCCGGACCATATTTTCATTTAACACAGAAACCGCTGTATTCTAACATATTTTATTTCTTTCCATGACTCAAATCTTCCTTCGGCGCTTCTGTGTGCGTCACACAGCGCGCACCACGGATCCTGCTCCTCCATGAAGCTCGCGCCCGTTGATCGCGTGGGCGCCGCGCCAGTCCGTAATTATGTTGTGTCCGAGAGCCGGTGACGTCACCGAGCTCTCGGGCACACTAGCGCATGCGCACCAGCGGGTCTCGGCCGGCTTTTCACTGCGCATGCGCGAAGTCCCGAAGCCTCGTAGTATCGCGAGGCTTCGGGGAGAAGACCGTGGGGGTGAGTAATGTTAAAAAAAAAAACTGTGCTCGCCGCTCCCACCAACGAGAGGGGGGTTCCCTCCACTGCCACCAATGATAAATAAAAGTTTTAATGCACTTCAAGCCCCCTGACACCAATGTTTATTAAGGTGCATATCTATTAAAAAAAAATATATATATATAACTATATATGTGTATTTATTTATATATATATACATACACATATATTTATTTAAATAAATATATACATTTCTGTGTGTATATATATATATATATGTATATATATATGTATATATATATGTATATATATATATATATATATATATGTATATGTATATATATATATATATATATATATATATGTATATATATATATATATATATATATGTATATATATATATATATATATATGTATATATATATATATATATATATGTATATATATATATATATATATATGTATATATATATATATATATATATATATATATATATATATATATATATTTATATATTGGTGGCCCCTAATACATATATGTGTGTATATATTTATTTATATAAAGAAATATATAAATATATATATACACATATATGTGTGTGTATATAAAATATATATTATACACACACACATATATGTGTATTTATTTATATAAGTAAATATAGATGTGTGTGTGTGTGTGTATATATGTATATACATTAATATATTTCTTTATATAACTAAATATATACACACATATATATATATATATATATTTATTTTTTCTAAAGAATATATCTATATCTATATCTATATCTATATATATATATATATATATAGATATATATCTCGGTGGCCTCTAATACATATATGTGTGTACGGACCACCGACAGCAATGAGATATATATATATATATATATATAGATATATATATGAGAGATATAACATTGGTGTCAGGGGTCTTTTTATTTGTATTAGTACATATGTATATACAACTAGCAAAGACCCCTGACATTAATGTCGTGTGTGTGTGTGTGTGTGTGTGTGTATATATATATATATCTCTCAAAGACGCAAAGCCCTTACACAATTATATCTATCTAAATATATATATAAGGTTTAGGAAGAGGCAGCACTCCAAAAGGTAATTTCAAAAAAGTGGGGTGTCTTTATTCCATGAGCGACGTTTCAGCTCCTTACGAGCCTTTTTCAAGCATATATATATAAAATCAGGAATGTGTGCATATATAAATTTGGAACATGGTGTTGTTGGGCTGGTTTATGTTTTAATATTTCTTTGTCTTGCAACAAGTCATATATATTCAGACTTGCAATTATAGTATATTGTTTATACAGATATTAATCTTTTTTCCCCATTATGTCTCCTAGAGTCGTTCATGCAGTGGACTACGACGACGACCGGTGGATTTTCACTTTGAAATAAAATGGTTAACCAGGGTTTGTCTGGGGAGTTTTTATTTCAAATAAAAATATTTTTTCCAAAACAGTGTGTTTTTTTTTAGACGAGTTGCAATGTCATGTTAGTAATGGCGCTGTCTAATAGACGGAGCTTATTACTAAGGAAGGGGCTTAGTGTTAGGCGTAAAGGCTAACCCCCTTATCCATTACCCCGGTACCCATTGCCACCAGGGGTGCCGGGAAGAGCCGGGTACAATCCAGTACCTAACCATCAAGGGATGGTTGGGTACTGGGGCGGCCACAGGCTGGTATTATTGGGCTGGAAAAGGCCAAAAAAAGTGATCTATTCCACCACAGTAATGCCAGGCTGTAGCTGCTGTATTGTATCTAGCTGGTTGCAGAAAATAGGGGGGGGACTCATGTGTTTTTTTTTTTTTAAATAAATAAATAATAGAAAAAAAAATCACATGAGTCCCCCCCTATTTTCTGCAACCAGCTAGATACAATACAGCAGCTACAGCCTGGCATTACTGTGGTGGAATAGATCACTTTTTTGGCCTTTTCCAGCCCAATAATACCAGCCTGTGGCCGCCCCAGTACCCAACCATCCCTTGATGGTTAGGTACTGGATTGTACCCGGCTCTTCCCGGCACCCCTGGTGGCAATGGGTACCGGGGTAATGGATAAGGGGGTTAGCCTTTACGCCTAACACTAAGCCCCTTCCTTAGTAATAAGCTCCGTCTATTAGACAGCGCCATTACTAACATGACATTGCAACTCGTCTAAAAAAAAAACACACTGTTTTGGAAAAAATATTTTTATTTGAAATAAAAAACTCCCCAGACAAACCCTGGTTAACCATTTTATTTCAAAGTGAAAATCCACCGGTCGTCGTCGTAGTCCACTGCATGAACGACTCTAGGAGACATAATGGGGAAAAAAGATTAATATCTGTATAAACAATATACTATAATTGCAAGTCTGAATATATATGACTTGTTGCAAGACAAAGAAATATTAAAACATAAACCAGCCCAACAACACCATGTTCCAAATTTATATATGCACACATTCCTGATTTTTTATATATATATATATATATATATATATATATATATATATTTAGATAGATATAATTGTGTAAGGGCTTTGCGTCTTTGAGAGATATATATATATACACACACACACACACGACATTAATGTCAGGGGTCTTTGCTAGTTGTATATACATATGTACTAATACAAATAAAAAGACCCCTGACACCAATGTTATATCTCTCATATATATATCAATATATATATATATATATATATATATATATATATATATATATATATATATATCATTGTTGTCGGTGGTCCGTACACACATATATGTATTAGAGGCCACCGAGATATATATATATATATATATATATATATATATATATATATATATATATATATATATATATATATATATTCTTTAGAAAAAATAAATATATATATATATGTGTGTATATATTTAGTTATATAAAGAAATATATTAATGTATATACATATATACACACACACACATCTATATTTACTTATATAAATAAATATATACACACATATATGTATTAGGGGCCACCAATATATATATATATATATATATATACACACAGAAATGTATATGTATATATTTATTTAAATAAATATATGTGTATGTATATATATATAAATAAATAAATACACATATATAGTTATATATATATATATATATATATATATATATTTTTTTTTTTAATAGATATGCACCTTAATAAACATTGGTGTCAGGGGGCTTGAAGTGCATTAAAACTTTTATTTATCATTGGTGGCAGTGGAGGGAACCCCCCTCTCGTTGGTGGGAGCGGCGAGCACAGTTTTTTTTTTTTAACATTACTCACCCCCACGGTCTTCTCCCCGAAGCCTCGCGATACTACGAGGCTTCGGGACTTCGCGCATGCGCAGTGAAAAGCCGGCCGAGACGCGCTGGTGCGCATGCGCTAGTGTGCCCGAGAGCTCGGTGACGTCACCGGCTCTCGGACACAACATAATTTCGGACTGGCGCGGCGCCCACGCGATCGACGGCTGCGAGCTTCATGGAGGAGCAGGATCCGTGGTGCGCGCTGTGTGACGCACACAGAAGCGCCGAAGGAAGATTTGAGTCATGGAAAGAAATAAAATATGTTAGAATACAGCGGTTTCTGTGTTAAATGAAAATATGGTCCGGCATCAGTTCATCATGAGCAAGCTACAGGTATTTGTGGGTCAGAAGGGTCATTTTGAAGTGGTAGGTTTCCTTTAACCCCTTCACGCTCCGTGACGGATATATCCGCCACGGAGCTATGAAGGGTGTATGAAGAAGGCTCACGGGCTGAGCCTTCTTCATACAGAGATGGGCTTTGCTGCATATCGCAGCAAAGACCCATCGCTATCACCCGCGGTCGGTGCTTGCACCGATCGCGGGTGTTAACCTTTTCTTTGCCGCCGGCAAAGTCGCCGGCGGCACTTTAAATTTGGCGGCGCATGGGCGCCGCCATCTTACCTCCGATCGCCGCTCCCCCGAACGTCATCGGGGGGCGGCGATCGGTTGCCATGGTAACCTCGGGTCTTCGTTTGACCCGAGGATACATGGCTTCTGCATATTCATTACAATGAGCCTGTGGCTCATTGTAATGTATAGTGAGCAGAAATGCCATATACTGCAATACAGTAGTATTGCAGTATATGGCAGGAGCAATCAGACCATCTAGGGTTAATTTACACTAGATGGTCTAAGAAATAGTGGAAAAAAAAAGAAAAAAAAAAGTTTAAAAAATGTAAAAAAATAATAAAATATTAAAAGTTCAAATCACCCCCCTTTCCCTAGAACTGATATAAAATATAATAAATAGTAAAAATCACAGACACATTAGGTATCGCCGCGTCCCAAAATGCCCAATCTATCAAAATATAAAAACGGTTATTGACGGCGGTGACCTCCGGAATGGCAAATGGCGCCCAAATGTCCAAAACGCGACTTTTACACCTTTTTAGATGACATAAAAAATGTAATAAAAAATGATCCAAATGTCGCACAGTCCTCAAAATGGTAGCAATGAGAACGTCGGCTCATTTCGCAAAAAATGACACCTCACACAGCTCCATGCGCCAAAGTATGAAAAAGTTATTAGCGTCAGAAGATGGCAAAAATTTTTTTTCCTTTTTTGTACACATTCGTTTAATTTTTGAAAATGTATTAAAACGCAATAAAACCTATATAAATTTGGTATCACCGCGATTGTACCGAACCAAAGAATAAAGTAGAGTTGTTATTTGGAGCGCAGAGTGAAAGTCGTAAAAACTGAGCCCACAAGAACATGACGCACATGCAGTTTTTTTCAATTTTTCCACATTTGGAATTTTTTTGCGGCTTCCCACTACATGGCATGGAATAATAAATAACATCATGGGAAAGTAAAATTTGTTACGCACAAAATAAGCCCTCACACAGCTCTGTACACGGAAAAATGAAAAAGTTATGGATTTTTGAAGATGGAGAGCGAGAAATTAGCAAAAATACCCTGCGTCCTTAAGGGGTTAAAGGGCTTTTTTTAAATATATGGCTGCAGTCTCTAGCCCTTTCAGCACTCAACCTATTTTGGCCTCTAGGACACGGCCCCATTTTGTGCCCTGTGTCACTATAAGTGGTTATAGCTTTGAAACTCTATAAGATATCCAGGGGATTTTGAGACTGTTTTCTTGTGACACATAATTTAAAAATTTGGATGATATCTTTCGTGTTTAGTTAAGAAGACAACGAAATGAATTCATAACTTACATTTCCCAAATGTCTTCTTTATGTTGGCATGGTTTTTAACATTCCACGTATTTTACTAGAATGTTATGAGGCTTAGAATTTGGGTGTCATTTTTCACATTTTTTGGAAAATCACAAAAACCTGTATTTAGATGGACCTGCTCAACTTTCAAATGGCTGTGCGAGGCCTAAAAAGACTTGTAAATTACCTCATTATGGAAGCTACACACTGTAACGTATGAAAAAAGATAGGGGGTTATAGGGGTTAAAACAAAATGCGGTCCAATTGTAATACTTTTTGACAATACACTCATTTTGGGTGGAAAAGTAGGATGGAAGGAGGCGCAATCCGGAGTAGATTTGTATTGTCAAATTATACAGGCTATTAATTTTTTTTTATTTTTTTTAATGTGGACCTATGGGGGCTTACTTTTTTGCCTCATGAAATGCACTTTTATGGTACATAATTTTGGGTCATCTATAGCTAATTGATGAGATTTTATTAAAAATCATCAATTTTAAGGAAGACACAATTACGAAAATACCTCATTTATATAGATTTTTTAATTTTTTTCCATTTTACTGAATAAACAGTAATTTGGTGAAAAAGTTCATTTTAGCATCACCAACTTTTCATATGCATAACTTTTTTTCTGGGCCTTTACCATGCGGGTCCAGTAACAATTCTGTTTAATCTTACAGATTGTTACGGACAATACCAAATATACCAAATGTGTTTTTTTTGTACGGGAAAGTGACATTTATGGGGCTTACATTTTTATTTATTTTTTATTTATTCTAATGTTATAAACGTTACTTTTCTACTTATACAAACTTGGGTGAGCATGCTAGACAGTTTTCACTGCTCTACAATGCATTACAATGATCACGGGTGATCCTGCGACCCATATCGCGGGCTCACCCATGCTTCTGTCCCCTCGCTAACGTGGCGCCCGAGCTAGTTACAGGCCCCGGCTCCAACTTACTCGGCCGTGCGTGTTCCCGACTCCTAGGGCACATGCGCCGGCTTGAAGAGACTTAAAGGGCCAGCGCGCAGGGAATTGGCGCTGGCCATTTTTGGAAATTCTACGTAAGCCTACCACTTTCTGCAAGCCCTGCCGGATCTTTGTGCTTACGCCATTGAGAAAGCTTCCTTGTGACAATTCCTAAGTATTCCTGTGTTCCAGTGTGTTCCTGCTCCTGAGTCCTCTGTTGCCGTGTTCCTGTGTTACAAGAGTCCCTCCGAGTTCCTATGTTACCAGAGTTCCTCCGTGTTGCTGTGTTCCTGTCTCTCGTGTGCCTGAGTTCCCGTTCCCATCTGCCTGGATCTCCCGTTGCTGACCCCGGATTGGACCTTGACGTTGCATCTCTACCGCCCGCCATGACCAAGTGCCTGTCTCCTCCTAAGGTACCTGGACCTCGGCTGCCACTGCGGGCTAGTCGCACCTGTGACCTGTTGGTACCCAGCTGCAGCAAGTCCAACCCGCTTTGCAGCGGGCTCTGGTGCAGGATAGGTGCCACTTAGACTCCGGTCCCAGGTGTCAGCAAGCACCACCTCCCGCGGTGGTCCAGTGGATCCACGCATCCCGAACTCTGACAAGTGTCTGTTATCCTCACGCATGCTCAAGCAGTTTGCAGTCAGAACCGGAATGGATCTGACTGCTTAGGACAGCAGACAGTCCCGGGGCACTCAGCAGACTTCAGGGCTGCCTAGAAGAGGGTTGGATCCACCGGTAAGCGGACCCTTACACGCCTCAGTCAAGCATGTAAGTTAATACTCACAACGTAGCTGGCTCTGATCAAGAGTGTTAGAGCGCCGTGTGAGCTGTAATATACAGCTGACAGACGCTGCTTCTGGTGCCAGAAGCAGGACGAAATAGAACGTTCCACTGCAGGAAGTATCTTCCCACAGGGATGTACTATTACATCTAGGTGTGTGTAGGAGATAAAGGGGTTGGTCAGTTTACAATCAATCTCTTCTATTAGACATGTCTCTGCATGTATATGTACCTGGACTTTTGCCTCCCTTGAGAGTTTCAGACTTTCCCGTTTCTCACCAACTTCCTGTTTATCACTCCTTGAGTCTCCTTACGTCTCCCACATCTCTCTCTCTCTCTCTGACAGTCACTGATATACACAGGGAGAGGGGAGGGGGGAGCAAGATGAGTCATAATCTCCAGCTGCAAGCCCCTCCTATCCATTAGTACTCACAAATGTGAACCAAGAAGCATTCTGAGTTTGCAGAGAGCACAAATGTAAGTATTAGGAAAGCCGAATCACTTGATGAACATTCAGGGATTATTATTAAAGCAGTAAAGGCAAATGAGCTACTTATGTAAATGAGTGGCCAACCCCTTTATAACAATATATTAAAAAATAATAACTACTGGACAACCCCTTTAAGTAGTTATTACCAATGCAGAAGTTATGTGATAACAAGCCATGAAATTCTTATGGTTTTAAAACCACTCTGCCTTTTTTCTGGTTTGAGAAAACTCTAAAGGAAATTTAAAAATTCAGATGATTGATGGCCTGCTAGGATACGCAATCAATATCAATTCTTTAGTGGTCAGACTTTCTTTACATCTGCTGAACAGCTGTTTTTGTATTAACTGCTAAAAAGGGTTTGCCTATGAAAGAAAGTTCTCAAATTTAAATCCCCTAGTGATGTTTACACATTTTTGCTGTTTTAGGTCTTATAACTCAGTGATGGTCAGTGTAAAATTCTAGTGGCTTTGGAGGAGACTCTCTTAGCAGACACCTCATGATCCCTGTAGTGTTGTGAGATGCTGTGTGCTAACAATGTGCTTAGATTATCAGGTTACAGGTTTATCTACACTTTTATTTAGCTTCTTAACATTCTACTAGTGTTTGACATAGAAAAATAGAGATGAGACAGATCAGAGATAAGATCAATGAGATGCATATAACACAGAGCAGCTTATCTACTAAGGGTCCGCTGACCACACTATCGTTGGATATTCCAACGATTTACGTTTTGCGCCACATTTAGCAGGGTTTTTTGGCGCATCGGTGCCGGCATACATGCAAAACAAATCGGGGGGGCGGGCCGTCGGATGATCAAACCGATTCGGACTAAGCACGGGATTTAACATTTAAATTTTTTCGCAAGCCATGCACCGGGAAGAAGAAGGTGAACTCCGGCGGACCTGAGTGGGGAGCGACACATGCAGGATATCTGGCGCACGCTCGTAGTGAATCGCAGCACGGTGCATCATCGTTGGACAGTCCAGATCGGGAATCGCGACTCAGACAGGTAAGTAAATGTGGTCCACAATTTGCTCTGCTACATCTGAGCTATAACACAGAATGCCTCCCCCTGGATAAAAACCTTATCTTTTCTGTAGCTTGTATCTGCACAATGTTGCTTGCTGGCAGGAAGTGTCTGTGTATGGGATGAGGGAGGGGGGAAGGGGCGAGCTATTCATTAGAAGAATCTGTAAGACCCAACAATAATCATAAGATTTACAGTCCCGGGGCAACCTAAATAGTATAAAAATACATAGCGGATGAACCGGGTAGGGATGACTGCCAAAACCACTTCATCAAGCTAATCAGTAAGTATGGATCTAGATCCCAATGGATCTGATACTGATGGTCCATTCTAATGACAGCCATCAATAGCCTCCATGTCTTTAAAAATTGTAAGACAAGTGCTACTGCCAACGGTATTGACGTAATCCATACATTAGAATTATATTCTCATAAAAAACTATGCTGAGGCACTGTATTATTCATCTCTAATTATTTTTAGAAAGGTATGAATAAGCTGAAAACAAGGTATTACCATTTATCCACACAGTGTGATAACGTCACCTTATGGTGCGTGTGACTACAGATCTAGCTGTCTAAAGAGCAGTCTGTTCTTGTCAGCTATGAGTCAAATAATAAAATCAGAAGCATATACGGTACTACAAAAAAAATTAAAGGGCATCTGTCCTCCAGTGCTGTATATACAGGCAGTCCCCGGGTTACATACAAGAAAGGTTCTGTAGGTTTGTTCTTAAGTTGAATTTGTATGCATGTCGGAACTGTATATTTTATAACTGAAACTCCAGACAAATTTTTTTTGGTCTCTGTAACAATTGGATTTTAAAAATGTTTGGTTGTCATAACTAGCAGGATTAACAATAAAGCTTCATTACAGACACCTTTGATAACTGTTATAGCTGTTTATTGTAGTCTAGGACTAAACAGTAAATTACCAACATCCAGAGGTCCGTTTGTAACTAATGGTCGTCTGTAAGTTGGTTGTTTGAAAGTAGGGGACCGCCTGTACTCCAGAATTCTCCACTTCCACTGAATTCCCAGCTGTTATAATTTCTGCTCTTTTCCAAAGATATAAGTGCCCTTAAGGGGTTAGATGTTCCCCCAACATCTTTAACCCCTTTGTGACGGAGGATCATTGGTCCCTGAATGTTTAGGTCAATTTTTGCAGTTCTGTTCCTCTCCTTTAAAAGACTATATGTTAGGTGGGAAAAGCTTTACATATTCTAACAATTTTTACTTAGTTTTTTTCATGACTTGTGAGACTTAAACCCCTTAATAACCAGATTCTTTTGTGTGTCCATTTCTCACTCCCCACCATCAAAACTCTAGCTTTTTTATTTTTCCATGTAAAGAGCTGTATGATGGCTTGTGTTTTGTTGTGGAGCAAATTGCATTTCATAGTAACAGTATTTAATATTCCATGCCGTTTAATGGAAACTAGTAATCTGGAAAAGAATGGAGAGAGGGGGGAGCTCCTATAGTGCAGTATCCTTCACTGATTGTGGCGGTGTACAAGTAGTAGTGGAACTACTAACCTTACGGGGCTGTGCTGGCAGGCACAACTCTGTGATATCGCTTTTGGTTGAAAAACAGTAGTGTCCTCGTGCAGCCTCGCTCCCGGTGTCGATCCTTCTCCTGCTTGGATGCGCGACTCCGGATGATAAGATTAGTGGGATAACACATAAACGATGTGTATATAATTGAGCGTTATTATGGCGCTGGACAACTAGGTAAGGAATCTTCATATGAACCAGATGAAGCGCTCTGTCCGAGCACGAAATGCGTTGTTCTTATCATCACTCTGTACCCCCCCCCAATTTTTATTTTGTCCACAATTTTAAGTGGTTTTATTTCTATTAAATAAAATCGGATTCCTTACCTAGTTGTCCAGCGCCATAATAACGCTCACTTATATACACATCGTTCATGTGTTATCCCACTAAGTGTAATGGAAACTGGGAAAGAAATTCCAAATGCTGTGAAAATGGTGAAAAAATGCATTTGTGCCATTTTCTTGTGGGCTTGGTTTTTGCACCTTTCACTGTGCGCCCCCAAATGACAAAGGAAATCTCCTTTATTCTTTGGGTTAGTACACTCATTATTGTGTTTTAATGCTTAAATTTTTTTTTTAAAAAGCTAATAGTTTTTTTTATACTTTGGTGTACAGAGCTGTGTGAGTTTTTTTTTTTGGGATGAGCTGACATTTCTTTGTTACCATTTTGGGGACTGTAAGACCTTTTTAACACATTTTATAAATTGTTTTATACGTATAAAATTGGTGATAAAGTGGAGTTTCAGACATTTGGGCACTATTTTCCATTACAGGTTTTAAAGCTGGAAATAACCATTATTAAATTTTGGTCTAATTTTGGGATGCGGGGGATACCGAACATGTTTATGATTTTTACTGTTTATTTTTATATCAATTTTAGGGAAAAAAGGCAATTTGAATTTCACGGATTTTTTAAATTATTAATTTATTTTTTTTTACTATTTTTCAGACTCCCTAGGGTACTTTTACCCTAGGTGGTCTAATTGATCCTACCATATACTTACTACAGTATGGCAGTATATGGGGATTTTACACACAATCTACAATGTGCCACTGGTACTTGTAACCAGGTTTTACCCCAATAAAATACTTGTGGCCCCAGATAGGGTATGCAATGTGCTTTGTAGAGTTGCCTCTTAAGTGATATCTCACCTGTTTACCTTTAAAAGTGTCCCACAAAGTCTGGCAAATATGACCCTTGCCATCCCATTTTCAAATGAGACGAATGAAGCTTAGGAGGTGGCAGCGGTAATGTCACTTCGCATGCCCCCATCATCTGTTCTGTACTACCTAGAAACTTGCTGCTGGTGTCATATAAAAGATAAGGGTCTCAGATTTCATTAGGCTTATGGCTTTGTAAACCACAGCACCAGAGATACATTCAGCTAAATACATAGTTGAAAATACAAGCTGCAGATAAAGTTCCAGTTCTTGCATTGCCTGTATTTCCAGTTCTGTAGTCCACAAAA
Source organism: Engystomops pustulosus (assembly GCF_040894005.1). Taxonomy (NCBI): domain Eukaryota; kingdom Metazoa; phylum Chordata; class Amphibia; order Anura; family Leptodactylidae; genus Engystomops; species Engystomops pustulosus. The sequence continues at coordinate 83,712,767 of NC_092415.1, read as the reverse complement.
CAACAAACCTGATGTGATCTGAAAGATGAGATTGTTATCTTTAATATGCACAAAACATGTTTCTAGGTACTACAGAAAAGAACCACTAAACTTTCCTTATCTCATGTGAAAATGAAAAGTGAAGAGTGATATTTACCTGACTTTGGGGGAGAATTTTTTGGCTCCCTTTAACCTGATGGAATCATTTTATTAATAATTCATATTTTTGTGTTATAGAATTAACAGACATAAAACATAACGTGAAAAAATATACTTGTTTGTCACCTTTCCATTCTTTTTTTTAATAAGTGGTAAAACTGTATAAATCTTTACCACAATAGGTTATAAATACAGGCGGTCCCTTACTTAAGAACACACGACTTACAGACGACCCCTAGTTACAAACAGGACTCAGGATGTTGGTTAAATGCTCTATTTTGGCCCTAGATTGCAATAAACAGCCATAACAGTTATCTAATGTGTCTGCAATTAAGCTTTATTGTTAATCCTGGTTCTGATTTTTTTTTAAATCAAATTGTCACAGAGACCAAAAAATATTTGGCTGGGGTTAAAATTTACAGTTCCGACTTGCATACAAATTCAACTTAAGAACAAACCTAGAGAACCTATCCTGTACGTAACCCGGGGACTGCCTGTATGTACGATTGCAATCCATGACCATTTTACAGGTTTAGAGGCAGAGGGTGCATGTACTTTTGCAAATTGTCTTCTTCAACAATTATGCTTTCTGCCTTCAGCTGACAGGGTTCACTTCAAAGTGTCATATCTTCTGTACCAAAGCACCTAGAAACACAATTCTGGTGTCATATTAAAAAAGATTATGGTTCTAGTTGAAACAAAACTGGAGACATCCACTGTTAAAATTACAGTCTGGGTTTCAGATGTGCAATTAAAATTTTTTACTGTCAATTTAACAGTGGATATCTACACTTTTGTTTCACCTAGAAGCACAATCCAATATGTAAGAGGATATTCTCCTCTCTTTGCACTACCAGTGTTTTTAGGTGCCATGGTTCAGAAGATCTGACCACTTAAACATATGCAAACAGGATTTATATAGCCTTATGGTGAAGTGTTTAATGAGCAATGGAGGACTGCCAGAGCAACAGTACACTTGCACTGCAGGACACTTGTATCAGTGGCTCAAAGTACAGGCAGTCCCCGGGTTACGTACAAGATAGGGTCTGGAGGTTTGTTCTTAAGTTGAGTTTGTATGTAAGTCGGAACTGTATATTTTATAATTGTAGAACCAGACAAAAAGAATTTTGGCCCCAGTGACAATTGGGATTTAAACATTTTTTGCTGTAATGGGACCAAGGATTATCAATAAAGCTTCATTACAGACACCTTACAGCTGATTATTGCTATCTGGGACTATAGTAAAGCATTCAGAAAGCTTCACCAGAGGTCAGAGGGGTCTGTCTGTAACTATGGGTTGTCTGTAAGTCGGGTGTCCTTAAGTAGGGGACCGCCTGTAATGACATTTAAGTGTGTTATGATTTTTTTCTCCATCTCCCCACCCCAACGTTTCCATCACATTACACACTACAGCTAAAATTCAACATATTGATTTCATATCTATTTTAGTCCTGCCAAATGCACCTATTGTATGTCCTAGTGCCATGACGTTTTTGCATCTGAAAACATTTATTTGGTCAGCATTATAATATGGTTAACCAACAAGATTCTAAAAGAGACTGATGTTCTCTAATATGTGTTGAGTATCCTACCATTACTATTAATATTATTAACACTATGCTTACTGAGCATCAAAACCACCAAATCTATTTCTGATAGAAATTGCTGCTGAGATCTATGCCAAAGCCCAGTAACTGCATAATACGACAAACATGCTGCATCATAGAATCTTCCAGATCACATTACAAAACCTTTGATTTCAGAAACAAACTAGCAGAGGGTAAATGGATTTTAAAAGTAATTCTGGTCAACGCAGTAAAAATCCACATATAAGCAGTAAGAAAAACAGCAGCAGTATTGATAATGAATGCAGCTACCAATAAAATGAGTATTTTTCCTAACTGAAGGGGTCAACGATATGAAAAGCATTGGAAAAGAAAGCATTGCTGGCAGCACCATCTAATGGGCATATCGGAACGCAATGTTTACAAATTCAGAACTAACGCAAATTCACTTTAATAAGGTGAAGGTCCCAGGTTGCCGTTTCAAACTTCAGTCTCTACTAACATTTCCATTAGCACGATAATATCAAGTTAAAGTATAATTCTCACATTTATTGCCTTGCCATCAAACTTTTGACAGGGAACAATTAATTTGCACAAGTCTCAAAAGGCAAATGAATGACACACCATAATCTGTTACTAAGCAGCTAACAAACAGTGTCAAACACTAATGAGGCCTGGATTGGAAATCAATGGCACTACACTATTTTGGTTCAATGAAACAGAAAATTTAAGGTATATGATCAATTCCCATCACCTCTGTCACACAGTAACATGTGGATCTAACGATTTGATTCACCAATGAGGTGGGACCTATTTGGTCAATTTAAGTAGAGTAATTTGCAGAATAATTATGGTGGTCATTTAAAGATTACACTAATGCAACCAACAGCAAAACTAGAATTGAGAGAAAATAATAAAGAGCTCAATCTGTAGTCAATAACCTCATAAAAGACAGTTTCTCTCGTCAGCAAGTCCTCTTTACAATTACAGTAATAATGTCATTCACCACTGCTCACTTCTCCACTGTTCCAATCATTTATAAAGGGAGCAAAGGGAAATTGAATAGAAAAACACACCAACTACTTCAAAAGAAAAATCAGGTCACTTTTCTCTCACCAGTTTTTACCCCATTTAGCTACTAGCCCCTCAGGTGGGTATGAATGGTCATTCCTAGAATTTCCTCCTCTATGTGAGATTTGGTCCATATACAAATAGAAAGATCTTATCCAAAGTCAAGTGAAAATGAGCAGTCATATAATGAGGAAGAAATGTCACTTTAGATACCATCATTTTCCATTCTATAATACATAGACACTTGTGTAATATTAAATATAAGAATACCTGCACAGCTAGAGGATAATTTATAGTAACAAAAACGGCCAACACACTAATGTAGCAATCAAATGGACCCCTGAGGAAGTCTCACAAAGCGACGAAACGTGTGAGGTATTTTGCCCACATTGCCCTCTGAAAACACTCTTCTTGTTACAAATATCATGGATTGGCAACTATGTACCGCTGATCAGCTTTTGGGTTATATTCCAAAAGAGTGTGCCATCTGTTCCATCAGTGTTATATGCATTTTCTCATGTGGGAACTATATTTATTGACTCTAACAACAATTTGTATGGTCTATTGTTCACACTGATTCATTTATATGGGACAAATGGCAATATATTTATTGTTGTTGGTGCAATGTGATATGTATGGATCTATTGTGGTCTTATACATGGGTCATGTTCGGATGTAAAATTGTACTTTTTAGGTGTTTTTAATCTAGTGTTATGTGGTGTCAATAATTAATAAAGATTTGTGTAGATTTTTTGGCCTATACACACTTCCCTTTGTTTTTTGTTGGTACTATTAAATATAATCTTTTTGATATATATCATCTTTTTAACCCCTTACTGACGGGTGCGGGTACATGGAGAGGGCTCACGGGCTGAGTCCTCTCTGTAGCCGGTGGTATCCCGCAAAGCTGCCGGCAGCTTCAAAAAGCTGAAGATAGTCGCTCCCCGATCCTGTCTCGTTTTAACCCATTCATTACAATGTGGTTATATCACATTTTAATGAATGAGGAAGAAAATCCCCATTTACAGCCGTACTGTAGTATGGCAGTATATTTTAGGATCGATCAGACAACCTAGGGTTAAAGTACCCTAGGGAGTCTGAAAAATAGTAAAAAAAAATTATAATAAGAAAAAATAAAAATTCAAATCAACCCCCTTTCCCAAGAAGTCATATAAATATAAATAAACAGTAAAAATCAAAACACACTAGGTATAGCAGCTTTCGAAAATGCCCGATCAAAATATAGTAACGGTTTTCCCTGCGTTTAACCTCATAACGGAAAATTGCGTCCAAAGTCACTACTTTTTTGCCATTTTGGAAAACATAAAATATTCTATAAAGTGATCAAACGGTTATACAGACCTAAAAATGATAGCATTGAAAACGTCATCAAAAGTCGCAAAAAATTACAACACCCACAGTTACATACACCGAAGTATGAAAAAGTTATTAGAGGCTGAAGATTGCAAAATAAAAAAAAATTAAAAATTGTACAGGAGGTTTTAATTTTTGTACAAATTTGTTATCCGCGTGATCGCACCGACCCAAAGAATAAAGTAGACATGTAATTTGGGGCGAACAGCGAAAGGCGTAAAATCTAAGCACAAATGCGTTTTTTCACCATTTTCACTGCATTTGGAATTTTTTTTTCATTTTCATTTTTGAAGGTGGGGAGTGAAAAATGGAAATGAAAAAAAAAAAAAAAGGGCCAGGTCGTTAAGGGGTTAAAGATGATATGAAGCAAGAAATGGCTCTTTATCATCTCGAATTTCCAACCAAGTATTAAACTGCTGATAACACCGGTTCTGTAGCTTCCAGAAGCACAAGCCTGATGTTAACTGAAAGATAAGATACTTAACTTCATTGTGACACCAAGCATGTTTAGGTACTATGGAACCAAAGATAAAGTCGTCTGAATTGGGAATATTCCTGCTGCCTCTAAACGCGACTAATAATAACTAAACAAATATGAATGCGCTCATTTTTCCATGACTACCATGGAAATCTACCATTTGCTTTTATGCCAAACATACCTTGAGAATGCTTTAGCTACACTGATGCAGAAACATGACTTATTTAATCCCTGATTTAATCCCTGGTTTTGCTGAAAAAACAACTATAAAATTATTATAATCTGGAGCTCCTGTGGCTGGCACGGCGCTTCTCCTCTTACCCTAATTATGCACTGCTTCAGAGAACGCTGTATTCACTGTTTTGTCCCTGACAGGCAGAAGTAATTAATCGCTGCACCATGCCCAGCTGCTGTGTAGGAATCATACAGCTCAGGTTGATTAGTCCTGTCTGGACAGTTCAGGAAGCCCGTGTAAAGTGTTTATGTATGGCAGGCAGTCTGCACCCATCTTTCCCATGATCCTGAATTTTATAATTGTTTTTTAGTAAAACCACTCGGATGAGAGGTTAAACAAGATATGTTTCTGCAACAGTGTACCTACAGCATTCTCAAGGTAATTTTCCTTTACCATATGAGAGAATTCTAGAAACATTTTTCCTACCCGAGGGTGCTGGTAGTTTAATGGAGTACAATCTGGCGACAGTCTCCTTTTAACCTGTTACAGCTCTTTACTGACTTTGGACCACACAGTTTTTAGCTAAAAAAAAAAAAAAAAAGGAAAATCCCTATCCCCAGAAACTTAACTTTGTGAGCCTACACGGACAAAGTAAGAAATTATTAAGCCCTATCCTCAAATGTTATCAGGCCATTTAAGCCAAACAATCAATGCTTTAATGAAAAAATTTGAAGGCGGAAGAACATCAAAAGGAAAAGTATCAGTGTCAAATGCGTATTCGTAAATTTTAACAGAAATTAAAAAACATCAGTTATTGGCAGACATATATAAGGGCCCACTCTGCTGCCAGGCCACGCCCTCTTCACGTCCCTCTACTCCCATTTGGCATGGAGGGGCATAAAGGGGGAAAATAAATGCAGTACTTGGCAATTCCGTAGACATGGGGATTTCTCAGTACTTAATATAGACTGCACTGTCGTTTCTGGGTAGAACTGTACGCCATGCCTGATGTATCCAGTGGCACCAGGGAGCGGGGCTTTCTTCATACACTGCCACAGAACCGGTAGCATACTATAAATTATGGTTGTGCCAATACCATAATTTTGAGTGTGATACGATACAAAGAGAAGTATCAAGATACTCAATACCAATTCGATACTTTCAAGAAAAGAAAAATAGTATTATCTGAATTCAATATTAAGGGTGCAGACACATGGGGCCCAGCCCAATCGCATATGCGTTTCCAATTAAACTAATGCATCAGTAACAATCTATCAGCGTTTTGAAGGGGGACCTTCAGTTTTTTTAATGTTAAATTTTACTCAGTTTTATTGCTGTTTTAGCTCCTATAACTCAGTGTGGGCGGAGACTCTCTTAGCAGACACATTATGATCCTTCGAGTGCTGTGATATGCTGTGTTTTGACAAAGATTAGATTAGCAGGGTCCAGGTTTATCTAAACTCTTATTTAGTTAGTGTTAGTGTCTAACACATAGAAAATGAGAGATGAGACAGATCAGAGGTGAGAGATGATGAGATCCAAGAGGAGCGGAGGTAAGTATTTGTAGCCTTTTTGGTATTTTCACTGGTTGATTTCCTTTAAGAATCTTGTCTTCATGGGAATGGTAGGTGCATCTATTGGACGTGAGGATAGACCTTTTAAGGGCTAATCCTCACGCCCCTGCAATCTTTTAAAAACTTTTATTTCCCTAATAAGTAAATTTTCTAGAGAGGCTACTGGGGCGTGGAGTAGCTGGAGCTTAGGCTACTCCCCACCTCAGTAGCCTCTTAGATCCTCCGACACTGCCGACAGTTAGTAGGAGTCTTTTGAATTTGAAAGTATCGAACGAGTACCGAAGTCTTGATACATCATGCAACCCTATTATATTTGCCCACCATTGTGTCATTAGCACCGACTAAAAAAAAAATACAGTATACCTAAACCAGTATGTTGGTGCATACTGCTCAGCTCATTTGGGTACAAATACAGGTTTTGTGCTCCTGTCATAGTCGCTGACTTTTATCCACTTTTTGTCTACCCTTATCTTGAAGTAGTTGTATACTTCTTGGTTGGCATCACGCGTGGAATGTGATCATGTGGAATGTTGTCATCACAGCTGCCCTGTCCAAAGCAGAATCACCTAGGGGCCACCCTGTAACTTTTTTTATTCAATTTCCCACCAAATCCCCATGCTGAAGTTTTCTACAGAAGCGGACAAACCACCATAACTAGTCAGTACCACAGTCCCACAGACCACTGATTATAAAACTCACTTTTCCTCACTGGAAAAAACAAAAAACCTTACTAGGAGGTTATATCATGTAAAATACTGTACATTCCTAAAATCTGGCTTATTGACCATCTTCAGTGTTCCTGATATTCGCATGATCTTGCCCTTTCTGTGCAGGGAAGTTTAACTTTAACCGTTTGATGAAGTCTGAGCACGGCAACTAGGGAGAGAGACAAGGGAAAAGGGTTCCCTCTGTAATCCACCGGGTCCCACACAATGTGATTTCTGAGAGCCGGGGTTTACCATGGCTGCAGGAAGTCTTCCAAGTATGGAAGCCTAATATGCCCGTCCCAAGGCTGGGTCTTATAGGCCAACTGTCAGTGAAATACTGTCAGTTATAATATACTGCAGTACAGAACTACTTTATGAGGGATACTGGTATACCAAGTGCAAGTCTCCTAGTGAAAAAGTAACAAAAAAAAAGTTAAAACCAAAATATTAAAAATTAATAAAAACTAAAATAAAAAACACCCCAAAAACAGCCCTTTTCCATATAAATAGCCATACAGTATGCTAAAAAAAATAAAATAAAACCCACAAAATGGGTATGAACACGGCCGTAGCACCTAGACATGAGCGGACCCGAACTTTAAATCAGAGTACCGCGCGACCCAGACATATTGACGGATTGGCTGCATGGCCACCAATAAGTCGCGCTGGACACACTCAAACCCCGCACCAGTTCTTAAAAAGGAATCCCGTCCATCTCTAGTAGCGACCTTGACAAAGCATAAATTTGTTTATGCTTATAAATTCTGCTATAACATGGCTGCCTGAAGCTGTTGTATCTCTCCTGTACACACACAGGCTGCAGGGGGATGGCCGCCAGCACAAGGAAGCACAGGGAGGAGTCATTACACCATTATACCTCACACCACTATACAGACTGTCAGTCATGTTTATAGTAGCATCTCATACACACAGGCTGCAGGGCCACCAGCACCAGGAAGAACATGGAGGAGACATTACACCATTACCCTTACATCATCATACAGGCTGTCAGTTATGTGTATATGAGTATCACATACACACACAGGGTGCAGGGGGCGTGACCTGACATGCTGAGTTCAGTTCCGGTTTGGAGCGTTTGGGCCGAGAGATCCAGGCAGCAGTCGCTGCGTGTTTGATGCGAGTTCAGTGCATCACACTCTCAAGTGTGGAACAGGCCTAAGGAGGTTAAAAAGTCCTTTATTGTGTTAACATTACTAGTGGGTTAGATCTGGAGAACTTTATTTCTTGGGCAAACACCTTTTATGGCAGCACCCTGAAATCATGGAGGATCGATTGAAACCAGAGGTAGTGGAAGACTTACTTCTGCCACATAACTCATTTAGTTGCTATGGCTGTTATGACTGCAGGATCTACAGAGTGGAACGTATACTAACCACCCCCATATGGCATCCTGCACACTGTTAGCATAGTACTAGCAGTGGGGAGGAGATTATTCATCCCAAGAAATGTCCAATGCCCATTTATGTCCTAAAGCAGTGGTGGTGAACCTGTGGGCACCCAAGGCATCACCCCAGCACAGAGTTTGCCTAACAGGACTCAAGAAGCTCTCCTGCAATCTGTGGAAGTCCTGATGTGCAACACTCAGGGTTATTTTAAAGCGTCATATCCTTGGCTACCTGGGACTGAAGGAGGGCAGAGAAAATTTGGACAGAGCTGAATTATCATTGCAGCTCCTACACAGAAGCATTGGAGAAAAACCACTATGATCATCCAAATTTCTAGTGTATTGGTATCCTCAGGAAGCCAAAACAATTGAAAGTACATTTCACACTGTTACTGTGTAGTATATTGGCTAGTAAAAATCTGTGATAGTTTGTGGGCCTTCTCATGACAGGTTCCCTTTAAAAAACGGTGGACCATAGGGCTGTTCTTGTAACTACAATAATATTAGTTTGTTGCAAAATAGGAAGCGGTCAAAACATAAATTATGTACCACACATATGATGAAAATATTCCTTACCTGAATTTCTATTACTGACTGCGAAATGCCAATTCCTGCATGGTTGTGTGAGGTTTTTCAGGACACACCTTCTGACTCCAGAATACAGCCTGCAATGTACCAAAGAAAGGTGATTCGCTAGATCATCCAAATATTTTATGTGCACACTCATATTCCCAAGCTAGGAGTAGAATTCAGGTCTGATGTATTACAGCCGTTTCCCAGAAAATTGTGCCAAATATGGTTCTGCAGTGAGTGCTTTATTACATGAATACAGCTGCTCACATCTTTCGATCCCACCATACAGTAAGGCTCAGCCTAAGGTCTCATGCACTCAACCGTAATGGGGACCATGATTCGACCACACAATTTGCACAGATCACAGATTATTGACACCTTTAGAACCTGGTTACAGTGCAGTGGACAAGAGGTCTCACTGTACCTTGACCGTGCAGTGAAAAATATAGGACTATGGGGTTTATTTACTAAAAGTGCGCAGATCGCACTTTCGTCGGATTTTCAAAATTTTCTGTATTTGCGGCGCTGTGACAGGTATTTAACTAGGGATTGTTTCGCACGCAATCGGAGCTGCGCTGGCTTTCATGCGACAGAAATCGGGGGGTGGGCCGTCGGATGATCCGATTGAACGCTGAACTCGCGAGGAAGCGACACATGCAAGATATCAGATTCTTCCTGAATCGCGGCAAAGTGCATTCCGGACGGAGAAGGCACTTTTGGGGATCGCGACAGGACAGGTTAATAAAAGTGCCCCTATATCTCCTATATTTTCCCTTAATAAGGTCCTCTTTCCTGTTCTCAGCTGAATGCTTGCTTGTGCCGAAGCACATTTGTTCAAGTGCATGAGAAGTGAAGATACATTCACACAACCGTTGGGGGACGTATATACAGTCACCGTATATATGCGTCTCCCATAGGCTGGGAATGGGCGAACAAAGTGGTACCGTTCTGTACTAGGGGAAAAGATAGGACACGTCCCATCTTTCTCTGTAATACGGCAGAGTGTATTACCCCCTCCTTCTTTCCCCTGCACCGACGTCTGCACAGGTTAGTGTGAATGTAGCCTAAGGCTGTATTCACTTTGTGCATATGTGTTTGCAATTTGAAACACAATCAAATGCAACAGGGTTTGTTTCCACAGATGATCATACAATCGGTAACAAGCAACACATATTTTGCATGTGAATAATGCAGACATGTGGTGCTCATTATAAATTGCATGTTTCAGTGGAAACACATCTGCGATCGGGACAAACCCCTGCATGTGGGGTCCGCTCATGAAACAATGTAGAAAAGAATTGCCTGGGCCACAAACTGTGACCTGCTCCAAAATCTGTGGCTCAGGCAGTCCTCTCACACATGCTATGGAAACCATGGCTGTCTGTGTGTGTGTGTGTGGCCCCACTGAAAAACATGGGGACACGACAAGGAGGGATACCACAAAGCCATAAACATATTTCTTACATGGTGCTTTGTTATACTCTGTGCCTCACTGCCAGATATTGTGGTAACCAAAAAGACCATGAGAAAAAATACCTGAAAATTACCACTTCAATACAACTGACAGTTCTAGGTAATACAGCAGACATATCATGTAATGTAGCACTGCCATAGTAACATCTGAGGCCACGGTCTCACCTTGCATGTTTGGATACTTTCCGCATTGTGAGGGACGCTGCCATGTGTATCACATGAAATAACATGGAGGCATCTATCACAATTCAAAAAAGCATCCAAAGAAATATTGAATACTGCACTATATATAATAATACTGCACTAAACCAAATGTCCTTTTCTACTGATCAGTCCTCAGACATATATAAAGTCCCTGGGTTCTGTGTGCCCCCGGTTCTGCTACTAGTTTACTCAGTCTGGGTGAATAGAGCAGCACAGGAGTCCTGCAGTGGTAGCAGCCTCATTGCTGTCATGTGTGGAGGTCACTGATGCTTCTCCCGCCACATGAGGACAAGAGTCCATGTGCTGCAGCTCTGATCATCCAGGTACAGAGAGAGGATGAGGCGCTGCTCAGGCTGTGCCATGGTGAGGGTCTGTCCAGCTCCCCCTGTGCCAGTAGCCTGAGCAGAGTGTAATGCACAGGCTACACACTCACGGAAGCTGTGCTGTCAGGCTCATGACTGCAGGGAACACAGGGCGCAAGCCAGGAGAAAGTGGCTGGAGGACCTGCAATGATGTCACAATCATGTGACTAGTCACATGACGGAGTCAGGCCAGGCTGTTCTTTCACCAGCCTCATCCAGTACTCACACCCAGGATGCGGACTACAGAACTCTCTACACAGACATATAGCTGTGTACATATATACACACAACTCTACACTGTATATAGCACTATATAATATACACACACAGCTGTGCACAATCTACTGTACACATATACACACAACTCTACACTGTATATAGCACTATATAATATACACACACAGCTGTGCACAATATACTGTACACATATACACAACTACACTGTATACAGCACTATATAATATACACACACAGCTGTGCACAATATAATGTACACATATACACACAACTCTACACTGTACATAGCACTATATTATATACACACAGCTGTGCACAATATAATGTACACATATACACACAACTCTACACTGTATACAGCACTATATTATATACACACATAGCTGTGCACAATATAATGTATATACACACAACTCTACACTGTAAACATCACTATATAATATACACACATAGCTGTGCACAATATAATGTACACATATACACAACTGTACACTGTATACAGCACTATATAATATACACACACAGCTGTGCACAATATACTGTACACATATACACAACTGTACACTGTATATAGCACTATATAATATACACACAGCTGTGCACAATATACTGTACACATATACACAACTGTACACTGTATATAGCACTATATAATATACACACACAGCTGTGCACAATATACTGTACACATATACACAACTGTACACGGTGTACAGCACTATATACTATACACACACACAGGGGCGTCACTAGGTCAAAAGATCCGGGGCCCGTGCCCCGGATCTTTTGACCTGTGCCCCGAATGTCCTGGTGTCCAGGCATATTTCCCTACTCTCATCGCTATCTACGTCCTCAGGACGTAGATAGCGATGAGCACTGAAGAGCGGATGAACGGAGCCGACGGCACTGATGAGCACTGTAGTGGTGCAGGAGCTGTCGGCTCCGTTCTGCACTACAGAGAGCAGGAGACGCGATCACACAGCGTCTCCTGCTTCAAGCAGCTCACCACAGCTGCCGGGAGCAGGAGACGCTGGGTGATGACATCACCGCTCCTCAGCGCTGCAGTGAACGGAGAGCAGCCATGGGAGACACAGAGGTGAGTAGCAGTGTTTATTTTTTTTAATTATGCAAGGTGGATGGGGCACATTGGGGACTTTATGGTGTCTATGGGGAACATTACATTACAGGAGGCTTTGGGGGACAGTAAATCCACTGTAAAGACATTGCGGAGGGGTGCTGTGGAGGACATTAGAGGGTGTTTTGGAGACATTACTAAGGGCTCTGAAGACTTTGGGAGTGGGGGGGCTGTTAGGGACATTACTGGGGGCTGTGAAGACTTTCGGGGGGGGAATGTGGGGAACATAACAGGGTTTTGGAGACATTAATGGGGACTGTGAAGACATTGGGGGGATGTGGGGGACATTACAAGGGGCTACAAAGACATGGGGGGATGTGGGGGACATTACAGGGGGCTTTGGCAACATTACAGGGGCTGTGAAGACATTGAGGGGGATGTGGGGGACATGACAGGGGGTTTTGGGGACATTACCAGGAGCTGTGAAGACTTTGGGGTGCGGGGGCTGTTAGGGACATTACTAGGAGCTGTGGGGAACATAACAAGGGGCTTTGGAGACATTACAGGGGGCTGTGAAGACATTGGGAGGGCTGTAGGCAACATTACAGAGGGCTTTGGGAACATTATTGAGGGGATATTGGAGAGATTACTGGGGGCTGTGGGGGACATTGGGGCTGTCAGGGCATTAGGGGGCTATGTTGAGAACATTATAGAGGACTTTAGGAACATTACTGGGGGCTGTGAAAACATTGGGGGACTGTGAAGGACATTACAGAGGGCTTTGGGAACATTACTGGGGGGCTGTGAAGACATTGGGGGGGCTGTTGGAGACATTACTTGGTCATGTGGGGGACTTCTTAGTGGAGCTGTGGGAGTTACTACAGGGGACTGTGACAACATTGGGGGGCTTCGGGAACATTACTAGGGGGCTGTGATGACATTGAGGGAACACAGGGGACATTATGGGGGGCATTGGGGGACATCGGGGGCTGTGACGGCATTGGGCCGAGGGGGAGTTCTTAGTTAGGGCTGTGGGGAACATTACAGGGGCTCTGGGGAACTTTTGGGGGCTGTGTGGACATTACTTAGTGTAGATTTAAGGTGAGGGGATTCTTTATGTGGGCATGATTAGGCAGGACATTATTTAGTTTAGGGCCACGTTCAGAGCTAATTAGTGGGGGCCACAGTTATTAAGTGTAAATTGCATTCTAACTGTTAGTTCAAGATTATGGAACATTATTAAGTAGGTGGCACACTGGGGGGGTGTAATGTAAATTATGGGGCCTTATACTGTTTTGGGGCAGTAATTGTCAGCTTTATTGTGTGTAAACCAGAATATATGTGTATAATATATACAGGGTGACGTACAAAATAGGTTCTGTAGGTTTGTTCTTAAGTTGAACTTGTATGTAAGTCGGAACTGTATATTTTATAATTGTAACCACAGACAGAATTTTTCTGGTCTCTGTGACGAATGGATTTTGAAAATGTTGAGTTGTCATAAGAACCAGGATTAACAATAAAGCTTCATTACAGACACCTGTGATAACTGTTATAGCTGATTATTGTAGCCTAGGACTAAAGTACTGTAAATTACCAACATCTAGGTCTCTTTGTAACTAGGGGTCGTCTGTAAGTCGGGTGTTCTTGAGTAGGGGAACACCTGTATATAGGTTTTATGGCCTCCTGGCACTGGAGGTAACAGGTAGGGATTTTTCCTGTGTTTTATGTAGCTGTATGTGTTGTGTACGGGAGTGGGCATTACTGAAAGTGTTATCTATATACGTTGGGGCCCGTGTTTTACCACCCTGGCAACGCCCCTGCACACACAGCTGTGCACAATATAATGTACACATATACACACACAACTCTACACTGTATTCAGCACTATATAATATACACACACAGCTGTGCACAATATACTGTACACATATACACACAACTCTACACTGTAAACATCACTATATAATATACACACAGCTGTGCACAATATAATGTACACATATACACACAACTCTACACTGTATATAGCACTATATAATATACACACACAGCTGTGCACAATATACTGTACACATATACATACAACTCTACACTGTATACAGCACTATATAATGCACACATATGCACACAGCTCTACACCATACAGTACACAGCTCTGCACTCTATAATGTACACATATACATAGCTCTGCACTATATAATGATCACATATACACACAACGCTGCAATGACACACAATGCAATGATGTAATCTACTATAGAACACGATGACCTGCGCCTATCACACAGCACAGCCTGCCTGACTCCTCCCACACATGTGACTGATCACAAGGATATGACGTCATCATAGGTCCTTTAGACTACTAGGATCTGACACCCTGCCTTCTCCTGTGCTGATCCCGGAGCAGTGTGAGTGTCCTGTCCACAGCTAGAGCCCTGTGCCTGCAGCAGCCCAATCACATCAGCGTCCTCCGTACATGCAGCAGTCCTGTCACATCAGCGTCCACCATAGTTCTGATTCATACACGTGCAGATGCAGAAATCTTGTCGCTTTATAGCACAGGTTACTCTCACAGTTTGAGGATTGGTAGTTCTCCTATGACAGATTGCTGCAGAGTATTCATGATGGGTTGCTCTGTATTTTATGATATGTTTGTAAGGAATGAAAATGTTATAGATTAGAAAGCTATTTGTAATGTGTGAAAGTGGTTGTCCCGTCACAGGTCAGTGCCGGTCCTGGAGCAACAATGATGCTTATGTTACAAGAGGTTGTCCAGTTTCAGCAGATAAATGTTATTGTTCTTATAATAAAAAGTTATACAAATTTACAATATACTTTGTTTCATTTCCTTACAGTTGTCTAGGACTCTGCTTGCTGTTGTTTAAAGGGGTTATCCGGTTATAAAAAATTAGTTATGGCCTGGCTGGGGCGGGCTATTTAAAAATAATAAACATGTACTTACCTCCTCCGGCGCGACCGATGTCCCACGCCGCACTCCGTTTGATCCGTGCCCCAGTTTGTTTACAGGGGCGCAGAAGCCGCGCACAGGGAGCATCCGGCCGGCAGGAAGCTCCCTGTGCACCCTTGTAATGAAACCGGCTCACAGAAAAGACCGGCGGCGGCGCTGGACATCGGAAGCGCCGGACGAGGGGAGTACATGTTTATTATTTTTAAATAACTAGCCCGACCCCACCCGGGCCCGGCCCTATGTAAATTTTTATACCCGGATAACCCCTCTAATAGGAAGCTTCATGGTTTACTTCCTGTGGACAGATTCTGCTTCATGGTCATGTGATGTCACACAGGTATAATCAGAGCTGTGTTATAAGGAGCTTGCACCTGTGTGATGTCACATGACCAAGGACCAGTCTTTATCCACAGTAGAATGACAAGAAGTAGAGATCTAGAAAAAGAAAGTACATTGGACAATTGTTGAACTTTCATAGCCTGTGCTAGGAGCATTTATTTGCTGAAACTGGACTGAATAGCTGCAGTGGTCACATAAGTGATGTATAAGGGGTAATTTCTGCAGGATTGCAAGTGCAGCTTTTTTCTAATTGTTTATGCTGCATTTCACGGAATGCAAATCACTACAGCAGGATGCATTGTGTCCCTGACCCAGGATAGGAAATGGATGAGAAAGGTGTTGGCAAGTTCTTAAGGCGAACCTGTCACCAGGAATGTCATCTTTAGCTGGTGTCAGGTTCCAATAGCCTTTTCAGCCAGGGAGGAGGGGGATGCGGGGCAGCTGCAGCCTGCATCTGTCTCCTCTCCTCCACACTCCCTTACCTCTTTTTCACTTTCATGTGCATTGAGTAGGCAGGGGGGCGGAGGGGGCTGGTGTGAAGGAAAAGAAGAACTCATGAGGGTGCATAGGCAAATCGCTCACCCCTTCTGTATGCTGGCCCGGGGCGAGCTTGAGGCCTAAGAGATAAATATTACAAAGATAATAATTTTTTGGTTGCTGGGGGTCCCACCAATGTTATAATTTCCTTATTCCTCAGTAACATGACTCGCGTGTGATAAAGTTTTTATAGAAAAGGTGGGGTAATAAAGCTAGGGAAACTTCCAAATTATGAGAGGTAGGTGCCCATTACTTTACATTTCTGTACTTGTCTATAATACAGGCCAGGGTGCTTAGGTCATAAAACCTGTATCCCAAGGAATCGGACACTTTCATACAACCTAATGGTCTGGTGGGGGGGTTGACTCTTTACAAAGGTCAGCAACAGGTGATGTCCAGTTCAGCCATATGCTTTTCCCTAAAAACTCTATCCAGGTCTCCACTGTTACTGTATCAACAGCATGGCCTTGCAGGTAGCAATTAAAGAGAACCTGCCATTTTGGATCTACCTTATTAGGTAGATCTGATGGTAGATGGCTTTATAGAGCCCCAACCTTATTTTGCTTAAAAATTGTCTGGAGCTACATTTACTTACTTACCGTATATACTCCAGTACAAGAAGAGACCCCTAATTTTTCCACCAAAAACTGGGAAAACCTATTGATTTGAGTACAAGCCGAGGGTGGGAAATGCATTGGTCACAGTCTCCCTGTAGCGTACAGCCAGCCAGCCCCCTGTAGCGTACAGCCAGCCAGCCCCCTGTAGCGTACAGCCAGCCAGCCCCCTGTAGCGTACAGCCAGCCAGCCCCCTGTAGCGTACAGCCAGCCAGCCCCCTGTAACGTACAGCCAGCCAGCCCCCTGTAACGTACAGCCAGCCAGCCCCCTGTAGCGTACAGCCGGCCGTCCATCCCTCCCCAAGTAGCGTACAGCCGGCCGTCCATCCCTCCCCGAGTAGCGTACAGCCGGCCAGCCTGCCTCCTGTAGCATACAGCCGGCCATCCCTCCCCAGGTAGCGTACAGCCGGCCGGCCATCCCTCCCCAGGTAGCGTACAGCCGGCCGGCCAGCCCTCCCCAAGTAGCGTACAGCCGGCCGGCCAGCCCTCCCCAAGTAGCGTACAGCCGGCCGGCCGGCCCTCCCCAGGTAGCGTACAGCCGGCCGGCCATCCCTCCCCAGGTAGCGTACAGCCGGCCGGCCAGCCATCCCCAGGTAGCGTACAGCCGGCCGGCCGGCCCTCCCCAGGTAGCGTACAGCCGGCCGGCCATCCCTCCCCAGGTAGCGTACAGCCGGCCGGCCATCCCTCCCCAGGTAGCGTACAGCCGGCCGGCCAGCCCTCCCCAAGTAGCGTACAGCCGGCCGGCCATCCCTCCCCAGGTAGCGTACAGCCGGCCGGCCAGCCCTCCCCAAGTAGCGTACAGCCGGCCGGCCGGCCCTCCCCAGGTAGCGTACAGCCGGCCGGCCATCCCTCCCCAGGTAGCGTACAGCCGGCCGGCCAGCCATCCCCATGTAGCGTACAGCCGGCCGGCCGGCCCTCCCCAGGTAGCGTACAGCCGGCCGGCCATCCCTCCCCAGGTAGCGTACAGCCGGCCGGCCATCCCTCCCCAGGTAGCGTACAGCCGGCCGGCCAGCCATCCCCATGTAGCGTACAGCCGGCCGGCCGGCCAGTCATCCCCATGTAGCGTACGGCCGGCCTGCCATCCCTCCCCAAGTAGCGTACGGCCGGCCTGCCATCCCTCCCCAAGTAGCGTACGGCCGGCCGGCCATCCCTCCCCAAGTAGCGTACGGCCGGCCGGCCATCCGGCCATCCCTCCCCAAGTAGCGTACGGCCGGCCGGCCATCCCTCCCCAAGTAGCGTACGGCCGGCCGGCCATCCCTCCCCATGTAGCGTACAGCCGGCCAGCCAGCCCCCTTTAGCGTACAGCCGGCCAGCCAGCCCCCTTTAGCGTACAGCCGGCCGGCCATCCCTCCCCAAGTAGCGTACAGCCGGCCATCCAGCCCCCTGTAGCGTACAGCCGGCCATCCATCCCTCCCCGAGTAGCGTACAGCCGGCCGTCCATCCCTCCCCGAGTAGCGTACAGCCGGCCAGCCAGCCCCCTGTAGCGTACAGCCGGCCGGCCATCCCTCCCCATGTAGCGTACAGTCGGCCGGCCAGCCATCCCCATGTAGCGTATCGCCGGCCAGCCATCCCCATGTAGCGTACAGCCGGCCATCCAGCCATCCCCATGTAGCGTACAGCCGGCCGGCCAGCCATCCCCATGTAGCGTACAGCCGGCCGGCCAGCCATCCCCATGTAGCGTACAGCCGGCCGGCCAGCCATCCCCATGTAGCGTACAGCCGGCCGGCCAGCCATCCCCATGTAGCGTACAGCCGGCCGGCCAGCCATCCCCAAGTAGCGTACAGCCGGCCGGCCAGCCATCCCCAAGTCGTCACGGCTCCTGGCGGCTCCTCTTTGGTCTTCCTTCTGCTGTATTAACCGGCAGAGACATGTCCACGTGATCTATCGGCCGGCGCACACTATGACGTCTTCAGTGGCATCATAGTGTGCGGCAGTCGGCAGATCACATGGAAGCATCAGGGAATCGGAGGGTGAGTATGTAAGTTTTTTTTTTTTTTTTTAATTGACTCGTGTATAAGCCGAGGTGAGGTTTTTCAGCACATTTTTTGTGCTGAAAAACTCGGCTTATACACAAGTATATACAGTACATACAAATTCAACTTAAAAACAAACAAAGGGTCACAGGGCGGCAGGGTCACACGCCTTGTGCCCTGTTTCACACGCTGACTACAGGGGAGAGCAAAGGAGATCATATTTTATATGACAAAATAAAGCGATTCAATAGCCCAAATATAAATGTATAGATAATTGTATTAGAAATGCCTACTAAAAAGCTGCATTTATTTGCTAATCTATATACAGAAAACAACAAGGTGTTTTAGGTTGGCAAGTTGAGGGTGAAACGGGCAATAAAAGGGTTTGCCATCGAAAGAAAATTTTCAAATTTCAATCCCCTAGTGATGTTTACACAGTACAGATCATTATTAAACGCTTACTTTATAATTTTACTCAGTTTAATTCTTGTTTTAGCTCCTTTAACTTCCAAGACCGGGCAGTGTAAAATTCTAGAGTGCGAGCATGGACTCTCTAAGCGATCACATTATGATCCCTCTAGAGCGTTGAGAGGATGTGTGCTGAGAATGTACTTAGACATTAGTATTTGACAGATAGAAAGACAGATGAGACAGATCAGAGATGAGAGCTGATGAGATCCATGAGATTCATATTACACACAACCTTCTCAGCGCTGCTATCTCACCTATAACATACGCCGTTAGCTCTGCTGTGCCTCCCTCCCCTGCAGGAAATCTCTGTGTGTGAGCTAGTCATAAGTTGTTTGGGAACCAGCTGGTACGAAGAGCCAGTTCTTTCCCATGAACAAAGGGAGTCGGCTCCCTTCAGTGAGCCGATAGCTCACTTAAAGGGCACCTACCACCACAAATCTACCTATAAAGGTAGATCGGGTGGTAGGTGGATCAATAGGACGTGAGGATAGCCCTTTTAAGTGCTAATCCTCACGTCCCCGCAATGATTTGAAAACTTTTATTGCCCCAATATTAAAATTTTCTTATGCGGCTACTGGGGCGTGGAGTAGCCGCATCTGAGGTTACACGAGGCGGCTACTCCACGCCCCGGTAGCCTCTTTTCTCCTCCTACCAAAAATCTTCGGCGCGCAGCTACGAGGAGCTGCGCGCCCTCGTCCGGCACATCTGCTGTCTGCGCATGCGCAGAACAGCAGGCCCGCGCCTGCGCGGTCACTGCTACGGAGTCGGAGCTTCACAGGCGCGGGCCTGCTGTTCTGCGCATGCGCAGACAGCAGATGTGCCGGACGAGGGCGCGCAGCTCCTCGTAGCTGCGCGCCGAAGATTTTTGGTAGGAGGAGAAAAGAGGCTACCGGGGCGTGGAGTAGCCGCCTCATGTAACCTCAGATGCGGCTACTCCACGCCCCAGTAGCCGCATAAGAAAATTTTAATATTGGGGCAATAAAAGTTTTCAAATCATTGCAGGGACGTGAGGATTAGCCCTTAAAAGGGCTATCCTCACGTCCTATTGATCCACCTACCACCCGATCTACCTTTATAGGTAGTTTCGTGGTGGTAGGTTCCCTTTAACCTCGGCCCTATTCGACTCGCCATGCCCCTTTTGACCTGATACAATCGGGTTAAAAGTGGAGTGGTGTGGGGTGACTGACTAGCCTGAGGCCTTTCTATTACATGTTTAATAGGGAGCCGTTTAGGAGTCAGAAGAGCTGGCTCTTCTTAGTGAGCGTCAGGCAGAAGAAGAATCCTCCCCAAACCTAGACTTCTTATTTAGGGTCGGATCTTTCAGTATTCGTTACTTTCTAGCCATATGGTAATTGAAATTTAATGAAATTTATAGACTTATTTTGTTTGAATATTGAGGCATATAAACTGAATTATATTTATTTTATTTTTGATGACCCATTTTTTCCAATTTTTTTTTTTTATAGAAATTCTATGTGATCTCATGTCAGGATTTCTGTGACAAAGATAACTCTTATCAAAAGCAATGGCCTCCTCAAGTCGAGCACACGTATTGAATTTGTACAAAGTCATGTTAAGAGAGAGTGAGAAATTCAATTCCTACAACTACAGGTAAATAAGGTTGCTGATTTGTGTAAAGACCCTGCAACTGTTATATTAAAGGATACCTTTTATCAAGTCTCTGCAGCTAATTCTGCCACCACTACCTGTTGGAGCAGCTCACAAGGATTCCATCCCAGCCTTTATCTAGTCAATTCATACATTAATCATTATAAAATCAGCTTTTCTTTATTATGTAAATGAGGCTGGTCACATGGTCAGAGGCAGTGATGTCACCCCTGTTACCCCTCCCCTCTCTTCCCCCTGCTCAGGTCTGTGTGTAATGTATAGTAAAGTATTGCTGGTGTCTGTGCTTTATCTGCTGACATGCTCACCCTCCTAATACACATGTGTTAGACACAGACATCAGCTACACAAGTATCTGACATGTTCTGCTATAACATGCCTGCCTGGAGCTGTTGTATTTCCCCTGTACACACACAGCACCAGGGAGCACATGGAGGAGCCATTACACCATTACAGTCATGGCCAAAAGTTTTGAGAATGACACAAATATTATATTTTCACATGATCTGTTGCCCTCTGGTTTTTATGTGTGTTTGTAAGATGTTTTTTTTATCACATACAGAAATACTAGTGCAATCATATTATCAGTAGCAAAAGCTTTTATTGACAGCTAGAATGAGTTAATGCAGCAAGTAAATATTTGCAGTGTTGACCCTTCTTCTTCAGGACCTTTGCTATTCTCCCTGGTATGTTCTCAATCAACTCCTGTACCAAAAAAAAAAACATTTTTGTACAGGTTTGAAATTTTTTTAAATATATAAAAACATTATGAAACCTATACAAATTTTTTATCCCCGTAATCGTACCGACCCAAAAAATAAAGTAGACATGTCATTTGGGGTGTACAGTGAAATCCGTAAAATCCAAGCCCACATGAATACGGCACAAATGCGTTTTTTAACCAATTTCACTGCATTTGGAATTTTTTTTCCCGCTTTCCAGTACACGCCATGGAATATTAAATATCACCATTTTGAAGTGTAATTTGTTACGCAGAAAATAAGCCATCACACAGCTCTGTAAATGGAAAAATAAAAAAGTTCTAGATTCTTGAAGGTGGGGAGTGAAAAATAGAAATGTGAAACGACAAAGGGCTGCGATGTTTAGGGGTTAATAGATTTTTAAAAATATTAATCTTTTGTACATAAAAAATATTTGCCATTTTGCCGAATTCTGAGGCCAATAACTTTTTGACACTTTACAGCTGATCTCTAATACCATGACATCTGCTGGATATTAGAGATCATTACACATGGCAATCCTACAAGTCTCAACCTTCTTCCACCCCTATTCACTGCAGGAAAATTCCATTAGCGCCAAATTTCTTCTGTATTTTGCCCAACTTGTCCTCGGACCCTCCCGGTGTCCCGTGCCTTGATCCTCTTTGTTTCAGACAGCATCCGGCTGGCTGAGCGCGCCCACCCATCCCCATATCCCAGCTCCTGATAAATCACTGGGACGGGGGGGAGGCCGGGCCAGACGGAAGGTGACTGAGCACAGCTTCTGTGCCCATGTGAACAAACAGGGTTACGCCATAGAGAGGCCAAGGAGTGGGACAGCCGGAACGACCGAGGATGCAAGTACATGTTTATTTTTCTATGCATGACCTCATGTAAGTACCGCGTGGGCCCAGGAGCTGACTCTCTACTACCAAATTACTGGATATAGGTGACACTTGTGACCTGACAACTGCAATTATTATGTAATGCGTGCTGCATAATACTAAACCATATAAAAGTCACCTTGTGGCCCAATCCTTATAGCGAATCTGCCACTATGAAAATACAGTATAGGCAGCATAGAGCAAGAGGGGATAGGAGCAATATAACAGAGCAGGAGCTAGCTAAGGAGATTGTAGATATATGTCCTATCTGCAGGCAGCATGCTATAGGAGGAGATGAGTAGATTGTACATTGTATCTGTAGGCGGCGTATTATAGAACAGAATCAAGGGAGGCTTCTGGACATTTTTATTAGTGAGCGTAGGCTGCTGCCTACTGATGCCTCAATAAATGCAATTTTATTGGTATTTTTTTATTTTTGAAGTTTAGTAGGTTTATACTCAAGTCTGTATGGTATTAATAAAATAAATTTACATTTGTGGCTGTAACATTTAAAAACTAGGAAGAGTTCAAGGGGTATGAATAACCCATGTATATATTTTGAAGGCACAGTGATTTTCTGGTGGGCCATAAAGAAGATAAGCAGGATTCTAAACTGCTGTTTGAACTGAAGTATTATATCACAGAGATGGATATTTTATAGATGCATATACTTTGGCTGCTCAGTCGTTTGATTAGAGGAGGTTATGTCTTTGGATGCGCCAATAACAACCATGATTATATTCTATACTCATTCCAGATAAAATAATCTTTATCGCATCACCAGTCCCTTTTATACTGAAAGCTAAGCATTTTAGCTTTTCTCTGGAACAATAAAACTCGTCGTAAGGTACCAGCTGTTTAATGATTGCACTTCCATATTTAATAAATTCTATTAACAATACACACCCATGTCACATTCGAGGTGAACGGGCCCTAATTAAAAGCACACACCATCTGCTAGTGCATGGCAGCAGGGTGGCACACCACAGCCAGCATGCTCCCTGGGACCCGATATGTATTATGTATGAGCTGTGTCTGGAAAATGTCAATGATCCCATAGAAGGCATCCTGGAAGCTGCTTAGCTCCATCTAATGGGCACATCTGTCATTAATCCCCCTTTGAAAATAAAATAGAAAAAAATATTTTCTTTCATGCAATAACAGCACATGGGATTAAAATCATTATCCAAAGTAAACTCCTTGGAAAACGTTGTGTTTTTTCACTATTTTTGTATGGTTTACTGGAACATTTTTCAGCATTTCATCTCATATCAGATTCAGGTTCATTATGTTTCTGTAGCATCAAAAGGAATACCTTTAAATGTGCTGGTGGCATATCAAATTTGCATAGTTTATCTCTATGCAGTTTTCTGTGTTGTTACATCATAAATTTTACAATAATTATAAATATTTTTACATTTTAGCTACCAAAATATTTTTAGCTCTTAATTTTTTTTAACGTTTTGGAGCCAAATGAACATATATTTATGTTTTATATTTATATATCTGGTAGTTTTTTTTATAGCATTATGTAAAACAGGAGGAGCTGAGCAGATTGATAGAAGAACTTGAGTGGGAAAATATTCCTTATAAGTAGTCATTTATTCAAGTTCTGTTCTTACTTTGATTAAAAGTAGTCATCTTCTCATGCGGTGTTCCTATGAGTGATTGATAGCAATGTATATATCCAAAGTAAACCATGGAGGGCTGCATATATATATATATATATATATATATATATATATATATATATATATATATACACATACAGTGGCAGACTATGAGATGAGACTCTGAGACTATGGCGCTGCAGTATATGCTAGCTTTATCAGAGGGTTCCAAGGTCAGTGCAACTTTTATGCTACTTTATGCACTTTTTTTACGTGCCAATGCTTGAAAAGAGAACACTTTGACTTAGATAAATAAATTAGCCCTGACGTTTTTTGGTGTACAAATGTCTCACAATTGCTAATAGCCAAGAATTTTGACATTTGGTAGTTTAGCCAGACAGGCTGAACTACCCAGTTTGATGGCAGATAGCCCTTAATTCACTCATCACAAAGGAAAAGGTATTGGAGAAAGTTATCAAGCTCTCTTAACTAATAGAAGGTACAAAGTACGACCAGACCACACTAGATTTATCATTCAGTATTAGACGCCATAACAAATCTGGCAGAAGACTGGCTAGTCTGTCTGTTCTGTTTTGCAACAGATTTTTTTAAATCCCCCCATTATGTGTAGATAAATCCTTTTCTGCTACATTCACGTCCTATTTTTCTGCATTCTGCAGATTCATGTCTATAGACAAGACTGATGTATAGTGTAGTTTGAGCATCCTTTCTGTCCTTTACGTCTGTAACCTGTGGGATGTAACCTTGTAAAAAAATTGGATTTCTTTCGCGGTTACCTCTTAAAGGAAATTTACCAAGCACGATAAGCCAGGGACTGTTAGAAACCCTGGACTTCCGCGGATGATGGCATAAGCCGACACCTGGGAACAGAATCTTAAGTGGTACCCGGTTTTCACCAGAGCCCGCCGCAAAGCGGGTTGGACTTGCTGCGGCGCGGTACCGCCAGGTCGCTCCACAGGTGCGTCTTTGTCCACGGTGGCAGCCAAGTCATAGTGTAGAATTGTCAGGCAAAGCTTTCTCTTGGGCATAGAAGCACAAAGATCCGGCAGGGGACACAGGAAGGGGCAGGAATTTATCTTGGCAGGCAGACAGCCAGCTCAATTATTGTCGTGCTGGCCCTTTAAATCTTACAGAGTCGACCTGCACGTTGGCTCACCTCTCCTGGCTCAAGCAGCGCTCACTTCGCTCCCCGCGGTCCGACGCACGTTTCCTGTTCCTAGAGCGCGTGGGAGTGAGGAGACCCATGGCCCCCCTTCTAAAATCAATTTTTAATTATGCAATGAGACAGGAGGGCTCTGGGGGAAATACCATAGCCCTTCAAGCTGTAGCTTACACTGTGCAAGGAGCACTTCCTTCCCACATATCATCTAATATATAAAGATGAGTGTGTGAGTATGTGTGTATGTATGTCCGTTAAAGGAATCTGCACTGTTGCGTTTACAATCACCAAATTTTGCACAGCTGCTCTCTGTGACTCGGGGAACATCATAGACTAGGATTTGAGCTGAAACTTTTCACCCAGCCCTTTCTGAAATACAGTTATTAACCACCATATACAGGAGGGATTGTCTGCTGCTGCTGCGGCAGTTAGAGGCTGAGCCATGATTGGTTGCCATGATTGGACACATACTCATTGCCCTAAAGTAACCAATCAAAGCTCAGATTAATGACCTAAGACAGCTCATGTGAGGTAAGATGGATAGGGATACAGACCTAGGGGGAGATTCATCAGAAATGTCTGAGGCAAAACTGTTCCAGTTGTCCATGGAAACCAATCAGAGATCAGGAGTAATTTTATAAATGGCTGTGCAAAAATGAAACTTGATCTTTGATTGAATGCCATGGCCAATCTCCCAAGACAAAGTGACAGTCAGAGACGATCAGAGGTGGTCACTGAAAGAGACAGTCAGAGACACATAAAATATTTTTTGTTAACCCATTCTATTTTTTTTTATAGCTAAGAGAGAGTTATTTCCTATCCCGGGATCTACAGCTAGTATGTTATATCTTTTATTTTGCTATATCTATATATATAGCTATATCTTTCATCCCTTCTGGGAATGTGCTCCATCACAGTTGTGATAGGGTTATGTTAGGGATCATCTATTGCAAGTTTTCATATTTCGTTTACTATTCATGCTGAGAGAGCAATCTGTAATATATTGTCTGAAACGGATAAACCTGCCAGCCAATGCCGCTTCGAAGAGTAACTTTTGGGCCAAACTGCTTCCAGTTCCATTTATTGTAGTCCAGTCCATGATTGATTACTTTTGGAAAATGGACTGGATTTGTAGAGTGCTCCAGAAAGACGTACAGACTTTCTTTATGTCCTAGCAGGACTTTCTTTAGAATCCTTGGCTTCTCATTAAGCTTTATGATTGTTTCAGATATACGGCATGGTATTCTATGGAATTGTTACATTGTTAAACTGCAGTCTCTTTCTTGAGATTTATTTTTGATGAGCACCTGTTTGGGGAGTGTGGGGGGGGGGGGGCAAGAATTCTCTTTCGGTTACGTTAAACTCCCCCCTCCCACCCATGTGCCGTCTTCAGTTGGCGCCGATCGTTGCTATGGCAGCCCTGGGGTCACCAGAGCTGCCTGCAGGCAGTGCCTGAAAGATGGTGTCTCTGATATCATCATGATGATTGCTTGTTCATGTCCCATGGTGAAAAAATGTAAAAAAAAAAATTTTCAATAAAAAATAAAGCAATAAATCAATAAAAATGCCCATAATCCCGATAACATATAAAGAGACATATATAATGCATAAAAGTCTAAATGATAACACAAACCCCACATATATAGTATCACCGCGTCCATAACAACCCGTAGAATAACAAGTAACGGCCACATGTGTGGGGGAAGGGGGAAGGGGGGGGGGGTCTCTGTACTCGGGAGAAATTGCAGAACAAATTTTAAGGTGGGTTTTCTCTTTTTATCTTTTGGAAATGTGTAAATTTTAGGGCTAAATAAAGTATACCCGGCACAATTTGACCATTCTAAATTTCACTGCCATTTTGATTCAATTACTATGAAGATCTCAAGGGGTTAACAATCTTCCTAAAATCTGTTTCTGATAGTTTGAGTGTTGCAGATTTGAAAATGGGTTGATTATATAGGGGGTTTTTTTTATGTTAAATATGTAAAATTTCATTCAAAACTGTATTTATCCCCAAAATAGTCAATTCTGAAATTACGGAAAAGCGATATTCGATTTGTAAGCTGTGTGACATCAAAATAAATTATCCAGATATTTCAAAAATTATTAAAATGTAAAGTAGACATGTGGTGGTACATCTATCTGCCTGAAAACGCAATGATTTCGAATTTCGAAAATGGCAAATTTTTCAAATAAATTCTTCATTTTTTTTCATTTTATTTGATACTAAATGCAAAACTTATCAGTCAAAATTTACCACTAAAATGAAGTACACTATGTGGGGAAAAAAACAATCTCAGAATTGTTTTGACAAGTAACCGTGTTCAAAAGTTATAACCATATAAAGCGACGCATGTCAAATTACAAAAAATGGGGCTGAGCCTTAAGATATAAACTGGCTACGTCCTTAAGGGGTTAAAAGAAAATAAAAATAAAAAACAGAATCGTAAAGATAGGCAATATATATCAGTTTTGACCTGACACACCACCAATCATGTGGTAGCAGGAGCCATAATACTCATAATGCATTGGGATCCAGGGTTTTGTCTCCTTTTATAAACATCTTACTTGCTTTCACTGCTTGACAACTTTGGCTATTATCTTGATTACCTACCTGCAATAATTTCTTGGATACCCTCCCCAGTTTAGCCTGTCTCTGCACTAGCTGTGTCTCCTGGCTGTGCAGATTTCTTTTAAGAATGCTCCCTGCTCACACAGGAGGAAGGAGGGGGGGGGTCATGTGACTATGTGTAGCTGAGAGGAGTAGCAGAGCTCAGTGTTTTCAGCGATGTTTGTGCAGCATAGTGTGGTACAAGATCTCCCCTGTTTCCTGTTAGTCCATCCCAGTCTATTATTCAACAGAGCATTCTCTGTTTCTGCACCTCAGGCTGTGTCATCTCTCTCGCTCTTGTGCAGCCCTTCCCTCATTCTGCTATCCAGACACTTTCTGATTAGCAAGGAGCTTTTAACCCTCAGTGCTTACACAGCACAGACTATACACCTTGTGTAAATGTTTCACTGCTGATTTCTATGGCTTATTACATGCTGTGTGTTCTTCTTTATGATGAACCTGCAAGGCTAGTCTCTATATACATCCTACATGTATACTATGCAGTGTTCAGTGGATTTACATGTAGGAATCTCTCTGGATTTGCTGCTCAATAACTGAATGAGAGAACACGGGGTATCATGGGAAGTCAGGGCAAACTAAATTTGACCGCATTTATAAAAACAGTATGTTTCGAAGTTTTTTTCTATTAATTATTTTTTATCCATATAATTTTTTTCATCATGATTACATTACCATCAGCATTAAAGGGGTTGTCTGAAGGTTGAAAAGTATAAAATAAACAGCACCTCCCTGACCATTATTTGTGTCAGTACTGAGACAATTCGGCTGTGTAGAAATGAATGCATAGTCAGTGGAGCTGTTTTTGAAAGAAAGAAGACATTTTGTCAACCTTTGGACACCCCCCCCCCCAATATTTCTATTGTAGAACTTTAAAAAAATTCACATAAATTTTCTTTTATGTTATTGGACCAGTTATTACAACATACTGTACAAGTACAATCATAAAATATTTATAAATTACCATTAATTCCATGGTGCTGTATAAACAACAACAAGGGGTTCACATACATTACGTGAAGACATACAAATACAAAACTTGGCAGGAGACGAGCAGTTAAATTGTTTTTCTCTATCCTCTGGATAGAGTATAACAGTCCGGTTGGAATTAGAATGCTGTAACTAAGCACTGTGCTCAGCTATGTCATACAGACATTAAATGGCGCATCATATTGCATGCTTGACTTGCTGCTACTTCACTTGTTAGGGTAAAAGGCCTTCATTCTCGTGACCAGTGGTTTGACCCCCACAGGACATTTTGCTGTTAAAGGTGTCTTCCTACGAATCAAAGTTAGGCCCTATCCACGGGTTAGGGCCTACCTTACTGATCGGTGGGGATCTCAGTTATGAGACCCCACAGATCACAAAAATGAGGGGTCTGATGGGGTCCCACTTACCTCAGTTGGACCCCTCGTCGCTCCGGGAGAGTAATGGAGCAGAAGGCCGCACATGACCGTTCTGCTCCATACATCTCAATAGAGCTGACGGAAATTGCCTGTGCTGTCAGTTTCATAGAGGTGAATTGAGCAGTACAGTTGATTCGTGGCTAAACCCCTTTAACTATCCTGTATATAGGGAACAACAATTCAACGTAGAAAATATACAAATAACAGAAAGCAGAATGGTAGTGCTATTCATGTGGAAATAAATGTTTATTAAATAGTACTTTGTATTTTCTATGCATAGCACTCACTTTTCTCTTCTATTTCTAGAACGTATGCTATCAGAAGAGTAAGAGATTCCTTCAGAGAGAAGAAGAATATTGATGAATTCCATGAAATACAATCTCTTATATACCGGGCTAAAGAAAACCTTGCTATCATTCAGCGTCAGGTAAGAACAATGCAAATTGACATTTTGTTTCCAGTTTCTCTCTCTAACAAGGTACAAAAGAACATGAAAAATAGCGGTGACATTAGGCTTGGGAAAGTGTAAATGTAATCCTGGTGCATTAGACAAAAAACACTCAAACTTCCTTAGCCCAAAATATAACCTGAGTGAAGTTGCCCCCCCCCCCCCCACCTTGTTCAAATCAAACAAAATATAACCTGAGTGAAGTTGCCCCCTCCCCCACACCTTGTTCAAATCAAACAAAATTGGTGTCAAACGTTTGTGCTACACATGCAAAGAAATGTAGGTCCTACACAGCTATATATCAACAATGGGTATATGGACACTAGTCAAGCATATTAATTCACAAGAAAAAGATGTGCCATAACAACCCAATGATAATTATCAAAAATGCTTTATTCATACAAAAACAATCTTGAGGATGTCTGCTTACCAGTAAACACAGCATATAAAACAAAGATAAAGTATCCCTAATCTGCATAATTCAATACAAGAAGAAGATGAATGCAATAGTGCTTAAATCAATAAAGTAAGTGCAAATCAGTCCAATATATACTTAACACAGCCAAGACATGGTAACCCCAATATCCATCCAGTATAAGGAACCTAGAGCTGGCATGGCTGTGGGAAGGGGAGCAAGGCACCCAGGCAACCAGGGAACGCACGTTTAAATGTTTTTATATTTCATGTCTGGTCTTTGTTGTTTTTGTATGAATAAAGCATTTTTGATAATTATTTTTGGGTTGTTATGGCACATCTTTTTCTTGTGAATTAATAAACGTTTGTGCTGGTTTGTGCAGCAGAAATTTTCGTTTGTGCTGTTATCATTTTTAATATATTCATATACATATATTCCAAAGTACAATGTGTTTGCTAGCTCCCCCTGGTGATCAAACCAGGGAAGTGTCACTAGGTTTGTTTTTTACCAGTTCATCCTAAACACCTTTAACACCTGAATATACCTTAAAAATGATAGCGGCACAAACTAAAATTTTTGCTGCACAAACGTAGCACTAACGTTTGACACCAGGTTTGTTTGATTCAGTTAATGTGGGGGAGCTGGTTGAACTTTTGAACTTTAATTTTTTTGTTTATATATTCAAAACAAAAGCAGCACAAACCAGCACAAACATAACAGAATTGTTCGGTCCCAGTTTTGTTTGATTTGGGCAATGTGGGGGGGCTGGTTGACCTCTCATGACCTCTGGAAACTTACATTAAAATCTTAAAAACGATAGCGGCATAAACGAAAATTTCTGCTGCACAAACATAGCACAAACGTTTGACACCAATTTTGTTTAATTTGAACGAGGTGGGGGGGCCAACTTCACTCAGGTCAAAATATAAGGTGCAGACAGTTTAATGTGGTATTCCCACAAAGATTCTTAAATATACTCAGGATAACAAAATAACACATTCTTTAATTCAATGTTATTAACAAAAATACAGCATTTCAATTCCAATCTGTCTCTATCAGTCCTGGTGGCTACAATTTCAGTTGCCCTGGGATCAGACTGTAAATCTATTGATTATGGACAGGCATGGTAGATTCTTCTAATGAATAGCTTCCCCCCCTCTGCCTCCTAGCCCCTTCCCCTCCGTTACAAGACAAGTTCACACACAAACACTTCCTGCCAGCAAGCAGCATTGTGCACAGACTTGCTCTACAAGCTACAGATAAGGCTACGTTCACACCGCCATAAGGGGGACATATATACGTGTGTGTGCGTATAGCCTGAGATAAGGTCTGAGGCACTCTGTGTGTGTTGTAGCTCAGATGTAGTAGAGCTGCTGGTGTTTATTATAGCTCAGATGTAGCAAAGCAGAAGTGTGTTATTGTGTTTTATATGCATCTCATGGATTTCATCATCTCTGATCTGTTTCATCTGTCTTTTTCTATTTGTAAGTTATTAGAGGACTGTTCAGAAGCTAAATAAAAGTGTAGATAAACCTGTACCCTAATAATCTAGGTACATTGTCAGCACACAGCATCTCACAACACTAGATGCATCGTAATGTGTCTGCTTAGTGAGTCGCCCCCTCCCCCCCATATTCTGGAATTTTACACTGACCATTACTGAGTGATATGAGATAACAACAATAAAACTAAGAAAAATTATAAAGTAAGGTAAAAGTAAGTAAAATTGGTCTTTATTTTGTAAACATCACTAGGGGATTCAAAGTTTTTCTTTCATGAGCAAACACCTTTAACCCCTTAGCGCTCTGCGCCGTAGCTGTACTGCGCTGAGTCCCGCGAATAGCGCTCAGCGCAGTACAGCTACTGCGCAGAGACGATGCCGGTTCAGCGCTGTATAGCAGCCGAACCGGCATCGTTAGCCGCGGGATTTCAACGGTAATCTACCGTTGACATCCCCGGCTAACACCCACGGTCGGAGTGGGCTCCGATCGCGGGTGTTTAACCCGTTAAATGCCGCGGTCAACGCAACCGCGGCATTTAACCTGCCTTCTGGGGGTCTTTACCCCACGATCGGCCCCCCCGCACCGTTTTCGGGGGGGCCGATCGCTGTTTTGGCACCTCTGGGGTCCGATCGGGACCCCAGAGAAGCCTGGAGGGTTTACCTTTAAGATGGCGTCTGTGACGTCATCTTAAAGGCAAAGTGTCAGCCTATGCATCTGCATAGGCTGGCACTGATAATACCCTGCAATACATTAGTATTGCAGAGTATTATCAAGAACAAGCAATCAGATGATTGCTTGTTCATATCCCATGGTGAATCATGTAAAAAAATGTAAAAAAAAATGTTTTTCAATAAAAAATTACTTTATAAATCACTAAAAATGCCCCTAAGCCCCAAAACATATAAAGAGACATATAACACTCAAAAAAGTCTAAATCATAACACAAACCCCACATATATAGTATCACCGCGTCCGTAACAATCCATAGAATAAAACTAAATAACTATTGAACCCATATGATGAACGCCGTAAAAAAAAAACGTTAAAAAACCGCCAAAAATTATGATTTTTACCTATTATATCCCACTAAAAATGCAATAAAAAGTGATCAACAAAACATATGTACTCCAGAATGATATTGTTGCAAAGAACAACATGTCCCGCAAAAAACAAGCCATCAACCAGCTCTGTAGCCAAAAACGTAACAATGTTATGCCACTTGGAAGATGGCGATGCAAAAATGATAGATTTTTCCCCACATTAGGGTTTTATTTGGCAAATTTAGTAAAACATAAGAAAAAATATTCATGTCTGGTATCCCCGTAATCGTATCGACCCATAGAATAAAGATAACAGGATTATTAGGCTATACGGTGAACACAAAAAAAAAAAAAAAGTAAAAAATCCAGTACAGAATTGATGCTTTTCTACTCATGACCTCAAAAAAAGTTCCAAAATTTTCAACAATAGGTGATACCAACCCCAAAATGGTAACACTGGAAAAAGCATCTCGTCCCGCAAAAAAAATGCCGTCACATGACCCAATAACGAAAAAGCAAAAATTTTATAGCCTTCGAAATGGGGCAACGAGAAAACTAAAATCCTGGCAGCTGCAGGGTGCTCCTTCCCTTCTGCGCCTTGCTGTGCCCCCATAACACAAGTAACGGCCACATGTGGGGGGTCGCTGCACTCAGGAGAAATTGTAGAACAAATTTTATGGTGAGTTTTCTCTTTTTATCTTTTGGAAATGTGTAAATTTTAGGGCTAAATGAACGTATAACCGACAAAATTTGACCATTCTAAATTTCACCGCCATTTTGATTCAATTACTATGAAGATCTCAAGGGGTTAACAATCTTTGTAAATGCTGTTTCTGATAGCTTGAGGGGTGCAGATTTGAAAATGGGTTGGTTATATAGGGGGGTTTGTTGCTAAATATGTAAAATTTGATTTCAAACAGTATTTATCCCCAAAATAGTCAATTCCGAAAATACGGAAAATCGCTATTCGATTTGTAGGCCGCGTGACGTCAAAATAAATTATCCAAACATTTCAAAAATTATGAAAATGTAAAGTAGACAAATGGGAAATGTTATTCTGCAAGTTATTTAGGTGGTAAATTTATCTGCCTGAAAACGCGGTGATTTTGAATTTCGAAAATGGCAAATTTTTCTAAAAATTCATCATTTTTTTCTTTTTTTTGTAAATAAACGCAAAATGTATCAGCCAAAATTTACCACTAAAATGAAGTACAACATGTGGGGAAAAAACAATCTCAGAATCGCTTTGATAAGTAACAGTGTTCAAAAGTTATAACCATATAAAGAGACGCAGGTCAAATTTCAAAAAAAAGTTGCGAGCCTTAACCTGCAAACAGGCTGCGTCCTTAAGGGGTTAAGTAAAACATCATTCCTGAGCTGCTCATCTTTCATGACTAAAGAGCTTGTTCAAACTAGGATCAAGCACCAAATGAATTCCAATATGCGTTTATAATTTCTTCAAAATGTGAATAACAGCAAAAGCGTATGACGTTTGGGCCACTATCCGGCTGGGAATCCTGCATGCTGCAAGCCATGCGAAATTGCATGGGATATCAGCTCAGGCAGTACAATGACTGCACTGTATCACAATGAGTAAAGCAGTGGGGATATTAATAGATGCAAAGCAGGCCCTAATGTTTGCTGGGCATCTGTTCCTATGTTTCTGACCGACAACTGGCATAGGAAATCCGTTTTCTTAGATGGATCATTTGGAGCAAGTTATTGGACCGCCAGGTGAATTCCTGCTATTCTGGTACGGTTTTGTTGTATGATGACGGAGTTGCTGGCTTTATGCTATAAAATTCATACGAATAGGAGTTTAGTATGCCTTTTTTTTTTTTTTTTTTTTTTGTTGACGGTTCCTAACTGCAATTATATGAATGTTATTTTTAACCAGTCATCATTCACTCCTATTCTTCTTGCATTAATATTTGTTTTAAATCTATTTGCAACAGTTTGTTAAAAAAAAAAAAATTAAACCTTGTAAATGGATTAAATCAGCATGATGGCTCTAGACTGTTTTTAATTAAACTAGTCAATAGAACAATTGATTAAAGAAAAATAATTGTACGCGAGGGATGCTATGTTTTTGTTGGACTCTGCATGGTGCGCTAGCAACGATTTCTTCTGCTCTATTGCAGTATTAATTAATTGTAGGGAAAATATTAACGCCACAGTGTTGCACTTTACATTCACTGTGTGTTGGTTTTATGTTTGCTGGAGACATTTGTTAAGACAACAATGGGTGACATTTCTAAAAATCAGTTTCTTTAGAAACCAACCCGGACCACACAAGCAATATATGTACCTAATATAAATAGAATGTGTCTGAAGTTGGGATTTTACAAACGTCATTTTAGGCCCATCTATCAGATTTTGCTAGGTTTTTTTTTTATCTCTTACAACGTCAAATTTGTTTTTCCTTTCTTGTCACAGTGCCATTAAGAATGTCTGAAGAGGGCAGGCTAAGCATTGTGCAGCAAACATGCACCAGTCACATCAACTCCTCAGTGGCATGTGGGCACCACCATCTTGGAGGGATTGTCACTCTCTTTCCATGACCGCTGGGAGCCTGTACAAGACTCCAGGCATTGTTATTTCTGGTGATCTGTTTCAATGTGCCAGTGGCACATTGTAACAGATGATTAGCAAATCCACCGTATACCCCAATACAGTTCTATTGCAGTATATAGCAGAAAGGATCAGACATCTAGGTTTAAGGGGGCCTGCAATTACAGTCAAAAATAAAAAAAGTTGAAAGTCTATAAAAATGTAAAACCTTTAAAAATTTGGTATCCCTGTGATCATACCGATAATGGTAATAAAGTAGAGGTGTCATTTACAGAGCCCACAAGAAACTGGCGCAAATATGTTTGTTTTCATCTCATTTGGGATTTTCCTTCTTCCTCGTACACAACATGGAATATTCAATACTGGCACTACAAAGTACAATTTCATAAAGCTCATAAAGCACTGTACTACAGTGTACAACCTCATAAAGCTCAATACACTGAAAAATAGAGAGGTTATGGATTTTTAAGGAGGGGAGCAAAAAATAAAAACCAAAACTGATAAAGGGCATCGCCAGGAAGGGGTCAATATTTGTTTTCTGAAAATAAGTCTGGCGCAACACTGGAAGACTTGGTTACGTGAACTTCGCCAGGCGGGTGAAAAATTTTTGTGCATATCTGCCAATGCACCCAAACAAAGTTGCAATTATAAGTGGAAAAAAAAGAGAAGTAATAAAAATAAATTACGCCCAATGTGTAATTGGAGGATTTTGGACTTCTGTATTACCTGCAGGGTGGTCCATATCATTAGTGCCATGCAGGCCTGACATACATGCAATTAATCTATGTATAAAACTACATTATCTCAAATTGAACATTTTGATAAAGGTCCTAGTGCCCTGTAATAATAATTGCACAGAGTTAGTGCAGAGAAACATTCTCAATTGATACTTTGATGGATGGTGTACCTGTGACTTTTTTGTTGCAGACAAATTGAACTGCTCTCCTATAATGCCAAGAGTAATCGCAGCAGGGGTGACAGCAGAATATTAAGAGCTCAACTGAACAGACATTTGAGAGGACTCACACTTATATCTCCACTCTTATTCAGCTCAAACATAACAGTATTGTAGGGGCCAGGGCAAAGTTTACTGTGGGGCCCCAAGTCCCTCAATATTGTGCCTATCGTGCAGTGCAGTTAATGTATTTTTTAATGTAATGTAAATTTTTTGTATAAGTTGTCCCCAAAAACATTTTGTGGCTGCATTTTTAGGAGTAATCACAGTTGTTAAAGGACATGTTTCACTTGGTGGACGTAATTTCAAATCAAACATACCTTTAGACTGCCAAGGGTAAGTTGTCAAAGGCAGTTATCTTCTTTAGTATTGGAAATGTGCCCAATTGCCACAAAACCAGATTAAAAATTATGCTGATGAACCCCCGGCTCTCCCGTCTCCCTTCCGCCGGGACCTTTGCGCTCCCCTATTATCCAACTTATGCACGCCTCTATCGTGCATAAACTAACCCGTGCTGCCTTTCTATTCATATCACCTAGCTCTCGGGAACTATAGCTCATGCGTAATCAATGTGGGCAGCGCGTAGCTGTCTGCTTTGTAGTGCAGCTGGATGAACAACCCTGACCGCGTCAGCATGATAGAGTCGTGCATAATTAGTACAATAGGAGAGCATGAAGCGCCTGGGACAAGGAAGACAGGAGCGCTGGTGCCTCATTAGCATAATTTTATGGCAGTTATTAGAAGTCCTTTCACCTGCAGCATACATTGCCATGATGTGCCCTGAAAACTTGTATCTCCGTTTGCGACGTGGATTTTAACCCCTTAAGGACGCAGGGTTTTTCGGCTGATTTCTCGCTCTCCAACTTCAAAAATCCATAACTTTTTCATTTTTACGTGTACAGACCTGTGTAAGGGCTTATTTTGTGCGTAACAAATTTTACTTTCTCGTGATGTTATTTATTTTAACATGCCGTGTACTGCGAAGCTGAAAAAAAATTCCAAATGTGGGCTCAGTTTTTACGACTTTCACTCTTCGCTCCAAATAACATGCCTACTTTATTCTTTGGTTCGGTGCGATCACGGTGATACCAAATTTATATAGGTTTTATTGTGTTTTAATACATTCTCAAAAATTAAACGAATGTGTACAAAAAAGAAAAAAAAATTTTTGCCATCTTCTGACGCTAATAACTTTTTCATACTTTGGCGCACGGAGATGTGTGAGGGGTCATTTTTTGCGAAATGAGGCAACGTTTTCATTGCTACCATTTTGAGGTCTGTGCGACATTTTGATCATTTTTTATTTCATTTTTTATGTTATGTAAAAAGGTGTAAAAGTCGCATTTCGGACATTTGGGGGCGCCATTTCCCGCCTCGGAGGTCACCGCCGGCCGTAACCGTTTTTATATTTTGATCGGGCATTTTGGGACGCGGCGATACCTAATATGTCTGTGATTTTTACTGTTTGTTATGTTTTATATCCGTTCTAGGGAAAGGGGGGTGATTTGAACTTTTAATATTTTATACATTTTTTTTATTTTTTAAACTTTTTTTTTTCACTATTTTTTAGACCATCTAGGGTACATTAACCCTAGATGGTCAGATCGCTCCTACCATATACTGCAATACTACAGTATTGCAATATATGGCATTTTTGCAGGTCATACATTACAATGAGCCACTGGCGAACCTGCATAAGCCATGTAGCCTCGTGTCAAAAGAAGACCCAAAGCTACCATGGTAACCGATCGCTGCCCCCTGATGACGTTCGGGGGCGTGGCGATCGGAAAAAGATGGCGGCGCCCGCGCGCCGCCGTCTTTTAAACGCTGCCGGCGACTTTGCCGGCGGCGTTTAGAGGGTTAATAGCCGCGATCGGTGCAAGCACCGACCGCAGTTTTTAGCGGTGGGGGTTTTGTGCAAAATGCAAAAACCCCCACCTCTGTATGAAGAGGACTCAGCCCGTGAGCCCTCTTCACACATCCCTTATACCTCTGCGCCGTAGAGCTACGGCGCAGAGCGTTAAGGGGTTAATAGCACTCAGACCCCTGGTTTCAGTTTGTGTTCCACCACGTCACCTGGATGTATTGATGGGTTGCCAGCCTAACAGTCAATCTGGCAAATGGACATGGCTAGCAGCAAGGGGCTTCCATTTGTTGGCTGTTTGCCCATAAATCCAGTAATACGTGTGGGTTGTGAGTAATCTTCTAGTTACCAGGACTAAATATTATTATTGAGCAAAGAATACTATATACAGTGGGTACGGAAAGAATTTAATTTTTTTACTCTTTGTTTCTTGGCAGCTATTGTTAGCCATTGTTAAGATCAAAGTTTTCTTTTTTAATGTATACTCTGCATCCCATCTTGACAAAAAAAATCTGAAATGTAGATATTTTTTCTAATTTATTAAACAAGAAAAACTGAAATATTGCATGGTCATAAGTATTCAGACTTTTTACTTTGACACTCATATTTAAAATGCATGCTGTCCATTTCCTTCTGCTCCTTCTTGAGGTTGTTCTACTCCTTCAATGGAGTCCAACTGTGTTTAATTAAACTGATTAGTCAGGATAAGAAAAGGCACACACCTTTCTACATAAGGCCTTACAGTGCATGCCAGGGAACAAGAGAATCATGAGGTCTAAGAAACTTCCCAAGGAGCTCAGAGACAGAATCGTGGCAAGGAACAGATCAGGCCAAGGTTACAAAAGAAGTTCTGCTGCACTCAAGGTTCCTAAGAGCACAGTGGCCTCCATAATCCTTAAACAGAAGAAATTTGGAAGGACCACAACTCTTCCTCAACCTGGCCGTCCAGCCAAACTAAACAGTTGTGAGAGATATAAAGAAGAACACCTAGACCACTGTGGCTGAGCTGAGATACAGTAGGGAGATGGGAAAAAGTTCCACAAAGTCACCTATTACTGCAACCCCTCCACCAGTCGGGGTTTTATGGCAGAGTGTTCTGACCGAAGCCTCTTCTAAATGCAAGACATATGAAAGCCTGCATATATTTTGCAAAAAAACACATAAAGGACTCCCAGATGATGAGAAATAAGATTCTGTGGTCTGATGAGAATAAGATTGAACATTTTGTTTGGTGTTAATACTAAGTGGTATGTGTTGAGAAAACCAGCCACCGCTCATCACCTGCCAAATACAATCCTGTGAGCGAAACATGGTGGTGGCAGCATCATGCTATGGTGCAGGGACAGGACACCTTTTTGCAATTGAAGGAAATATGAATGTGGCCAAGTACAGAGATGGATGAAAACCTCTTCCAGAATGCTCTGGACATCAGACTGAGCCGAGGGTTCACCTTGCATCAGACAATTACTCTAAGCACACAGCTAAAACAACAAAGCAGTGACTTCAGAACAACTGTGTGGCTATTCTTGACTGGTCCAGCCAGAGCCCTGATCTAAACCCGAATGAGAATCCCCAGAGAGACTTGAAAATGGCTTCCACCAACGTCCACCATCCAAAAATATTTACATTTCTGTTTTTCTGTCAAGATGGGGTGAAGAGTGTACATTAATGAGAAAATAAATCTTAGCAATTGGCTGCAATTAAACCAAGGGTGAAAAATTCAGGGGTTTGAATATTTTCTGTACCCACTGTAATCTGCTGACAACAACCCTTCCCC
The DNA here is from genome assembly GCF_040894005.1 of Engystomops pustulosus. Lineage (NCBI taxonomy): Eukaryota > Metazoa > Chordata > Amphibia > Anura > Leptodactylidae > Engystomops > Engystomops pustulosus. The sequence continues at coordinate 83,672,824 of NC_092415.1, read as the reverse complement.
AGAACGGTGTCTCACCGCACCTAGACCTAGCCAAACAGGGGCGGCACATTACATAGGACTTGCCCCTACAGCTCATTTAATGAAGAGGGTAGGGGTGAGGAGTGCTCACTCCCCTCTCTTCCCCACCCGGCCATGTGTTACGCATAAAGCCATGTGAAGGGGCCTAATGCTGATAGAATCCCCCTAATTGCAGGTGAACTCTTATAGGCATTTTATTGTGTGTCAGCAGTAAACTGTTATTGATGGTCATTGCTTATGCCAGTGCTCCTCTAGGTAAATAATCAATCTTGTGTTTTTTTCTAATTGGCATCAATAATGTGCTTAGACTTATCAATATTTCTTCCTTGCCAAGCCTTAACAATGGACTTAGCAGGATAAATCAGGTTTACACGTAGCCTGCAACATATTAGATATTAGGTAATAATCTCTCATGCTTTTCTTAATTGTATGATTGCAGAGCTGAGAATGAGCTAGTGATGAGTGAGGGTGAAGCAGAAATACTGATGACAAGAAATAATTTGATGGTCTAGCTTCACTGCAGTAACTGAATGCACAAAGCTTAAAAGGTTTTTTTTTGTTCACCTCTCCTCAGAATACCATCACTGATCAGCTGGTATGAACGCAGTGGCTTCTTCACAGTTCACAAATATCAGCGCTGTATATAGCACAGTGATTGTACTGCAGTACAGTATTGCAGCTCAGCCCTAATTTCTTGACCATATGACTAATGGATGTGACAAGCCTGTGAAATGGAAGCAGCACTCAATGTAGTGCTTTAAATAGTCATTCTGATATTGATTACCTTTCCTAAGGATAATTAGTTAAACATCCAGGAATACCTCTTTAAGTTGTATAACGTATCTTCTGTGTTTTTCTCCTCCTTAGAGGCCTTCTCTCTCATGCGTGTTCTAAGGCCCGATGCACACTGACGTATGCCTGCACAGCTGCGGCCAGGCATACGTCAGCTGCGATGGGGTGGAGGAGGCATGACCCCTCCCCTCTTTATAGCTATTCACGTGTCATGGCCCGTAACACAAGGATAGATAGGACATGTCCGCTCCGTGCAGCCATTGCCTGTCTATGGGGGACATATGTAAGGCTACAAGCTTGCAGTCATACATACATCCCCTATGGTCGTGTGCATAGGTCCTAAAAGCTGTGAACCTTTATCTTGCCCAGCAAATGCTTGAAACCTTGTTTGAGCAACCATCACATGATGAAACGTCACATTTACAGTGTCCCACCAGACGTCCCATATATTTTACAAACCTGTGTTTACTTTTGCTATACTTTCTTCGATTAAGTCTCTTCTGTTCCTGCGTGAAGATAATTTCTCATAAATGTAGTTGTCCCTTAGAAACAAGATGGCTTCCTCGGTTACGACCAACCCACACTCTGGCAGCAGTGGCCAGACATGAGCTATTGAGTCCTGTCTGACCTCCTGGATTCAGCAATCATTACCACAGGACGGCTGTAGGATATGCAGTAACTCACGGACATTTCATATACAAACAACTTTTTGTTTCTTTGTGCAATCCCTCCAGCAGAGGTGGTCGTATCCAAAGACACAGTCTTATTTCTAAAGGACCAAATCACTACATTTATAAGAAATTATCTTCACACAGGAACATTTTTTTAATAACATCTGATTGAAGAAATGTTTACATATGGCAGATTAATGAAACCGAATGTTAATGCCCAGACGAGAAAACCCCTTTAAATACCAAAAAAACACTATGGGGGAGATTTATCAGAAGTGTCTGAGAGCAGAATTGTTCTAGTTGCCAATGGCAACCAATCAGAACTCAACTTTAATTTTCCCACAACGGTTTATAAAATAGAAGTAGAGCTTTCATTGGCAACTAGAGCAGTTTTACATCAAACACTTCTGATAAATTCCACCCCACCCCAATATTCCAATTTAAACTTACAAAACAAGAACTGGTACAAGTATGGGTATAGAGAAAGAATTAGGTTGAGTGCAGATCAGTGACTACGACAATAGCTTTTATATAAACTTACAATGTAATTTGTAGAATGCAAGAAGTTATTAAACATTTGTCTCCTTTCTGACATCAGTTGCTGCACTGCAACTATTTAATAAAATTTAAATAAATGGCCCCAAACCGACTGACCTTATATAGGTTTCTTTTTGAAGGCAATACTGGTTTATGCAAGGAAACCTAAAAAGAATTAGTAGTTTTAGTAATATTTAGGAATATAATATTAATATAGTTTGAATCTGAATGTCTTTGTGATACAGGATACCTCTCCTTCTTTTCTTGTGTGAGACGTAATGTACTAAGTAGCTCAAGTATTTTGCAGTTTGCTAGGCAACCTCCTTATGTGCGGCATAGGAGCCTGATAAAACAACTGCATTGCAGAGACTGCTCAAGTGTTATGTTCCAGGTTACAGTCGTTCCTTGATAATCTTTTTAACTGTGCAACCTGTCCCTGCAGAATGCAATTTAATTTTCACTAAACGTAATTAGCCAAAAAATAAATATATATAGATAGCAAGCAAGGTTGCCATACACAGTTTTGGGGGCCAACATTGCTCTCACCTTGCAATTATCAATCTTATACCAGCCAGTCAAGTGAGATAACTTTTTATTGGATATGCATTAAAAACCAACATCTAAATAATATCAAATAACAGTAAAATCATCCAGTGCATCCAGTCCGGATGGTCACAGTATCACTGGGATCAAACAGTGTGCACACCAAATCCTCAGATGGAAAGTCTCTTGATCTCTTACAGATATATAGATGTAGTAGAAAATAGTTGCATCTTACCATACATGCTGGTGTCTGTACAGAGTTACCTGGTGGGTTCCTGGGTCGGAAGTATAAGTCCTATCCTGGGGAGGAATGGATGTTAGGAGAAATCACTCTCCCGATCGTCCAGGAGTTACCACCCCCTACCCCCCACCCTTACCCCCCACCCTGAAGCATTTCTTCACACATGGGATTCATCAGAGGGTTTACATCAGTGAAATTCGGACATTAACAGTTAGATACAGTGGCCCCTGTTATGGGGTCACTAAGGGGTATCAAATGTGCAGAGTGACTGATATAGTGATAAGTACTCCGTAGCGGGGTACAAGTGAAATGGCCATACTCATGATCTAGAGATAAGAGACCTCCCTTAATTATTAATTAAAATACCCTTGCTCTCCCAGCTCCTCATACTTGCACACCAATCACATGCAAGGATTGCCACCATCACACCCGCCACCCAAGACGAGTCACCAAAAGTGCCGATAGGCTCTGCCCACTAACACGCACCATCGGAAGTTCCGGTAAGCTCCGCCCACTGTTATGTGGTCAGCTGATCCAGTCACGTGCATGGAGGAGTGTTTGGTATTCAAGGAGGGGCGAATAATTTACTGGTCACTATAGCGGTTACATATTTGGGAAGTTGTGGCAGTGGTCACCAACAATGCGTATTAACCCTATATACGCCCAACTCCAAGGCTAGTGATAAGGATAATAAAATTGAAGTGACATTCGTACAAAGACCATCCTCCTCCTTTTATCCTTATTTGTGCTCACAAATAATTAATGTTGTTAAATATAGTTGCATGTTGAAATGCTATCCTAAGTACTCCACCAGAGTACCCCCTTTGAGTGAATCGTTGGCGTAGGTTATCCACCTGAGATCTAAACTCAGTCAGTGGTACGGTTAATTTTCACTAACCTTTATGTTACAGAACACAAAATTAACAACCAGAAAATTATTAGTGGTAAATCACAGATCCAGCTTAGTTAAGTATTCATATTGTAAGCATAGTCACAAATTATATTTCTAATCGCACATTGTCTGAGCAGGTTCGCTACCCAAAACCTGTGCTCCATGACAAATACCGTTAGTTTATGGTTTTAGAACCAATTTGATAGCTACCTCAGCACAGATGCTTGTTAATATATGATCCTGCTGTCTGCATTTCCCAGAAATGGAGATTTTATAGTTTTTTCTTTTTTGTTTTCCCCCCCTAAGAGATGCTCATTTGGGTTCTGTCAATTGGGCCAGTCAAGAATGGTCACAGAGTTGTTCTGAAGCCACTGCTTTTTGGAATTGTCTTTATTGGAAGGTGAACCTTCACCCAGTCTGAGGTCCAGAGCACTCTGGAAGAGGTTTTCATCCAGGTTTCATCTCTGTACTTTGCCGCATTCATCTTTCCTTCAATTGCAAACAGTCATCCTGTAACTGCAGCTGAAAAACACCCCCATAGCATGATGCCTCCACCTCCATGCGTCATTGTTGGTATTGTATTTGGGTAGTGAGGAGCATTGCCTGGTTTTCTCCACACATACTGCTTAGAATTAACACCAAAAAGTTCAGTTCACAGTGACTGCAGTCCTACTGCATCTCTGGAGCTGAGCCACAGGGCTCTTCTTTACCTATCTCACCAAGGCTCTTCCGCCACGATTGTTTAGTTTGGCTGAGTTTAGTCGGCTCAAACTTCTTCCATTTAAGTATTATGTAGGCCACTGCACTCTTAGCAACCTTGAGTGCTGCAGACATTCTTTTGTAATCTTGGCCAGATCTGTGCCTTGTCACAATTCTGTCTCTGAGCTCCCTGGGCAGTTCCTTAGACCTCATGATTCTCATGTGCTCTGACATGCACTTTGAGCATGTCCTATTAGATTAATTAAACACAGATTCTTCTACTCTCTTCATTGGAGTCCATCACAAGGAGGGTCAAAAAGAAATGGGCAGTATGTGAGTTAAATATGACTGATTTGGCAAGCTCTGTCCAGCTCTGCGTAATCTGTGTGCTCTAAATAAATAAAGGAATTATTATTATTAGTGTCACAGCAAAGGGTCTGACTACATATGACCATGTGATATTTCAGTTTTTGTTGTTTAATAAATTAGCAAAAAGATCAACATTTCTGTTTATTTTTCTTTCAATATGTTGTGAGCAGAGTGTACATTAATGAGCAAAAAAAAAAATTTCATTACAACCAATTGGTAAAATCAAAAACTTAGAGTGAAAAATGTAAATGGATGTGAATACTTTCTGTACCCACTGTATATTCTCTTATAAGATGAACACTTTTATCCAGTGGGAATGTTGCCCGGCCCAATGGGGGAATTCATCATCTGTCAGAATATGTTGTTGGACTCCCCCCACCACCCTCGTTCCCCCCCACGGAGGATACATCTTGAGGCCGGGACAGGATCACTTGGCTTGGAGGTGGGGTAAAAGCTTAATCAATTGCAATTACTGGCGGTTCAACAAGCCATTATGTGTATGTGTACAAGCCATTATATATATCCCCCATTGTCTATGAAAGTTCAATCTTTAAATATGTTGAGATTGCTAGTGTTTCACAATTTACATTGAGAGTGGACTTGCTGTAACAATGAGTAGCTTCTTTATTCCATTTAAGACTTGGCCCTTTCTGTTTTTTACCGTTTGCACTCCAACTCTTATGAGCGCTGTGGGATAAATTGTACTTTGTAGAGACACCATTAAATATAACATGTATGTACTGGGATGCAAGAAAGAAATTCAAAATGCAGTGAGGTTGACCAAAAAAATCATTTGCTTGTTTTCACTCCTACTGTGAGGTCCAAATGACACATCCCATTTTATTCTTTAGGTCAGTATGATCACATAGATCATAAAGGTACATGCCAGTGAGATGTAGCAGAGCTGTGTATGCAATAGGCATACCCTGATAATGTAACCACATTGACACCCCACAGAACTAGATGGATAATACAGTAACGTGTCTGCTTATAGAGTCCCCGCCCACACCATGGGATTTTGCACTGAGCAGCATAGAGAGTATTGGGAGCTAAAAAGCAATAAAACTGTGTAACATTGTAAAGTAAGGGGTTAAAATGATCTCACAGGCTCAGCCCTCTCCATAGCCGGTAAGTCTTTGCTGCATATTGCAGCAAAGGCTTACCGGTAACACCCGCAATCGGTGCCAGCAATTATAATTTAAAAAACCCTAAAAATTCAAATCACCCCCCTTATATAAATCTAAATAAACAGTAAAAATCATCAACACATTAGGTATCGCCGCGTCCAAAAATGCCCAATCTATCAAAATATACTAACGGTTTTTCACTGCATTTAACCCCGTAATGGAAAATTGCGTCCAAAGTAAAAAATGGCACTTTTTTGCCATTTAAAATTTTTTTTTAATTCTATAAAAAGTGAGCAAAAGTTCGTAGAGTCCTCAAAATAATATCAGGGAAAACATCATCAAAAGTTGCAAAAAATGACACCACCCATCTCCGTACACCAAAGTATGAAAAAGTTATTAGCGCAAGCAGACGGCAAAATATAAAATTTGTACAAGAGGTATCTGAATATTAGTATTGACCCAAAGAATAAAGTAGACATGTCTACTGAAGTGAAAGCCGTAAAATCCAAGCCCACAAAAAACGTTGCAAATGCGTTTTTTCACCATTTTCACTGCATTTGGAATTTTTTTTCCCGCTTCCCAGTACATGGCAGGGAATATTCAATGCCACCATTATGAAGTGCAATTTGTTACGCAGAAAACAATCTCTTTACGTGTAAAAATAAAAAAAAGTTATAGATTTTTGAAGGTGGGGAGTGAAACATGGAAATGAAAAACCAGGAAAGGGCCCGGTCCTGAAGCGGTTAAAAAAGAGTAAATTTTAAAAAAAATTTTTGCTATTTTTCAGTTTTTTTCATAAATAAATCAAAATCAACTTGGTATATTAAAGTGTTCCAACGTTATTACAATTTAAATTGACACATGTCAGATTTGAAAAATGGGGCGGTGTCCATAAGGTCAAAATAGGCTTAGTCCTTAAAGGGTTTTTCCCAAGAAGACAAGTTAAGGGCCTAACTTGCTGATTAGTGGGGGTCTCAGAAATTCTAAGTGCCCCTGATTCCCCATGCTAATCTCAATAAAAGTGAGGTGGTGAACGGTCTTTTACAGCATATTGAGCAAAAAGACAGAAACCCAAAGGGCCAATGAGGTCCAGTGGAATATGTGCTGGCCATAAAACCAGAGGCTAACTTGCAAAATTCAGCCACCCCCTCCTAAAAATGTATAGACAGATATATAGAAAGTCTAAAATGTTTCTAAATTAATTGTTTATTGCTGGAAAACCCACACTTTAAAACAGCATCGGATTATTCATTCTACAAACATAACAGGTCAATATATTTGCTCTTATTTGGTTGCACCAATGTGCAATGCTCCCAAAATGCTCCCAGAATCTTGTTTCCATAGCATTCCTTTTACATTTGGATGTACAGGAGAGTGATTACCAAGGTTATAAAGTAAGTGTTCTTGAATGTCTGTTTGATCTTGCATTAAATCCTTAGATGATGAAGGATTGAGCTATATCAGACTCAGAAAAGAGTTTCTGAAATATTTTTGTGGACTAGAGAGCAGTTATTAGAACTGTAGACCTGTACAGACAAACTGGAAGGCTGCTGAAAAGATTGGTTGTAAAAAGGGTAAAAGAATAAAATCTTTTCGATTTTAATTATAAGAGTTATCAAATTAAGGGGGGGATTTATTTATGTGTATGATAGAGGCCACATTCTTGCGCCAATACATCAAAAAGCATCAAAATGTAGTTTTGCGTAAAATAAAACAGGCACAGGACTGGAACACCCCGTGCCCACCCATTCCACCGAACTCCGCGCCCTTCTATGCCCCCTCCATGGCCACATGGCATGGAGGTGCTGTGGTTGCTATTGAAAATGCAAATTCTTGCACGGCAGAAAACTGCCCTAGAATCAGTGATAAATCTCCCCCCAAGTGTCTTAGCTTATTGAAGGTAGAATCCAATACCCTGGACAAAATTCATTTTGATATTGATATTATACTTGTCAGTTTCCTATTGTATCAACTCTAAATATTATATGAAGATTCATTTGAGTTATTGTTTTAATGTAATTCCCTATCAACCGGATAGAGGATAGCATACTGGTAGGTAGTGGACTGACCACTGGCTCCCCAGTGGTCTTGAAAAGGGAAAGCCTGTTCCTCCAATTCATGAAAGGGGTTCTCCAGTGACGACAAGTTAGCCTCTACCCATGGGATAGGGGCTAACTTGCTGATTGGTGGGGGTCTCGTGAAAAGACCCCCACAGATCACAAGAACAGGAGTCTGTTGTACCTAGAGATGAACAGAGCAGATAGTCTTGCTTGCACTGGCTGCTCTATTTATCTCTCTGGTGCTGGCGGAGATAGCCAAACGCAGTACTCAGCTGTATGCATTGTGAATAGATGAATAGAGCAGCCAGCACTGTTCATCAGTAATAAATCAATGACTCTTTATTACTGATGTATCAGATACATATTTGAGAACAAAACATTTTGGATTGTGTTTCAGTAAAGCATCATTTATACATCTAAACAATTATATTTGTTACATGTAATCTTGTAATCCAGCAGAAATCTCAGTGTTTGGTTTTGATCTCTACCGGAGTGTCTTGGGGAGTGACACTTTTTTGTAGCACTCCTCTGTTCATCTTCCTGCTCCAATCCTTCACCATTTAATGTCAGGGAGATAAAGATTTTGATGGGTGAGGCTTTGTTACTAAGGTTGCAGTTCTGTGGCTGTGTTTTGGAGAGCTTAGCAAAGCAGAAGGCATGGTGTCGCACTGTTGTCTACATTACTGGCCTTGCAGAGAGACTATTCAGAATTGATTATAAAATAGTATTTTACTCCACTAAAGCACTTTTACTAAATATAGCTATTGCCATCTCCTTAGCCATGGGAAGAGGGGTTTAAATCAATAAACTAACAACAATAACATGAATGGAAACCAGTCTATTACATGTTGTTTTCACAGCATGAAAGACATGTGCCATTCAGGCCAAAGCCTTTCACAGACTTGTAAAGATAAAGCAGATGTTCAATGAGCTCTATTCACTCATTGGCAAGTTTGTCTATTTTATATCCATTTTGGGGTATTATTTGTATTCATATGTAATAATGTTTGTTTCTCAAATAACAATCTACAGGATATGTGATAAATATGATGAACAAACTCAGCAACTGTAAAGAGAACTTGATAACTTAAAACTTCCTGTGATCAAAGCAGCATTGGCATTACTTCAAGCAAATGGTATCGCTCTGCATTGAGGGAAAGGAGGAGTAGGAGTACCACGAGACTTGTAGAAAGACTGACCATGACAGGTCTGCAGCATAAACTGAGCACTGTGGAAGGAATATTTAAACATTTTTTTAAATTGTAGTGAAACTATTTAGAAATCACAGGTAAAGTTTGTATTAGGCTATATTCACACTGCCGTTGTCCGCCCGTACCGTACCGTAGCGGGCAACGGCAGTGTACGGGGAGAGGAGGAGGAGGTGAGCGCAGCCCCTCTCCATAGCGATACATTGCGCACGGCCCCGTATTACGGGAAAAGATAGGACAGGTCCTATCTTTTTCCCGGGTACGGAACGGTACGGTGCCGCACGTGTGCGGCACCGTACCGCTCCCGTAGGGTGCCGTGCGCCCATAGAAGTGTATGGGGGACGTATATCGGCCGTATATACGTCGGCCGTATATACGTCCTCCATACGTTCATGTGAATGTAGCCTTAATCTGTACTAAAATAATTTAAATTCTGGTATAAACAATTTAGGATAAAAAGATAGATTCATTAGAAATAAATATATTGTGTTGTGCAGGAACACCTTGACCTTCAATATTGAAAGCATTAGATTCCATCTAAATTTTACATTACAATTTTTAATAAATTCCCTGCTGTATCCAACGCACTTTTTTTTTCTTCATACTTAATTCAATAATGCTCAATAAAGGTAGTCATGTCTGTGCTATGGTAATTGCTCTCAGCAGGCTGGCAGTATTAAGGCACAGAAGTGCCAGGCACTGTTCTTTTATGATTCTCTCCTTCCCCCTGTCTACTACACAAAGTAAGGAGTGAAATGCTTTTCAAATGCCAAGTGCTTTTTCTTCTACAGTAATGGATCCTCACAATGAAGTGTGTAGGACCATCGGTGGATGCCAGGAAATGACCATTATTCAGTCATTGGCCCTATTTGATTTTATATTAATGTCTTTATTTCGTTACACCTCATTTCCCAAAAAATAAGTCTTATATTATTTTTTGCTCCTAAAGATGCACTAGGTCTCATCTTATTTGTCCATGAACAAGAATTCACATCTATTGTTGAGTAACAAAAAAAAAATGAACATTTATTTATATACTGTAGTCATCAGCATAACCAGCCAAACTCTATTTCCATGTACAATATAACTATTGTACATTTACCAATCCTGGTATTTAAAAAAAAAAGTAGCTTTTTGTTCATCATATTTAAAAGCAGTCATTTCAACAACTTCTTGAACATCCTTATAACTGTCCAAACTCTGAATTACACTAATTTATGAACAAAAAAACACAAAGCATGTATTATTATGGCCCAAAATCAAGGACGTTTTTGCCTCTGGTTCACTCAATATTCAAAATTTATCAGCATGGCTGTGAACTAAAACTTATATTTTTATTAGATATACCTTAAAATATACAAAGGTCACAGGTTGTGAATTCTAAAAACAACAACAATCCGTACTATAGACGCCGACCTAGGCGACTATACTGATCACCACAACCCCCAACGGTTGTGGATCAAACAATGGGGATACCACGTACCTGCAAATCACGGTGCCATGCACCATACCAGCCAAAAAATACCTTGCAAAGAGGAAATAAAAGATGGTTCTTACCACAACTGGTAATGGTCTGTAGTTGTGTCCAGTGGTCAGCTGTGCTGTTTCCAAAGTACGTGTATTGACGGGAGCATTAAGATGGTAAAGGACATACCTGTATATGTTAGAACCAAAAACGTCACGAACTGTAACAAGGCTACAACTGTCCCTGTCCCCAGGTGTGATTAGCTCCCGCCCTGACAAGGGCAGTCCCAATAACTTGCCCTAGTTTAGAAAAAAAAACTTTCACAGTTGCAGACTTGGACTGATTCTCCTTCTATCTGCATACACACAGGTGTGTTAAAACAGCTCTGAAAGGCTCTGTTGTTAGCAAACCTCTGGCCAAAAATGAAAATATCACAACCCTCTGGAATTCTCATTTGCTCTTGCATGCATCATGTGGGTACCATTTCTTTATATTAACAAAATCTATACCTCAAATTTATGACAAATACTTATGTGTGAATAGAGAGCCCTACTATGTGTAAACTTCCTGAAACAATTGTAGTGATGCTTTTCAACATAAACTTTTTTTCTTCTTTTAGTCCATATCAAGATTATGTTATAAAGAGTCATTTTTAAACTTTAAGCTTGACAACACCTAAATTAAAGTAACCAACTAGAGAACCATGAGACAGGGATGTAAGGTTACCATACCAAGGCTGCATACCCACTGTGCTAAAATATTAGATTCTGCTATTAATAATACTATCCCTTCTATAGAAAATGGCCCTATTAAAATCCTGTTTGGTTAATTGACATTTATTTCTTTCTTTATTTTTGCCTTTTCATATATTGTGCCCTCAGTACTATCATTCTGCTTCAAGTATGATATGTTCTCTTTTTGAGAAGGCTTGTATTTGGTCCCTGGTATATGTCATATTGTAGAAAAGATTACGATCTATTTTTCACATCACAGTACACATTATTTGTAAAACAGGCAGATCCTGATGTTTCAGAGGATTTTTCCAGCACCTAATTGGACTTAGGCATTTATTTCCCAACTTTGTATTTAGGCAATGCAGCAGCTGCTGTTTTATCCCATTCAAGCCTTATTTGCCAGGTTTCAACATGAGGAACATAATGTCGACCTCCCACAATCCATAGGGACATTGCTGCAAAATAAAATTATTTTTACACAAGCCAAATTCCATCGGGCCTATAACACATTTAAATGCCATTAGTGCCAATTTTATCTCTGTTTACGGAGCCCACAGATCTAAAAATCCTCTAAATAAGGGCCAGGAGTATGCTTGTATTCACTCTGTGCATGAAAATAGCAGTCTGCAATTGGTAAATCATGGCAGGGTTTGCTGCCCTATTCTAGCAAAGCATTATATGAAATCTTTCACAATCCAGGTTGTCATATCTAAAATAAATATTTGTCTGCGTTGAAATGACCAGTGCTGTGTTTTAAGATTATATAAACACCAGATGCAAGGACCAGGCTTGTAGCATTATACTTAATCTTATTTCATTGAATACATCCGGCATATATGTGAATATCTGTAGGATTTGTATCAAAGTAGCACAAAATAGTACCATAGCAATAAAGCTGGACCCAAGCCTTAAAGGGGTTGTCCACTTTCAGCAAGTAATTGATATTGTTTGTTTAACCCCTTAAAGGAAACCTACCACTTCATTTTGATTTACCTCTCCGAGGTAGCTTCGGCGCTGCGCGCCGCCATGCGCGCTTGGCGCCTCCGGCACTCCGTATGGAGGCGCGCGCGCGCACAGCGCCGAAGCTACCTCGGAGAGGTAAATCAAAATGTGTTTAAACCGCAATATAGCGGTTTAAAACACTCGCTAAGATAAGCTCCGGCACCAGCTCACCCTGAGCTAGTGCCCGGTGTTTACATCTCATACCTACCATCAGAAGTGGTAGGTTTCCTTTAACCCCTTAAGGACGGAGGGTTTTTTGGCTAATTTCTCGCTCTCCAACTTCAAAAATCCATAACTTTTTCATTTTTACGTGTACAGACCTGCGTGAGGGCTTATTTTGTGCGTAACAAATTTTACTTTCCCGTAATGTTATTTATTTTAACATGCCGTGTACTGCGAAGCTGAAAAAAAATTCCAAATGTGGAAAAATTGAAAAAAAAACGCACGTGCGTCACGTTCTTGTGGGCTCAGTTTTTACGACTTTCACTCTTCGCTCCAAATAACACGTCTACTTTATTCTTTGGTTCGGTGCGATCGCGGTGATACCAAATTTATATAGGTTTTATTGTGTTTTAATACATTTTCAAAAATTAAACGAATGTGTACAAAAAAGAAAAAAAAATGTTGCCATCTTCTGACGCTAATAACTTTTTCATACTTTGGCGCACGGAAATGTGTGAGGGGTCATTTTTTGCGAAATGAGGCGACGTTTTCATTGCTATCATTGTGAGGTCTGTGCAACATTTTGATCATTTTTTATTTCATTTTTTATGTTATGTAAAAAGGTGTAAAAGTCGCATTTCGGACATTTGGGCGCCATTTCCCGTCTCGGAGGTCACCGCCGGCCGTAACCGTTTTTATATTTTGATAGATCGGGCATTTTGGGACGCGGCGATACCTAATATGTCTGTGATTTTTACTGTTTGTTATGTTTTATATCCGTTCTAGGGAAAGGGGGGTGATTTGAACTTTTAATATTTTATTAATTTTTTTTATTTTTTAAACTTTTTTTTTTCTTTTTTTTTTCACTATTTTTTAGACCATCTAGGGTACATTAACCCTAGATGATCAGATCGCTCCTACCATATACTGCAATACTACAGTATTGCAATATATGGCGTTTTTGCAGGTCATACATTACAATGAGCCACTGGCTCATTGTAACGAACCTGCATAAACCATGTAGCCTCGTGTCAAAAGAAGACCCGAGGCTACCATGGTAACCGATCGCCGCCCCCCGATGACGTTCGGGGGCGTGGCGATCGAAAAAAAGATGGCGGCGCCCGCGCGCCGCCATCTTTTAAACGCCGCCCGCGACTTTGCGGGCGGCGTTTAGAGGGTTAATAGCCGCGATCGGTGCAAGCACCGACTGCGGTTATTAGCGGTGGGGGTTTTGTGCAAAATGCAAAAACCCCCACCTCTGTATGAAGAGGACTCAGCCCGTGAGCCCTCTTCATACATCCCTTATACCTCTGCGCCGTAGAGCTACGGCGCAGAGCGTTAAGGGGTTAAGGACGCAGCCATTTTGTAGCTTAAGGCTCAGCCCGATTTCTTTGGATTCTGACTTGCGTTGCTTTATGTGGTTATAACTTTTGAACACTTTTACTTATCATAGTGATTCTGAGATTGTTTTTTCCCCACATGTTGTACTTCATTTTAGTGGTAAATTTTGGCTGATAAGTTTTGCGTTTATTTACAAAAAAAAAGAAAAAATTATGATTTTTTTTTAAATTTGCCATTGCAAATTCGAAATCATTGCGTTTTCAGGCAGATAGATTTACCACCTAAATAAATTGCTGAATAACATTTCCCATATGTCTACTTTCCATTTTCATAATTTTTTAAATATTTGGATAATTTATTTTGACGTCACGCGGCTTACAAATTGAATATCACTTTTCTGGATTTTCAGAATTGACTATTTTGGGGATAAATACTGTTTTGAATGAAATTTTACATATTTAGCATTAAAACCCTCCTATATAATCAACCCGTTTTCAAATCTGCACCCCTCAAGCTATCAGAAACAGCTTTTGCAAAGATTGTTAACCCCTTGAGATCTTCATAGTAATTGAATCAAAATGAAGGTGAAATTTAGAATGGCCAAATTGTGTCGGTTATACGTTCATTTAGCCCTAAAATTTACACATTTCCAAAAGATAAAAAGAGAAAACCCACCTTACAATTTAATCGATAATTTCTTCCGAGTACAGAGACCCCCCAACATGTGGTTGTTTCTTGTTTTATGGGTGCACAGCGAGGTGCAGAAGGGAAGGAGGGACCAGCAGCTGACAGGATTTTAGTTTCCTCATTGGCCCCTTTTGTAGGCTATAAAATTTTAGCTTTTTCGTTATTGGGGCCATGTGACGGCATTTTTTTTTTGTGGGATGAGATGCTTTTTCCAGTGTTACCATTTTGGGGTTGGTATCCCCTATTGTTGAAAATTTAGGAACTTTTTTTTTTTGAGGGCAGGAGTAGAAAAGCATCAATTCTCTACTGGATTTCTGACTTTTTTTTCTGGTGTTCACCGTTTAGCCTAATAATCATGTTATTTTTATTTTACGTGTCGATACAATTACAGGGATACCATAGATGAATATTTTTTCTTACGTTTTACTGAATTTGTCGAATAAAACCCTAATGTGGGGAAAAATTTATTATTTTTGTATTGCCATCTTCCATTGTTACTTTTTCGGCTACGGAGCTGGTTGCTTGCTTAGTGCTCCATCCACCTCTGCCCCCCCCCCCCCGAGCATTCAAATAAACTTTATTATCTATAGTGAAATCCTGGGACTGCCCCTCACAATCTACATAAACATGTGACTGATGACATAAGAGAACACATGATGCCATATATGTCCTTTACATAAATCTGATGATAAAGCTCAAATGTGCAACTAAATATATAAATAGTCTTTAGTGATGGGGGTAGTGTCCTTGCAGAGTCCAGCTACAGCTGTCATTCACAAAGTTGCACAATGTCTATTCTTGTCAGAGGTCAATGACCAAAGACAGCCTTAAAATGGCAATAATTGTGTTCACATTAACTTATAATTTATTTGCATTCACACGGGACATGTTGTACTTTGCACCAGTATCATTCTGGAGTACATATGTTTTTTTCTCACTTTTTATAGAATTTTTTTGTGGGATTGAATAGGTAAAAATCATAATTTTTGGAGGGTTAATAACAGTTTTTTTTAATGGCATTTATCGTGCGGGTTCAATAATTATTTACTGTTATTCTACGGGTTGTTATGGACGCGTTGATACTATATATGTGGGGTTTGTGTTATGATTTAGACTTTTTTGGGGTTATATGTCTCTTTATATGTTTTGGGGCTTTTGGGCATTTTTATTGATTTCTTTCTTTATTTTGTTATTGAATAACTTTTTTTTTTTTTTTTTTTTACTTTTCCACTTTTTCTAGCATGGGACATGAACAAGCAATCATCTGATTGCTTGTTTTTGATAATATCCTGCAATACATGAGTGTTAGCCGTCAGCAGTGTTAGCAGTGTCAGCCTATGCACTTGCATAGGCTGACACTCTGGCAGTAAGACGGCATCTTACCGGCAGTTCTTGCAGGCAACACTGGGGTCCAGATCTGACCCCAGTGATGCCACAGCAATGATCAGCGCCCCCCGAAAACGATTTGGGGGGGGGGGGCGATCGTGGGGGGAAGACAACCCAGAGGCATGTTAGATGCCGCGGTCGCGCTGACCGCGGCATTTAACGGGTTAAGCACCCGCAATATGATTGTATAAAACTTTTATTAATATATTAAAAATGAATAATATATATATTACACTCACCAGCCACTTTATTAGGTACACCATACTAGTAACGGGTTGGACCCCCTTTTGCCTTCAGAACTGCCTCAATTCTTCATGGCATAGAATCAACAAGGTGCTGGAAGCGTTCCTCAGAGATTTTGGTCCATATTGACATGATGGCATCACACAGTTGCCGCAGATTTGTCGGCTGCACATCCATGATGCGAATCTCCCGTTCCACCACATCCCAAAGATGCTCTATTGGATTGAGATCTGGTGACTGTGGAGGCCATTTGAGTACAGTGAACTCATTGTCATGTTCAAGAAACCAGTCTGAGATGATTCCAGCTTTATGACATGGCGCATTATCCTGCTGAAAGTAGCCATCAGATGTTGGGTACATTGTGGTCATAAAGGGATGGAAATGGTCAGCAACAATACTCAGGTAGGCTGTGGCATTGCAACGATGCTCAATTGGTACCAAGGGGCCCAAAGATTGCCAAGAAAATATTCCCCACACCATGACACCACCACCACCAGCCTGAACCATTGATACAAGGCAGGATGGATCCATGCTTTCATGTTGTTGACGCCAAATTCTGACCCTACCATCCGAATGTCGCAGCAGAAATCGAGACTCATCAGACCAGGCAACGTTTTTCCAATCTTCTACTGTCCAATTTCGATGCGCTTGTGCAAATTGTAGCCTCAGTTTCCTGTTCTTAGCTGAAAGGAGTGGCACCCGGTGTGGTCTGCTGCTGTAGCCCATCTGCCTCAAAGTTGGACGTACGGTGCGTTCAGAGTTGCTCTTCTGCCTACCTTGGTTGTAACGGGTGGCGATTTGAGTCACTGTTGACTTTCTATCAGCTCGAACCAGTCTGCCCATTCTCCTCTGACCTCTGGCATCAACAAGGCATTTCCGCCCACAGAACTGCCGCTCACTGGATGTTTTTTCTTTTTTGGACCATTCTCTGTAAACCCTAGAGATGGTTGTGCGTGAAAAACCCAGTAGATCAGCAGTTTCTGTCATTTAAGGGAAAATATGAGCTGAAGCTTCCTGAATGTATGCACCCATTTGACTATAGTATGTTTTTTGGTTCTACAAAAGAAAGTGAAAAATAAAATAACAGCTGCCCAAAAATATACATTAACGGTAAACTGACATTTTTAAATTACATTTTTTAAGGAGACCGGAAGCAATAAAATGGTACTCGCCATAATATTATGTTTGCCCTTTACATTACAAGTTTTATAAGATAATGTGCTCTTATCAATTTATCAACATATCAATTTTTTCACTGACAGTAATACTACTGTATTTTTCGGACTATAAGGCGCACAAAAAAATCCTTTGATTTTCTCAGAAATCAAAGGTGCGCCTTATAGTCAAGTGCGCCTTATATATGAACTGTACTTACAGACAGCAGCTGCCTTGAACTATGCACTGGTTTGCCACCTGCTGGTCATTCACCCTTATAATCAGGTGCTCCTTATAATCCGGTGCGCCTTATATATGAATCATACTTACAGACAGCAGCTGCCTTGAACTGTGCACTGGTTTGCCACCTGCTGGTCATTCATCCTTATAATCAGGTGTGCCTTATAATCCGGTGCGCCTTATATATGAACCTAGACTTTTCAGCAGGCATTTATAGATGGTGCGCCTTATACTCCGTTGCGCCTTATAGTCCGAAAAATACTGTATTAAACCTCCTGACCCAATTGCACGGTGCCTCACTACCACTGATTGTGTAAGTTAGAGTGCTGTCGCATGTGGAGCTTGCATTACGTTCACAATCGTAACGCAAGTGCCCGGGGGCGGGCCTTGTTCCCATTGCATATGTGTGCATGCGATCAGTAACTAGCATCCGATGTCTTGCATTGTCTAAACGCAGGACATCGGGTACTGGATACTGGACATGCATTGGCTCCACGCTAATTTACGTGTGAACACACCCTTAAGGGATTTCTTTGTTCATCCAGTTTTCTGCTGGAGATCTTTTTGCTACATTCTCACACAAGCATACTTTTTTATACTACAACTAACAAGGACAATGATGCTTGTCCTTTAATTGCAACTGGTGACAATAAAGGAGTTGTTAAATTTCCACAGATAAATGCTATTGCTATTATATAGTGAAAAGTTATATGATTTTCCAAATCCTCACAGTGTTCTTGATCCCTGCTTTCTGTCATTCTATAGAAAGCTTCATTTGTGGATTTCAGTGGAAAGAAATCTATCCACTAGAAAATGCAGTCAATGTAGAAGCTTTTGATAGAATGACCTCAAGCAGAGATCTAGAGAACAGTGAGAAATTGATACAGGAAGTATTTGGGAAAATTATATAATTTTTTCATCATATAAACAATAACATTAATCTAGACAACCCCTTTAAATATATAATGTGAATACACTGGTGGGAATTTATCAGTGCTACTATACCAGTATTTTTGCACATGTTCGTTCGCAGGTGTTTACGCAAATTTACCTAAGGGCGGACATGGCGTCGTTTTGCCTTGTGCTGCTGCCACGTGACAGATACTTGAAGAGGCGCGACTCTCTGCTTGCCACAGTAGAAATTGGATGTTCAGCCTTGTTTTGGTACAAATTACTATTTTTCTATAGGTTATTCTTTTTGTATTCGAAAGTACAGAAATAAATATAGCAACACAGTTAAGCAGCAGCAGGCTACTATTTTTCGAGTTTAAGTTTCCTCACTATTGACATGGAAGAGATTAAAACTCTGAAATAGCACTGATGGTGCCTTATAATTAAAAAAAACTTGAATACCCTCATTTTAATACCTCCCTGGTGGATTTTTGGATTAGACATAGTCCTGGTTTGGATTAACATACAAATTGAATTGCCAATGTACCAGGACATAAAACTATTCCCATTCACTTGTCTTTTCATTGTACGGTTTACAGCCTACTATTCCATTTCTCTGTGGCATCTACAAGGAGTTTTAAATTATAAAGAAAATCATTTCAGCATCTGGGCTATAGGCGAAAGAGAAGACAGAGAATAGATCCTGTCTGACCGGCATAGGCATAAAGAAGTTGTGACTCTTGATAGGTTAAATTGATATGTCAGTATTAGCAAACGTGCAGTGGCATACAACACAATGTATTAGGTTACAACTCTTGCAAATTCATATTGCGGTAGAGAGGAAAAAAGCACAGATGGCTGAGAATAGCTGTAAGATATTCTGCTGCATGTCTCTGAAAATTCATTAGACAGACGTTGAGGGGGGTGATTATTAATGTATTGGATTCTTTTTCCAAGCCTTGATTCTAGAAGAGACATTCAACAATGATTGCTTAAGTATTTTAAAGTCACAGCTCCAACTTTACCTTAACAGTATGCTATTACACTGCTTCCTAGTAATGTCTTTGTATAAAGAATTAATACAGAACTTGTTGTATTTGCAAGTAGCATATTTACATTGTGTATTATTTAAATTATTTTTTATGTGTGCCTATGCTAGAATGTATTGAAGTAAGGAAGAGAAGTGAGGTCATGCTTGCTCCATTATTTCATATACCGTCCCCCTGTATTGATTTGTTATTCCTGTTTCAAGCACTTGGCCCCCTTATTCACTGGCAGCAACATGAGTGTTGAATCGTCAGCTCATTCACTGAATCAGTAGCACTGACATCCTTCTGTGAATGATGAGGCTTTGGATACAGAAACATAAAAGATGGTTGGTTATGTGTAACAGGTGTCAGGATTTTTTTGTGAAATCTTTAAGAATAGAGATTGATGCCTCTTGGCAAAGTCCACTTTGCTCTTCTCTTTTAAAAGAAAAGGAAATCTAAAGAGAAGCATAGTCCTGGCTGCTGTTTTTACCCAAAAAGTTATCTTCCTGTCATAAGATGAGATTCTTGTGAAGCCACTGAATGTTTTCATTCAGTTTTTGCTTGTGAAAAGAGGAGATTGGAATCATCAAGGACGTATAGTAATCAGGATATCCAACTTGATGGTCTTCTAGAAGGCGGAGATATTCCAAGTGCCCAGATTTGTAAAGTGTTACAGAATTTGATGGCACTATATAAATAAAGATATTAAGATTAAAGATTATTAAGATTATTACTATTATTTATCAAGATAAATACAGGCAGTCCCCGTTCTGTAGGTTTCTTCTTAAGTTGAATTTGTATGTAAGTCGGAATTGTATATTGTAAGTCCGGACAAATTTTTTTTTGGTCTCTGTGACAATTGGATTTTAAAAATGTTGGATTGTCAGGATTAATAATACAGCTTTATTGCAGACACCTAGTAACTGTTATAGGTGTTTATTGTAATCTAGGGAAGGGTCTTTAAATTGGAAGCAGTCTCTTCCACAACGTAAAAAAAAGAAAACGAAAAGTTCCTTCTGCTAATTTCCGCCACAGGAGACTAGAAGTGAAGTTAAAACTGAGAGCTGAAGCTATTCAAATGCAGTAAGAGGAGAATATGGCCCAAATTGTCGTTCCCAGTATTAACAATGACTTAAAGGATTGTAAACCAGGCACACTTACATATGGTGTGTGCCACCTCTGGCTAGATCAGACCTGTAACACATGTTTTTAAATAATTATCAGTTTGACCTCTCCCCAGTCATGGATATTTACTTATTTGGTGCTTATTTGGTATCCTCCTGTGGTGCTGTCATGGAATGGAAGGTGACTGGAGTAAATGGAATTTGTTCTTTTAATTTGGTTTGTAGGATCCTCTTACACCGCACCCTTGCTTCCCTTCCCTGGTGATAGATGGCTTGGTAACTTATAAAACCCTATTGAATGTAAATGGTGCCTAAAAGACACTCCGGAAACATATCTGAGATTTTTAGTAAAGTTCTACCTCAAAACTTCAGTAAGAATTTTGCACAACAATGTTGTTAAGATGAATGTTTAATCAAGGAGAATCCAAATACACTTTCAGTTGTCAAGTTCCTATTGATTTAAAACTGCTGTATTTTAAGTGATAAAGTTTTATATCTTGTAAAGAGATTTGTTATGGCTTTTTCAGAATGAAAAGCTCAGCATATTTGCAGGACTGCTCTTTGAAATCGAGTTGATGTTGGTGTTCAGATATATCTTGATGGTTGCATATATGCTTTTCGCCATCGACAGAAATAAACACGTTTTTAAAATATGAATTATATTTAAACGACCGTGTGTGCAAATCCTCTTCTAACAGTTTTAGATTATTGTTTTATTTACTTTTCTATCTTATTTTTGGGGTTCAGTATTCCTCATCTTGTATTGTGGTGTTTGGATAAAGTTCTAAGCTAATTATTGAGGGGCAGCTTGTACGATCCATTTTGCAGATCGCGGGTGCACCGTGTACTCCTCGGCCCCGGTCCGGACGTATGGCACGGGTGCCCCCGCGATCTGCTACACGTGCTCCGCCGTGTGCTCCCGCTGACCCGCTCCCCCAGGTCAGTACTTACTTGTCCTGATGGCTCCATCGCGGTCCCCTCCAGGCCACAGGTCTGTCTCCTGTCTAGTCTCTAAGAATTTAAAGGGCCAGGTCCTCCTTAATGGCGCTGGACTCCCTGAGCGTTTCCAGACGCCTCCGAATTTCCTGAGCGTTTCCAGACGCCTCCGTGTTCCCGTGTTCCTCTGGTGTTTCCAAGGTCCCGTATTCCTGTGGCGGTCCCGTATTCCTGTGGCGGTCTGGTTGTCCTGCCAGCCGTCCTTCCGAGGTCCTGCCAGCCGTCCTTCCGAGGTCCTGCCAGCCGTCCTTCCGAGGTCCTGCCAGCCGTCCTTCCGAGGTCCTGCCAGCCGTCCTTCCGAGGTCCTGCCAGCCGTCCTGTCTTCCCATGGTTCTGCCTGCCCTGTGTCCCTACCTTGGCTGCCACCGCGGGACTAGTCACACCCGTGGAGACCAGGAGTCCACTTAGACTCCGCTCCTGGGTTGCGGCTAGCATCTTTACCCCCCGTGGTGGACCAGGGAGTCCACTGACTTTAGTCCCAGGGGACTATTCCCATATACTGTGACACAGTCCCTCACACTAGGTTTTACAAATCATGTGTACAAAAATATTAGTTCACTTTCCAGCTCTCCGCTCCTCCTGGCTTTCCTCTAGCATGATTGAGTCCTGACACCATAATGTAAGAGCTGTCCATCTCCACCAACCGGGTGCCGTAGACATCTATCAGGGCCGTGATGCGGCTAGAAATACGTTAGTCTGCAAGGGCCTAAGGTTTATTTATTTTCTGTAAGTTTTGTACTTTTTCTTCAAAAATATTACTCAAAAATGGTTAGAGTAATACTTTTTACTCTGCTATACTCATTTTGATTGCTGTAATAATACAATAATAATTTAGTTTCTCAGTTTGTGCTAATTGAGAAATATAAAAAAAACAATGCGGTTGCCTAAAACCAAATTGCCTAAAATTAAAATAAAGCTACCACTAGAATTAGGATTGTAAACCAAGCACACTGACATACTGGTGTACGCCCCTTCTGCCATGATCTGCTCATCTTTCAGATTCTTATGCCCTTGTTTTTAAGCATATAAAACTTTAAAATTATTCAAAACGGGCTCCATTAAATCCTTTTTTTTCCCCCAAAAAACAGGGATTAAGAAGTTAAAAGAAGAGCAGACACTAACAGAGGCGACACTCACCAGTATGTTAGTGTGCTTGTCTTACAATTGTTCATCCTGGTGGTAGATGTCCTATAACAATGATGTGGGGATGGGACGTAGTGCTAGCTGGGGCATGACTTTCTAAGCAGGAATATTTAAGGAATAGAGGGTAGGATGGAGAACTTGGAAGATGTAATCCACGACTCACATCTGCTGTATGTTATGGAATAACTTCATTGTATAATCCTAGTTCCTATTGTCTTTAGATAAAAAGAAATTTTCAAATATACAGGCCACCATGCATATACCTTGGGTCAGCGTGTGAATGAGCACCTTGGCTGCAGTTGCCCTAGGTGGGATACAGAATTTCAAATTCAATAAAGTATGATAGAAACAGTTCACTCTAATCGGACCATATAAGTCCAATGTGGTATTTTTATCAAGATTGTGTCCCCTGGCCACTGTTGTGCAGCAGAGCTGACACCTATGCATCAACATTAGACAGGTCCTGTTCCCAGTCTGTTATAAATTGTAGGGTATAGACCCCTATGGATGCTGAATATGAAGAGATCAAGCATAGAGACATAGGGTCTTCTTATCCCTTCATAAGAGGTTAGCAGATACTGCACCAAATTGGAAAAGCTAGCAAAACCTTAACTCTTCTCTTACAGTTGATGGAGTTGGATTCATAACATTTTACTTATTTTCTTCATACATGTATAGATAGTACCTAACTAAAAGTAGGATATGACATATTTTCAGAGTTCTAGAAGATAAACCTTCAGTGATTGTTGCATTTGGCTATTAACTTTTTGAGCAGATTGTCAGAGATGAGAAAGCAGGTGGCCCATAAATGTTTAATGCCTCACTTTAAAATGGCAAATTAAAGGAATTGGTTGAAATAACGTGTTTGCCTTCATGCAATTAATGAAAATGCTCTTCTTCCAATGCATCATTACCAGACACATTAAAGTGAACCTGTCACTCAACAACTCTGCTATGAACTTGTATATGCCTGATAGTAGTAACAAGTGCTACAGCCAACATAAGCCACTGAAAGGAACACACTGTGAAACTAAACCTACATTCCCACTAGAATCAGCAGCAGTGTAGTGTGACGTATGGACAATCCAGCAGCTCAGAACAGCAGCACCTCTTTGACTTGGTAGTGCATTAGAGATAAAGCCGGGAAATTGGATGTGGTTCAGCAATGCTCCTTCCTCCACTCAGGCTGCTGAGACCTCACAGTATATGCCTCTGATTCATGAGAAAGTGTAGGTTGCAGTCTACTGTTCACAGCTTGTTACAGTTTACTGGAAACAATTAATGCTTTAAAATCAATATAAAAGGTGTGGGCTAAAGTATTGGTAAGCTGGCAAATAATCTCAAAGAACTCCATGTATTAGGAACTGTACACAGTAACATAGTCTATTTAAAATAACTGAACCTACATGTTTTGTCAATGGATGTTTACTTGTGCCTGTTATATACTGTAGCTTAAAAAGGGACTGAATACATGAATTGGGGATGGGCCCATTTAGTGCAGCTTACAGATATAGTATACTGTATATCTTTATCATTCTTAGAGTTCCATAAGCTATTGGAACGTGTCACCAGCTAAAAATGACATTTCTGGAATCAGATTTACTTTAAATGGGGTTTCCAGCATTTTTTTAGGACTAATTAACATCAACATCAAATTAGTAGGGGAAGACATAAACTTTTCTTGGCTTTCTCTAGTGCCATAACAACATAGTGAGCAGGGCCAGAAACAGAAGGTTTTATCCACTGTTTTATATCGGCTGAAGTGAATGGTAGCCTGAACACTGTGCAGCTCTGTCCACAGAATTAGATATGGATTGGATATTAACAGCCTAACAAGTCCTGGAAAACCCCTTTGAAGACTCCTTCCCCCTAAAAATCAAATTCAATACTGTTGCAAAATGTCAACAAAATAAAACTATAGCATTAACCTTTCTCTGACGCCTGCATCGCTTTCTCTGCTTATGCAGCAAGATTGGTGGCGTTTAACAGTGCCCAGGGGTATTCCCGGAAGGATCTAAAACCACTTATAACACATCTGTATGTGAAATAACAAAGCTCTTCTCATCCTTCAAACGCATACTGTAGGAAAGTAAATTTTAGGACTTTTAGTGGAACTATGTGGTTTGTTTAGCTTTTTTTATCTAGTGTTTTAATATTGACATTTCTTGCAACACAATAATGCAAAAATACCTGGATCAGTAGAAAATCATGTGACATTCACATTAAACAAGCAAGATGTACTGCAATTTGCCTCCTTATGAAAGGCCAGCGTATGAATGGATATGTCTACAGTTTTACTGTAGCTAAATGTGTTCTGCAGCCTGATGTTACCATTATCACTGTGATGAATTAAACTGCAGTGTTTCTTCTCGCATACGCAAGGGCAATCCTTTATTTATATGCTTTATAGACTAGTGTAAATGAATGACTGCTAAGAAGACCTTTAAAGGCAATCTTGAATATGCTCTCCTATATCTTTGGTCAATCACACTGTAGAATAGCTGAAGCAATGCAGTCTTTTAGATAAGGGCCTGGCAATTTATTTGCTTTGCTTTGTAATAACTCGGTAATGACTTATCCTAATCACAGCACAGCAAATAATCTAGAGGATGTGCTTTCTTTTCTGTGATATTCCTTATTGCCTTTGGATTGACTCATTTAGGACTGGAGATACAATTGAACTTTCTGCCTGTGAATGTCAACTAGCACAAGATTTGCTAAATGAGCGATGAGCGAATACCATTTCATCGATAATGATTATTTGGCAGCTCATGTAATGATCCTGAAATTTTAATATCTGAAGAAACTGTCAAGTGAAATAAATGGTGTTCATTTTACAGAGAAAACCATTTTTATTGAAAACTTAGACTTTTTCTTTTGTGTTAAAAGCGGGAAACAAATTTATATATTTGTTTCCATATAATTGTGGAATTGTATAATTGTCCACGATTGATGCTGTCTGCAAGGTTCTGATTACCAGGAAGGTAAGAGTGACCTGAATAAGCAAGGTTATTCTTCAGAATGGCTGGACCAATGGGTGAACATGACACATTCTGTCTCACCTTTTCAGGCTCATAAACTATAGATATTATTTCATCAGTTTATTTTATTACTCTTATTTTGTAATGTCATATTTAATTTGTATATGTATCTCATATACTGCAGAATGATATATAGATATATATAGATTAATATTTATTATTCTATTAGAAGAACAGTGCCATTAAGGAAGTCTTATTGGCATTGCCATCAGAGACAACCACTTTAACCCCTTACAGCATACTGGCGTAATAGCACGTCATTGTAGTATAAGGAGGGCTCACAAGAAGACTACACATGGGCCACAAACAATGGACCACGGCCCTGTTGTTTTCAGCCCATATAATGCAAATGTTCGTGTGTATGAGGCCTAACTGTCATAAATTTAGATCAGAGGTAGACAAAACCTAATATCTATAAATAACCAAAACCTAGATAACAACACCATATACGCTGCAAGATTACTTGATACTTCAAATACTTTATTACTACAAAAAATATAAAACAAATTGGTCATCAGCCCAAACCACTATAGTAAATATCAAATATATTAAACACAGTACCAGCCTTAGTAGGAAATATAATAAAAACTAGGACCCATAATTATACAAACCAGATTGCTGCATAATAAAACTGGGATTACAGACCACCACCTTAGCACCCCAATGCGTGTTTCACGATCGGCTTCCTCAGGTGCTACTTCTCCTGTCATAAGTGGACTGCGTGTGAGTGGAGGTCACAAGAAGTTGATTTTCAAATACATGAAGTTTGGTAACCATTGACCTTTTCTAAAAGAGGCAGTCATAGACTATTTCTACCTCGCAAGGAACATAAATTTGGAAACTGTGCTAATAGCTGTTTGTAAAGATAGTAGTAACAAGAGCTACTTGCTGTAGAATGGATAAGCCTGACAATAAGCTGTTTCCTAACAGATAAAGGTAAATTCTATGAATATGGCAGTATGGGGGCACTGAAGTCACTCACATGCAGTTAGACTGGCCACTTATGTGAATACTAAAGGGTGAACTAATGGAGTACTGGGAGAAGAGTACATGCAGTCCCCGGGTTACGTATAAGATAGGTTCTGCAGGTTTGTTCTTAAGTTGAATTTGTATGTAATTCGGAACTGTATACTTTATAATTATAGCTCCAGGCAAAATTTTTTGGATCTGTATGACTAATGGATTTTAAAAATGTTGGGTTGTCATAAGAACCAGGATTAACAATACAGTACATTTTACTTACGGACACCTGTGATAACTGTTACAAATGATCATTGTAGCTGAAGGCTAAAGTACAGTAAATTCCCAAAATCCAGAGGTCCGTTTGTAACTAGGGGTCGTCTGTAAGTCGGGTGTTCTTAATTAGGGGACCGCTTGTAGAGGCACTACTGGTGAGGGGGAATATACTGCTGTGAGTACTGTAGTTTAAAATGTATTAGGGCTGATAAAGAGTAATGCCCTGCTGGAGGAGCAAGAAAGGCACTTCCAGAATTACTTAACGGAAGTAAAGATGGATTACTTGGGGAAAAGGCATTGCTCAGACTATTGAGGAAGGAGGAGGATTGTGAAAGATACACTGGGTCTCTTCTTAATTTGTAATAAACTTTCACCTGATATTTTCAGAATTATAGTGACAATTGCCATTATACTAAACACGGTGAGGCCTAGATGTGGATATTTAATTGATTATCCCAATTCACCATTAAAAGGAGCTTAAACATGTTACCATAAACCTGCGCCATTGTAGCCATGAAAATCTGCTTTTTATTGCTGTAATGAAAAGTGATAGTGTAATGTGATAAATGAGATTATAAAATGTGATCATTTTTTGTACAGTTCAGTAATTCCTAGGACAGATCTAGAAATTTGAGGGCCATCCACAGATTTCTGAGGCAGATTAACAGTGGATTTCAATAAAGAAAAAATCCTTAATCTGATCATGCAATAAGTTACATTTTTTATTATATTCCTTGATACATCCTGTAATCTATGGGCCTTAGCATTGGAGCACTTTTGTCCTCTATTCATGCGTATATGACTTTAAGCTCCCTTTGGCATTGCTACAATAGTTTTGCATACAGTATACTCTGAGAATATTAATCATGACATGAAAGCTTTGTGGAAGCAAGATAAAGGTGACTGCTAACATTTTTACAGGTACCCAAAGTACATCATGTGCCGACACAGCAGGACTTGAACTCACGTGCTTCTTTTATGCTTAGGCAGAGTATAGAGAAACACATTGCTAAGCATAGATCTCTTTCCTCCCTATTGTTTGGACTATGTTCCAGATCCATATATCCTAGGACACAAAAGCCATTTATGCATTTTCTAAAACAATTGGTCTCGTTTATCTTATATGATGTCAATGCTAAATATGACAAATCTGCAAAAAACGACATCAGTTTAAAGGAAAACCAATGGCCTTTATATGTTTTTGTTTTTGGATTGGTTGAAGTATTGACTGCCACAATGACAGAAGTCACTAATAAAGTGAATGTGGTCTATCCACCGCTACTTCATAAAAGGCAAGAAACTGGAAGACAAGGAGCCACGGCATTGAGCTGTAGCACACAACCTTTAAGTTCTACAAATCAAAACTATATTTATACATAAGTGACTGATCCCTGAAATCAATGAGTGTCTACTACCCTCACTGTCTTTCTTTTTGCATTTATGCTTGTATCTAAATAAACTTCCTCTGAGTATTCACAGAGACTGATAAATAATGGAAAAGTTGTTGATATATAAGGAGAAGTTGTTACAGCTACTTAATAGTCTTCCTTACAGAGATATATTGTCTAGTTCTGTAAGGGGTTAAACGTAGCCCCATCACCTTAAAGGGGTTTTCCCACTAACCAAGTTAGACCCTATCCACAGGATAGGGCCTAAGTTGCTGATAGGTGGGGGTCTCAGTCATGAGACCCCCACAGACCATGAGAACGTGTGGTCCAATGGGGTCCCAGATACCTCCGTCAGATCCCTCGTCGCTCCATGAGAGTAATGGAGCCGAGGGCTGCGCATGCCTGTTCTGCTCCATTCTTCTCTATGGAGCTGACAGAGTTTGCCGAGTGTGGCGCTTGGCAATTTCAGTCTTCTCCAATGAGATGTATGGAGCAGAATGGTGAATAGGGCCTAATTTGGTTCATGGGAAAACCCCTTTAACTATCTCTTTTGTACAGACTTCAGACCTGTTATTACACTAACCACTGCTGGAGAAGGTGGGGCAGAATAGGACAAATAAATATTTTTTTAAATATATAAAAATTTTTAAATGTATCATTAAATCTTTTTTAAATATCAAAGCATACAACCTGCTTGTGTAGTGAATCTAACAGTAAATATAACATTTATTTATAGCTGTATTCACCCTTTTGGTATTTCATTCTGGTAAGTCGCTCCCATGAATGTGATTACAGCTATGTGTTTATATGTAGCTATGTATTTTAGGTATAAAGTGGTCTTTTATATTTAAATAAAGCACAAGTGCTTTGGGGGTCAATACCAAAGCCCCTCTGAAGAATTTTATCCTTCCTCCCTTGGTGCTCCCCCCTACCCCTCTTGGCTAAAATATTGTGGCAGAACACAGAGCGGGAGGGGAAAACAGGGAGGTGGGTTACAAGTGCTTTAAAAAATAAATATTTTTTTGAAAAGTTTATTTTAAAGTTTTTTTTATACGTTAAGTATTGGAACGAAGCTACCAAGCAGCATTAATAGTGAATTCAGCTACAAAGTAATGGTAAATTTCCTTTAAAGGAAATCGGCCATCAAAATCGAACATGACCTGTTCCCTTTAAATTTTGTTTCATGGAAAGTAACATGAGAAGAGTAATGGTCTTTTCCAGGTGACCAATCTCTTTACATACATAGTTAATTTCATATGACTCAGGTATATATGAGGTATAATGGCACAGGTATATAGATTGTGCTACCTTTCTGTTGTTGTTAGAAAAAAGGACATCTATAGGTATCGATAGCATATACAGTGCTACATAAAAGGTTAGTACATAAAATGGCTTAGGGATAGAAACAGTAGAAATAGAGGGTCGTTATTAATGGCACATTACCAGGGGGTGCCACAGAGGTCAGCATTGGGGCAATTTATTTTTAATATTTTTATTAATGACCTCACCTAGGGTTTACATTGTAGAGTTTCAATATTTGCAAATGATACTAGGCCCTGTTAAGTTATTAATACAGAGGAGGATAGTATAATATTACAGAGGGATTTGTAGTAACTGGAGGCTTGGGCTGTCAAATGGCAGGTGAGGTTTAATGTAGATAAATATAAGGTTATGCATTTGGGACGAGGAAATGTAAATTCTAATTATGTGTTTACTGATAAATTTCTTGGTAAAACTTTTTGAGAAAAAGAATTGGGGGTATTGGTGGATAGTAAACTCACTGTAGTGACCAGAGCCAGGCATCTGCCACTTAAGGCAAATAAAATGATGGGATGTATCAAAAGAGGAATAGATTCTCACCACAAGGACTTAGTTTTGCCCTTCTACAAATCATTGATCAGACCACACATGGAATATTGTGCACAGTTTTGGGAACCAGTGTATAAAAAGGACATAGTAGAACTGGTACGGATTCAGAGGAGAGCAACCAAGATTATTAGGGGAACGAGGGGACTAGAATGCAATGACAGATTACTAAACTTGGGGTTATACAGTTTAGAAAAAAGACGACTGAAGCGAGACCTCATTACAATGTACAAATACCTGTCAGTACAGGGATCTCTCCAACCAGAGGTCGCATTAACGCCTCACCACGCGTCATAGACGCATGATGAGGCGCCATTACCCCCCAAAATAATTGCCATGCGTAAAAGAACGCATGGCAATTATTCCCTGTAGCGCGCAGGCTGAGCGGTTCAGCGCGCGCTGCAAATGAGGGAAATGTCTATAGAGCGATCGCAGCGCGCGCTGGACCGCTCAGCAGGACACGTGACTCAGTGTCAGGGGCGGGCAGGAGAGACCCGCAGCGAGAGCGCAGGCCCCGGGCGAGGCATGTGGGCAGCGGGGCTGCCGCTCCCCGTCCTGCTCCAAATGCTGCCTGCGTTTATGTGATCGATGGGACCGGGTGAGTGTGTGCAGTGTCCTGTGTGAGTGTGTGCAGTGTCCTGTGTGAGTGTGTGCAGTGTCCTGTGTGAGTGTGTGCAGTGTCCTGTGTGAGTGTGTGCAGTGTCCTGTGTGAGTGTGTGCAGTGTCCTGTGTGAGTGTGTGCAGTGTCCTGTGTGAGTGTGTGCAGTGTCCTGTGTGAGTGTGTGCAGTGTCCTGTGTGATTGTGTGCAGTGTCCTGTGTGAGTGTGTGCGCAGTGTCCTGTGTGTGTGTGCGCAGTGTCCTGTGTGTGTGTGCGCAGTGTCCTGTGTGTGTGTGCGCAGTGTCCTGTGTGTGTGTGCGCAGTGTCCTGTGTGTGTGTGTGCAGTGTCCTGTGTGAGTGTGTGCAGTGTCCTGTGTGAGTGTGTGCAGTGTCCTGTGTGAGTGTGTGCAGTGTCCTGTGTGAGTGTGTGCAGTGTCCTGTGTGATTGTGCGCAGTGTCCTGTGTGAGTGTGTGCGCAGTGTCCTGTGTGAGTGTGTGCGCAGTGTCCTGTGTGTGTGTGCGCAGTGTCCTGTGTGTGTGTGCGCAGTGTCCTGTGAGCGCAGTGTGTGTGTGTGTGTGTGTGTGTGTGTGTGTGTGTGCGCAGTGTCCTGTGAGCGCAGTGTGTGTGTGTGTGTGTGTGTGTGTGCGCGCAGTGTCCTGTGAGCGTGCAGTAGTGTGTGTGTGTGTGTGTGTGTGTGTGTGTGTGTGCGCAGTGTCCTGTGAGCGTGCAGTAGTGTGTGTGTGTGTGTGTGTGTGTGTGCGCAGTGTCCTGTGAGCGTGCAGTAGTGTGTGTGTGTGTGTGTGTGTGTGTGTGTGTGTGCGCGTGCGCGCGCAGTGTCCTGTGAGCGTGCAGTAGTGTGTGTGTGTGTGTGTGTGTGTGTGCGCAGTGTCCTGTGAGCGTGCAGTAGTGTGTGTGTGTGTGTGTGTGCGCAGTGTCCTGTGAGCGTGCAGTAGTGTGTGTGTGTGTGTGTGTGCGCAGTGTCCTGTGAGCGTGCAGTTGTGTGTGTGTGTGTGTGTGTGTGTGCGCAGTGTCCTGTGAGCGTGCAGTTGTGTGTGTGTGTGTGTGTGTGTGTGTGCGCAGTGTCCTGTGAGCGTGCAGTTGTGTGTGTGTGTGTGCGCAGTGTCCTGTGAGCGTGCAGTAGTGTGTGTGTGTGCGCAGTGTCCTGTGAGCGTGCAGTAGTGTGTGTGTGTGTGTGTGTGTGTGTGTGTGCGTGCGCAGTGTCCTGTGAGCGTGCAGTAGTGTGTGTGTGTGTGTGTGTGTGTGTGTGTGCGCAGTGTCCTGTGAGCGTGCAGTAGTGTGTGTGTGTGTGTGTGTGTGCGCAGTGTCCTGTGAGCGTGCAGTAGTGTGTGTGTGTGTGTGTGTGTGCGCAGTGTCCTGTGAGCGTGCAGTAGTGTGTGTGTGTGTGTGTGTGTGTGCTCAGTGTCCTGTGAGCGTGCAGTAGTGTGTGTGAGTGTGCAGTGTCCTGTGAGCGTAGTGTGTGTGCTATGTGTATTACAGAAATTTTCATACTCCTCCTCGGGTAAAAATACTCCTCAAAAATGGTGAGAGGAGTATTTTTACCCTTCTGGAAAAATGTTAGTGCGACCTCTGTCTCCAACGATCTTTTTATACCTAGGCCTGTGGCCAGGACAAGGAGGCATCCTCTTTTCCTACAGGAGAGGCGATTTTACCATCAACATAGACAAAGGTTCTTTACTGTGCGAGCAGTGAGACTATGGAACCCTCTGCTGCAGGAGGTTGTAATGGCTGATAATTTGAACATCTTCAAGATGGGCCTGGATGCCTTTCTGAAGAGCAATAATATCACATTGTATGGGAATAAAACTGTTTGTTAGTAGTTTCTGTTGATACAGGGAGTTATTCTGACCGCCATATTAGGGGTCAGGAATTGCTCCCAGCTTTGGGCCAATTGGCATCAGCCTTGCAGGGTTTTTGCCTTCTTCTGGATCAATGCAAATAATGTATAGTTTGGACTTGATGGACTGATGTCTTAATCTTTTTACTATAATGCTACTATGATATTTAAACTAAGGTTGAAATTGGATTAATTCATATAATGAATTACTAAGAAAGAGCATACTATCATGAGCTCACATTCAATTCATATCAAGTTCTGTTCTGTTCCTTTTTAAGTAATTTAGAAAATAATGAAAAAAAAAAAAGGAATTCAATTAGCCAATATGTAAAAACATTAACATTTACTTTATTTTAGGGAATGGCATTGAATGTATTTTGTTACATTTTACTGCCATCTAGTGGTCATATGTTACCAGGATTTAAACTGTTTAAAATTCTTTACACAGTACCTAAAGTGAATAGTTTTTCTATCCCCTTTAATAACATTATTATAAATATTAAAAACAATATGAACTAATTATTTAAACTTAATTTATTGTATACTCCTGTACATTTTGATGTGTCATGGTGGTGACCAAATTATTACATTATGTGTGCAGCAATTATGTTGAGTGAAAATGGTATAAAATATTATTAGGGTGCATTCACACTAGCATAATTTTACACAGAGAAGAAATTTGCTACAGAATCCCTAATTTTATTTTCATTGCCTGGTCAACCCTAAAGGAGTGGGGCACATTCTCTAATGCTATCTTGAAGGGAACCTGTCAAAAATCTCCCCTAAAGTTGGGCAGATATGACACTTATCCCATTTTCATATAAGAGGAATACTTTTCAGTTGCAGGGGTAGTGTCACTGCAAAAACCCATCTCTTTGTATCTGTAGCACCTAGAAAAATGTGTTTGTGTCATATTAAATAAAAGAATCTCATCTTTCAGATCTCCTCAAGCTTACCGACTAGTGAGCTGCAGAGCTAGAGATGGCGGGAGTTATCCGGAAACTGTAACTTTATCTGCAGCTAACATTTCTAACCATTTTTTATTAAGTACTAATTAAATACAGAAATGAAATAGTTTCCAACAATGTTTTAGCTGCCTGTATCTTTTGGTCCTGTAGCTCATAAACACTAAGAGGTTGATGTTTGTCGTTAGATTTTGCTTCATTTAACTAGGGAAAGCTATGAAATGATCTTTCTAGAATTCCCTCTTTTATGTGACCTCTCACCTTATTACCTATAGAAAAATCTCCTCCAAAGTCAAGTGAAAATGAGTAGAGTTGGATCTTTATCTGCCTCTCACATGTCCAACTGTGTATTTAAAGGAAATCTACCATTTGGTAGTATACATGTGTAACCAAACATTCTTCAGATTCCCGTAGCTTTACGGATGTAGGATCTTATCTTCTTGAGGCAGGGAACATATCGTTTTCAAAAAGCAATTTTAAAAATGATGCTAATGAGGCACCGGTTCTCCTGTGGCCATCACACAGGATGCCGTTACTCTCCATTAGCCTAATTATGCACGCCTTCAGCTTGAATGAGATCGCACGACCCGCCCTTCCTTTCCCAAGACCTGGTGACATGACAAAGCTGGCTGAAACTGTAGCTCATGTAGCACACAGCAAAGTATTGGCACAACCATGTTCGCGCAACGGCACTGCAAAGCAGCTGGCTGCAAGCTACCCACAGCTAGTGCGCCTGCGCTACATGGGACATCACCGGGTCTCTGGAATGGGAAAGGGAGGGCGGTTGGTGCGATCAAATTCACGCTGAAGGCGTACATAATAAGGCCAATGGAAAGCACCGAAAGTTCTGTGTGTTAGCTAAGATCGGGGGAACATATAACTATGTTTTGAAATAATTGACTAACAACTTGGTCACTTATAGTCCACAACACCTCAGGACTATTTGGAACTGAAGTATATATATACATTTTTTTAAGAAACTATTTTTTCCACATTCTATAGTCCTTTTCTATTGGTGTGGTTGGCACTTGGGCCTTGTAGTGCCAACCAACTATCTGCCCAGCCTATGATCTCTGTAATTTTCTCTGTCATTTTCTTTTTCTGATACTATTTTCTGATATATTTGTGTTAACATCTATTTACTGTTCATCTGCAATGAACTTTGTCATGCACTATAAATTTACATTTGTATGATACTGACACACTATACACATAATTAGTGGTCTTAACATGCATGTTCGACTATAGCATGTGTAATATAATATTTTTTAATTAAAAAGTGTACTGTTTTAGTGGCTGTTAGTGTTCTAGTCCAGACAGACACCCACACATTACTGCCAGCACCTCCACTATCAATCAGGGCTCTGAATCCTAGGTAGTGTTGTCTAGTGTGGGTGGTGTTGTCTAGTGCAGATGTACCGTACATATATTTTTTAGCTAATCATACCAGTGCATGTAAAAACACTGTGAAAAGAGAACTTTGCTCCAGGTCTGCTTTGGATATTCTTTCAGCATGAAGAACTTTTTGTTCTGTGAATTTTTCTTATCCACAACCGCTCCCCTTTACTATGAGTAAAAGCTGCAGCAGGCTTTTGGTTGGAAACTATTATTAAAAAGCATTACCTTTATCCCTAAATGGTTCCTTTCGATGTCTGTAAAAAAAAAATATGTTTGTAAACTTATATGCAATATGAGGTGAGTCCAATGATATTAATGGGGTCCTGCATATTCAATTTTACTTGCATTTCCCTGTCCCCTTACTCCTAATCAACACTGTTCGGACATACTGCTGCTGTATGGAACTAGCACTTAGGGACTGTCTACCAGTATTCAACTGCAGATATACACAGCTCTGT
The DNA here is from genome assembly GCF_040894005.1 of Engystomops pustulosus. Classification (NCBI taxonomy): domain Eukaryota; kingdom Metazoa; phylum Chordata; class Amphibia; order Anura; family Leptodactylidae; genus Engystomops; species Engystomops pustulosus. The sequence continues at coordinate 83,637,260 of NC_092415.1, read as the reverse complement.
TTACTTATTATTAGAGGCAGAAAAAGTTGTGTTAACATCATTGAGCTCTGTAACATCATTAATCACATGGGACCAGGGTAAGGTTATCTAAGATCCTTTATTCAACATTTGCAAAATATACCCCATGTATGTATCTGATCAAATGAAATCACATCATTTTTCCGTGGTGGTAGGGGGAGGAATACAAGACCATGGAGATTTGCATCGGGTACATCGGGGAGCCGCGCCGTCATCGGAGGGTGAGTATATAAGTTTTTTTTTAAAAGTGGGTTATTATTAATTTTTTAAGTGGGTTAAGACTCGTGTATAAGCCAAGGGGACGTTTTTTACTCGGCTTATAAACGAGTATATACGGTATTTTTAGCTCAAAGAAGGGTGTCAGTTATTATTGCTCTACAGGAACCTGTTGCTAATGTTGTGACAGGTTCCGTTTAAGGGGAATGTTTATCCAATTTGACTTATGAAAACCTATAGTAAAACATATCTTTTATTTGGGATAATTTCTATTACAGATTTTCTAGTTAATCATAGGATGACATTTTAATTCAGCAATTGTAACACAATGAAGCAGTTTTAGGAAGACAGAATGTGATCCAGACTGTGTGTACATGAGAATGTAAATGCACAAGCCTCTGCTTCTGGTGATGAATCAACTGTTATCTACCGGAAGTCTGTGCGCTTCCACTCTTTTCTTTACTACGAACCATATCACAAACTCTCTGCCTAAACATGAGATGTTATACACATTTCTAAATGAGAACCAAAATGATTTACTATGTTGAGCTCTTTATTCTACTTGTTATTATTGCCTAATTTATTTTTAATAACATCCATTTTGTGTCATAAGACAGAAAATAGTAAGTAGTAGAAAAATTGACTGGAGGATATAGGGCAGTGGTGGCAAACCTATGGCACGGGTGCCAGAGGTGGCACTCAGAGCCATTTCTGTGGGCACTCGGGCCATCACCCCAGGACAGAATATGGATTAAAACTAGATTGGCTGTTTAGAACTGTGGGAAAACTGAGAACTATTGAAAGAACTGCAATGTCTTTGGAGGTCATCCTGCTCGACCAATTATTCTTCCTCTACAAAGAGGAAAGGCCAATACAAATGAAAGATGTGGAAGAACAGGTAGCAATAAGTTACTGCTTAAAATGCCATGTTGGCACTTCACGGTAAATACGTGGATTTTGGCTGTAGTTTGGGCACTCGGTCTCGAAAAGGTTCGCCATCACTGATATAGGGGAACACAAAGCGCAGGATGGTGTCTTCTTCTCGAGCAAGAGCAGCTCACGGGGTAACCACGTCCACAGGTGAGACCCGTTTAATAGTAGAATCCAGTGTGCAGCAAGCAAGGACAGTCCATTCTAGAAGCGCATCTTCCCAAAGTCAAAACCTTCTTTATTTTTTTTGTTACATAAGGTATATAAAAGGATAAAAACCAATATAGATGCAACAAGTGTTTTGATCGGTTTCCTTTTATCAAAGGAAACTATAGTCTGGGACTGTGGTAAAGCATCCAGAGACTTCACCAGAGGTCACAGGGGGCAGCGGGGTCCATCTGTAACTAAGGGTCGTCTGTAAGTCGGGTGTCTTTTAAGTTGGGGACCACCTGTATTCATATTCATGCAAATTAGATTTTTGCTGTACCAGCAAGGCCAAGGCCTCTGGTTTAATTTTTTGTTTTTGGTGCTGGGTACCATTGAAAACTTCTGCATCATCAGGAATAGCCCTGCCTCTGGTGCTCTAAGCAGATTTCCATAAATAAACTGAATTTTTTTCTTAAAAAAAAAATAAAAGACAGATTGCTGGGAAACAGAAATAACATGTCTAGGAAATGTATAAAATGCCCTAATAAGGCTTTTATTTATACTTGAGGTAGTTACCTTGCAGGGACCCTATCACCACATTTTACTCCAATAAACTACTAAACCCCTCAGGTAGGGTATGAAATGTTTTTGAAAGGAAAGGAAATCTTGACTGTTCACTTATTAAAAAGAAATCTGCTCCAAAGTTATGTGAAAATGATAAGAGAGGACTCATTTGCCTGAGATGAGTGAAGTTTAACCCCTTAATGACTTGGCCACAGTGCATCTTCGTGACACAGCCCTTTTTTCAAATCTGACATGTGACACTATAATTGATTATGATTATGATGATTATGATTTTGGATCACTTTAATGTAAGTAATTTTGAGATTGTTTTCTCACATTCGATAAAATTCACAAAAATTCTCCATTTTGAGAGTTCAATTTTCTGCCTTTCAGACAGTATCTACCATATCCTGAATGTCTGGCATGGTGTTTATGTGTCCTCTCATTTTTGTAGGGTGTTAAGAGGCTTAGAACTTTAGGTGTGATTTTTCACATGACTTTGAAAAGCCGAAATAATTAATAAATCGGCCTATTATAGAAACTATACCACTCAATGTGTGTAAAACAACTTTCAGGAAGTTTGTTAACCATCTAGGGGTTAAAACAAAATGGAACACTGTAATTTTTTTTTTGTCTAAATGAAGTTGTAGTTTTTAGCATTCTTTTGAGGAGCCGTTCAACTATTCTCATTTTTTCGTCTAGTACTTTGTTGGTGACAGAGCTGTCTGGGGGCATACTTGATGTGTGAATGGTTGTTTTTTGGGCCACGTATCTCTTTTTTCACCATTTTTAAAACATTTATTATGAAGAGATTTCACAAATCTAAACCTTTTTTGGCAAGTTTTTTTTTTTTTTTTAGGCTTTGACAGAGAGGGTCCAATAATGTTTCAGATTTATTGTACGGATTGGTACAGATGTGGCAATTCTAAATATGTATGTGTGTGTGTGGGGGGAGGTGGGGTTGTGAATGTGTGTTTTTTTTCTTCACTTTATATTTGTTACATATGGTAATATTGGATTTCTATTTATTTATAAAGTTTAAAATCTTTTTTAACTTTTTTTTTTTCTCAGCATGACCTATGCTTGTTGAAGCTCATACACACATAACACAATCCAATACAAATCTATTTCAGTGTGTTATGTAAATCACTAAACATATTGAGTTAGCCAGTCGGGTCCTAGAGTCAGAACCTGTTATGCAGGAGCTTCAGGCAGGCCCAAGGCACTCATTGGACCCCAGAATGCCACATTGAAGGATCCGATCCCCTTGGTAAGCTGACGAAGCAAAGAGTGGGCCTCTGACCCATGCAGTGAAGATGTCAATACTCCCATTACACGCCATTACATTAAATTGCTGTGTTTCTAAAAATGGAAAACCAATTATTCAGGCAGTGCACCCCTTAGTGGGACAAAAGTCACCGCAGAGTCACTTTTTTAATAAAAAGTGTTCAAAATTATTTACAGTCCTCAAAATTGTAGCAATGAAAACCTCATCTGGTCTCACAAAAAAATAACACCTTACAAAAGTCTGTACAGTGAAATCTGAAAACATTGGCGAATATGGTGAAACAAAACATATATTAAGGCTGCAGGGCAAAAGGAACATGAAGCTGTGGTTCCAGTGCTTGGTTAATTCCTCCTCTTATGTGACCAGCCTTGTCCCTGTATGGTCAAGAACTTTATTACTATGGAGTAAGAAACCACTGTTTCCCTGTGATGAAATGCAAGAAAGCAGCATACTATATCATACAATTTAGCAATTATATGCTGTGCTATTTAATGAACAGACAAGTCTCCATCAACATATGATCCCCAGCTTCAACTACATAATGAGCAAACTACTTGTCCTAATTGCCTTGTAGTTGGCCATAGATGCAGATATTGCAGCGGGTAACAAGCCTGTATATCTGTAATTAGAATGTCTATGGTGACAAAGCTGTTGATTTCAACAGATGGAAAAGTGTTACATCATTCACAATATACTGGAAACAATAATCACGTAAAAACTGATTAGCTGCATCACAGCAGTCATGGCATCAATGCTGTCAGATAATAATAATAATAATAATAATGCAATGATCACTGATGGTGTGGCTGGTTATTGATGGATGTACATGATAGGAATGTATCCCTGTGCTAATGTCCTAGTGAAGCATGTTAAATATTGTCTAGTGAATAAAAAAAAAGTTCTAAATCGTTAAACTGCATTGAAAACAATGTATTTCAACTCTAGACAAACAGTTATAGCAAACAGTACCTGAGATAAGGTTGTGATAACAAAGTTATCACAGTGTCCTCATTATGAAAGAGACTTGTGAATTATTAAAATATCGAGAAAGGGTAAGGCCAGATGCACATGACCGTATGGGGGACATATGGCCCTGTACCGCTCCGTACATGGGAAAAAGATAGGACATGTCTTATCTTTCCCCGTGTTATGGCCCAAACGCCATGCATTGCTATGGAGAGGGGTTACCCCTTCCTCCTCTCCATGGCGGGCATACGTACGTGTGCATGTGGCCTTACAGTGTAGGTTTAGCCCCACTAAAATATGATGCATCACTGATTTCTTGTACACACTAACGTTTCCAGTCTGTTGCCAAGCCTCCTGACTGATTACAATGACATTAACCCTTTATCTTATTAGTGTAGATATTAGCAGAGCACAGTACTGGGATGTTTTATTTTAATGTCTATGCGGAGAACAAAAAAAATACTGTTCATTTGGGGGTTCAGTTCTGTTTATTGCGACCTGGGTAAAACTTTTAAATGATGTAAAAAGTCGGTGCACAGTTAAATAGGTCATCTCTCCCTTCCCTTTATAATGAATGGAAATCCTTTGGTAGTATCAAGTGACCCTGGAAACTGTCCCCGAAAAAGAAAATGTAAAAATGTCACATGTCGGATTACATGGGTGGAGTTAGCAATCTGTTGGTAGGTAGAATATAAAAATGGTGTCCTTGTACATTAACCGAGTAAATGTGACTAAAACACAATTTTATACATGGAGTTTGTCAGTGGTTCATCATGTTATTGTATTTTTATACTTTTTTCATCATTGTTAATAGATTTTCTTATGTCTTTTTTGTTATAATTCTTTTTTTGGTTCTTGCACAATTGTATGTCATTATTTATTGAACAAAGCGAATTGAATTTATTGCAACAAAGCGTGAAATATTAAGTACACTTCCATATGATTTAAAGGAAATCCTTCACCATGATTTACCTACCTGAACTTACTGCTGTATTATGTAGAGCCATATCTGCACATGCCACCCATACCATTCTTTTTATTGTCCAGTTGCTCCTTCCATGCCAAATCTTCATTTTACAAACATGCAATGAATATGCTCCAAATCTGTCTGGACCCAGGAATGATATAGCTGAAGGAGTAAGGTTGATTGTGGAAACTTCAGCATAATTTTCATAATTCTAAATTTAAAGCACAACTCAATATTTTTTTCACAAATCAAGCCCTTGGGGTGTAGGACAACATTTGTTATTATCTTGAATACCTGTGCCCAGCAGTTTGTTTTCTATCCTCCTAAGTTTAGCCTATTCCTTCGGTAGCAGTCTCCCCTAGCTGTGCTGATACATTATACTCAACAGGGAGCTGTGCTCATATAGCACAGACTGTACACTTCATGTAACTGTTTCACTACTGCTTTCTAATACTGGCTCTATGTAATGAAACCTCCAGGATAGTCATTGTATGTAGACTATGCAGTGTTCAGTGGATGTACTTGTAGGAATCTCACTGGATTTACTGAAAAATTATTTAGTCGGGGAAAACAAGGCACTATAGGAACTACGGGCACCCTAAATCTTATTACATTAGGGTAGATACAGGAAGCAGTCAGTTTTTGTCCACTACATTGCTGTTGAGCACAACTTCTGACTATATAACTACTATACTGACTATAACTATGTAAAGAAATGGGTAAGAAGAACCATTTGGACTATGTTCTGTTTGTTTTTAAAGTGGGAATTATCAATTTGGTCAAAATCCTTATGAAATTAGAGTTGCACTTTAACTTTTGGCGTGCAAGGAACAAATGGAAAATTTAAACAAAAGCATGGGTAGCATTTGTGGGCAGAGCCCTATGTAATATATTTAGTTTGGGCAGGTAAATGACTAGATGACTATGAGTGAAACCAAAGTTACCGTTCCGGTGCGTCCCGCTTGACCCGGATATATTGCCAGATTGGCAGTCGAACAGCCAATATGTCAAATTAATGCCCCTAACATCTAGCCATGGCTATTGTTGGCAAGGGGTGTCCCTCCAAGGCCAATCACAGACATGGCTAAGTAGCTTGGGCGTCAATTTGCCATATTGGCTGTTCGTCCGGTAATATGTCTGGGTCAAGCAGTACGCACCTGAACCTGAATGGACACTCTGGTCTGCTCTTCTCAAGTGATGACTAATTCCTATTAACCCTTTCTTTGCCAGGCATTTCTGGAAATGTTCTTGTGTTACTGGCCAGAGCAATTTTTACAATTTTGACATGCACAGATAAAAATGGAATTACAACATAATGAGTTTTTCCTAACCCAATAAATATATTTTCTAAAAGCAAACATTGTCCCATTTTCAAAAGTGCAATAAGGAGTTTAGACAGGCATCTTCGTGTAATTATGACTTAAAATGTGACATTTTACTTAAATTGATTGAAAAAAATAATTCATTTTACTCCTCCTAAATGTAGTAGATGAAGATGTGTACAGTTCATAGATACAAATGAATAGGGAAGACACAATTTTACGGATTCAGAATAGGATAAGGAGGTCCTTCCCACACCTCCACCACACATACAGACTATTAGATATCCACAAAAGCACTATATGTGATGCAAAATATCTTTCAGGCACATTCCAAAAACTGATACTGTGCATGAATGTAAAGTCTATTAGTAGTCTTTCAAAAGTCCATTGGATTGTACAGCAATGCTCTACAATCTCCAAACATTTAGCAGAGACCGCTACGTTATGGGGGTCCTGCTCCAGTTCATAGATACCTAATGGTCACATGTTCACATGAATAGATTCTCATGAAATCACTGAAACTAATCAAAAATAACCTCACAAGGTGCAAGCCTACTGCTTGGCACCACAAAAAACTCAGTTCACAACTGCCTTGGCTCCACAGGCCTTTGGCATGTCCTGTCTCTTCCCAAAGAAAAAAGCCATGCAAAATTTGGTTGTAATTCACAAATGTGTTAAAAAATATGTAACACAAAGTAAAAAGCGCTCCTTTCCTGTCAAAATAGTTAGATTTATTTTCAGAAAGCTCAGCCTACCATGTATAAAAATATAACTTTACAATTAATACACACAACCACCTTAATTCAATTTTGCAACAAACTGTCATAAAAAAAAATAACATAAAAATCTTAAATTTCCAGTATACCGTATATACTCGAGTATAAGCCGAGTTTTTCAGCACAATTTTTGTGCTGAAAAATCCCCACTCGGCTTATACTGGGGTATATAAAAAAATAAAAATAAACTTGGTACTCACCATTCCGACGGCCCGGGCAGCTCCTCTTCATCTTCATGTGCGAGGCAGGTCCACGGCAGCTCTGTGGTCAGCGCCTCTTCTTTCTTTAAGCCGGTGCCAAGTCCACGACAGCTCCATGCGCACAGCCCGGCCGGCACACTCTGTGATGTCAGCAGCGGCTGACAACATAGTTGTGCGCCAGCCGGGCCGCGGGCATGGAGCCATCGCGGACCTGCAGCCAGCATGAAGAAAGAAGAGGCGCAGCCATGGAGCTGTCGCGGACCTGCAGTATGAAGATGAAGAGAAGCTGTCCGGGCCGTCAGAATGGTGAGTACTGAATTAATCTTCTACTGGGGGCTGGCAGGCTATCTTCTAATGGGCAGGCTATATACTGGGGCTGTGACCAATGCATTTCCCACCCTTGGCTTATACTCGAGTCAATAGGTTTTTCCTCTCTTTTTTTGTTAAAATTAGGGGTCTCGGGTGTACAGTTCATAGATACAAATGAATAGGGAAGACACAATTTTACGGATTCAGAATAGGATAAGGAGGTCCTTCCCACACCTCCACCACACATACAGACTATTAGATATCCACAAAAGCACTATATGTGATGCAAAATATCTTTCAGGCACATTCCAAAAACTGATACTGTGCATGAATGTAAAGTCTATTAGTAGTCTTTCAAAAGTCCATTGGATTGTACAGCAATGCTCTACAATCTCCAAACATTTAGCAGAGACCGCTACGTTATGGGGGTCCTGCTCCAGTTCATAGATACCTAATGGTCACATGTTCACATGAATAGATTCTCATGAAATCACTGAAACTAATCAAAAATAACCTCACAAGGTGCAAGCCTACTGCTTGGCACCACAAAAAACTCAGTTCACAACTGCCTTGGCTCCACAGGCCTTTGGCATGTCCTGTCTCTTCCCAAAGAAAAAAGCCATGCAAAATTTGGTTGTAATTCACAAATGTGTTAAAAAATATGTAACACAAAGTAAAAAGCGCTCCTTTCCTGTCAAAATAGTTAGATTTATTTTCAGAAAGCTCAGCCTACCATGTATAAAAATATAACTTTACAATTAATACACACAACCACCTTAATTCAATTTTGCAACAAACTGTCATAAAAAAAAATAACATAAAAATCTTAAATTTCCAGTATACCGTATATACTCGAGTATAAGCCGAGTTTTTCAGCACAATTTTTGTGCTGAAAAATCCCCACTCGGCTTATACTGGGGTATATAAAAAAATAAAAATAAACTTGGTACTCACCATTCCGACGGCCCGGGCAGCTCCTCTTCATCTTCATGTGCGAGGCAGGTCCACGGCAGCTCTGTGGTCAGCGCCTCTTCTTTCTTTAAGCCGGTGCCAAGTCCACGACAGCTCCATGCGCACAGCCCGGCCGGCACACTCTGTGATGTCAGCAGCGGCTGACAACATAGTTGTGCGCCAGCCGGGCCGCGGGCATGGAGCCATCGTGGACCTGCAGCCAGCATGAAGAAAGAAGAGGCGCAGCCATGGAGCTGTCGCGGACCTGCAGTATGAAGATGAAGAGAAGCTGTCCGGGCCGTCAGAATGGTGAGTACTGAATTAATCTTCTACTGGGGGCTGGCAGGCTATCTTCTAATGGGCAGGCTATATACTGGGGCTGTGACCAATGCATTTCCCACCCTTGGCTTATACTCGAGTCAATAGGTTTTTCCTCTCTTTTTTTGTTAAAATTAGGGGTCTCGGGTATATACGGTATTTACAAATCCAAAATACTTACAAAAAGAAATGTACTTTCTTATTAATGGTAAGTTGTGAGGAGTTCATACATGCTCAACATGTGTATATTCACCATAATATGCAGCAAAGGGAACACTAAATCTGCGATGGTGCCAAGCCATTTTTGCAGAAAATAGCAGCATCGAGTATCACACAGATATATTATTTTACACTCCCTACACAACTATAGCCCAATTATATATGCATAAACTTAAGTAACAAGGTCACTATTGTGGTTGTAATGCAGTACACTAACAGAGCCTCCCTCATAAGAATTTGAGTTAGAAATCCATAACGTAAGTAAAATATTTGTGTGTCCCCCCTCTGGCAGGACCCACTCTTCTTTAAGCTTCCTTTGCCCTTATTTTTAAGAAAAAAAAGCTTTAAAAATTTGGCAAATGAGCCGTAGGGGCTCCAGGCTCCATTAACACCTATGGAGCCCTGACCCCTCAGGCTAATTTTCATAATTTTAAAAGCCTGAAGACAAGACTGTTCCTCACTTTATACCTCCTTTTTAAAAGCATATGTTTTGGCAGATGCTAGTATGATGCTTTTCAGGCATGTGTAGACATTGGGGCAGATTTATCAAGTGTCTGAAAGTCCGAATATTTCTAGTTGCCCATGACAACCAATCACAGCTCCCCTTTAAAATATTCATGAGCATTGGTAAAATGAAAGCTGAGCTGTGACTGGTTGCCATGGGCAACTAAAAATATTCTGACTTTCAGACACTTAATAAATCTGACCCACTGTCTCAAGCAAGAAAGACTTCAGCACTGATCTTAGAGAAGGAACTATTGTGGCCCAGAAATTTATAACGGGTTATAAGGCATTTTCCTATAAATTTGAAATCTATCATTCTATAGTGAGAAATTTTATTCACAAATGGAAATCATTCAAGACAGTGTCACCAGAATTATTTGTACCAGAAAATTTGCTCCAATTGCAGGAGCTTTATCTGAGATTCTGCAGGCTTCAGCATGTTGCACACCTCATACCATCTGTAACGCATGGTGGTGGTAGCTTGATGATTGGAATATTGACGATATAAGGTGACTACCTAGGGTGCAAATGTTGTCACCGCCATGTCCCTGATGCACAGAGAAGCTCATTTGTATCAAGGTATTTGTGGAAAAGCTTATAAAGTTCCCTGTAACATGCTAGTTCTACTAGGGTGATTTGAGGGCTAGCATACTCCCTTTAATTTATTTGTTATATCTAAATGATATAAGCGCACATGGTGAGTAATATAGCGTCACATTTATCTGCATTAAAAAATGTTCCAAGTGGAATTAATGCATCAATTTCCTATTAAAAGCAGCCGTGAGCAGGAAAGCCATTTCATGTTAGAGGTCACAATGGATTGGCTGGAGCTACTATTCACTTCATTTCATCCCTCACCTTCTTTGCATAAAAATCCAATTCCAGCCCTGTAATTGCACAAGGAATGGAATGACCTTGACATTTGAGAACTTCGCCTTTTCTGTTATAAGTTGAAACTTGTTAGAACAGATTTCAATGTTGATTTTTATAGTTTAGTGCTATGACTAATGATTAATTTGATAGCAATTCCGAGGAGAAGCCTTGGAGTGATGACATAATTGAATAATACACCAAAAAAACTAAAATAGCAATTTCTTGTGTATATTAGACTTCAGTACACTAAGATGACCTCACACATACCAGGCTTTTCTCTAGGTTTGTGTAGATGACATGCTTCTTTATCTGTCAGATGTACAGGTTATGGATTTCATAAAACATGTTGGAGATATATCAGGTCTTCGAATTAACCGGGTTAAGTCTGTGATACTTACTCTTGCTGCATTGCCTCCTTACTCCCCCAGTCCATGACAACGCCTTGTGTTTTGTTCAGAAATATAAGTATTTGGGGATTATGATATATCCTCCCCCCAAGGAGCATGTTGTATACAATTTAGCACCACTGTTGGAGTGTCAGGGTACATTCATACAGCCATATGCGGCATACAGCTGTGTGGTGGAGAGGAGGTGGAGCAAAAAAAACCTGCAGAGCGGCCGAAGACAGCGGTAAAGATAGAGCATGCTCTATCTTTTCTCTGTGTACCGCCGCGGTGCCGCCATTGCCGTATATGCATCCTCCCAGATGGCCATGTGAATGAGGCCTCACAGAGATAAAACAAATTCATGGTGCTGCCTCCCACTGTCCATGGTCAAAAGGGGTAACCTTGTAAAAATGTTAATGATGTCACATGTTCTATATCCTGCACAGTACCCCTTTTTGCTTGATTTTTTTCAATTCCTGATTTGCTTCATGGAGTCTTGGACTAACTTTACTGGGGTCTGTACTGCTCATTTCCTGCCTAGTTGGGTCTGGAGGGTGGTGTTGGGGTTTTCAGCCTGGGTTTTCTGCCTGTCTCTCACTGTACTTTTTTGTGTATGAAAAATTGTTAATACATATTACATGATTAAAAAAATCAGAAAAGGCCTGCTCAGGGCAGTGTCCCCCTCTATTTGCAAAGGTTGGAATTCACAAGGAGAAACTCCACAGGATTCAAAACCTGCAGCATAAAACCTTGCAAAAGTTAAGCTCTTGTCACAGTAAAATCTCTTCATTTTAAAAAAACCTACCATTTGATGCATTATGAAGCAAACATACCTTGAGAATGCTGTAGCTACACTGATTCAGGTTCATATCTTGGTTAATCCCTGAGCTGAGTGGTTTTGCTGAAAAAACAATTATAACATTCGGGACCTTGGGAAACCTGAGTCAGGCTGACTGATGCATTACACACGAGTTTGAAATTACAAATGGAGGTTAGTCAAGCATGATTAATCAACCTGAGCGGGATCACGCATACACAGCAGCTGGGGGATGGTGCAGCAATTGATTATTCTGTCTCCAGGCACAAGCCAGATTACATCATCCTCTCATGCTAGGACAAGCGCTGAAAGAGCCACAGAAGCGAGACAGCTTCATTATCATAATGTTATATCTGTTTTATCAGCAAAACCACTTAGCTCAGGGATGAACCAAGATATGATCCTACATCAGTGTAGCTACAGCATTCTCAAGGTATATTTGCTTCATAATGCATCAAATCAAATGGTAGGTTTCCTTTGAGTATCCGAAACTAGCTGGTGGCAGGATAACCAATCCTGCAGCCAATCTGTTATCGTGTGCAGATACAAAGTGTTGTTTTGAATTTCAAATTCTGTTATTGGTGCTACTTTAGTATGTTATTAGAAGCAGCAGGACTGTGAAAAGTGCAGTTATCAGGTCTTCAACTCCTGTGCGTTCTCTAAGTAGGTCTTTCATTCCCTAGGGCTCCTCTCACTGCTATTCTCACTGAGAAGCTCCACAGCTCCTTCCCTCTGACTGCTCTAGCAGGATAATGGTTGAATTACCATAGCAGTCACTCAGAGGATAGGGGAAGGGTTATTAGTAGAGATGAGCGAGCATACTCGTCCGAGCTTGATGCCCGTTCAAGCATTAGCATACTCGCAACTGCTCGTTGCTCGGACGAGTATTTCGCCAGCTAGAGAAAATGGCATCTCCCGGTGTTTAGATTTTTGGCTGCCAGAAACAGAGCCAATCACAAGCCAGGAGACTCTGCAGTACACCCAGCATCACGTGGTACACTTACATGTCGATAGCAGTGGTTGGCTGGCCAGATCAGGTGACCCTGGAATATACTAGTCCCTTCCTGCGCTGCTCGGATCATTCTCTATCTGGATGCCGTTAGGGATAGAGCTGCTGGTCAGGGAAAGCATTAGGGTGTTCTATTAGATTACTGTTAGGCAGGAGTGAGTTTACAAGAACCCAACAGCCCTTGTTAGGGCTACATTAGCGTTTTTCAAAAGTTAAAGTGACAGTCACAGCACAAAATCCTTTTGTATGCTGTCAGTGTTGGTTAGAAACTAGCCATAGCAATCATCTTCTGAGGTTGCTGTCTAATTTTTTCTGCATGTTATGTTCTATAAAACAAAAAAAAATTACCAAAAATTTTTTACAGTTTATATATATTTGACTTCAATGGGGTTTGTTATTCAAAACGAGCACTCTAACATCGGAAAAAGTTCGACTCGAGTAACGAGCACTCGAGCATTTTAGTGCTTGCTCATCTCTAGCTATTAGCAGTTCAGTGTATAAAGTTGTTAATACTAAAAGTGCAACACCACTGCCAATGCAGTGCATTACAAAACCAAACTCCCCACAAACTCCCTTGAAATAGGAATCTTTGAACCTGATCAACTCAGGGAGACCTCCACTGTCTATAAATGGTAATGCAGCTGTACAATATATGCATGAGAAGGTGTTAATTATTGTAACCAATCAAATGCATTGTTCTTGTCCTATTGTACAAAGATGCTGGTTGGATGCTAAGCCTTGCCACCTCTGAAGGGGAGTTGATAAAACCCCTTGTATAGGAAAGTTTTGGGTCTTTTTCCTGAGTTCTCTCCAAAGAGCTCCGCACTCCTCACCATCAGGCCTCTGCAGCTCTGAGCTATATACAAGAGCCTACATTATCCTGCTGGCGAAGCAGCCACTTATCTCTAGCCTGAGGTTTCCTGTACCCAGCTTTGAGCAACCTCTGCCGAACACCATCCAACCAGCCACCATGAACCAGTTGAATTGTTCCCTATGTGGCCGTTGCCATGTTCCAGAATAAACAAACTGAGTTTTATGGTTGACATCCCTTATATCCGAGTGATCCCTGTGTAAAGTTGTTAACATGAAGGGCACCCAATTTACCTACACCCACATCGGGGTAGCCCCAGGGAGAACTATCCTACACCTGGAACCTCTCCCTCCTTTCTTGCGAATCCACCTGTCAGTTACCTGCCAGTTGCAGACGAGGCCTGTTCTTCTGGTACCCAGCACCCTGACCCAGACGAGTGCTAGGCCTCACACAGCCAGCCACTCCGGTAACAAAAGAAGTCCAGCTGCCCCCAACCCAAAAAGGCTAGGTGGTGATGTTGCAAAAGACCTACACAGTCCTGCTGCAACTAACAACAAGCACATAAATGTATGGTTACACGGCTTTCCATCACCTCTACACAACAATTTCAAAACTGCTAATGGTTTTCATTTAACCTCTTGTCGTTGGAGCCATTTTCTTTACTTGGAAGCTTTACATGTTCTTGTCCAATAATAGTAACCCCACAAGTGGCTTTCTTGACTCTACCCGACTGATGGCCCAATTTAAACAAAATTCTGTGGAAGACCACTTACAGAGCAGCTCAAACTGGATAAGTTGAGAAATCACTGATTTTAGTTCATGCAATCATATGAAGCCTAAATGAAATAAAGAGGAAGATGTTTGTGTGTGAGTGTTGTGAACAGTTATTACCATATTAAATACTTCCTTCTGCTTTATTTTAAATAGGAAGTATACTTTGAGAAATCCCATGTAGTCCAAGTTTTCATATCCTAGGAGAAGCATATTAACAGAGCTGAGAAATCCTGTCCGGACATCCATTGTACTAGGCAGTGGCTTAGTGGGGCAGTTGATGCTGGTATAATCTACTGTATTCCAAGTACTGTAACTTACAGGGGAAGCCACTTTGTGTCAAGACATTTTCTTGAAGTAAAAAAGCAGCTTTACAAGACATATACATGAGACTTGTTTGGGCCAGATCATGAGATACAAGTATGTCAGTCCTATGTCTATATATGCTGTACATTTCTGGTTAGCTATTAGTGCTAATACCATACTGTGTGTCACTGCCAAGTAGTGCACAGATCAATGCCAGCACTGGTGGGGCTAATGATAGATATCTGTGGGAGCTGGAACGCTTGTTATTTATGAAAGGAGTGTCACTTAAGTATTTTATTCCATACTTCACACCCTACAATACAATCTGATAATGGATTGCTACCTAGCAATTGCCTGACCATGCTTTATCATATGATTGAAATTCCAATATGACAGTAGAGAAATGAATAGACTTAGAGTTCCCGGGTAGTTTTAGCACTCAATATGCTAATTAGACTCCCTACTGTCAAATAGGTGGCCCTGGACTCAAGCAGGCAGCCTGACTCCGCCCATCTGACACTAGGGATGTGAAAAAAAATAATATACATTGCTGTATAATGGCAGCCACATAAAGCAAATTGCAGTGTCCACACATAACAGTATTGTATGATGGGAATGGGAATATACATTACATGCGATAATATAATAATAGATAATAGTGCCTGCAGAGTACTTGCTTTATCTCTCTGATTATTTTTAGGGCCACTGGACCCCATGTATGCTGTTTGATCTACAAAGCACTCTAGTTCATTGCTTCCGATATTGATTGTTCCAGAACAAAGTTCTGATTCTTCTGTACTCTGGGTTATTTGAGCAGCGCAGGCCTGGCTGTCCTGCTTTTAGCTTGCTTGCTGTTGCATGGTGTATTTTCAGTGCTGTTTGTTTTTGGTAACTGAACTGTTATGACATTGACCTCTGGAACATGGCAACCAGCCAGTAGTAGCTCTGCTACATACAAATATATTTAGTCTAGTAGAAAGAAAGTGGATTTTTGTTGTTTCTGAAGAAGATCAGATGCATTATCATTAGAATCCCGTTGTCAACAAGTCACAACAGTTTACATTTTTCCATTTTTTCATTTTACACAAGGTGTGTCTGGAAATGGGCTCACCGTACCGTAATTGTGCTCACCATACCATTCCACACCAGCCTCTTTCTTAGGCCATATTTACGGCAATGCTGAATTATTTTTGCTAATGCTCCCACTGGGCTCCTGGCGGCCTTACCAGTACCCCTCCATTCTGAAGATTCACTGGCTGTTACACTGTGTAAGGAGCACATCCCCCTCCCACTGTGTGCTTATACTTCCTGTGCTGCAATGAGATTACATGTGCCATTATTTTCAATGGAGAGAGGAGTGGTTACCCATCCTCCTCCCTAGTCCGGCTCACGTATGCTGGCTACGGCCAAGCGGAAAAACATTCGTGTAAATGCAGCCTTATGTAGAGCAGTATGAATCAGTTTTCAAAGTCAAGTGAACATTGCTTCAGTTTTTGTTTTCTGTTGTTGGAAACCAGTACATTTCCATGTAAATACATAAAACATCAGGTCATTCTCTGTTCCACTTTATTACTGAAGCAGGCACCACTCAGGGCAGAAGCAATTCTACTGAGGAGACTGATGCCTGCAGTTATCATATGTGCCTCCAGCATTAAAAGTGTGGAACAGCAAATGCAGTCATGACATAAAAAGACACGGGTTCCACTGAACATGGTTGTGGGACGCTGTTCTCTCTTAAAGGAAGTCTACCTTCAAAATCAAGCATAATAAACCAGGGACACTTACTCAATGACTATGGTAATCTTATATTTTTAATCCTTGGTCGCCTTCATTCTAAAATCAACTTTTACAATTATGCTAATGAGCCCACTGGGCTCCCGGTGGCCTTACCAGAACCCCTCCATGCTGAAGATTCCCAGGCTGTTACACTGTGTAAGGAGCACATCCCCCTCCCACTGTGTGCTTATACTTACTACCTATGCTGCAGTGAGATTATATGAAGAAGATAGAGGGGAGACCGTGTAACCAGTGATACCAGAGAACTGAGAGGCTCTGGTATAATTTTAACCGTTTATTTTTGAAGGAAGGAGGCCACAGATCAGATATATAAGAAGATTACCACAGTCATGGTGCCTGGATCATTGAGGAAGTGTTTCTGCCTTGATTTTGATGGTATATTCCCTTTAAAGAGGACCTGTCACCTGTAAAAGCTGCACCAAAGTAAGCAGCTCCTAGTGCTACAACAGACGCAGCAGTGTTACACTGCTAGCGTTATCGAAAACCTATTTAATGTTGATGTCTTGTTATTGTAATTGATTTTGTTTGGGTGGAGATCCCTATCATTTTTTACAATTTGACAGGATAATGATGTACTGTATAGCTGGCCTAATGGACATGTCCTGTTACCAGGTCAATCGATGGATGTCTATTACAAATTGTTGTTTAATTTATGTGACGTTAATATGAATTTTATCCATCTGCTCAATATATGGTAAAGATGATCATGCCCCCTTTGTTGTCCAACAGTAGATGTAGATAATACAGCATGTCCACGTGGATACCATTAACTTGTGCTTCTGCATTATCCAGAAACATCTTTATCTGTATACAGGAACAAATGGCAAAAGTGAAGCACACTTACTGCCACTACTATATTGTACTGTAGAAAATCAGTCTAATGACTGAAGAAGGATTATGTCTTTATAGCCATATACATGGTCTTGTTAACCAGAACCTACTGTATACTTGCCAATGTTGCAAAATGTGGTCTATATATATTCAGTGACCCAGTGTCAAACCTTGCTATGCAAAGAAGCCACAATCTGACTGTACATATTAATATATGAATTTATAACAGTGACTCTCTTGAATTGCAGGTTACAATTGGACAACTGTACACCACTGACAAACTGATCATCGAATCTTCAGGGAACCAGTAATATCTCCATCACACACCGTTTTCCAATATGCTTGTATTTACAAAATGATATGAAAATCTTTCCTACATACATTTTTAAAAAAAAAGGCTATTAACTATATGACCAATGTATGTATTTTATTTATTGGAAGGTTCAAGGCTTCAGCGTAAAAGAGTAAATCAACTGTATTTAATCTGAACCATCTCTTATATTCTAACCAGAAACCATAAGCGACCATTGTAAAAGCTTGCCATAGCAATATGCCATAAAATCTTTTGTAATGGTACGGTGTGATTAAACAAATGAACTGTAGCTTTATGTAAATGTCTGTCTCTTCTGGAAATGAAATAAATTCATAGTCAAAAATCGCATCATAAATTTGTTGCAATCTTTATTATATCAATAACAAAAAATGAATGAGGAAGTAACAACTATCAATAAAGGAAGGTCATGCATCCAACATGTAAGTATAGATAAAAAAAAGAGGTGCAATAGGCAAGAAATCATAAAAGCTAAAATCTTTATTAATCAAGTAAAGGAATTATTATTAAAAACAATTAAAAAAATAAACAAAACAAGGTTGTATATAAAAAGCCCCGGGGTTAGACAGGTATCCCCCAGCAACCCAGGAATCTATCATTATCAGTATATACTATATCAATACAAAGTGTGGAAGTCTAATGTCAGTAGTGGTGCTGGTTCTTGTATCACTTGTTTTCTGATATGGGATTGGCACAATTATTGATCATCTAATATTTTAACGCTCACGTCACTTTAAAAAGCAGGGGAAGTCTAGGTCAGAGTCACTTCTACCTGATAAATTTGATGCATTCATGTTAATAATAATTTTATAATTCCTCTATTTATATAGAGCACACAGATTACGCAGCGCTACACAGAGCTTGCCGTATCAGTCCCTGTCCCCATGGGGCTCACAATCTAATCTAATGTTTCTGCGCTCCTACATAACAGGAGTTACATCAGAGGTATATGGAGCATTTACCATAACTGCATAAACAATTATAGGCAGAATGTAGCATGTTTAAGGTACATTTTCTTTAATTATGAGCCACAGTTCAGAATGAGATTTCATTGTTGGGGGACACTGTGTATAAATTATTAATTTAGGTGCAGGAGTGTCATAAAGCCAGGCAGTATCTGGTGTGACCACCATTTGTCTCAAGCAGTGCAACACATCTATTTGAAATAGAGTTGATCAACACCTTTTCAGTAATCAGGTTGTCACACCCGTAAGGTAAATGGATTATCCCGAAAAAGGAGAAGTGGTCATATGTAGTGTAACTTCCATATTGTTTGTAAGCCAAGACTGGCTGCGGAATTGTCTATTATTAAGTGAAATATTTACAGAAACACACACCATATTGTTACAGAAATATATAAATTTACAGAAACGTGCATACCCAAAAACATTTTAACAGTACACTTCCAATGGGTAATAATCAGAAAATGTAGTCAAGTGATATGATACAAATACAGTACCACAGCTCCTCCTTATTAAAAAGCCAGTCACAGACACTGTCCCAGCTTATTTACACTGCATTACAGGGTATACACTTACAGGGTATTGCTTTATGCCATGCAATATACTTTTTTACAGGCCTGATATAACTACTTAGAGAGCTAGTGACTGATGGTACAGGTCAGGAATAGAAAAGACAGGGTTATCAAAGCCCACCACGAGTCTGAATGTAAGGGGGTGACACTGGCAATTTAGATAATTTAGACTGAGATACATATTGTAGTTTATCAGCAAGGCATTAGAACCCAGCAGCACAGCAAGAAATCAGTGTTAACCTAAGATTGGTTGAAACTGGGAGAGGAAAGATGAGGTACAGTTACCGTTAGGAGAGGGTAAGTTTAGGCCTGTAAGGAGACATTATTAGTTGGGATGAAGTACAGAGCAGATGCCACAGTAGAAAGCCTAAGTGTTCCTATGTCTAAACTTAGCCTCAATCTTAGGCTACATTCACACAGACGTATTCCCACGGCAAACGTTTGCCATGATGGATTGGAGCAGTGGTCACCCCTGCCCTCTTCATTGCCATGCATGGCGCACGGCGCTGTAACACGGGGAAAGATAGGATATGTCCTATCTTTTTCCTTGTACGTAGCAGTATACATCCCCCCCGACGGTTCTGTGAATACAGCCTTATGACAAGATATCAAAATCTGCATGTGTCTCCTGTCTGTGAGAAGAAGGCCTGGAGGGAATGTGAATTGAGAACTAAATTCTGGACTGCTTAAAGGGGCATTCTCATCTGGGACACGCATTTAATTTAATGCATCTGCCATGTACATACATTTCTTAAATTGGCAAAGATAACTATATTCAATAAACTATATTCACCCCCAGACGAAGGCTCATCCCGAGCCGAAACGTACGTCGGGGACACGGCCCTCTCTGGACAGTGGAACCCTTACACCAGAACGACTCGGTAAGAGCCTACATCCCTCTGTAACGAACATAGGTCAAATTATATATATCATCCATTAATAGCCATGTCACATGCATTTGGCCAGGCTCTTGCCCAGTTTCTCCTGTTTTTTTACATGGTACTCCTTTCTGTCCAGATCGGTCTACCCCTTTTTCTTTTTGTATTCCACCACTCACAATTTTACTGTACTTTTTAAGTGTAAAATGTTACCAATAAAGATTTATTTGTTTTATATGCATCTTATTAGTCGGTCCTTTTTTCTTTCCTCTTCTGGCTGAGGGGATACAGTTCCTTTCAATATTGTTTACCAAGGACCTTTATGACTAAGTGTGTTATTAGATAGGGTTACCGTACAGAGAGCCTCATATTTGGCCCCGGTTTATATTCTTAGGGATACCTTCATCTCCCCAAAATAAACCCTATTACCTGTATCCATCATTGTAATTCAATTATATTCAATAAAAGCCTACAAACTGCAAATAGCCAAGTAAACCAATAAAAATACAAAATATAACAAACCAAGCTGAAAAGACGGCGCAGTAGAAAATAGAGAAAAAAGTCCACAAGCACCAGAAGTCCAAAGAAAAAACAATTATTTTTCACCGCATCAACGTCCTTGCCAGCTTCACTTTGTATTCAAAGCAGAGATAATGCACAAATATTAATCCAGGTCACACAGTACCTTTCACACTGTCTCCAAAAAGGAGTTTAATAAGCGGCTGCTCATCTTCCCGGGTTGGTGTTTCGCCGGTTATAGTCGTAGGTGGAACACTCGGATAGCAGCTAGTTCCGGATACACAGGTCCGGTCTTCGGACTGGAAAACTGCACCTCCTTACTGTTGGTTCTGCTAGTCTCAGAGTGACCTCGGCTCCGTTCCCATGGAAAAAAAACAAGACGCAATAGTGCAACAGGTTATTATGAAACAGTTTAATCGATATACTTACAAAACATAAAGTTAAAAAGGCCTTCAATATTATAAAAACCCACGATCGGTCCTCCTTGCCCGACTCAGAGTTTCGCCTTCACAGATTTGAAGAAATGTAACTATTATTAAAAATATTTATTTGTTTGAAGATAATTTCCCCTGTAGCCACATGGTCCCTTAGAAAGCATTTATCTTTGGATGCAGCCACCCCATTCTTCCAGCAGTGGCCTAGCATGCACTTTGGAGATGCCTGACCACCTGGATTCAGTGGGACATGCAGTAACTTCCGGCCATTTTGCATGCAAAGACAATTTGCTTCTTTATACAATCAAGCAGTGATGGTCATATCCAAGGACAACTTCTCCATTTCTAAGGGACCATATGAAAACATCTTTGGGAAATTATCTTCACACAGGTATATGTTTTAATAACCTCTAGTTGAAGAAATGCATGTACATGACAGAGAAGGTATGAATGAGAAATCCCCAAGAATACCAAGAATTCATTTTGGGTATTTACTATATGTAAAGCCATAAAATAAAGTGTGCTCATCCATGAAAAGAACTACTTGTGGATGTATAGTATTTCATACCTCACCCCGTGTTACATGGCCCCTGGGCGTGGTTGAAACAAATATCTGTAGCCGAAGCAAAGACTTCTAGTCAAAGGCCAGGAAAAATTCTTGTCCCTTTATTAACTTGGCCTTTTTTTGTATTTGTGTTTCCATGTATGAATTGACTAGACAAAGGCTGGAATGGGATCCTTGTGAGCCGCTCCAACAGGACTAGTGACAGAGACCTGATGAAAGGTGTCCTTTAAAAAGCAACTTCCTGTCAAATTATTGTGGAGGAATTTACATATCAATAATGACAAGAATCTTGCTATAAAAGTCACCTCATGAATCAGAATTACACATTAAAGAGTGGCTTATGCAGAGTATATTCAGTTACATTTGCTTACAAGGACATTAACACAATTGTTTCATAATTTTCTTAGTAGTTTTAAATGAACAGAAAGTTTGGTAAAGATGGCCTGGTACAGTATTTGTAATTCACTTATGGAGAATTTAGGGCCTCAAAACATTATTTCTAATTATCACCTATGCTCCAAATTAATGTCTGATTGGAGGGGCTGCCTGTAATGACTAGTAGTTCTGGCTGCCTCTGGACATTGGAAGCTGTACAAGAGAAGGTGTTGAAACCAAGTTACTCCTGTCACTGTCTAAGTGACAGGGAGCAGAGCTCCAGTACACTGAAACAACTGCTATACAGTGGACTCTCATTCTCTTACATTTCTAGAATAAAGCTGGAGGCACATAAAACAATGGATCTTATTTTGACAGCTAAATATTGAATCGCTTTGGGTAGTAATGGGGAAGCTGGCATCTGCAATGCTTGAGATCCAGCAGAGGATTGTGGTGTCACTCAACTGGTCACCAGTCACTCAACTGGTACTCCCTACATTGTGTAGTACATTATAATTACATTTTCTAGTTTTTAATTGACCGCGCTTCCTTAAATACAATACGTATCCTTGTGATCGGTGGGGTCTCAGTAACTTGTTTGTCACTGGAGAACCCCTTTAAAATAATATTTAAATTGCATCTTAAAGAAGCTCACATACAATTTTGGATTTCCATCACATGGACAGATAGAGACTTGAGGGAGATTTATCAGGACTTGTATTCCATTTTATTTGGGGTGGGGCAGTAGCTTCCATCATATGACAGAGTATAACAAATTAAATCTGCTGCAATTATAGTATGAAATTTTCATGTCAGCATGAGGGACATGTAGAACCCATAATAAGTAGTTAGAGCATGACACTACACCCTACAGTCAGACCTTCACCAATTTATATAACTGCTTAAAAACGATGCTATTGGACTTCCATTATAGTTAAGGTGTTTTCTCATAAAACACATTTACAGTATTAGGCTGCATTGAGACGGCCATTGGGGGACCTATATATATGGCCGCAGTATATACGTCCCCCATTGGCCGGTAATGGGCACACGGGGCCGTACAGAACGGTACGGTGCAGCACACGTGCTATCTTTTCCTGTAACATGGCCCTGTGCGCCATAGATCTCTAAGGAGAGGGGCGAGCAGTGCTCACCCCCTCCTCCTCTCCCGTGCACCTACGCCTGCTCACCGTGCTACGGTGGGCAGGCACACGTGTGTGAATTCGCCCTTACCACTGGATATTCCATAAATATGTGATACATGCAGGTTCCGTCTCTGGGACCCGCATCGATCTCTAAAATGAAGCCGCTTTACATATCTCCCCGTGTCCATGCAGATTCTTTGTTGTAATCAGCATTACAACACATACATACACAACATGTGGAACTGATTCACTATCATAATGCTGATTCATTACAATGGGTATTCCATAAACCTTCCAAACACCATTGACCATCACCACTGAGAATTTGACCACTATCAGGTTATAATAACTGCATGAAATGGCATTGCAGCCTCATTTTACAAATGGGTATAGGTCAACTACAGAGACTCATATCTATCTGGCATTTCATGCATATCCAGAGGATGTTTTTTCCTGGGAAAACCTTTTAAAAAAAAAATGAATGCACCAATGGCACCATAATTGTAGGATTTACATATGACATGCAAAATTACAAGATACATATTTTACAGTGGTGTATCATAATATTCATTCATGTTGGTATTATCAGAAATATAATTGCAGTTTAATGCTGGACAGTGTGAATGCAAATAAAATAATAAATGTAATGATTATGTGTACACAATTATTGCCTTGTGAAGGCTGTCTTAGGTCATTGACCTCTGACAAGAATAGACATTGTACAACTTTGTGAATGACAGCTGTAGCTGGACTCTGCAAGACTTCCCCCATCACTAAAGACTATTTCTGTATTTAGTTACACATTCTAGCTTTATCATCAGTTTTATGTAAAGGACATATATGGCATCATGTGTTCTCTTATGTCATAAGTCACATGTTTATGTAGATTGTGAGGGGCAGTCCCAGGATTTCACTATATATAATAAAGTTTATTTGAATGCTCGGGGGGGGGGGGGAGGTGGATGGAGCACTAAGCAACAACGTGTCACCTGTCTCTGTCTCTACCCCCACCATCTCCTATGGGGGGATGATTCTCTCTGTATGTCTGTCAGTCTGTCTGTCTCACTCTCACACCCATAGATAACTTGCTGTAAGCCGCTGCAATGACAACAGCGTTAACCTAACATGTTTGTAGTGAACAGAAAGCACAATAAAGAGATCAGGTGCAGCAGTTCTAGTGCTTCTACATTCTGTACAGTCCAGGCTGCATTGTCTGCTCACATCAGCTAATCCAGCGATGTTGTTGTTTTATGGATTTTAAAGTTTTTTATGATCTGTTTAAATGTGTTTGAATTAATTCTTTTTTTTTTATCTTCAGCAGGATTAGATGGAGACCATTCAGTTGTTATTCCTGATAAAACTAACACTCATGCTTTGGAAAATGATTTCTATCAAGTTAGTATTGATGGAAGTGTCTAAGTATGACAAGTGGACTACAGAGGGGTGTACGTACTTCAGTAGTTTAAACTACTTCTAAGCTGATGGCTTTGCTGGACTTCTTCCAGTTTCTGAGGGATGTCTTATTGACCACTGCACTCAGCTTTTAAGGCCACTGTGTTTCCAACCCTTAACCAAGACCATATTCTTTGAACTCCTTTTAAGTGAAAATATGGTCTAGTAATCAATATGTCACAGACAAAACTTATTATACATTACTATATAATTATATAAATGGGAACACTTGTAAGTAAAAGTAAATAATTGCATCCGGAAATCCTGAAGAGGTCCGAGCAGGCTTGAGATGCAGGAACTGCACACTTTTTTCTCAATCTACAAGTGTGTCAACATTTAGAGGAGTTGTCCCACTGTAATAAAAAAATTTAGTTGCCAGGCTGGGGAGTGCTTTTAAAAAAAGAAACATGTACTCACCTCCATCATTGGAACCATGCCCCTGTATTTCTCTTTGCAGAAAGCATTTCCGCTGCTGAATTAGCATATGGTTAATTAACTCTTGCATGCCAGCAGCGGAAATGCTTTCTGCAATTGTAATTGTGTACTTTGGATTAATAATGTCTGGATTGCAGAAAGCATTTCCGCTGCTGGCATGCAAGAGTTAATTAACCATATGCTAATTCACCTGGTCACTTCCTTTTTAAGATGGCAGATCACAATGTTATTCAGATCATGAATAAGGACGAAAGCACACTAGTCCGAAACGCGTAGATCCTATTTTGGATGTTATGCAAGATGTGACCTTGCGTTTTTTAACATTTATACAATAAAAATCATTTATTTTTAAAGAAGAAATCGAGTGCTGGAATACCTTCGTTTTTTCAACTTGTACATAACTCAGTCATCCGACAGGACTGCTTATTCTGTGCACCAGGAGCTGGAGTGAAGTCGGACCTTGTCTACATTGAGAATGCAAACGTGAGTGAGCGGTCACTTTTTTTTTCTTGTTTCATTGTTTCCAATATTTCAAAATGTAAACTATATCACCGTGTTCAATAAACAGTTTAAAAAAAGTAGTAATCCACAAATCTTCCATAGTGTGGTCCTCCCTGGAAAATGTGCAGCCACTGGGAGACCTTTTCTTTTTAATGTCAGATTGGTGCGAGTTGAAGCATTGATGGAGTCTCTGGCCTGTAGCCCACAAAGGCCTGTGGTGGGATACTGTTCACACATAATAAGGTATAGCACTTGGAAGACTTACAGGAAAATGTCCCCTTGATCTTATGTACCTTCTGTGATTGTGGTACAAGCACATGGTCACCCATGTGGTTGTGCCAACATATTTTGCAGGCAGGGTGAGGTGCCATTTTCTCTAGACAAGTAGTTTTTCAGGTTTGGCAGTTACCAGAAAGAAAGGAGAGGAGGTACTGGGAATATTTCCTTTAGTCTTGGATCTTTACGAAGAACAGCTTGGATTATTCTGGAAATACGACGTAGGATCTCCAGTTGTGGTTTGTAGGTGACTACTAGGGGAACGCGGGCCTCTTTATATGTAAGAACGCTGTCTCTGCTGATGGCTGCTGCTTTGCTTATTTGATTGTCAGTCACTTTTGGTCTGTAGCCCAACTAGAGAAATTCAGATCTTGGCTCCAGAAGGTGTTTTTCCAGGTCTGTCTTGTCCTAGAAGATAGATGGTTGTATGGAGTGTATATAATGGATTGTCTTGTGAGTTTGGCGTGAAAGCTGTAATTTCTCAAGAAGGCTGTTCTGCCTGTTGGTTTGAGGTATATTGTTGTGGTTAAGTTGCTGTCTTTAATTTGTATGGTGGTATCCAGTAGGTGTATGTCCTTATCTGAAAAGCTTAAAAGGACATTACCACCAGGATCAAGACATTTAAACCAAGCACACTGACATACTGGTGTGTGCCCCCCCCTGGCAAAATCCACTTTTTTTGCTTCTTCTTATGCCCTTGTTTTTAAGAATACAAAGCTTAAACTATGCTTGAAAGCTTTAAAAATTATGCAAATGAGCCTGAGGGGCTCCAGGCTCCATTAAAACCTATGGCGCCTGGAGCCCCTTGGACTCATTTGCATAAGAAGCTAAAAGAAGAGCAGATACTGCCAAAGGGGGCACACATCAGCATGTACATGTGCTTGGCTTACAATCTTTGTGGTAGATTTCCTTTAATTTCAGATTGATGGTGGGGTGAAATTTGTTTTAACCTTCATGCAATTGAAGCAGTGCATCCTTGCCTGCAGTCCAGAGGATCAGAATATCATCAACGTAATGAAGGTACATCATGGGTTTTGTGGTGCATGTAGAAAGGTATGTACACTAACATTCCCTACAAAGATGGAATAGCAACATGTTGGGCACACATGGAGAAACATAACCTACTAATTTGTACTCACAGCTATTTCTCATTTGGAGAGGATATGTAGCTACAGTGTATGGGAACATCAATAGGCTCAAGGTGTGCACCACGACATGCAAATCTTCATAAATCACAAAACCCATGATCTACCTCTGTTACATTGATATTCTGATTATCTGGACTGCAGGCGAGTAGGCCATGCTTCAATTCAATGTTACAACAATTTACACATCATCAATCTGAAATTAAGCTATTCAGATAAGGAAATACACCTTTGGGATACCACCATACTAATTAAAGGTATCTGCTTAATCACAACATTATACCACAAACCAACAGACAGAACAACCTACCTGAAAAATGAGTTTCAACCCCAAACACACAAGACAATCCATTCTATACAGTCAGGCTACACGCTACAACTGTATCTGCTCAGACAAGACAGGCCTGGAAAATAATCACCTCCTGGAGCAAAGGTCTAAATTTCTAAATTTTAGCTACCAACCAAAAGTGCCCAACAATCAAATAAGCAAAGCATCAGACATTAACAGAGATAGATTTCTTACATATAAGGAGACTAAGGAGTGCCCCACAACTAGGGCTGTCACGCCTCACAGGTTTTTAGTCTCTTTATCATCATTCTGTCATAAATAAGATGTCTGTGTATAGATCATTCTGTTTTTTTAAGTTTTTTTAAATATACTTTGATGATCACTGTTTAGTGTGTATAAAATGCTGGAAATTTTCTGTTTCATGCATAACATTATGCCTGATGAAGAGAACTAGTATTCTCGAAAGCTCAATTCACTCTATTAGGAACGTATTTTGCTTTATGCAAATATGCCTTAGCAGCAATTTTACCTGTTTCGGTTAACATTTAAATTTTATTTCAGGGCTTCCTCATTGTACAGTATGCCTGTGTCACCTTGATGTTTTTGCGTGCCTTCAATGTGGTGTGTTTCCTGTGAATATTTGATTTAATAAAATGTATTCTTTACATTTTTCTATACCTGACTTTGTTGTTTTGTGTAGGTTTTATTATTGGAATTAACTTGAAGATAACTCAAGCGCTGACTCTTTAACAAGTTATCCAGAAATTAATATACTTTAATCAGTTTGTAAGTCGGGTGTTTTTTAGTAGGGGACCGCCTGTGTTAATGTTAACCTATTGATCAGAGCAACTCAGGATCCTCCTCCATAAACCCTCTAGGAGCACTAACTAAATTGAGCAGCATGCTAAGGAGAGGGGGCCGCCTCAGACCTCCTCCTCATGAATACGCTGCACCTCTGTAAGCTTGTCCAGCGTTCAGAGGGCTATGCACTGCAGTGTTTGCTAGCTTCTCGGTATGTTCCGATGTAACACTGCTATAACTGGGGTAGGGCTAGGGAGCTGCTAACTTTTGTAAGCAGCTCGTACAGCGATTACTCTGGGTGACAGGCCCTCTTTAATTGTGGGCTGCAGAGATGGGACCTGCATCTATCAGTTATCCATAACATATCCACATCCTAGATCAGTGATGGCAAACCTTTTAGACATTGAGTGCCCAAACTACAACCAAAACCCACATATTTTTCGCAAAGTGACGATGCGACAATTTAAGCAGTAACTTATTACTCCCTGCGCTGTCACATGTTTAAATTGTATAGGCATCTGAGGACACCAATACAGTAGAAAGAAGCAGTAGAAGTATGGATTATCATTGTAGCTTCCTTCTGGGGTCCTGGGCTGCCTGGGACTGTAAGAGGCCTCGAGTCCTGTCTGGCAAACTCTGTTGGGGTGATGGTGCAGGTGCCCATAGAGAGGGCTCTGAGTGCCACCTCTGGCACCCGTGCCATAGGTTCGCCACCACTGTCCTAGATGATTCATAAATACTCAAGAAAAGCCCGTAAAACCCTGAATCAAAAATATATCTTTAACTATAAAAAAAAAAACACAGCTCAAGCGAAACTGCTGAAAGATCTCAATTTATGCTGCAAAATCCCACCACAGCTCCCCGACGGAAAAGTAACAGCAGACCTATCCTTTACAAACCCAACCGAAGATAACTATAAGTGACATTTAGATGGGTGTGAGGTAAACTATAGGCATAAATATACTTGTAAAATGTCCAATTGTAGTAAAAAGAAGCAACATGCCTTCTATTCTGAATAATCAGAATAAGGCATGTCATTTATAATTCTAGCATTGTACCTCTGGAAAATCGGGTTCAAATGCCATTGTGTAAACTGACCAAGAGTGAAAAGGGTGTGCATTTCAAACATTTCTGCAAAGTCTTATTCAGCTACATTAGGCCTGGAGAAATCTGTGGCTTGCTCACTGGACAAACGCAGATGGTATATAGCAACTTTGCATGAGAAAAAAAACCTCAACCTCTTAACGCTCCATGGCGCTCAGTGAGCTAACTTCATAGAGACATGGAGGTTGCTGCATACTGCAGCAAACACCCAACACTAACACCCGTGAGTGATGCTAACAAAGATTGCGGGTGTTAGCTTTGAGTGCCACAGGCGGCATTTAAAGTATAGAGGCACCTTGGCGCTAGCATCTTTGTTTTAATAGTCGCTCCAAGTGACGTAGTAGAAAAAAAGGGAGCAATAAAACCTTAAAAGTTCAACTCACCCCCCCCTTTCCCTAGAACTGATATAAAAATAAAAAACTAAAAATAAACATGTAAGGTATAAATGCGTCCCAAAATGTCCAGTCTATCAAAATATAATAACCCTGTGACAGAAAATAGCGGCCAAATGTCTGCAACCCCACTTTTTTGCTATTTTTCAACAATTAACAGAAAAAAAAATTTACAAAGTGATCAAAAGGTTGTAGTCCTCAAAATGGTAGCAATTAATATGTCAGCTCATCGAATAAATAATGACACCCTACACAGCTCCATACACCAAATGATTAACGTCAGAAGAAGACGCAACTAAAAATTTTCGGACACAAGGTTTTGATATTTTAAAATGTATAAAACCTGTATATATTTCCCTGTGATTGTACCGAACAAAAGAATAAAAGTAAAGGTGTTATTTGGAGCACACTGTGAAAGTTGTAAAAACCAACGCCACAAGAAAAGCTTCAGCATTCTTCTCGCAGTACGGTACTGTGAAAAACACTACTAATGCCTGAAAAAGTATAGATCCTATCAGGAAGGGCTCCTGTCATTAACCAAATGTCCTTTAGAACATCAACACTGATGGGCACATTTATGTAACATGAGCCAAGAACATGAAATGAGATGATATGTCTGGTGGACATTTCAGTGAAGCTCAGACATAACATTTACCAATATATTGCAAGAGATAAAGTATTGTTACACAGCCATGCTATAGTCTTTAAAAAAAGACAAAATTCTAAAGTGACTTGGGCTCAAGAAGTAGTCTGAAATCAAGGGCTTAAACACAGACTCGCATCACATATACCATATATACTCCAGTATAAGCTGACCCGAGTAGAAGCCGAGGTACCCAATATGCTTGAGTATAAGCCGAGGGAGGGAAATGCATTGGTCACAGCCTCCAGTCAATATAAAGCTGACCAGCCCATATCCCCCAGTATATATCCTGCCAGCCCCTGCCCCACCCCCGAGTGTATAGCAGTATATAGCCTGATATCCCGTCCCCCCTGTAGTATATAGCCTGCTATCCCCTGCCCCCCCCCCCGTAGTATAAAGACTGCCAGCTCCTGCCCCCCCAGTATATAGCCTGCTACCCCCAGCCCTCCCCCAATATATAAGCAAAAAAGTGTCAGTGCTCTACTCCACACTAGGCTCCTATTCACATTCGATCATAAGGAGCAAGCAAGGAGCCTATTGTGGAGTAGATCACTGACACTTTCTTGCTTGCTCCTTATGACCGAATGTGAATAGGAGCCTATTGTGGAGTAGAGCACTGACACTTTTTTGCTTGTTCTGTCTTTTGGCTTTGGGGAGTGTGCCTAGTCAGTAGCTCCTCTGGATACATAAACTCTGTTTCTGGAACCAAAACGTTTCTTTTGAAGAATGTTTTGAACCCCCCAGTATATAGCCTGCCAGCCCCTGACCCCCCAGTATATAGCCTGCTGTCCCCTGCCCCCAAAATATGTAGCCTGCCAGTCCCTTCCCCCCAGTATATAGCCTGCCAGAATCCCAGGCCAAGCATGCTTGTGCGATTTAGCCCAAAATCTGCAATTTGGTTAATATGGCGAATTCACCATAGTTGTAACCCTAATGATCCACACACTCCTGTTCCCATATTGACTTTCTCCTTAAATTTGCCTGTAAAGACAATCATGCCTCATACTTCATTTATTCCATAAAAATTCCCAGTGAAAATCAAGGAACTAACATAACACTGTAGTGTTGTACCTGGTATTCATACATATAATACAGTAATACATTGGAAAATAACTAATAGCTATGTAATATTCAAACAAACAATCAGATACTAAGGTAATAGTAAAGGCAATCGCCAACTTAATAGAGGTATTCCCATGAAGACAAGTTTCTTATATGTACTCAGGATAACAAAATAACAGTCTCTAATTCACGGTTATTAATAGAAATGCAGCATTTCACAGATATAAGTCCAACTAATATCTGTGAGAACAGAGATGTAGCAGTGCTGACAGTGTAAATGTCTGTCAGCCTCGGTCTGTCATGACTCTGTTTAATTGGCATCTCATCACCTCTATGGGACACATTTACTAAGGGTCCGCACGGCGCATTTTCATCGGGTTTCCCTACTATTTCCGATTTGCAACGCATCTAAGTGGGGGTTTTGGCGCGATCGGATTTTGGCGCAATTGCGCCGACTTGCATGCAACACAAATCGGGGGCCGTGGCCAACCCGACTGATTCAGACGGGATTTACAAGTGCGGGATTTACAATTCAAATTGTGTCACAAGACAATGCACTGACATTCACCGGGAAGAAGAAGGTGAAGTCTGGCGGACCTCAGTGGGGAAGCGACACATGCAGGAAAATGGACGTATGATCTTTAAGAATCGCCCCAAACTTCATCCTCATCGGAGAACGCACCTCTCGGATCGCGACAGGACCGGGTAAGTAAATCTGATCCTGTGTGTCAGTGTGTAAGTACAAAGTCAGAAGCCAGATGAAAGTGTATATACACCTGTACCCTGATAATGTAACCACATTGTCACACCACAGCACTACAGGGATCATAATGAGTCTGCTTAGAGTCCCCACCCACATTCTGGAATTTTGCCCTGACAATCACTGAGTGATAGGAGCTAAAACAGCAATCAAACTAAGTAAAATAAGTAAGGGGTTAAATGATCTTTATTGTGTAAACATCACTAGGGGAGTGAGAGTTGAGAATTTTCTTTCTTGGGAAAACTCCTTTAAGGACACCCGACTTACAGACGACCATATTTACAGAAAGCCCTCTTCTGCCCTCTGTTACTTCTGGTGAAGCTCTCTGGATTCTTTACTTTAGTCCCAGACAGCAATCATCATCTGTAAGATGTCTGTAATGAAGCTTTATTGATAATCCTTGTCCCCATTACAGCACAAAATATTTGAAAATCCAACGGTCACGAAAAAAAAAAAAAAAAAAGTCTGGTGCTACAATCATAAAATATACGTGTTCCAACGTACAAAAAAAAATGTACGTCTATATTATGCACAGTATATTGACTGCTGCAGAACGCCATGTGTATAATACACTTCATTCTCAGCCTCACAGAGCATGGCCTTCATTGTCACAGTAAGCTTCATAAATCAAGGCACAAGTTACATTGTGCTGTGTGGGAAGGAGCAGAGAAGAGTCTCTACAAGACATGATTTAGTAATGAATTCTTGGCAGCTTTATGGAATACGGCATTGAGGACTGTAAATAGTTACTGTTGGCCAATCTTTGCTTTTTATATAAACACATAAAGTAAAACAAAAAGAAAACCAGCAAAAGTCTGTTATTTAGAGAAAACAAGGGCGAGATTGGTAAAGCTTGTGATATCAGACAGACACTGTGTGAGGTGCAGGCGAAGCCGGACTTTAATCATGTAAAAATAGGTAAGTGCAAAGATTTGAGAAATACTGTAAAGTGCATACAATGTGACGCCTCGGAGGACGACACATATATAAAAGGTGCAAAGCCTATTGTATACATCAGACAGGCCCAGAATACCAGTGATGGCCACCCCAACAAGCATTGTCTTACATCCTTGCCTTTAAGACACTGATCAGCACCTTGTCCCTGCAAACCTAAAACTTCTGTGATTGTTCTTATGCAGGAACAACGGATTGTATTAATTTATCATTTGTTCTAAACCAAGTTTACAAATACATCCTTGTGTTCTCCTAGAGACACTCTTCATTTATTCCTTATATCCATTCCTGGGAAGGCTGAGTGCCAACATATTTGGCCTGTACAGTGCCCCCATAGTTTGTCATCCAGTTTTTCCTACTCCTCTTCTGCAGGCTCACGATATAAGGGTCTAGAAAAGCTGGATGATAATCCCTGTATGAGCAGTAATGCAGGAGAGTGTCTGGCATCCCATATATTCACAGTAATCCTTCAACAATTTATCAGAAGACAATTTTACATTACTTTTCAAAATTATTTTGAGAAGGAGGCCATAGAGGATATACTTCATAACGCCCTATAGATAAGTGCCACCCATAGAAGCCTTCTCACACGATCCTCAAATACATGGCTATATTATGAGCAGATCTATATTATGTGCACAATTTCATTACCAAGTCTTAGAAGGTGCTTTCAGAGAAATAGTAGCAAAGAACCAAGCTGTGATATTACACAAGGTGAGCCCTTTACTGTCCCACTGTCCTCAGTATATATTGTGTCTGTGTCACCCACACAGAGGCATCAGATGTGAGAAGCCACAAGTCCCCTGAGCCGCTGCTATGTGTAGTAGATTTCACAACTCTGTGGAGTAAACAAGTTGCACATATTGCCTGGAAGCAGAGGGACATTTCTCCATCCCACAGTGTCTGATGTGGGTGAGGGGGATCCACCACAGGACCCAGTCATTGCAGGACCTAGAGAGGAGCATGCAGTGGACCTTTAACTCTTTCAGAACAATTGCTGGATGCTACCAGAGCTGAGGACCTCCACACTCCTCCTGCTCGGGGCTTGAGGGCTGGATGTCAGGTAGCCGGCTCTGTTCACAGCTCACAGTGTAGTTCACTCCTTGGTTGTTGTCCCAGATCTCTTGCCCATGGCCTGTAGTGCAGCATATGGCAAAGTGTATGAGAGAGGTAGAGGGTGGGTAACACAGACTAAAGTGGAAGCGCTGGGTGCCAGGGGCATTACATTGCTGTGCAGAAGATGCTGGGCAGTCCAGGAATGACAACCAGTCATTGAAAGTATACCGAACTTTAACCTGGGCATTCACCCCGGGGTCCTTCACCAAGATGTACCCACTGACCCCCCAGATGGAGGCAGATACCTGCTCCAGACAGAGGCTCTGCTCCTCCAGCCTGTCCAGGACTTCTGCTGGGATGGGGCACTGGGACATACACATCTCCTGCACAAGCTCTGGCTTTGGCACAGTCGGTGGGTAACTCTGCAGCCTGGCCAGCACAGCCTGGGGCACTAGGGGCTCATCAGAGGGCACAAAGTGCTTGACACTGGCGAGGCACAGACCAAGGGAGTCTGCAAACTGCACCTTCTTCTTCAATTTACAGCAACACATGAGAGAATCGTCCTCGTCCTCATCGGCCTCAGGGATGGAGTTCCATGGCAATGACCGGGCCCTCCTGCGGGGAGACTCCTCTGTGCTCAGGGGCTCCGGGTACTTGGCATCATGGAGGTGCAGATGGTTACTCCTATCCCTGTGGCCCCGGGCAGCGGGCACTTCTCTCTCCGCCAGGTGCAGGGCGCTCAGTTTCCTCAGTAGCTCCGGGGAGATGGGTACATTTGCCCCCTCAGCTCTCCCCTGGCACTGCCCACTAAGTGCTTCTTCCCGCTCCCAGTCATGGTCGTTCATGGTCGCAGTCCAGTCCTGAGGCAGCCCCGGGACCCGCTCAGCCTCCCCGCTGTGTGGTTGCTGGGGACTCGGTTCATACGCAGCAATGTTTTCCTCCGCGGAGGGCTCGGCCAGCGGGCGCAGAGCCGGTGTCTCCATGTGGGGCACGAACATTATAGCGCCGGGCGGTGAGAGGAGCGTCCCATGTCCCGCACGTCAGCTCTAGCGGAGGCGCTGCACAGCGAGGAGCAGTCGGTGTCTCCATCCCATCCCATCGCTATGCCGCCCCGGGTGTCCGTGCAGCGCAGCATATAGTGGACTCCGAAACTTCCTCTCAGCAACAGGCAGGAAGCGTCCTCCCTCCCCTCAGTGACGACGGCAGCAGCAGGCGCCTCCCCTCTGCCTTCACCTCACAGTGTTACAAGGAGCGACGCCCGGGCTCCACCTGTACATCAGCACACCTATGCAGCACTCTCATTATAACCTTCTACTGACACATAAAGGTGACTGCCCAGTCTGGTGCCGGCGTCCAATCTAAAGTACAATCAGAAATGTTATGTGCCCCCCTCAGTGCATCCCAGTGCACATTACAGTTTGCCATTCTGCACCCAGGGCCGATTCTAGCATATTTACTGCCTGAGGCGAAAACTAAAATGCTGCCTCCCCCCTCAGTAGCCTACTCCTATTCCACTGTGTGACTGACTACAGATTATGAGAGTCATTAGTGGCATCCAGGGCCAGATTAAGGGTCCCAGGGGTATGGAGCACTTAATTTAGGATGGGGCCCCCCAGCTCGGCACCCAACGCCGATACCACATAGTTATCCGGTTTCAAATATCAGCGCTATACTATTACCAGATAATGATACCTCAATACTGTCACCAATTAAAACTACCATAAAACCAATATTCCAAACAATTCCAAAAGATCCGTCTAAACTGTGACCCACAGCATTACCACAACATAAAGAAAATACCAACTTCCTGATAATGAACACAAGACTCTATACACAGACCAGGATTACCAATCATTTACCACATATAAACTCCATTTATTGATAAAACTTTACCGCCATATTGTTATAATACAAACACCACCCTGCAAGGTACAATTTCACTAATGACACCTCTGTACAAGGCCCAAATAATAACATTACATCCTGATTATCACCACTACATAATGACTGAATAATACTGCAATACTATATGATAACCTACACACAGACCAGTATGTACCACCATATAGTAGTAGATACCAGTCCTGTACAGAGGCTGCAGTGTCATCCAATGACTTACAGTTGACGTCCCCAATGTTGTCTCTTCCTTCCTGTTTGATCTTCCAGGAGACTTCTTCCAGCCACAATTCATCTCTGCTGGTTTATAAAACAGACATGATTGGCATCATCCTATATACACATATATCATATATACCCCTCATACCACAACTGTACACACTGTACCCCAACATATATATCCCTCACACCACAACTGATCACATTGTGCCCCCACATATCATATATATCCCTCACACCATAACTGACCACACTGTGCCCCCACGTATATCATATATATCCCTCACACCACAACTGACCACACTGTGCCCCCACATATCATATATATCCCTCACACCATAACTGACCACACTGTGCCCCCACATATATTATATATACCCCTCACACCACAACTGACCACATTGTACCCCCCATATATATCATATATACCCCTCACACCACAACTGACCACACTGTGCCCCCACATATCATATATACCCCTCACACCACAACTGATCACACTGTACCCCCCACATATATCATATATACCCCTCACACCACAACTGACCACACTGTACCCCCCACATATATCATATATACCCCTCACACCACAACTGATCACACTGTACCCACATATATCATATGTACCCCTCACACCACAACTGACCACACTGCCCACCACATATATCATATATACCCCTCACACCACAACTGACTACACTGTGCCCCCACATATATCATATATACCCCTCACACCACAACTGACCACACTGTACCCACATATATCATATATACCCCTCACACCACAACTGACCACACTGCCCCCACATATATCATATATACCCCTCACACCACAACTGACTACACTGTGCCCCCACATATATCATATATACCCCTCACACCACAACTGACTACACTGTGCCCCCACATATATCATATATACCCCTCACACCACAACTGACCACACTGTACCCCCACATATATCATATATACCCCTCACACCACAACTGACCACACTGTGCCCCCACATATATCATATATACCCCTCACACCACAACTGACCACACTGTGCCCCCACATATATCATATATACCCCTCACACCACAACTAATCACACTGTGCCCCCACATATATCATATATACCCCTCACACCACAACTCACCACACTGTGCCCCCACATATATCATATATACCCCTCACACCACAACTGACCACACTGTGCCCCCACATATATCATATATACCCCTCACACCACAACTGACCACACTGTGCCCCCACATATCATATTTATCCCTCACACCATAACTGACCACACTGTGCCCCCACATATATTATATATACCCCTCACACCACAACTGACCACATTGTACCCCCCATATATATCATATATACCTCCACACCACAGCTGACAACACTGTGCCCCCGCATATATCATATATACCCCTCACACCACAACTGACCACACTGTGCCCCCACATATATCATATATACCCCTCACACCACAACTGATCACACCGTACCCCCCACATATATCATATATACCCCTCACACCACAACTGACTACACTGTACCCCCCACATATATCATATATTCCCCTCACACCACAACTCACCACACTGTACCCACATATATCATATATACCCCTCACACCACAACTGACCACACTGCCCCCACATATATCATATATACCCCTCACACCACAACTGACTACACTGTGCCCCCACATATATCATATATACCCCTCACACCACAACTGACTACACTGTGCCCCCGCATATATCATATATACCCCTCACACCACAACTGACCACACTGTGCCCCCACATATATCATATATACCCCTCACACCACAACTGACTACACTGTGCCCCCACATATATCATATATACCCCTCACACCACAACTGACCACATTGTACCCCCACATATATCATATATACCCCTCACAGCACAACTGACCACACTGTGCCCCCACATATATCATAAATACCCCTCACACCACAACTGACCACACTGTGCCCCCACATATATCATATTTACCCCTCACACCACAACTGATCACACTGTGCCCCCACATATATCATATATACCCCTCACACCACAACTGACTACACTGTGCCCCCATATATCATATATACCCCTCACACCACAACTGACCACACTGTACCCCCACATATATCATATATACCCCTCACAGCACAACTGACCACACTGTGCCCCCACATATATCATATATACCCCTCACACCACAGCTGACCACACTGTGCCCCCACATATATCATATATACCCCTCACACCACAACTGACCACACTGTACCCCCACATATATCATAAATACCCCTCACAGCACAACTGACCACACTGTGCCCCCACATATATCATAAATACCCCTCACACCACAACTGACCACACTGTGCCCCCACATATATCATATTTACCCCTCACACCACAACTGATCACACTGTGCCCCCACATATATCATATATACCCCTCACACCACAACTGACTACACTGTGCCCCCACATATATCATATATACCCCTCACACCACAACTGACCACACTGTACCCCCATATATATCATATATACCCCTCACAGCACAACTGACCACACTGTGCCCCCACATATATCATATTTACCCCTCACACCACAACTGACCACACTGTGCCCCCACATATATCATATTTACCCCTCACACCACAACTGATCACACTGTGCCCCCACATATATCATATATACCCCTCACACCACAACTCACCACACTGTGCCCCCACATATATCATATATACCCCTCACACCACAACTGACCACACTGTACCGCTCATTACCCCCACTACCACTGCATCATGACTGAATAATACCACCACAGCAAAATATAACCACCTAAGGCTACATTCAAACAAGCGTATGGGGGATGTATATACGGCCAATGTATATACGGGCGATATACGTCCCCCATACACTTCTATGGGGTCACGGCCCTGTACAGGAGCGGTACAGTGCAGCACCGTACCGCTCCGTAGCCCGTATAAAGATAGGACATGTCATATCTTTCTACGTAATATGGCGCCGTGTGCTGTATATTCCTATAGAGAGGGGCGGGGGTGATCTGCGCTCATCCCTTGTGCTTCTCTCCACAGCGCCATGTATGCCCGCCGTGCTACTGTACCTCCTCTCTACTACACCTCCTCTCTACAGTGCCTCTATATATGAATTACAACCCTCATCCTCTATGCAGTGCATCTATACATAAATTACACCACCTGTTCCCTCTACACTTCCTCTGTATATGAATTACACCCCTTGTCCTCTATACAATGGTTATATACATTAATTAAACCCCCCTATATACTGCACCCTGTCCCATATACAGTGGCTCCTCTTTATAAAAATTACACCCCCTCCCCTATACAGTGGCTCCTCTATATATAAAAGACACCTCCCATCCCCTACACAGTGGCTCCTCTATATATAAATGATACCCCCCTCCCCGTCCCCTATACAGTGGCTCCTCTATATATAAATGACACCTCCTCCCGTCCCCTATACAGTGGCTCCTCTATATATAAATGATACCTCCTCCCGTCCCCTATACAGTGGCTCCTCTATATATAAATGACACCTCCTCCCGTCCCCTACACAGTGGCTCCTCTATATATAAATGACACCCCCCTCCCCGTCCCCTATACAGTGGCTCCTCTATATATAAATGACATCTCCTCCCGTCCCCTATACAGTGGCTCCTCTATATATAAATGATACCTCCTCCCGTCCCCTATACAGTGGCTCCTCTATATATAAATGACACCTCCTCCCTCCCCTATACAGTGGCTCCTCTATATATAAATGACACCTCCTCCCTCCCCTATACAGTGGCTCCTCTATATATAAATGACACCTCCTCCCTCCCCTATACAGTGGCTCCTCTATATAAAAATGACACCCCCCTCCCCTATACAGTGGCTCCTCTATATATAAATGACACCTCCTCCCGTCCCCTATACAGTGGCTCCTCTATATATAAATGACACCTCCTCCCTCCCCTATACAGTGGCTCCTCTATATATAAATGACATCCCCCTCCCCTATACATATGCTCCTCAATATATATAAAATACCCCCCCCCCATATACTGTGGCTCCTCTATATATACAGTACATACCCCCCTCCAACCCCCCCCCCCCTTTCCCCCTCCACTATACATTTGCTCCTTAATATATATATAAATTATCTTCTGTCTTCTTTGCTGGGCCCCTTTATAACAATAAAATAATAAAAGTCCACTCACCTTTCCAGACGATCCCCCGTAGGCAGCGCTGACAGCCTGGAAGATCTGTGGCTCCTCTCCTGCTGCAGTGTGGAGACACACACTGCGCGATCTATGAGTCATAGATCGGCCGTCTGTGGAGGACAGAAGGTGCAGGCAGAGGTCACTCTACCTGCACTTTCTGTCACTCTATGGTATCTGTGCCTTAAAGGCCCAGTACCATATGCAGTGTGCGTGTCAGTATCGGGCTGCTATTAGCGTTTAGCAGCCCGATACTTACTAGCTGATGTCTGCGGGGCCCCTGTAGCCGGTCATTGTGTGCAGAGTCGGATCTACAGCCCCATGCCTCGGATCGCAGGCAAACCCGTGCCCCTCTCTGTGGCAGTGCCCTCCCCAGCCCTCACTTACCTCTCCACGCTCCTGCTTCCTTCCCAGCCGGTCGATGAGCGCGGGTCCCCGCTCCCTAGGGTGCACATGCGCCAGCTCTAGAAGATTTAAAGGATCAGTGCACTGCTGGTTGGTGCTGGCCACTTCCGGGTTTTCTTTTAAGTCAGCTGATCCCATCAACCCCCGTCAGATCTTTGTGCTTCATGCCATCGAAAAAGCTATTTCCCTGCATTCCACGTGATCCTACTTTGACCTGCCGTTGTGACCCCAGACCTGACCCTGACTCTCTACCTCTACCGCCTGCCTTGAACATCTGCCTGCTTCTGACCACGAGATTGCCTAACATTCCTGTACCTTGACCTTGGCTGCCACTGTTGGCTAGCCGCACCTGTGGAATGACCTGGTGGCACCACGCCACAGCAGGACCATCCCGCTTTGCGGTGGGCTCTGGTGAAGACCGGGTTCCACTTAGATTCTGGTCCCAGGTGCCGGTTAGTGTCATTGTCAGTGGTGGTCCAGGGGGTTCACTGACCCCGAGCCCTGACAGTAAGATCCGGCCATGGACCACGCCAAGTTTCCGATTCCGAAACTGGCTGATCTTACCACCGTTGTGGACCAGCAGTCCCAGCAG
Source organism: Engystomops pustulosus (assembly GCF_040894005.1). Classification (NCBI taxonomy): domain Eukaryota; kingdom Metazoa; phylum Chordata; class Amphibia; order Anura; family Leptodactylidae; genus Engystomops; species Engystomops pustulosus. The sequence goes on along the minus strand of NC_092415.1, from coordinate 83,595,936 downwards.
ATTGCTTCGCAAGGAGAACAGCTAGGACAAGTTACCCTCATGCTGCAACAGTTGCTTGTCACTCCGTGTCAAATTCCTGCGACTTCTCCTGCTACTCCGCCTTGTCTTCCCGCTGCTAAACCAAGGCTCAGACTCTCTATGCCTGACAAGTATGATGGGGATCCTAAGTTGGGCAGGGGCTTTTGTAAGAGATATATTCCTCTACAGACGCCATTTTGGATCAAGCGGAAGCCATTTTAGTCTGTGAACTGCATTTTGTGTGTACTGTTTAGAAATTACTGTGTCCTTGCTCCTCTCTGCAGCTTCTCTGCTTGAAGGACTTATTCAGAGCTAACACAAGAACAATTAGTATAAACATTCTGTTTATATGAAAACAAGGTCTCTGGAAGAAATAATATGTAAAGTTCATCAACATTTTGGAAGAATGTCTTAAAGAGGATGTCCTGGTATATTCATTATGGCCAATAGCATTGCAGTATTCTATCACCTTTTCAGGCCCCTATGAAGATGATTCTATGTGTTTTATATGTGTGGTTGCATGTTAATAAAGATTGAGTTCTGCATTTTCAAAGAGAATGGTGTGTCTTAGTGTGTGCTCTCATCCCACTACCGGGAGCCATGAAAGGGTTAATATGAAAGTCACCTTGCAACATGAAGGACTGTTTTGAGTCCTAGATAAAAATCTCTTCCATTGGCGTCCCTAAAATGGACATCTGACCATCGAGGTGACCTCTGCAGGAGTCCAGGCAGCCAGTGACCAGAATTGCTTGGGGTAAGTCTACTTTATTGTCTGCCTTGACTCTCACTTCTGTTTCACTGGCTGGATGGACTGTGTAAGGTCATCTCCTTGTGTGATATTATGTACTTTGCCTTTAAATGTTGATATATAACAGTATGCTCACTATAATTGTGGCAAAGAACCAGTTGTAAGGTGACTGAACAGGGACAGACAATGAGACAATCTGTGATGTTAGCTGAAGCTGTGAGACAGGAAGGAGTAACCCTTAGATTTCCGCAATGCTAGAGTGGGAGGTATTCTGTTGCTGAGTCTAAATGACAGTGACTTGATGTAGCGTCCTTTGTGAGAAAATCTCTGGTATCTAGTTTTTTTTGTTTGTCAATAGAGCAAGGTATCGGCATCAGCTGAATGTTTGGGGATGTGTCCCGGTAACAGTATCGTAGTTGTAGACATAGGTAGAGAACAGAGTAAATTGATTCAAGCGCATTGCAGACAAGAGACTCAGATTGTGTCTCACATGAAGGGAAAGACAGAAGACAGACGGACAGAAGGTTGACTTGATGTAAATATACAGTTGGTTGATGAGAGTTAAGTAGGACTGATGGAAAAGTACAAAGTTGATATAATGGGCTGGTGGCATTGTAGTGAAAAGAAAAGTAGTAGTGAAGTTTTGAAGGTTTTGGATATGTCAGATTTGGGGATTTTCCTCCCTGGAAAAAGGGAAATTATATGGTGCCTAGGATCTAGACCAGCACCCTCTTAAACTCCACCCTTTTACCTGGTGGTTAGAGAAGATGACATGCCCTACCATCCTTCAGTGGCGGCCATCTTAGAACAGTTTATTTGCTCAAGTCCCTGAAGTTAATTGCATATGACTCTACTTTGTTGGCAGCCATAAAGGCTGGTTGAGGATAATAGTTGTAGAAAACAACTGTTTTATGTAGCAGCTGAGCATCCTTGGAGAATTTTGATAGATGTCTGGAATAAAAGCCGGCAAAGGTGAATATTTTCACTGATTTCAGATTACTGCTGAGAGAATTCTTGGAGTGGGAAGTTGTTTGTTTTATTATGGCCCAGTTAAAACGTGATCCCAACAATTAGAGAAAAATTACTATAAAAAAGTGTTGCAATATCTCTGGTACCTGCTTTTGGAGTTTGTAGTGTAAACAAGAGGGAGAATTAGGGGGCATTAAGCTGCGTTATCTGTGTTTTGTTATCTCGTAGCTAACAGGCTAGCGACCTTGTAAATGTTTACAAAAGGTGGGGTCACATCGCTGCGTCCGGTGTCTGAACTGACAGCCTTGAAGGATTCTGCTTGTGATGCAAGAATGCAGTGTGACAGAGCCTATGACATTTGTTTCCTTTTTGACTAAACACCAACACTTCATTTAAGTGTACCTGACTTTTGTTGAGAATTTGGAATCTGGTTAGAACTTTATAGATAGCATGGAACGCTGGGCTAAAGATAGATAAGGGAGAATCCCATGTGTCTAGATAAGATAAAGTGGAGATGTAAATAGTTAAGGCAAGAGTTCCACGAGAACTGTTTACAGCTTTTGAACACATCGGATATGACCTGACAGTGTAGTGTACATCTAGTGCACTTTGCCAGCTGTTTTGTATCAAGTTGCTACCAAACAGACTAGCGACATCTCTGTCAGACTTGTGTACAGAGAGGCTGATAAGACTGTTACAGAAAGCCAGGGAGAACAGAGACCAGGATCAGCAGTTTCACAAACCCTCTACAGGGACCTCCTTTAAGCATGGGACGCTCATTAAAAAGCTCATTGATGCTCTCTTACTTCCACAAGAGGTGGGGATAATAAAAGTAAAAGCACACACAATTGGGTGACTCCACAAGCCAAGGGCAATGATGTGGCTGACAGGGTGGCAAAGGCAGCTTCACAGATGGAACCCAGACACTGTTGGGTGGTCTCAACGGTGAGTTCTGAGCTAAAAAGTTTGATCCACAGGTTTTCAAGTCCCTGGTGGCCCGAGTGTCATTAGAAGAGAAGGTAGTGTGGAGGACAGCTAGAGCCCAGATGCCGATGGGCATCCGGAAAGGGGATGAGTGGAAGACCACATTTAAAACACCTTTGCGACACTTTGAATACCTGGTTATGCCCTTTGGTTTGAGTAATGCCCCAGCGGTTTTTCGAGGGTTTATGAACTCCATCTTTCATGATTACATTGGTGTGTTTATGGTGGTGTATCTTGACAATATTTTGATTTTCTCTCCTGATTTGGTTTTACACCAGCAGCATCTCCGCCAGGTACTTACCAGGTTACGCAAAAACCACCTCTTCGCTAAGCTGGAAAAGTGTGTTTTTTGTGTCTGGAAGGTTTCCTTCTAAGGTTATGTTGTTACTCCCTCTAATGTACAGATGGATCTGAATAAGGTTCAGGCACTCACTGACTGGGTTCGGCCTACCAATCTTAAGGCCTTACAACGTTCTTTGGGTTTTGCTAATTATTATCGGAACTTTATTAAGAAATTTTACGTGATCGCCACACCCCTCACGGATCTAACCTGTAAGGGTGCTTATCCGAGTAATTGTTCCCCTACCGCTTGCTCAGCGTTTGAAATGCTAAAAGCGGCTTTATAGTCAGCCCCAGTTTTGGTTCAACCTGACCAATCTCAACCGTTTCGGAGGTAGATGCCTCCGAGGTTGGAGTAGGTGCAGTGTTGTCTCAGGGGTCCTCCACTCTCACCAGACTCAGACCCTGTGCATATTTCTCTAGAAAGTTTTCTTCTTGTGAGAAGAATTATGATATTGGTAATCGAGACCTACTTGCCATAAAGTGGGCATTTGAAGTCTGCCGACACTTTTTGGAGGGAGCTTTTCATCCGATAACTGTGCTCAAGGATCATAAGAACTTAGTATATTTGGATACTGCTAAGCACTTGAACTCACGTCAGGCTAGGTGGGCCTTGTTTTTCTCTTGCTTTAATTTTGTGGTCATCTACCAACCTGTGTCAAAAAATGTGAAGGCTGATGCCGTGTCCAGTAGCTTTGGGACTCCTGAGCTTCCAGAGGCTATGGCCAGTAATACATTTTGTCTTCAGGTGTTGTGCTGGCAGCTGTCTCCTCCCACCTCTCCTCTCAAATTTCAGCAGAACAAAGATCTGCACCTAAAGATCTTCTGGAAGGCAAATTATTTGTTCCTCTTTCCTGTTGTTTGAGAGTGTTGGAAGAGACGCATTTCTCGGCATTGGCAGGTCATCTGGGAATGCGGAGTACCTTGGATCTCTTAAAGAGAAGTTACTGGTGGCCTTACATGATGTGCGCGCATTCTTCCAAGCCTGTCAGGTCTGTGCGCGAGGAAAGACTCCCACGAGACGTCCTGAGGGGCCTCTTCATCCACGTCCAGTTCCCATCAGGCCATGGTCTAAAGTGTCTATGGATTTTGTCACTGATCTGCCAACATCTCAAGGGTATATGGTGATTTGAGTGGTAGTGGATAGTTTCTCTAAGATGGTACACTTTATTCCATTAAAAAAGTTACCTTCAGCTGAGGAGGTGGCTGAATTGTTTATACAGAATATTGTACGCCTCCATGGTTTACAAGATGATATTGTGTCAGATAGGGGCATACAATTTGTCTCCAAGATTTGGCGAGCATTTTGTTCTAGACTGGAAGTGAATTTGTCATTCTAGTCTGCGTTTCACCCTGAGACTAGTGGTCAGTCCGATAGAATGAATCTGTCAGGTTCGCTAGGGATAATGCTGGGACTTTTGGTCCTTCTGGTGGTGCTAGCAGCATTCTCCCACCTCCAGCACATGTCCGCTCAAACTCCACCTCTAGTCTGCTACCAGCGGTCTCTGACGTGCGTCCTGGGCAGCGGCTGCTAAGATCTCGCGCTGTCTAGGAGTTGTGTTCGGAATTGCTGGGACTTGTGGTACCTCTGCATGGTGCCTGGTTATTCTGCACCATGAGGGCTTAATTCCCAGAAGTTGTCCAGCTCCTATCAGGTTCTAGAAGTGGGGTTCTGGCTGCATAAATTGCTCCTTCACTAGTCACCTGTGCCAGTGTTTGAAATCCCTTCATCACTCGCTCTCTGCATTAGGTTGCCTTGCTCTGTATCTGTATTGTTGTGACCTCGGCTAGTTTTTTTTACATTGATTCTTTGCTTACTGACTTTGTTCTTGACGTACCCTCTTGTTGTGGCTCCGGCTAGTTTACCACTATTTTGTGTTTTATGTTTGTCAGTCTGTTTGTGTTCCCTTCCCACACTTATCCAGTGTATTTCGAGTCTTCAAGTAGTCGCCCCACGGTTTAGCGTGGGGGGGCTATAGGAAGGGACAGAGGGCATACTTTCCCCTGTCTTCTGTGTTACCCAACCCTAACAGAATCAGGAGATGATTCAAAATCTGCGACTCTTTGTCTCGACAGTCAGGACCAGGGGGTGAAATTCCTTCCGTTGGCAGAATTTGCTATTAATAAACACTGTAATTCTTCCACTCAGGTTTCTCCTTTTTTCTGCAACTATGGTTTTCGTCCTTATTTCTCCTTTTCATCGGTGCCTGTCCCTAATATTCCTCGGGCTGAAGCTAAGATGTCCAAGTTGCGCACGCTCTGGTCACGGGTTCAGCAGAATATTCAAAGGGCACAAAATTCTATGGTCCAACAGAATCAAAAAAGGCACTCTAACTCCGATACGTTTGTGGTGGGGGATAAAGTGTTGTTATCCACAAAAAAATCTTAAATTGAAGGTCCCCTCTTTGAAGTTTTCACCCAGGTTTGTAGGTCCTTTTTTTATTGCTCTAATTGTTAACCCAGTTTCCTTCAAGGTTACTCTTTCAGCAGCGTGGCGAGTTCATAACACCTTCCATAAGAGTCTTCTTAAGTGGTATGTTGAGCCAGTTTTGCCTCTTCCTGGCCCTCCTTCTCCATCTATTGTGTATGGGAATCTGGAGTTTGAGGTGGAAAAGGTTGTGAATTCCAGATGGGTAGGTAACTTTCTGCAGTAACTGTTCCATTGGAAAGGTTTTGGTCCTGAGGATAGGTCTTGGGTTCTGGCTCGAGGTGTTCATGCTCCACGGTTACTCAGGTTATTTCATCAGGCCTTTCCGCGGAAGCCATCTTTCCGATTTAGGGGTCTAGGGGTCTAGTGGTGTTTGAAATCCCTTTCATCGCTTGCTCCTTGCTATATGTTTGACTTGCTCTGTGTTCTGACTTGTTGTGATCTTGGCTAGTTTTTTACGTTGACCCTTATGCTTACTGATTTCGCTCTTGACATACCCTTTCGTTGTGACTCCAGCTAGTTTACTACTCTTTTGTGTTTTATGTTTGTTAGTCTGTTCATGTTGTTTCTTTCCTGCACTTATCTAGTGTATTCCAAGTCTTCAAGTAGAATCTCAAATCGATTTGGGAACAGACCTGTCTGTCTCTTCTCCGAGCCACAGACCGCACCAAGACCCAGACTGATAAGAAACGTCGTACTCCTCCTGTCTTCTCTCCAGGTGAAAAGGTGTGGTTATCCTTCAGATATGTCTGGCTGAAGATACCTAGCTACAAGTTTGGTCCCCGCTTCTTTGGCCCTTTTGAAGTGATTAAACACATCAATCTGGTGGTGTACAAGCTCTGCCTTCCTCCTACAATGCGCATCCCGAACTCCTTCCATGTCTCCCTCCTGAAGCCTTTCATATTGAACCACTTCTCTCAGCAATCTCCTTCTCCTGCTCCAGAGGCTATGAGGTTAAAGAGGTACTGGACATGAAGACCATGAGAGGTAAGCAGTTCTTCCTTGTTGACTGGAAGGGGTTTGGGCCCAAAGCGAGATCTTGGGAGCCAGAAGAGAATATTCTGGACTGTAGTCTCCTCCTGAGTTTTCTTGGGACCAAGAAGAGGGGGAGGCTGAAGGAAGGGGGAGGGATGCTGTGAACAGGTGTCCCTGTGATCTACACGTCGGATCACAGGCACAACCGTGGCTCTCTCCGTGGCAGCGCCCTCCCCGGCCCTCACTCACCTCTCCACGCTGCTGCTTCCTTCTGAAAATTTAAAGGGCCAGTTCACCACTGATTGGCTGCTTCCATCAACCCCCACCGGATCTTTGTGCTTCATGCCATCGAGAAAGGTGTTTCCCTGCATTCCTAGTGTTCCTGCTCTGACCTCCCGTTGTGACCCGACCTGACTCTGCAACATCTCCCGCCTGCCTTGAACATCTGCCTGCTTCTGACCACGAGATTGCCTAATGTTCCTGTACCTCGACCTTGGCTGCCACAGCAGGCTAGTCGCACTTGTGGAACAACCTGGTGGCACCATGCCGCAGCAAGACCATCCTGCTTTTCGACGGGCTCTGGTGAAGACCGGGATTCACTTAGATTCGGTCTCTGACGTGCGCCCTGGGCAGCGGCTGCTAAGATCTCGCGCTGTCTAGGAGTTGTGTTCGGAATTGCTGGGACTTGTGGTACCTCTGCATGGTGCCTGGTTATTCTGCACCATGAGGGCTTAATTCCCAGAAGTTGTCCAGCTCCTATCAGGTTCTAGAAGTGGGGTTCTGGCTGCATAAATTGCTGCTTCACTAGTCACCTGTGCCAGTGTTTGAAATCCCTTCATCACTCGCTCTCTGCATTAGGTTGCCTTGCTCTGTATCTGTATTGTTGTGACCTCGGCTAGTTTTTTTACATTGATTCTTTGCTTACTGACTTTGTTCTTGACGTACCCTCTTGTTGTGGCTCCGGCTAGTCTACCACTATTTTGTGTTTTATGTTTGTCAGTCTGTTTGTGTTCCCTTCCCACACTTATCCAGTGTATTTCGAGTCTTCAAGTAGTCGCCCCACGGTTTAGCGTGGGGGGGCTATAGGAAGGGACAGAGGTTGGCTCAAGCTCAGGGCATACTTTCCCCTGTCTTCTGTGTTACCCAACCCTAACAGAATCAGGAGATGATTCAAAATCTGCGACTCTTTGTCTCGACAGTCAGGACCAGGTGGTGAAATTCCTTCCGTTGGCAGAATTTGCTATTAATAAACACTGTAATTCTTCCACTCAGGTTTCTCCTTTTTTCTGCAACTATGGTTTTCGTCCTTATTTCTCCTTTTCATCGGTGCCTGTCCCTAATATTCCTCGGGCTGAAGCTAAGATGTCCAAGTTGTGCACGCTCTGGTCACGGGTTCAGCAGAATATTCAAAGGGCACAAAATTCTATGGTCCAACAGAATCAAAAAAGGCACTCTAACTCCGATACGTTTGTGATGGGGGATAAAGTGTTGTTATCCACAAAAAAATCTTAAATTGAAGGTCCCCTCTTTGAAGTTTTCACCCAGGTTTGTAGGTCCTTTCTTTATTGCTCAAATTGTTAACCCAGTTTCCTTCAAGGTTACTCTTTCAGCAGCGTGGCGGGTTCATAACACCTTCCATAAGAGTCTTCTTAAGTGGTATGTTGAGCCAGTTTTGCCTCTTCCTGGCCCTCCTTCTCCATCTATTGTGTATGGGAATCTGGAGTTTGAGGTGGAAAAGGTTGTGAATTCCAGATGGGTAGGTAACTTTCTGCAGTAACTGTTCCATTGGAAAGGTTTTGGTCCTGAGGATAGGTCTTGGGTTCTGGCTCGAGGTGTTCATGCTCCGCGGTTACTCAGGTTATTTCATCAGGCCTTTCCGCTGAAGCCATCTTTCCGATTTAGGGGTCTAGGGGTCTAGTGGTGTTTGAAATCCCTTTCATCGCTTGCTCCTTGCTATATGTTTGACTTGCTCTGTGTTCTGACTTGTTGTGATCTTGGCTAGTTTTTTACGTTGACACTTATGCTTACTGATTTCGCTCTTGACATACCCTTTCGTTGTGACTCCAGCTAGTTTACTACTCTTTTGTGTTTTATGTTTGTTAGTCTGTTCGTGTTGTTTCTTTCCTGCACTTATCTAGTGTATTCCAAGTCTTCAAGTAGAATCTCAAATCGATTTGGGAACAGACCTGTCTGTCTCTTCTCCGAGCCACAGACCGCACCAAGACCCAGACTGATAAGAAACGTCGTACTCCTCCTGTCTTCTCTCCAGGTGAAAAGGTGTGGTTATCCTTCAGATATGTCTGGCTGAAGATACCTAGCTACAAGTTTGGTCCCCGCTTCTTTGGCCCTTTTCAAGTGATTAAACACATCAATCTGGTGTTGTACAAGCTCTGCCTTCCTCCTACAATGCGCATCCCGAACTCCTTCCATGTCTCCCTCCTGAAGCCTGTCATATTGAACCGCTTCTCTCAGCAATCTCCTTCTCCTGTTCCAGAGGCTATGAGGTTAAAGAGGTACTGGACATGAAGACCATGAGAGGTAAGCAGTTCTTCCTTGTTGACTGGAAGGGGTTTGGGCACGAAGCGAGATCTTGGGAGCCAGAAGAGAATATTCTGGACTGTAGTCTCCTCCTGAGTTTTCTTGGGACCAAGAAGAGGGGGAGGCTGAAGGAAGGGGGAGGGGTGCTGTGAACAGGTGTCCCTGTGATCTACACCTCGGATCACAGGCACAACCGTGCCTCTCTCCGTGGCAGCGCCCTCCCCGGCCCTCACTCACCTCTCCACGCTGCTGCTTCCTTCTGAAAATTTAAAGGGCCAGTTCAACACAGATTGGCTGCTTCCATCAACCCCCACCGGATCTTTGTGCTTCATGCCATCGAGAAAGGTGTTTCCCTGCATTCCTAGTGTTCCTGCTCTGACCTCCCTTTGTGACCCGACCTGACTCTGCAACATCTCCCGCCTGCCTTGAACATCTGCCTGCTTCTGACCACGAGATTGCCTAATGTTCCTGTACCTCGACCTTGGCTGCCACAGCAGGCTAGTCGCACTTGTGGAACAACCTGGTGGCACCATACCGCAGCAAGACCATCCTGCTTTTCGACGGGCTCTGGTGAAGACCAGGATTCACTTAGATTCTGGTCCCAGATGTCGCCTTGTGTCATCCTCCAGGGGTGGTGCTCCAGGGGGGTTCACTGACCCCGAGCCCTGACACATAAAAATACTGCATAAGAGTCATTAAAGGCCCTTAGGTTTGACTTCATCCAGTGTATATATTCATTGAGACTCTTTACGCATAATCAAGTTGTCCCAAGTTGACCAAATCTGTCCCTTGAAAAATAAGTCCTTTCGCATTTGCATTATACTTAAGTGCAAAATGTTTTGCTACAGGAGCATCTTTGTTGTTCCTAATGTCTCCTAGATTATCTTGAATCCTCTTCCTAAAGGTCCTATAGGTTTTCCCAACATAGTTGGCCGGACATGGACATGTGGCTAGATACACCACTCCTATAGAGCTACAGTTTATAAAGTCTCTGATTTTGAATCGATTTTTGTTGTTCGCACTTTGAACAGTGCTTATATAGTCACATACTGTGCAATGACCACAACAGTATGTCCCACATGTCCTGATTCGGTTTAGCCACGTCCCCTATTTTCGTCCCTCTGAGAAATGACTACGAACGAGGTGATTTCGTAAGTTCATCCCTCTGTGCAATGTTATTGATGGTAGCTCTGAGATCAAAGAGGCTGTGTTCTCATCTGACTGTAAGATGCCCCAGTAATTGTTGATGATCTCTCTCATCTCAACATGGCAGTCATCATAAGTCCCTATAATTCGAGATCCTGACTTCTTTGATTTTGGTACTAGCAGGGAAGTTCTTTCTGCCACATGAATTAGGATTTGGGGTCTTCATAACTGGAGATATAGTCAGTTAAAGTCAAAGGTGTGAATTTATCAAGAGCCTGCCCAATCATGTTAACTTTACATCAGGGCGTTTAAGGAGGGAAAAGTCATAATTCCAGGATATGTGCTCCAGGAATTGCAACTTTTTATGACTAGTAGGTCAAATAACTGTTGTACAAAACATGATAAATGCTCCTCATATTTCCAGACATCAATTGCATCAATGCTACAAATAAATATATTACTCTTATAGGACCCATTTATGCATTTGCGTTTTTCACTTCCTGCAAACAAGAATAATTTATTTTACCACTTAATGCAAGATATATATGCCTTGTTGAAAACATGCATAAATGATGTAGTTATTGTTAAACTTGTCTTCCAAAGCTTTCAAAATATTGAGAGGCATTTAAATGTTATTCAGAATTAAACAATGTAGTGTCAATAAAGTAATGATTGTCTATACCTAGCTAGGATATAAAGATGGCTATAGAACAATTGTGGTATAATCTTTCATCTATTATTTGATGATAAAGCATATTTGGCACAGATGTTTGCATACTAACAATGCTTTCAGATTTTAAAATCCACAAATCATTAAATAAGTAAAACCAATCTAAATGGATCTTATTATATAAGCTGCACAACAGCATTTAAATGTATTATGAACTGCCAAACAGTAGAGTTCATCTAAGGGAGATGAACAATGTGGTATATTACTAAAATTCTGTTCATAAACTTTAACAGTTACAAGTTACAAAAATATCATCATATCAGATTTTTAACATTTATTTGGTCTATAATCTAAGGGCAAAACCCTGTACAACCATAATATACGCTAAGTATAAAGGTAGTCAACACACTAGAATAAATCTATCAAACAAAATCAAAGTAGTGTGTCACTGACAAAGCTGTATGAAATACCAAATAAATTTTATTGATAAACAAATCCAAACACTGACAGTATCATAAAATCAATTAAAATTGTACCATGTACAATTGCATACCATGTTGTTTGCACTATGATAGGTACAACAACAAAACACCTCCTGAATGGGTAAAGTAAACCCAGACCAACCCCAGAAATGTAAACAAGTTAAAGGTACATATACATATGTCCAGCTGCCATAGAAGTATTAAACATGCAAACTGGTGCCTAACCATATAGACAAATAAGTCAAGTATCCCCAACAATAGTCAAAAGTGGTGGGAAAATCGAGGTAAATTCCCAGTATAAATTACAGGTAACCTGGCATTAGACCAGGCAACGTGGTGATAGCATCAAAGACGGGGTGGTACAATTACCAGGAGGTGAAGGGCTCCCCACGTGTTACATCTCCCACTGCACCAAAAAAACCCAAACATAGACAAAAAAAATCCAATGATTAATTTCTCCCTATGTTTTTATATTCACCTGCACATGGAATAATTTTTCAAACAGATGGTATTGCAAGAATAAGCAATCGAATTGCCTGTTCAAGTAAAAAAAGTTTTTTGAAAAAAGTAAAAGAAGCTAATAAATTAACCGGTTAAGGACCGGGCCCTTTCCCGTTTTTTCATTTCCATTTTTCACTCCCCACCTTCAAAAATCTATAACTTTTTTATTTTTACATGTAAAAAGCTATGTGACGGCTCGTTTATTGCGTAACAAATTGCACTTCATAGTGATCGCATTGAATATTCCATGCCATGTACTGGGAAGCAGGAAAAAAATTCCAAATTCCAAGTGAAAATGGTGAAAAAACGCATTTGTGTCGTATTCTTGTGGGCTTGGATATTACGGCTTTCACTTCACACCACAAATGACGCATCTAATTTATTCTTTGGGTCAGTACGATTACAGGGATACCAAATTTGTATAGGTTTTATAATGTTTTCATACATTTACAAAAATTAAAACCTCATGAACAAATTTTTTTTTTTTATTTTGCCGTCTTCTTGTGCTTATAACTTTTCCATACTTTGTTGTATGGAGTTGAGGGTGGTGTCATTTTTTGTGAATTCTGATGATGTTTTCAATGATATTAATTTTAGGACTGTACGACCTTTTGATCACTTTTTATAGAATTTTTAAATTTTTTTTAAATGGCAAAAAAGTGCCAGTTTTGACTTTGGAAGCGATTTTCCGTTACAGGGTTAAACGCAGTGAAAAACCGTTATTATATTTTGATAGATCAGGCATTTTTGGACGCGGCTATACCTAATGTGTTTATGATTTTTACTGTTTATTTATATTTATATCAGTTCTAGGGAAAGGGGGGGTGATTTGAATTTTTAGGTTTTTTTATTATAATTTTTTTTTAACTTTTTTTTATTTTTATTTTTACTATTTTTCAGACTCCCTAGGGTACTTTAACCCTAGGTTGTCTGATCGACCCTACCATATACTGCCATACTACAGTATGGCAGTATATGGGGATTTTACTCCTCATACATTACAATGTGCTGATAGCACATTGTAATGAATGGGTTAACCCGAAGTAGCTATGGGTCTTCGTGAGACCCGAAGCTACCATGGTGACGGATCGCCGCTCCCCGATGACGTCACGGGGAGCGGCGATCCTCGGAAAGATGCCGGCACCAATCGCGGGTGTTACCGGGAAGCCTTTGCTGCAATATGCCTCCCTGCATCGGAACGCGACCGTGTATTCACAGCGGGCGGTCGCGAACCGGTTAATTAAAAAATCCCCATTAAATATAAAACTTATATATATAAAAAAAAGAAAATCACCATATAAACCCAATAGATAAGGTATCGCCATCTCCAAAAGCATTATTAACCCCTTAACGCTCTGCGCCGTAGCTCTACGGCGCAGAGGTATAAGGGATGTATGAAGAGGGCTCACGGGCTGAGTCCTCTTCATACAAAGGTGGGGGTTTTTGCAAAATGCATAAAACCCCCACCGCTAATAACCGCGGTCGGTGCTAGCACCGATCGCGGCTATTAACCCCCCCGTTGCCGCCGGCAAAGTCGCCGGCGGCATTTAAAAGACGGCGGCGCGCGGGCGCCGCCATCTTTTTTTCGATCGCCACGCCCCCGAACGTCATCGGGGGGCGGCGATCGGTTGCCATGGTAGCCTCGTGTCTTCTTTTGACACGAGGCTATCTGGCAGCTGCAGATTCGTTACAATGAGCCAGTGGCTCATTGTAATGAATGTGCTGCAAAAATGCCATATATTGCAATACAGAAGTATTGCAGTATATGGTAGCAGCGATCTGACCATCTAGGGTTAATGTACCCTAGATGGTCTAAAAGATAGTGAAAAAAAAAAGAAAAAAAAAAGTTTAAAAAATAAAAAAAATTAATAAAATATTAAAAGTTCAAATCACCCCCCTTTCCCTAGAACGGATATAAAACATAATTAACAGTAAAAATCACAAACATATTAGGTATCGCCGCGTCCCAAAATGCCCGATTTATCAAAATATAAAAACGGTTACGGCCGGCGGTGACCTCCGAGGCGGGAAATGGCGCCCAAATGTCCGAAATGCGACTTTTACACCTTTTTACATAACATAAAAAATGAAATAAATAATGATCAAAATATCGCACAGACCTCAAAATGGAAGCAATGAAAACGTCGACTCATTTCGCAAAAAATGACACCTCAAACATCTCCGTGCGCCAAAGTATGAAAAAGTTATTAGCGTCAGAAGATGGCAAAAAATTTTTTTTCTTTTTTGTACACATTCGTTTAATTTTTGAAAATGTATTAAAACACAATAAAACCTATATAAATTTGGTATCACCGCGATCGCACCGAACCAAAGAATAAAGTAGGCATGTTATTTGGAGCGAAGAGTGAAAGTCGTAAAAACTGAGCCCACAAGAACGTGACGCACGTGACGTTTTTCTTCAATTTTTCCACATTTGGAATTTCTTTTCAGCTACGCAGTACACGGCATGTTAAAATAAATGACATCACGGGAAAGTAAAATTTGTTACGCACAAAATAAGCCCTCACACAGGTCTGTACACGTAAAAATGAAAAAGTTATGGATTTTTGAAGTTGGAGAGCAAGAAATCGGCCGAAAAACCCTGCATCCTTAAGGGGTTAAACCCATACAATGAAAAGAGTAAATAAAAAAAAAACTTCCAAAAATTATGATTTTTACCGATCTTGTCCCATATAATATCCAATTAACAGTGATCAAGATATATATATATATATATGTATATGAAAATGGTTCTGTTGTAAAGTACAACATGCCTTGAAAAAAACAAGATCTCAACCAGCTATATAGACCAAAGATTTAAAAAAGTTATGCCACATGGAAAATGGCAATACAGAAATGATAGATTTTCCCCACATTAGGTTTCATTCTACAAAATTAGTAAAACGTGAGCAAAAATAAAGAAATTTGCTACCGCCCTAATAGTACTGATCCATAGAATAAAGGTAACATGTTACTTATGGTATACAGTAAGGGACACAAAAAAATAATTGAAAAAATGTATTACAGAATTAATTTTTTTGCTCCACCACCCCCTCCTTTAAAAATGCATCTAATACTTCAAATAATAAGCCCTTACATGGTAACATCAACGGAAAACCAAACATTTTATGGCTCACAAAAGTGCACCCATGAACCAACTAAAAACCATTAAACTCTACAGGGCAAAACTGGTAAATACATGGGCCTCTTTCTCTTCTATGCCTCGCTGTGCACCCATTTAACGTCCACTTGATTTATCGTCCACATGTGGGTTGTCCATGTACTCAGGAAACATTGCATAACAAATTTTAAGATGGGTTTTTTTTTTATCTTCTGTGAATGTGTACATTTTAGGCTTAAATGAAAGTATTACTGACAAAATTGGACCATTCTAAATTACACCTCTATTTTGTTTTTATTACTAGGAAGGTAGGAACAATCTTCCTAAAAGCTGTTACTAATAGTTTGAAGAGTGCATATATGGAGTGTTATATTAGGGGCTTCTTTTTTTCTTCTTTTCAAATCTTATTAAAATCAATATAATCCTCAAAAAAGTCAATTCTGAAATGTCATTGAAAACATGGCATGTGATGTAATAAAATATCCAAACATTTTAAAAATTATGAAAACATAAAGCAGACATATGGGAAATGTCATTTAGTAACTTATTTGGGAGGTAAAACTATCTGTCTAAAACAAGATAATTTCCAATTTTCTTCTCCCTTTACACATTCTCATTTTTCCTTCAGATGTTGTGAAACATCTAGACTTTGCCTGCTAGGGCACCAGTTGTAACTTTTTCATATGTTCAGTGCTCAATTCTAAAGATATATAGGGTGTATATCTCAAAAAGGATGCTGCAGTGAACTTTGCTGATAACTGTAAAAGTTGTACATTTTTGTGCATATATGTAAGTGCATCAAAAAAGTTGTAAATATAAGAAAAAAAAACCTATGATAAAGGACCCGACATGACTGAAAACAAGCATAGATTTGTGAAGAACAGGTAATGGTTAACTAACATGTTTGGTTTTTATGAGGAGGTAAATGGAAAATTCTTGTTTGGGGCCCTTTTGCTGATATGACATACAGTATATATATTGTGCAAACTCTGTTACATAATCAACTTTTTTGGAAACTATAGATACAATGAGTTGACGATGATATATCCATATAGGTAAAGAATTGGCTACTTAATAGAAAACAAAGAATCATTGTAAATGGTAAATAATAAAAATTAGCTAAAGTCAGTGGGATATCACAAGGGTCAGTGTTGGAGCCCATTCTCTTCAATCCCTCTGTAAATATAAAATTTAGCAATGTAGTCAAGCTCTCCCTGCTACTGAATGCCCCATTCACTGTAACTGATTGCTCTGTGTCTAAAAACATCACTCTTCAGAAGACAAGTGAACAGCAGACGGGGGCTTGACCTCAGCAAAAGAGTATCCAGGCCAATGGTCGCAACAGAGGAATATGTAAGAGTGCAAATAAGAAGTACAAGTTGGTAGAAAAATAACATTAATATGGTTCTTGCAATGTGTTGACAATCAGATATCCTTGTGCAGAGCAGAGCTCTGTGCAGCCTCTGTTTACAGTTCATGACCTTCTATTTACAATTTGCAAACATTGCAGCTCCGAGCAGGAGAGAAGAGAAGTGAGTTGGAGCACCAGACAGGACAGAGTAGTGTCCCCGTGTAGTAGGATAGAAGAGAAGTTTGTAGGATTTTGCAGATAGTACAGGGAAGAGTCCCCCGCAGGATGTCCTCTTTAATGTCTGAGGAGGAATACTGGCCAGAATTATAGCGAGGGGGGGGGGGGGGCAGCAGGAGATCAGCACTGGGGGATCCCCCTCCAGGAGAAGCCCCTGCTGAGATCAATGGGTGCAGCTTGTCACGCACCTGGGCTCTGCTGTGAATGCTATTCTCAAGCTGGGATGTGGGGGAGAAGCTATGATGAGCTTGTAGCAGGATCACAGATAAGTGCCCAAATCTAACATTGCACCTATATTGGGCCGGTAATCAGAGGCAGGAACTCAACTCATCACAGATGGTTGTAGCTTGTGATAATTCTTGTGATAATTGTGATAAATAACAATGGGGCACATTTACTTACCCGGCCCATTTGCGATCCAGCGGCGCGTTCTCTGCACAGGATTCGGGTCCGGACGGGATTTATGAGGGTAGTTCCTCCGCCATCCACCAGGTGGCGCTGCTGCGCTGAAAATCATTTGAACGCACCGGAATACACCGAGCTGGACCAGGTGAAGGTAAGCGCTTCCCAAGCGACACATTTTTGGTTTTTAAATGCGGCGGTTTTTCCGAATACGTCGGGGTTTTCGTTCGGCCACGCCCCCCGATTTCCGTTGCGCGCATGCCGGCTCCGATGCGCCGCAAACCGATTGCGTGCGCCAAAATCCCAGGGCAATTCAGGTACAATCGGCGCAAATCCGAAATATTCGGTAACACGTCGGGAAAACGTGAATCGAGCCCTTAGTAAATGACCCCCGATGTGCCAGAATATAGGCGCAGCAACTACACTCAAGCGCAGAACAGTGATACATCTGGCCCTATATTAGATGTAAAAAATATCTTTCTTTATCAAAGCATTTGTATACAAAATGAAACCTACCAAAAACTGATACTGTACATGAATGTAAAGTCCATTATTTGTCTTTCAAAGGTCCATTAGACTGTACAGCAATCCACTCCAAACATGTATCAGAGACCAAGCCACATGGATGAGATTGGCTTGTGCTCACGGCCGCCTGGAGGAGTGGAAAGGACATCCCTATCCTATTCTTAATCCACTCCAGTGAAATTTGGTCTGCTCTATTTATTTGTCTTGCAATGTGTTGACATAAGCAATTGATGTAAGCAATGTAAGCTATATTTGTAAAGTGTTTGCGTCAAAATAAACCTTTTTTAAATAATATAAATTTAGTTTTCTCATTTTATAAATGCTGAACCTTGAACATAACAATTTTAAAACCAAAAACATTTTCTTGTGTCTCTATGTCTCCCCATAAAAGATTTATGTACTTTCAAATAGTGCCTTTTAAAATGAAACCTGCAAAAACAAGCCCATTTACGGTGATGGAAAATTTTAGACCACCATTCTCTCAGAGCCAGTGATGTAATAATGTTCTTGGAGCCTGCTGCACCACATGGCTGATGTAAAGGAGCAGGGAAAACATGCTCCAGTGAAAAGGGAGGTTAGAATTTAAATTTTAACCTTTATTTCATCACATATTTCCCATGTTAATGACCAGGTAATTTTTCAGTTTTTTTTCCCAAACTATCTATGTGGTTTTTAATTCAGTGAAAAATGTAGTTTTTCATAGCACAATTTTGGATTTCATATGTTCTACTGATGAACTTGTAATAACCTTTTAAGTACAGTACAGAACACCCAACTTACAGATGAACCCTAGTTGCAACCTCTGGACCTCTGGATGTTGGTCATATACAGGCAGTCCCCGGGTTACATACAAGATTTGGTCTGTAGGTTTGTTCTTAAGTTGAATTTGTATGTAAGTTGGAACTGTATATTTTATCATTGTAATCCCAGCCAGAACTTTTTTTCGTCTCCGTGACAATTGGATTTTAAAAATGTTGGGTTGTCATAAGAATCAGGATTAACAATAAATCTTCATTATAGACACCTTTGACAACTGTTACAGCTGTTTATTGTAGCCTAGGACTAAAGTACAATAAATTACCAATATCCAGTGGTCCGTTTGTAACTAGGGGTCATATGTAAGTCGAGTGTTCTTAAGTAGGGGACCGCCTGTACTGTACTTTAGCCTTAGGCTACAATAAACAGCTATAACAGTTGCAGTGTCTGCAATGAAGCTTTTATTGTTCATCCTGGTTCTTATGACAATCCAACATTTTTAAAATTCAATTTTCACAGGGACCAAAACATTTTTGGATGGGGTTGCAATGATCAAATATACAGTTCTGACTTACAAATTCAACTTAAGAACTGCCTGTATATTAATAAATGAACAGAGGGACACATTTACTAAAAACAGTGCAAGATTCATGAATTGTGGCAGACGTTCTGAAGTAATCTGGCGCTCCCTGCACTGCTCCCACAGAGTGCACTACCTTTTTTTTCAATGCACAATGAAAATAACATTGGGCGTGTAACACATTTCTGTTGGACTCTGCATGAAAAATTTGGTGCATGGGGTATAGTGTAGCCGCAACACAAATGAGTTGCTAGCAACACATATGTGGCTTGGACATATGAATAAAACATGTACATTTTGGTATAGTGTTTCCTTTATTTTTTTTCAAAAGATTTTTGTTGAACAGGATAAATACTATTGACTCTTTTTAGCCTCGGTTAGTATGAGCGTGGAAGTGCAAAATGTGTGTGATTTTTTATTATCACCTTTTTAAACCCTACTGGCATTTTGGGTGTGTGAAGGTCACTGAAGGGTCATTATTGCTTTAGGTGTGGATTACACAAAATGGTGGGTCACAAAAGGGCATCATACCATGTAAGAGTTAGTTAGGGGGCATTCATTATACTGTACTATTTATTGGCTAGCAAGATGGTATTACACTTTGAGGAAACATTATGAGTAGCCTAATACTGTGAGACACTATACTATATGGCAGTGATGGCGACCCTTGATAGACCGAGTGCCCAAACTAAAACCAAAATTCACTTATTTACTGAAAAGTGCCAACATGGAATTATAAGTAGTAACTTTTTGCTAACTGTTCTTCCACATGTTTCAATCGTACTGACCCCTTGAGGCCACCAAGACCGTTGAAAGAAGGAGGGCAAATTCAGATTATCATTGTAGCTTCTCTCCAGAGTCTTTCTACACAGGAAGAATGGTGGGTCCAGCAGGATGATCTCCAAAAATAATGCAGTTCTGTCAAAACCGTCCAGATTTTCCCGCAGTTCCAAACAGCCGAAGAAGTGTCGCTTTAAAATAGTGCTGAGAGCAGCATTTCTTAAGTTGCCTGGGACTGCAAGAAGATTCAGCGTTTGGTGAACTCTGTCCTAGGGAGATGACCTGAGTGCCAGCGGAAAGGGCTCTGAGTGCCACCTTTGGCACCCGTGCCATAGGTTCGCCACCACTGCTATATGGGGTCACTAATGGAGCATTGTACAGTGTGGAATCCATTATTTCAATTACCCAGATATTGACTGGGGGACAGAAACCTGCAGATCCTTCAAAGATAGCAGGTTTTTGTCAAAAACAAAAGACAATTACCTGTCACACTGCTGGACCTTATTCTAACCAACAGACCAGACAGGGCATCATAATTATAGGTTGGGGGGGACCTGGGTAATAGTGATCATAATATCATTGATTTTTTATTACGCTTTACTAAGAGCATTAGTGAAGAGGCAAACAACACTCTAAACTTCAGAAGGGCAAATTTTCAGCAACTATGGTGTCAGGGCTCAGAGTCTGTGGACCCTCTGGACCGTCGCGGGAGATGGTACAAGCTGACACCTGGGAACAGAGTCTAAGTGGCACCTGGTCTCCACCAGAGCCTGCCACAACGCAGGATGGTCGGGATGCGGCGGGGTACGACCAGGTCGTTCCAGAAGTGCGACTAGCCCACGGTGGCAGCCAAGGTAGCAATACAGGAGACAGTCCGTACCCGGGGTAACAGTGGGAAAACAGCACAGGAAGGCACACTAGGACTCACGTCAGGAAGACAGGAGGTGGCACATGGATCAGGAACACAGGAATGGACTGGCACACGGATCAGGAACCCAGGAGCAACACAGGAGGAAACACAGGAGGAGGAACTGGAATGCAGGATACACGGGAACACACAGGAACGCTGGAGACACACATAAACGCTGGAGACACACAGGAATGCTGGAGACACACAGGAACGCTGGGAGGGGGGCCGGCACCGCGGAGAGGGGCACGACCTTATAGCATTGACCGAGTGCCCCAACGACAACCAAGCCACTTATTTATTGTAAAATGGCAATTTATGCAGTAACTTATTGCTCCCTGCTACTTCCTGATGACACCAATACAGTAGAAAGAAATTGGAGAAATTCAGTTTATCATTTTACTTTCCTCCAGTGTCCCCTGAACAGGAGAACACGGAGAAGAAGCTCCAATTATAATCCAGCTTTGTCCACCCCTTCTAGCTCCTCCAGTTGTCTCAGGCAGTCTAGGATGTGTGTCTGAAAATAGAACTGGTCACAGCATGCCTGAGTTTCCTTGGACTACAGGCGGAGGCTTTGGGTGCCCACAGAGAGGGCACTGAGTGCCAGCTCTGGCACCCGTGCCACAGGTTCGCCACCGCTGCCTTAAAGGCATAAACTATAACTATATAGGCATAAACCTTTGAAATTGACAAATTTCTCAACTGCGCATCAGATTATGTTGTCTATCTGCTCCAGTGTCCCTGCTCATTTCAGTATGTTGGCAGAACAACACAGGCACTAAGGGAAAGGATAAACACCCATAGGAGCAAAATTAAAAGTGGCTTCCAACTCCACAGTGTCTCACGACACTGTCATCAACACCACAGTAATGATATCAATCATCTCTCCCTTCTGCCCATTGAACAGCTCCCTAAGGATCACCCAGATCGTCTGACACAGCTCATCAAAAGAGAAAATTATTGGATATTTAAGTTGAACACTATGTGTCCTTATGGACTAAATGAATCTCTGGAACACATTTAATTCACTCCTCACCACTATATATCTTGCCCCCATTATCACCAGAAACATCATAAGTATGAATATTTCTCCTCAGAGTTAATCCTTCCCTGAATTCCTACACTTTAGTACTCTCGAAGTTTTTTTCTACCCATTAGTCAATTTAATTAATTAATTTATTTATTTATTCATTTATCTACTAATTCATGTATTTATATACCAGTATTTCTTTTATTTATACACTCACCGGCCACTTTATTAGGTACACCTGTCCAACTGCTCGTTAACACTTAATTTCTAATCAGCCAATCAGATGGCGGCAACTCAGTGCATTTAGGCATGTAGACATGGTCAAGACAATATCCTGCAGTTCAAACCGAGCATCAGTATGGGGAAGAAAGGTGATTTGAGTGCCTTTGAACGTGGCATGGTTGTTGGTGCCAGAAGGGCTGGTCTGAGTATTTCAGAAACTGCTGATCTACTGGGATTTTCACGCACAACCATCTCTAGGGTTTACAGAGAATGGTCCGAAAAAGAAAAAACATCCAGTGAGCGGCAGTTCTGTGGGCGGAAATGCCTTGTTGATGCCAGAGGTCAGAGGGGAATGTGCAGACTGGTTCATCTCAGACTGGTTTCTTGAACATGACAATGAGTTCACTGTACTCAAATGGCCTCCACTGTCACCAGACCTCAATCCAATAGAGCATCTTTGGGATGTGGTGGAATGGGAGATTCGCATCATGGATGTGCAGCCGACAGATCTGCTGCAACTGTGTAATGCCATCATGTCAATATGGACCAAAATCTCTGAGGAATGCTTCCAGCACCTTGTTGAATTGAGGCAGTTCTGAAGGCAAAAGGGGGTCCAACCCGTTACTAGCATGGTGTACCTAATAAAGTGGCCGGTGAGTGTATATCAGTCATCTTATACACTAGTCCAGAGCATTATAACTCCACTCCCTAAACTGTTAAAAAGATAACTCTATCCATAAGCCCATTTTATGTATCTACATTTATATTCTTATTAGAGATGAGCGAGCACTAAAATGCTCGGGTGCTCGTTATTCGAGACGAACTTTTCCAGATGCTCGAGTGCTCGTCTCGAATAACGAGCCCCATTGAAGTCAATGGGAGACTCGAGCATTTTTCAAAGGGACCATGGTTCGGGAATAAAATGTGTTAATTAACTGAAAAAGAATGTCTTCTGATAAGTTAGCAGATGTATGCAAACATCTGCAATCTATTCTTCACTGTTCCGCGCGTATATTATCTCCCGACAAGTTAGCAGATGTGAAGAACAGTGAAGAATAGAATAAAAACAGTGAACACAGGATCAATTAAGTGAAAAACGCAGTGAAAAATACAGTGAAGAATAGATTGCAGATGTTCGGCACATCTGCTTACTTGTCGGGAGATACGCTGTCCCGGGATCCGCTCCTCTTCTTCCACTGAAGTCTCCCCGATCTCTCTGTCTCTCTGCCCTTCCCGATGTCTCTGCGCCGCTACCCCAATGTCTCCACACGTGCCGCTGCCCCGGTGCCACCGTGCGTGTTGGTGCCTCCGTGCGTGCCGCTGCCCCGGTGTCTCCGTGCGTGCCGCTGCCCGATGTCTCCGTGCCTGCCGCTGCCCGATGTCTCCGTGCCTGGCGCTGCCCGATGTCTCCGTGCCTGCCGCTGCCCGATGTCTCCGTGCCTGCCGCTGCCCCAGTGTCTCCGTGCCTGCCGCTGCCCCAGTGTCTCCGTGCCTGCCGCTGCCCCAGTGTCTCCGTGCCTGCTGCTGCCCCAGTGTCTCCGTGCCTGCCGCTGCCCCAGTGTCTCCGTGCCTGCCGCTGCCCGATGTCTCTGTGCCTGCCGCTGCCCGATGTCTCCGTGCCTGCCGCTGCCCGATGTCTCCGTGCCTGCCGCTGCCCGATGTCTCCGTGCCTGCCGCTGCCTGATGTCTCCGTGCCTGCCTCTGCCCGGTGTCTCTGTGCTGCTCCCCGGTGTCTCTGTGCTGCTCACCGTGTTCTTCAATGTGTTCTTCACATGCTATTTTGTTCGCACCGTTCCGTGTGTATCTCCCGACAAGTAAGCAGATGTGCCGAACATCTGTAATCTATTCTTCACTGTGTTTTTCACTGTGTTTTTCACTTAAATGATCCTGTGTTCACTGTTTTTATTCTATTCTTCATTGTTCTTCACTGTGTTTTTTAAATTAAATGCTCGATCTCGAGCAGGGGAAATACTCGTCCGAGCAACGAGCCGTTTCGAGTACCTTAATACTCGAACGAGCATCAAGCTCGGACGAGTATACTCGCTCATTTCTAATTCTTATCCATTTTTTATATATCAGCCATTCCTTATATTATTCCACAGCACATGAGAACAGCTTCACTCCTTAAACTTACCTTTCCAATTATCCAGCGATGGTATCTTGTCTCAGCTCTTCTTACCGAACACTCCGGTCCCGTCCTCGCGGCACATGCGCATATACTCATACACGAATGCGCAGTCAATTCTTAAGACATTACGTAACTTTCACCACTGCGCATGCGCGCTCCCGTACGCGCATGCGCACCACTTAGTTTCGGTGCCCATTTAAATCATTAGCGAAGCCGGCAGGGGCGCAAAACACATCACCCATGCCGGCTTGCGATCCAGTCATTGTAAGTACCGCTATACTTTCCCACTTACTGCTAGGTCTATTCTCCTATTCTTCATCCCACTTCAAAATATTGAATATACCCCACGTTATTCCCTTAGATTCTCCTCCACCTGACATTGGTCCGTCCTACAGACCCTTAAAGCCTGTAGGACAATACTGGGATCCCTTTCCCTTCCATCTGGGACTAATCATCTAAGAGAGAATATTAGGGTAGGGGTCCATTCATGTATTTATTTATTCATCTATTTATCTGAATATTTATTTATTTATTGATTGATTTTATCTACCATATATTTTTATGTTAAACTTTGTAGAAATATGTACTGCCAATGACTTCACCCCTAATAACATTTAACTGTGTTCACTTATTTGGCTGCATTTATCTATCTATATGTTTGACCAACACTTAAAGGAAACCTACCACTTGAAGTGGCAGGTTTCCGAAGGAAATACCAGGCACCAGCTCAGGGTGAGCTGGTGCCGGAGCTTATTTTAGTTAGTGTTTTAAACCGCAGTATCGCGGTTTAAAACACTTTTTAAACTTTATAGCCGGCGCATGGTGGTACGCGCTCGGCGCTTACCATGCGCGCGGCTCTCATTCACTTCCTATGTAGCCGCGCGCACGGTAAGCGCCGAGCGCGTACCTGCCTGCGCCGGCTACAAAGTTTAAAAAGTGTTTTAAACCGCGATACCGCGGTTTAAAACACTAACTAAAATAAGCTCCGGCACCAGCTCACCCTGAGCTGGTGCCCGGTATTGCCATCGGAAACCTGCCACTACAAGTGGTAGGTTTCCTTTAAGGTTTCATACTGGTTTGTTTCATATCTACTAAATATTTGTAACTTGACACACATGTGTTTGATTTTATCACATATGCCTATAGTCATGGCCACACTAAAGTGTAATCTTCTGCCTGCTTTTTAAGTTTTTATCTACTCTTCTTTTTTATTCATATATATTTATATGCGGCTATTATCTATCAGAACATGTTTTATTTATTTTCTGTTATAGAAATTGTGTTTACGGACCTGATGAAGGAACTGTGATTTTGAATTAAATATGGAATACTGAGCAGCGTGGTTCCAGCCTGTTTTTTTCCCTTCTGTAAATCCTTATAGGCATAAACTGGGACAATGTTCTCAAAGACAAAAGCCCCCCCAAAAAATGTCACAAATATTTCACAAATATTCTATAAAAGGCCTCTGAGTAACACATAAAAAGCGATGGTAGTGATGAGGCATTACAGTATTATAGAGAGAAAAATAAATCCTGTGAAAAGCAGATAAAGACCACAAAAATGCGACAGAACCTGCACTTTTCACTACCTAAAAGTTATGAAGTACATTATGTTTCTGGACTTGTAGAATCAAGAGGAGAGGTAAGGAAAGGCAATGGAGAAATGGGTTGAAAGTCAAGACTTTTCTAGATGCCTAACTAGTTAGCTCTTTTTATATATATAACTAGTAGTTATATCTTTTTAAGGAAAAGTGGTTTAGAAAATAATATTACGTGGCGCCCTAGGGGGTCAAGGGGTGGACCTTGACCTTGTGTGAAGAAGAATTTGTGTAGTCTTGAGAGTGCGAGTTACCTGGGTGCAGTAGAGTGGGATGGTGCAGTGACAGATTGAAGATACAGGACCCAGCTATACTGTGGGTAATGTAAACCTGAGAGTGGGGAGAAGAAAGGAATGAGTAATGGTAAACTGATAGAGCGGTGGGGGAGGGGAAGAGTGGCAGAGAAGT
Organism: Engystomops pustulosus; assembly: GCF_040894005.1. NCBI lineage: Eukaryota > Metazoa > Chordata > Amphibia > Anura > Leptodactylidae > Engystomops > Engystomops pustulosus. The sequence goes on along the minus strand of NC_092415.1, from coordinate 83,570,094 downwards.
TTGGATGCAGGGAGTGTTGTAGATGGGAGTATTGATAAGTATTGGGGAGGCAAAATGCTGGTGCAAATGTTGGTGTGTAGTATGACATATATAGAGCTTACCTTGTGGTGATAGTAATGGAGAAGATCCGAGGAATAAGAATGCGGGTGTATTAGGAGATAATAATTCCCTCATCTCTGGATATTCTCCCACACTTACAGGTTGATATTGGATATCCCCTAATACCCCCTGCTTACTTATTCCTTGGATCTTCTAAATCAGTGGTTCTCAACCTTTGTAATGCTGTGACCCCGCAATACAGTTACTCATGTTGCTATGACCCCAAACCATGCGATTTGCAGTAAAAACACAATAAAATCATGGCTCCAAAGGCTTTAGGCGACCCGACTGTTCTAAATCATCATATTGAATATTCTTATGCTCCCACCTACCCAAAATGAAGATGTAGCCAGAATAACAGTAGAGAATATATGATACAATGGCCCACATTTATCAAAACTGGTCCACATTTTTTTAATGTGCAGGGTGCGTTAAATTAATCAAAACTGGCGCATGATCTTCATTAATCTGGCGCCCCCTGTACTGCTCCAGAAGTGTGCACCTTTTTTTGATTCTCTGTGTTCATGCTGCAGAATTGTGGTGCAGACAGAATTGTGGTGCACAGCAAAAATAAATGTATCACAAACTCGAACTTAGCACTAACACGCCACTTTAGGTGCACATATTTTCTGTCTTCATAAATACATGTGCAAGCAGTTTTCATGTTCTTTTCAGTGCAAAATCAGACAGAAAACTGGTGAAAATGCATTGAATAAATATGGACCAATATTTCTAAGTCAACTCGTAAAGACCCTATTTTGTACTATTTTAATGTAATGCATTTATTGTACCTACTCAGGTCCCGCTTCTATGTGTTTATTGTACCTCTTAGCCATTTATACATAACTGTTGCAGCATGATGTTTATATTGGATTGCATCCAAAGTAAAAAACCCTGTGGGCAACAGATTTTAATAATTCACATTGTTTCTTTGTTGCTGTTCAGGCTGACTTGAGCCAATTTCAACATCATTCCATATATTTATGACATGGCAATAACACACTCCATACAATCTACACCAGGGTTTGAAGGGGTAATCCCACCAAGACAAGATTCTTAAATATGCTCAGAACAAAAAAAATCTCTAATTCAGTGTTATAAACCAAAATACAGGATTTCATAGATATAATTCTACCCTGTCTCTATCAGTCCAGGTGTTTACAATTTGGTTGCCCCTGGATCCGACCATAAACTTCTGACTAGGGTCAGATTCTTCTCATGAATAGCTTCTCTTGATGCATGTTGCAATGCTCTCTGCTTTCTGCCTCCTGCCCCGGCATTACAAGACCAGCTCAGACATGCTACAGACACAGACACTTCCTGCCGGCAAGCAGCAGCGTGCAGAGACTAACAAGTTACAGAAAAGTTAAGGTCTTTATCCTAGGGTAGAGGAAGGCATTGTAGAGCTGACTGTGTTTGCGATACCAGAGCTGAGTGCTTCTTATATCCATCAAATGACTCTGATCTGTATCATCTCTCTTTTTCTATGTGTCAGACCCTGTACCCTGATAATCTAACCAAAATGGGGCTTATTTACTAAGGGTCCCGTGGATCGCACTTTCATCAGCTTTTAGAAGGGGATTGTGTTGCACATGCAGGATATCTGACGCACAATGTTTGTGAATCGCGGCAGAAAGCATTAACGTCGGACAACGCACAGCGGAGATCGCGACAGGACTGGGTAAGTAAATGTGCCCAATTGTCAACACACCACATCACAAGGCACAGAGGGAAATGTCTTTCAGAAAGTCCCCGCCCACACTCAGTGAATTTTTAACTGACCATCACTGAGTGATAGGATCAAAAACAGCAATTAAACTAAGGGAAAATGTAAAATGTAAAGTAAGGGGTTAAAAAGAATATTTATTGTGTAAACATCACTAGGGAATTAATATTTGAGAACTTTCTTTCATGGGCAAATTCTCTGCTTCTGATAATCCTGGACCTTGACAATAGAATGATCACAAAGTGTCTCCATACTGGGACCTCAGCAATTATCGTATTTTTTGGACTATAGGACGCTTCTTACGATAGGACGCACCCCAGATTTAGGCTTCCAAAAAAAGGAGAAATATATTTTACACCAATTAAAATATCCTTGTTGGTCGCACTAAAGCACAGCACACACAGGCATACATACATTTGCATACACAGCCCAGCTACACATACAGAACCACACACACAGCTCAGCTATACACATAGAACCACACACACAGCTCAGCTACACACACAGAACCACACACACAGCTCAGGTATACACACAGAACCACACACACAGCTCCGGTATACACACAGAACCACACACACAGCTCAGCTATACACACAACCTCACACAAAGCCCAGTTACACACACAGAACCACACACACAGCTCAGCTACACACACAGAACCACACACACAGCTCAGCTATACACACAGAACCACACATACAGCTCAGCTATACACACAGAACCACACACAGCTCAGCTACACACACAGAACCACACACACAGAACCACACACACAGCTCAGCTACACACACAGAACCACACACATACTTCCCCCATTCCCCTTCTTCATACCCTGCCCCTGCGCAGCATGGCAGTATCAGACCTGTGGTGATGTAAGAAGCATATGATCAATCACATGATACTGACATCATCGCAGGTCCTGTACCTGTAGGACATTGGGGAGAGGTGAGAGCAGTGCGGAGCCTTCCTCTCTGGGAGATCGGGTGCAGCTCTACATCAGGGCATCACCCGACCTCCATTACAGTGGTCAGGAGGGTCTGGCAGTGGAGGATCCTCCTGACCTCCGGTCTATAAGACGCAGGGACTTTTTAGCAAGATTATTTCTTGCTAAAAAGTGCGTCTTATAGTCCAAAAAATACGGTTTCTGCATTCTATTAAAAAATGTAGCACCATAATAGATGCATTACACAATGACTTTACAAATCAACATCATTACATTGTATATTAGTAGCTTAGATTTCTTATAATAGGAGCAAAAAAATAGACTCCAGTGGGGATGGATCATCCATGATTTTCATTAGTATCACTTAGTCTAACAGATTGTCACTTTTCAGGAATACTCTTTTCTGTCCACTGGGTGGCAGGCATACCACATTAATAACATATTCACGCATACAATAACCAAGTTACAGCAAGTAAAAATTTATAAACATTTAATGTGGTAGTAGATTATGAAGGAAATATATATATATGAATTCATGAATTGTTACTTTCCCTTTACGCACAAGTTTTGGCACAAATTATCTCCAGCCCCCACCCTGGTCTATGTGCTGAGACTTTTGATAGTATTTTGCTACTTTTTATGTGACTTGCAGATTTATCAAGGGCCAAAAGCCACTTTAATGAATCTGATGGCAGCTGCAAAGACAGACAAAGAATGATAATTTATCCCTAGTATTTCAGGATAGAACTGTCCAGCACAAGTCTGACTATTTGAACCGGAGATGAGCATTGCTTAAAAATAATTATCCTGTTTAATTCCAAATAAGCACCTTTAGACCTTTTTGAGGGCTAATTGATTGTTTTATGTTTTCATCCCTCCTTTGTGTAGGTTTTCATAAAATAAAATTCTCTCTCCACCTTCAAAAATCTATACCTTTTTCATTCATCCATGTAGAGAGCTGTATGAAGGATTCTTTTCTGCGTAACAAATTGCAATTTATAGTGACAGTTTTTAAAATTTAATGCCAAGTACTGGGAAGCGGGGAAAAAAATTCTGAATGCAGTGAAAATGATGAAAAAAACGCATTTGCCCCATTTCCTTGTGGGCTTGGATTTTACAGCTTTCACTTTGCGCCCCAAGTGACATATCTACTTTATTCTTTAGGTCGGTGCGATCACGGGGATATCAAATTTATATAGGTTTTATAATGTTTTCATACATTTACAAAAATGAAAACCTCATTTTGCCATCTTCTGGCGCTAATAACTTTTTCATACTTTCGTGTGTGGTGCAGTGGAGCTGTGTATGGTGTTGAAATGGTGTTGGTAGAAACGGTTGATTCTGTAACACAGGTCTAGCTCAGAACAAGTAATACAATGGGGCACATTTACTAAGACTTTGCGACTGCATTTATGTCGGGATTCCTGTCTATTTATGATTAGCACCGCATTTAACAGGGGTTTTTGGCACACGCAATCGGATTTTGGTGCAATCGTGCCAACTTTCATGCGACACAAATCAGGGAGCGTGACCGTTGGACAACCCGACTAATTCGGTCTAAGCGTGGGATTTAAAATTCAAATTTTGTTGCAAGACATGCACTCACATACACTGAGAAGAAGAAGGTGAACTCCGGTGGACCTCAGCAGGGAAGCGACACATGCAGGAAATCAGGTGCACAATCTTGGTGAATCGCGCCGGACTTCATCCTTGTCAGACAACGCACCTCGGGGATTGCGACAGGAGTGGGTAAGTAAATGTGCCCCAATGTATTTACTGTACAAAATTACTTTGATAGATCTGTATTATGTACATCTATATATAAACAGAAAAGTATGGATGTATACTGTAATGTTACAACTTTAGTAGGACAGCAAGTTTTTAAATGAAAGTATGGAACAAAATCAATATCAACAAGAAGTGCAATGTTACAATAGATCAATGTAGTTGCTTACTTAAGATAAGAGGTAACATTAAGTACAAGCTTAATGCGCTTTACTGAGAAAATATCAATACCGAAAAGCCATAAATGTAAGGGAATAGCAAACAGACTTTACGTTCACTACTAAGTAGTGAAGGACCTGTCTTCAAATGCTAAATTTAATACTGAAGCCTTTCTTGAAAGATGTCTCATTAGTGCAGTAAATAGTAAAGGAATTAGTTTATATAAAGCTGTATGAGCTCACAAACAAATATTTTACGTGGTTCCACATAGTACAGAGCAACAATAATGATGCTGTAAAATTGCTTGACACTCTATTGTACTTCTATACTCCATTGAAACTAGCTAAAACGAAAGACTCATGCACACGAACATGAGCAAAGGCAATCAACCACTCACAAACCCATGTCAGAGGGGTTTCAAGCAACAGCACAAGGCCCATTTCTTGTGTACACATTGTACAAATGCCTAAATGTGATAAGTCCATACAAAAATACAAAGGTAGTGGGTGCCCAATATCAAACAGGGGATTGGAGTACTATGTATTGTTTGGCAACATACATGAACTTAGATAGTGGGTAAAAGTGGGAGCACTCCCCAATATTGGGAATTATTGGTGCTGGGTCAAATGTCTATTGGAAATATAAGGTTACCTATAGTGTACAGTGATTTGATACTGATAATTAGCCAATAATCACAAAGATTACATAGTATTAAATGTGATTGGGATACTGGGTTAACAAAATTTATTGAATCTTTAAAACAAACCTGTCATCGGGATATCACATTTTATGACCCTGCAAAAATGCTTTTATAACCCAGCTTCACAGTTCCTGTATGTTGTAAAATGTAATTTATCATTTCAAATTTGCTAAATTTTTTCGCACAAAAGACACCAGATTAAACAACACAATACAAGGAAAACTTAGAAAATGGAAAGAAGTGACTTGAGACATTTGGGTGACATTTTTGAGACATTTGTAACAAATGTTTCAAATAGAGATCTGAAAAAAAAACAATTTAACACAAGGAAAAAGTGAGATTGATAAATTAACAAGGAAGCAGACAGAAAGAAGACAGGCAAAAACCAGTCAAAACAAACTAGATAAATGATCCCCCAAGTGTTGTCCCATGTATCAAACCAGTTGACGGGTGTTATTTCACAATATCAGCACTATTATTGACTTCAGCTGTTTTAAAGAAGTTATTCCATTACAGAATAAATAGTGTCATTAGTTGGAAAACTCCTTGAAAGGGGTTTTCCCACAAAAGAAAATTCTCACATTACAATCCCCCAGTGATGTCAACACAATATCCCAGGGTGTGTGTGTGTGTGTGTGGGGGGGGGGGGGGTGTTGGGGGGACACTCTCTAACCAGACACATTGGGGCACATTTACTTACCCGTCTGCTGGAATGCACCGAAAGTGCATTGTCCGACAATAATGCACTGTGCCGTGATTCACTAATATCGTGCACTCGATTTCCTGCATGTGTTGCTTCTCCGCTCAGCTCCGTCAGAGTTCACCATCTTTTTTACTGGTGCATGTAAGTGCTTGTGCTAGGACATTTGGAATTTTTACCCTGCTTCCCAATATACTGCAAAGAATATTAAATACACTGGGAAGCACAATCTGTCCCCCAAACAACAAGCCCTCACATGGCTCTATAAATGGAAAAATAAAAAGTTATCAAAAGCAGGAATTAAAAAACAGAAATCTAAATCGTGAGATAAAAGCTTGCCCCCTGACATCAAATGTCATAACTGGCAGACACACCTAAAGGCTCTATGTTTGGATCCAGGTATAAAGGAGGATTAGGAGGAATATATCTGGGGTTAGATTGAAGTTTATATTGAAATCTAAGTGAGTGCCACAGCTTTAGGGAGTTTTATATGAGAAAAGAGGATTAAGAATTGAGATCTTCCAGTAGCAGGCCAATCATCGAATAGAGGCGTGGCAGCAATACAGGGTGTAGTAGTTGAGATTTCAGGGAAATCCATCTGGGGAGTTTTGTGGAGGCAGATGAAATTGTTGCTGGAGTTCCTACCTCTGAGCTATTTGGACAACTCCAACATGTGCACAGTATTTGAAAATATATGACTAAATGACCCATTTGGCAGGGGAACGATATCTATGATATATTCTCTTTTCAATGCTTCTCCTGAGTTGAAGTCTTGTTTCATGGACCAATGGGAGTCCAATCAGGGTTGTCAGCTGTCATTGGCAAGTTGGAGACATTGTTGTACCAAATTAGCAAAGAGTAGCCAACAAGTCTCACTAACAGATACCTGACTAACATAGAGCCTGTAATGCGCCCACCTGCCTTGCTAATATGTGCCCACATTTCTCCAACACTTGTTTCAGAAGTGGTGACGCATTGGGCAATATGACTCACGTTTGGTGGCACTGCCCAATTGTGTAATTGGAACAATGTGAAAGTCCTTATACGCTCCTTCTTGGGAAGTGCAGTACCAGTCACCCCAGTTGTATCGTAGACAAACCAGCTCGTAGACAAACCAGCGAAAGTCCAGGCTATACTGTTTATTCCAGTTTGTAGCCTTAGCAACAAGGATTCACATAATATGGAATAAAATGGAAAACTGTGGACCTGTCCTTTACCACAGTTAAAAATAGGATTAACCTTGTAATTCTGTTCAAGAAAATTGATGCGACTAGGACAGACAAACACCTACTATTTGAAAGAAATAAAAGTGAAATGGATTGTTTCACAGGGGTCACCTGTCATTGAAAGGGCCCCGGTACTCTCCCCCTGAGCCCCTCACTTGGTATTGATCTGGCTCATATAAACGTGATATTTGGCTAGGAGTAGGTATCTACACTTCATTATTGGTAAAGAATTCATAAAAATAAATACTTTTTACCTTCCCCCAATTGTTTTATTGTTTTGAATTGTTACTTCTGTTGGACTTGTACCAATACCTGCAAATCTTGTCTTGTCCCCTCTGCGTGGGTTGTATATTTAGCCTTGTCCTATTGTAAGGCTCTGTTTGCTTTGAAAACAATAATACTTCTGTTGAAAAGTATAAAGTCACACATTTTGGCTGTAAAACTGCAATTTTTCTCCACACCAGCAGGTGTTGTAGCAATGAGTAATAATAGTGTATCTGTGTTTGTCTGGAATGCTCTAAGGCAGGGGACATTCCACAGTGATTCTGATATACCGGTAGATTCAATCTACATCACAAATAAATGTACTGTCAAAACAGGACAAACCTGACTGTCAGCTAATAATTGTGTAATCATGTAGGGAAGTACAGCTGTTTTAGGCAATAAAAGGGATCAAACTCTTGTAGATAAAAATAGTTTTAGTATGCCATTCCATATTTAAAGTTACTCATATGAGACTGAAATGAATAATAATATAAATTTACTTTAGGGGCCTATACCAGGCATGACCTAGCAGTATGCAGTTGAGGTGGCATGCTGAGCTGCACCTGCACTTTCTATGAGTGTGTAATACAGTGGGCTTTACTTGTATTTGCTATTTCTGTTTTGGTGGGGAGTGAGGATTTATCAGCGCTTTGTTTTTTGTACTACTTTTTGAGAATATTTAATCTGAGTTGAGACATGTTTGTCTCTGTTGAGACTATATAAAGCTCCCATTCTTCGGTTAAGACCTGTCCTGTCACAGCAATTTTGGACATTAAAACACCCACAGGTCCTTTTTTTTCATATGATCTTTATTCGATTTTTCAATCATTTAAAAACATTTAGCTTTCTGCATGACCCTTCATAGGGCATCATGTTCATATTGATACACATAGACAAAGCTTTACAAAAAAATCTATTTCATTAGAACTGTCAAATTTCTAACAAATCATTCCTAACACCCCACCCCACCCTCACTTCTTAAGATGCAACTGGCTTCCAACCTTTTAGTCTAATTGTTTCTGATTAATTTCCACCATAGAATGCATTTATTTCCTCTCTTGAGAAGATCCTGTTGACTATAGGTCCCCAGACTATCTTCCACTTCCCTCCATTGTTCTTTTTATATTCACTATTCCTCTCCAACCATTGGAAATAAAGAAATTATTTTCACTTTCTTTTCACTTGTAGCATAGCGAGTAGATGTGTAGATTCTGTCATTAATACCTTTTTAAAGGCCAATATCAGCAAATCTATCAGTTTTCTGTCTACCAGACCTTCCCTCGCGGTATTGGAAGATGCTTCTCCATACATTCATTTCCACTCTTACCCCCAATGCATGCTCAATAGGCTGATTTGCCTATTTGCCTAGGCTTTGATTTCTAAGCCTGCAAAGTCACACAGTGAAGCTGGCATACTAAACCTCAGCTTTACTGTGCTGTGTGTATGTGCATGTGCTGTATGTGCTGTGTATACCGCTCATGCACAATGAAGTCAGGGTGTACTGCTCTGGCTTTATTGAATAACTGTTCAGGTAAGGGGAGCACCGTTAAAATCATTGGGATGTGCCTCATCAGAATAGTTTTTGGGCAAGTATAAAAGTATATTTTTTTTCTATACCATCCATACTGATTTAGTTAGAACCTGTGGGTGTTAAGTGTCCCAAATTGACCCTGAAAGGACCTTTTTAAGGAAAAGCGCTTTTTGGCACCAGGCTAGAGCTTTGACTGCTGTTGTACAAGTTCACTGATTTCTACACCTACTTTCTGCAATGAGGGATACTGATGGTGTTGGACAGTCTAAAAAACATGCTATGGATAACAGTTTCATTCAAAGAGAACCTGTTACCACAATACCTTTTACATTTCATTAGACATGTTCCACTGAAGACTCTATCCATCGGACTTTTATTTGATGTCGTCTGTCCCAGCCCCAGGATGCCAGGGAATAGGTGAGCTGCATATAAAATTACAAACTGATTTTTCAACATTGCAGCCATGGAAAGGAACCATTTACGGAAAAGCGTAATGCTTTATAATTATAATTTTTTATGGTTAACTTGAATGGCACTTCCCTTTAAGACTTTAAAAATCTCTCCATTCTTATTGAGTGAAAGGTTCTTATGAAAGCGATATGTAGATGAGGCTCAAAAACAAAAGATTGACACATTACAAAAAGTATGTGGTTTTCCTTAGTCATGGTGGTTTGTTAATATATCCTTCTCTGTACAGCATAACATATGAATGCATTATTAAAATTTCCCAACACAAGGCTAGGAGGAAGTTGTAACAATGGACAGCAGTGTTGCCTCATTCTATAATTAATGTCTTTGCTGATTTTAACAATGCAGCATTGTGATAAAGTAGTTATAATTTGGAAGGAGGGAATTCAAGAACTATAGACCTAATTGTAAAGTTGTTATTTCTATGTGAAAGAGCATTTGGTGAAAGGAATGTATGAATGCTAGTTGTAAAGTAAATGCACCCTTCTTTACATGTAATCTTATTTGAAATGCTTATGCGGTATCATAATAATAGTAAACTATAATAATATAATGTGAAAGGCAAGAAAGATCAGTTAGAACTCACAGGTAGATGTGATATTTGCACCATTGTGGCAGCAATCTTTTTTTTTGCCCTTTCTTTGCAAAATAACATGAGAGAAGTCGGCGTGGTTGGAGAAAATCTGTGAACAGTAATTTCCCAGTCAAGTCACAGAATCTCCGTCGGGTTTAGGCCTGGATTATGATTGGGCAATTCTTATACATGAATATGCTTAAACCATTACATTGTAGTTTTGGCTGTATGTTTGCTGGAAGATAACTTACACCCAGTTTTGAGTCTTTTGTAGCCTTTAAGGCAGTGGTGGCGAACCTATGGCGCAGGTGCCAGAGGTGGCATTCGGAGCCCTTTCTGTGGCCACCCAGGCTTTCACCCTAGCACAGAATTTGCTAGACATGACTCAAGGTCATGACACATGACATTAAACAGGATTATGGTCGGAGCTCCTGCTCTGGGTACCCTGATTCTTCCTCTTTAGGGGACCCTGGAAGGAAGCTACAATCCAAATTTTCTTTCCATTGTATTGGTGTGCTCAGAGCACCATTAGGATTAAAGGACACCTGCCATCAGGTCTCTGTCACTATTTCTGTCACCTCTACCTGTTGGAGCAGCTCACAAGGATCCCATCACAGCCTTTATCATACATTAATCATTGTAAAATCATGTGTTCTTTATTATGTAAATGAGGCTGCTCACATGATCAGAGGCAGTGATGTCACCAGTTCCCCCTCCCCTCTCCTCCCCCTGCTCATGTCTGTGTGTAATGTATAGTAAAGCTTTGCTGGTGTGTGTGCTGCATCTGCTGACATGCTGCATCCTCCTAATACACAGAGACACAGACATCAGCTACACAAGTACCTGACATGTTCTGCTATAACATGGCTGCATCCTGGAGCTGTTGTATCTCTCCTATACACACACACAGGCTACAGGGGGCGTGGCCGCCAGCAACCACATGGAGCAGCCATCACATCATTATACAGGCTGTCAGTCAAGCACTGGGGGGTGTGGCTGTACCTCCCACTCATGAATAAGCTGGACAGCTTGAATATGCTAATGACTCATTGGACATTTCACTGGTCGTTTGCACACAGCTTTTGGACCTCATTGCTTAGGTTTACAGGCATGTCGAGGGACAATGAAGGGATAGAGGCAATGCTCTCTAATGACAGTTTATGAAAATATATTTAGTTTAGGGGGTTATTTTGCCTGACGGGTTCTCTTTAAGACTTATGATACAGTTGGGATCAAAATGTTACTGCTTAAATTGTTATCTTGGCACTTTGCGACATAAAAGTAGGTTTTGGTTGTAGTTTGGGCACTCTGTGTCTAAAAGGTTTGCCATGACTGCTCTACGGCGTTTTCCACCAGGATTTCCCAGTATTTAGCTCCAACTATCATTTAAAATTGCTAAAAATGCTCAAGGGGTATGAGTACTTTACCACCTCACAGTGCATATTAGGTATTGAAATATTTTACCTTTTACTCATATTTGGCAGTGCTAATTCTGACAGTGATATATTTTATGTTTTAAGTGGGCTAAAATGTATGTTAGAAGAGTCTGTTTTGACAGGCAGGGGGAGATTTAAAAAGCAAAGTGCGCAAGGATTCCCGTGCAATAGTTGCCAGTATACTGTCTAAAATGCCTAGTTAGCAAGTGTTTTATACAATTTTTATACACTTAACAACTTCTATGAAAATGAGCTTGGCTGTTCAGAAAAGGGGGCATGCCTTAAGCCCTTGCCACCAAAGCCACATTTCACCTTCCTGACACCGCCCTATTTTTCACATGGATCACTTCATTTGGAGATAACTTTGGAATGCATTAACATGCTCTGCTGATTTAAAAACAATTTTTGTGACACATTGAGGGAGATGTATTATCGTATCTGCAATTACAAAATACGTGGATCTTTCCTATTTTTGGGTGCAGAATTGTTGAGGATAATTTATAATGAGTTTGCGCCAGAAAGAACAGATGTTTCCGACTATCCTGACTCCTCCAGCTTCTTTTGGCACCAGTGGGTGTGGCCTACCTTTTCCACATTATCCGTCACATTTATGTGTATTTTGTCACCATTTTTAGGTGCAATTTTTGGCGCACAATAGACAAAAAAATAATTGGTCAAAGAGCAAAATTAAGGTGCAGTCCATGTAAGATTCTGGCGCACATCTCATCGATGTCGGCATTTTTATGGCGCCACTTTAAAACATCGGGCTGTGCTTTCCGGAGACTGATGCCAACAGTCGTGCTTGTGCCAGAATTAGTAGAACCCCCCCATTGTACTTTATGCTAGCGGAAAAATTTGTGTGATATCTTTTGCATTTTTTTAAAATGCTATTTTCAAACTTCGAAAATGTCTGCCTTGTCATACCAATAACTTACTAACTAACATTTACCATAAGTCTTCTTTATGTTAGCCTGATTTTTAAAGCATCTTCTACTTTGTTTTAAGAAGATAGGAGGCTTTAACTATTGTGGAAAATCTATGTTTTGAGAGACTAGATACCTTATATACTCGAGTATAAGCCTAGTTTTTCAGCACAAAAAATGTGCTGAAAAAACCCAAACTCGGCTTATACTCGAGTCAAAAAAATAAATATATCTAAACTCACCTTTCCGGCGACCCCTGTATATCTTCTGTGCGATCTGTCCGGCAGCGGCAGCAGGCTATATACACTGGGGCAAGGTCTGGCAGGCTATATACACTGGGGCAGGAGCTGGCAGGCTATATACACTGGGGCAGGGGCTGGCTGGCTATATACTGGGGAGGCTGTGACCAATGCATTTCCTACCCTCGGCTTATACTCGAGTCAATAGGTTTTCCCAGTATTTTGTGGTAAAATTAGGGGCCTCGGCTTATACTCGGGTCGGCTTATACTCGAGTATATACGGTAAGTTTGATGTGATATCGATAGGCCTATATGAGAGAATTTTAGAAACTGTACCCCTTAAAGAATGTAAAACAACTTTTATGAAATTTGCTAACCCTTTAATTGTTTCACAGGATTAAAACAACATCAGGTGCAATTTTGACATTTACTTTTCTTTGGCTAAATTAATGATTTTTACAATAATTTACTACACCCTTCACCGATTTTATCAAGGTGTATAATGAGTATTTGGACACCACAGGTGTTCAAAAATTTAAGCAGAAACCTGGAAAAATTAAATTTTTTTCCTCAAAAATTACATTTTTTTCCATTTATTTTAGGGGGAAAAAGGAGAAATTGCACTATAAAAATTGTTTAACAATTTCTCCTGAACACAGAAATGCCCCACATGTGGATATAAACTTCTGTAGGGACACACAGCAGGACTTGGAAGGGAAAAACTGCTGTTTTAAAGGCAATTTGGACAAAAATAGTTTTTAGTGGCCATGATGCATTTGGAGAACCCCTTAAGTATCATAACAGTGAAAATCCCAATAAAGGACCCCATTTTGGAAACTACACCCTTCACAGATTATATCAAGTTGTAAAATGAGTCTTTGACCTATTGTTTATGCTGTGGATCTTATCTTTACTCAAACAATTCCAATAAATACAGTTAAAAAAAAAAAAGTGCTTCAACACTTTATTCAAGGGGTGGTTTATGTTGTGATTCAACCGGTGTATGTGAACCAATAACACAGCAGTTTTGTTTTACACCAAAAAAAGCATAGACCTGATCAGCCAAATGCCACTGATCAGCGCTCAGTTGTCACAGCACTTACAACAAAATGCAGGATAAAAAGTTACTGCAGTGAAACAAAAAGGAACTTTTACTCTCATACACCAAAAAGATGCTATGACAAAAAATGAGCGTAGACCTGATCGGCTAAATGTCACTGATCAGCAATCAGTTGTCACAGCACTTACAAAAGCAAAAAAAAGAGCACAGACACGGACCAGTGATGTTCGACACTGATCAGCAGCTGGTGGTTTGCAGAACACACACAGTGAGATGGGACTGCTACAAAAATAAGTAAAAGAAAAAAAAAGGTGACAAAAGAAAGCATGGAGGCTTAGAGTTCACAGGGAGGCAGGGGGTGAAGCTGACCGCTGTACAAGATGGCAGAGTAGAACTGGTGCTCCGCGCGCTTCACACAAGAGACCCGCAGTAAACTCGTCAGAAGTAGCTGGCAAATGGTGAAATATGGAGGTAGCGGTCCCGGGAGCAACTGGGCGCAATCTGATCACCCATCCAGCTGATACAAAGCAGGGACGGATAAATCAAGACCACAACTTCCCGCCAGCAAGCTGCCTAAGATGGCACCGATCCACTCACCTTCAGATGCGTCAGAACAGTCGGATGCTCAATCGGACTCTGAGACAGGTTCTTCACGCCTATCTAAAGACGTGCTAGAGAAAACGATCACCGCGGCGCTGGTCCTGGTGATGAAAGACCTGTTGGAGATCAAAGCTGAGGTACGCCAAGTGGGGCAGAGAGTGGAGGCCCTGGATTTAGGGCAGGAAGAGCTAGTGAGCTTTGCTGAGGCAGTGAGGGCTAAACTGCACGCTAAGACAATCGGATAAACCATACCTTATTGATGTTGGAGGACCAGGAAAACAAATGTCCGACTGAAGGGCCCTCCTGAATCTTGGGCTGCAGAAGTGCTGCTGAACATCATGCAGCAGATTTTCACAATGCTTCTTGGATCACAACATGCTGGAAAAGTTATGATCGAGAGGGCACACAGGGCTCTCAGTCTATGCCGGCACCGTCAGATCCCCCTAGCGATTGTCAGCAAGGCGAGAGAGCACGGCGACCTAGAATATGAAGGTGCTAAAATAGCCCTCTACCAGGACTTAGCCGCCTCTACCCTGGCAAAATGGCGCCTATTCAGACCATTCTTAACCAAGCTACGTGAGCTTAACCTGCAGTATAAGTGGCCTTTTCCATTTGGCTTGCAGTTCACCAAGGGGAACCAGCACACGGTGATCAAACACCCGAGGGACCTGGAGAAAGCATGGAAACTCTTAGGGATCGATCCGATCAATATCCCCTCATGGCTACTGGCAGCTGATGAAACCGTCCTTCCACCGCTGAAAAACTTTACCCCGTGGCAACTGGTGGCGCCGCCGAAAACCAGCTAGAGAGAAGAAGCACAGCCGCTAGAAAAGAGGACACTTGAACCACTACAAACTTACTGGTTTACCTTATGACTCTGCTTTTTTTCTCCACTAATACTAAACTTGTATAATGCTGTTTAATATTTTTACCTGTGGATCATATTACTAGCTTGTTTCACCATTCACCATCTGCCTTAGTATTTTGCAGTTACGGTTACTATGCTAAAAGTTGTTCTAAAATCATGCAAGCTGTTTATGACCATTATATAACTGAACCTTTTAAAACCCAGTCAATAGATGATATCTTAAGCGGTCTATGGGCCTCTTCCACATTGGTTAGCGCGCCTACTTATCTCTGAAGTACTTCCTACTGGCCCCATGATTCTTTGTGTACAGAGGGACACTGGAAAGAATCTACAATTATGCAAATTTTCCCTCCTTTTTTCTAATGTGTTGGAGAACGTTGTTGAAGAACAGGGAACAATAAGATACTGTTCTAATTTTTGTTGGCACCTCGCGAAAATGAAGTGCATTTGGGTTTTCAGTTTGGGCACTCGCCATCACTGGCATAAGGTTTTTGTCTATGTATATGTTCTTTCTTTAGGCTATTGACTTGTCTTTAGTGTGGTAGATCCCCCCTATCCATACCTTTTCCCTCTTTCCTGTTCTTAACTTTTCCCCCAGGAGGCTCAGTCAAGGGGAGATAAACGAAGCAGCCTCTTCCAGGGTATGCAACCCAAGGTATGATGGCGACACTATTAATTACTTCCTGGAATATGAAAGGTCTTAACTCTCCTGGTAAGAGATCCCAGCTCTTTCTCCTATTGCAGCACTTTAAAAGTGGTATTACTTCAGGAAACACATTTGAGAGAAAATAGAATTCCCAAATTACCACTCAAGTCATTTGACCAGTGGTATCACAGCAGCAGCCCCTCAGCAGCTTCCAAGGGTGTCTCGGTTGGCTTCCACAGGAATGTAACTTTTACATTAAAAGACACGTATATACAGACGCAGAAGGACGGGTAATCTTAGTCAAAGGTTTTATAGGGGGGGTGAAGTATACGTTTGTTTAACTCTATGCGCCTAACAAAGGCCAATGCGCGTGGTTGTGTAGCGTGTTAGAAAAGATAAAAATGTTTGCGTAAGGTTTTCTAATAGTCAGAGGAGACTTGTATGTCACTTTAAACCCACTGGAAGATTCCTCCATGGGCCACTCCGCGTGACCTTTCAGAGCTCTGAAGAGAATTAAGGGGACAGTGGGTGACCTTTCATTGTTAGACACATTGAGAACATTACATCCTGGTGACAGATCATACACCTTTCACTCTGTCCCTTACAGAATAAAATCAGACTATATAGAACAGGCCTTGTCGGTGGAGATAGGACCCAGTACTATATCTGACCATGCACCACTACTGATGTCCCTTCTTATGCTGCATTTACCGGTTAAAGAGTGGACATGGTGGCTAAATGAGACGCTTCTAGACGATGAAACCTTATTAGCTGAGCTGCTGGCTAAAATATCCAAATCCTTTGCTGACAACTCCAACACAGGGCTAGACCCAGTGACTTTGTGGGAGGGCCAGAAGGTCGTCCCTAGGGGGTATCTCATTGAAATGGGAGTATGATTGAAGAAAAAAAAGGAATGCAAAAAACTGAGGGATTGCTTGAAAAAATCTCAGACCTAGAGCGGCAACAAAAGCGCTCTAAGGCTTTGCAGGTGGAGGATGAGCTTAAAACCACCAGAGAACAACTGAAAGACGCTTTCAACATCACAGTAGCTAAGATTGACCTCAAAGCACAACATAAATTCTATGCACATGGGGAAAAGTGCAGTAGGACCATGTCTAATCTATTGAAAAAAGCACAAGCATGCACGTATGTGTCAGCTATCAAGACATCAACAGGAAAAAGAGTACATAAAACAGAGGACATAGCTAAAGTCTTTCAGAACTATTATACGGATCTTTATAACTTGAGACAGCAAGAAAGCAGTCAGGATAGGAGAGACAGACTAAAAGATATCCGGGGGTTTCTAGAGAAGGTCCAATTACCACACCTAGATGAGGCAGACCTAGGTCCATTGATGCAACCTGTCACAGAGCCCGAGTTGGATAAAATTATAGCTTCTATCCCCTGTGGTAAGAGCCCAGGCCCAGATGGGTTTTAAATTTTATACTACAAGAAGTTTAGCTCCCTACTGACCCAACACTTTGCGTGTGTAACGCACTGCTTCAAGGTCAGCGCACAATCCCGTCTATGCTTTCAGCCCACATTACTATTCTGCATAAGGCAGGCAAGGATCCTTAGCAACCTGGGAGTTACCGTCCCATTTCGCTCCTGAACATAGACTTAAAAATTTGGGCTAAGCTATTGGCACACAGACTGACATCACTACTACCAAAACTTATTTCTGATGTTCAGGCAGGGTTTGTTAAGGGCAGAGAGGGCAAAGATAATGTCGCTAGGGTCCTCAAAGCCATACATATAGCAAGATCACGAAAATCCCCTCTTATCCTTCCCGGCACGGATGCCGAGAAGGCATTCGATAGGGTAGACTGGCTCTGTATGAGGGAAACCCTATTGAAATACGGATTTCTGTCTAGTTTTGTGGACGCCATGTTTTCATTATACAGTGAGCCCTCTCCACGTATCAGAGTAAATAGGGTTTTGTCACCGCCCTTTTATATATGCAACGGAACCAGGCAGGGGTGTCCCCTCTCCTCCTCTACTCTGCCTGGAGGCCCTGATACAATATATGTGCCAGGATCAACGCTTCAAGGGACTTAAGATTGGAGCATCCTCTTGTCAGTTAGCTGCTTTTGCAGATGATTTAATATTTCTGATTACCAATCACACTGAAGCATTGCCGATACTTTCTGGTCATTTTGAGCACTTTAACCATCTGGCTAACTTCAAAGTAAGTCAGAAATATTGAACATCTCCTTACCCGCTTCTCAAGTCAAAAGAATTAAACCAGAATCCCCTTTCCTTTGGCAGAAAGACTCTATTACATATCTGGGTGTCAAACTGGCCAGAGAACTACGTAACCTGTATAAACTTAACTTCACACCGCTAATAGCGACTGCTCATCAAATGCTGACAGACTATAATTTGCCTAATATCTCATGGATGGGCAGGAAAAATTTACTAAAATCTTATGTAATGCATAAAATACTCTATCCCTCTTGATGCTTCCAGTTGCCATACCAGGGAATCTTTTCTCCAGAATCAGGAAACTGTTCTACAATTATTTGTGGTGTTGGAAACGCTGGCACAGACTCTGCTGACGAGGAAGAAGTGGAGGGGGGGACTGGGTATCCCTGATGTGAGATACTACTACTGAGATACTACTAGTTAAGAAGACACTAAAAAGAAGATACTAAAAAGTTAAGAAGACTAGAGCAGTACCTCTGTACTCAGAGCCACAGGATGAATGAATTGGCATAGTAAATTTAGCCTGTTTGCAGTAAAACAAGACACTACAGGTGAGTTTTATCTTCCTATTTCTTCTACCGTACTAATATGATTATACATTCCTGTGATTATTTTCTGTCGGTGGGTATTATTTTTAAATCCATACATGTCAAAGTGATTCTTTCAGAGTAAGATGTGCATTTACTAAAGAAAATTAACAACAGCTTGTTACTTCAAGCTCCATGTTCATACATGTTATAGCAGGTAAAAACGGCATGCAAGTATAGTGAAACTTGTCTCATCAAATTGAACTATCCAAAAAACATACTGGGGTAATTTATGTTAGTTTTTATTGGGTTTTTTTTCTTGTTTTTCTCCACTGGCTACCTCAGGGTTACTCTATCTATCTTGGTAGGGCAAGTGTACTTGATTGGATATGCATCTTTTTCTTTTTTTAAAAAAGTGCAAAACTATTCTAAAAACACCTTTTAAGGAAATATACCATTTGTTTTTATGCATTCTGAACCAAAAAAAAAACTTGAGAATGCTGTAGTGACACTGATGCAGAGACATATCTTGTTTAATCCCTGAACTGAATAGTTTTTCGGAAAAACAATCCCACCCCGCATAAGCCTTTCCATTGCAAGGTTTGAGAACCACTGCTCAAATTCATAATATAAAATTACACCTCAACAATAGACATTTACTACTAATGCTCCTATCCTGTATACATAAGTGTGGTAGGTACGCACCGTGCACTATAAAGTCACAGTGTTCCAGCTTCAGTGAAGCATTGAGAGAGGAGGTGCAAGAGCTCCAGTTGTGAGTCCTATGTGCCTCATTGGACTCACATCTGGATAAGTATAAATGCCCCATAAGGACCTGTGGGCAGTTTAGTGTCTCAAATCACACAGGAAATGTGTGTGAGTATAGAGTTGTCTCATATAAGTCATTACATGGTTGTACACAGCCATTATTAATAAGGAGGCCTGAGGAGAAGCAGCATCTACCCCTATATGGTCACTGTGTATGTGAACCAATAACACAGAAGTTTAGTTTTACACCAAAAAAATAAAGACCTGTATGCTTTCGAAAAACTGCAATAGAAAAAGTTACTGCAGTAAAAAAGGAGCTTTTACTTGCCTACACCAAAAAAAAAATACCAGACCTGATCAGCCAAATGTCACTGATCAGCGCTCAGTTGTCACAGCACTTACAACAAAATGCAGGACAAAAAGTTACTGCAGTGAAACAAAAAGGAACTTTTACTCTCATACACCAAAAAGATGCTATGACAAAAAATGAGCGTAGACCTAATCGGCTAAATGTCACTGATCAGCAATCAGTTGTCACAGCACTTACAAAAGCAAAAGAAATAAGAGCACAGACACGGAGCAGTGATGTTCGACACTGATCAGCGGCTGGCGGTTTGCAGAACACACAGGGAGGTGGGACTGCTACAAAAATAAGTAAAAGAAAAAAAAAGGTGACCAAAAAAGAACATGGAGGCTCAGAGTACACAGGGAGGCAGGGCCAGTGCCTGCACTGGGCATATCTGGGCAAGTGCCGGGGCCCAGAGCTGATGGGTGACCCCCATTAGGCTGTACATAAGGAATCCATGGGGGTGAGGGGTGCTGTATCTAATGAATCCATAGATACAGGGGCCTGTAATTAAAATAACCATGAGGGGGCTGTTTGGGATGATTAACTATGGAATATTTTAGGGAACAGGAGACTGTTTTAGTTTTTGAATTTTTACTGTAAAAGGCTTAACTGTAAAGGGATCCACTAAGGCACTGTCACCCAGGGGCCTACTGAATCCCGGAGCTGACCCTGCAGGGAGGGGAGGGAAGGATCTGGAACAGGGATTCAAAATACAACAGATGCCAGCAAATATGCCAACTGCAGCAATTTATATGTAACACAGTGAAAATAGGAGTATCCGATTGGTTGGTTAAGACAGAAAAACCAACCAATTAGATCAATTATTGATGTTGCATGATGCCACCTAGTCATCAGGAAGGGGGAGGGGAGGAGAAGGAGGACCCCTTGGACCATGAGGGAAGATGCAAAATACCATCTTTAGTCAATGTAATAAAAATCCATACAAATTGCAGATAAGGAGATTTAAAAGACAAAACCCTCACCCCACATAGTAACACATGAGTCATACACATAAAAGTATTGCACATAGTCCAATGCCTCCAAAGCCATCCAAAATATGATATTTACACAGCTCAAAAGACAATAGGAGCAAGTAGAAAACCATAAAAATACAAACCAGCAGTGTGGGAGATTCGCAAAACCCTGACACATGTTTCGCTTTGTTTCCTCTGGGGGTGTGACACGAAACATGTGTCAGGGTTTTGCACATCTCCCATCGTATACTGGTCTTTTCTTTATAGTTTTCTATTTGATGGATCCCATTTACATGTCCTTATCTTGCCCATATTATCTTTTGAACGGTATAGACATTATATTATGGGTTATTTGGGAGGCATTGAATTGTGTGCTAAACTTTTATGTGTATGAAACATGTATTACTATGTGGAAAGGGGGAGTGGTGTTTTTTAGGTCTTCTTTTCAGCAATTTGTATGTATTTTCTTACATTGAATAAAGATGGTTATTTTGCATCTTTGCTTTTATATGTGTTTACTTTATGCAGTATTTGACGCCCTGCTTGTTTTGTTTGTTACACCCTGAATATTTTGCATTATTAGTCAGGAGTAACTGTGAGCAGACCACCAGGGTTGTGCAGTAAGCAATTGTGTCCAGCCCAGATGAAGCTAATGTATAGGGAGGTTTTTTGCCTTTTTATATAGAAAACCACTCTTTGTTTCCCTGTAACATTTTTTATGTATAACTCATATGTATAATGTAAAAGGTTAGGGCAACTGTATTATACTTAAATCCCGGGAGTGACCTAGATACAAACATATTTTGGTGGAGTGTCATCCTTAACAGCAAGTGGAAAAACTGCCAAGTACCTGCATGTGTGACACAATTATGACACACTTGTTTCTTAATATTGGAACTTCCCATACATCTTGTATTATGTCAAGTTGCTCCACCTTTGTACTGTAGCGCATGTTGTTATTAAGTATTATAGTTAAAAAGTTAAGAAGACTAGAGCAGTACCTCTGTACTCAGAGCCACAGGATGAATGAATTGGCATAGCCATCTCAGTTTGCAGTAAAACAAGCCACTACAGGTGAGTTTTATCTTCCTATTTCTTCTACCGTACTCATACATAAATATATGATTATACGTATTCCTGTGATTACGTCGGTGGGTATTATTTTTAAATCCATACATGTCAAAGTGATTCTTTCAGAGTAAGATGTGCATTTACTAAAGAAAATTAACAACAGCTTGTTACTTCAAGCTCCATGTTCATACATGTTATAGCAGGTATAAACGGCATGCAAGTATAGTGAAACTTGTCTCATCAAAAGTAACTATCCACAAACATACTGGAGTCATTTCTGTTAGCTTTTATAGGTTTTTTTTCTTGTTTTTAAGACTGGCTGCCTCAGGGTTACTCTATCTTGGAAGGGCACACGTGCTTGTTTGGATATGCATCTTTTTCGTTTCAAATTGTCTGAATCGTGCCAAAAAAGGTCCAATACTTAGCCACCAAAACCTTGATCAATTTGTATTAAAAAGGTGCGAAAAAGTTTAATTTGTAAACACCTTTTAAGGAAATATACCATTTGTTTTTATGCATTGTGAACCAAAAATACCTTGAGAATGCTGTAGCGACACTGATGCAGAGGCATATCTTGTTTACTCCCTGAACCAAATGGTTTTGCTGAAAAACAATTATAACATAATGATAATGAGGCTCTTACAGGTGGTCCCCTACTTAAGATCACCCGACTTACAGACGACCCTAGTTACAAACGGACCTCTGGTAATTGGTAATTTAGTGTACTTTAGCCTTAGGCTACAATAAACAGGTATAATAGCTATTAAAGGTGTCTGTAATTAAGCTTTATTGTTAATACTGGTTCTTATGACAATTTAACATTTTTAAAATCCAATTGTCACAGAGACCAAAAAGAATTTGTCTAGAGAAACAATTATAAAATATACAGTTCCGACTTTCATACAAATTCAACTTAAGAATAAACCTAAAGAACCTATCTTGTACATAACCTGGGGACTGCCTGTACCCTATTTATGTACTGTTCCAGCATGCATAAGGCTGCCTCATCCCACCCCGCATAAGCCTTGCCATTGCAAGGTTTGAGAACCACTGCTCAAATTCATAATCTGACATTACACCTCAACAATAGACATTTTTTTGCTAACATCTAAATGCATTGTATGCATACAGACCAAAGGGTCTTTGTTTGTTCAAAAAAGGAAAAAAGTAGTGAAATGAAAGCTGATCTATAATTGATTGCCAAGGCAGTATTTGCTTCAAGCATGATAAATGGAGCCCATAGCTCATAACTGTGTTGCAACCACTTTTAACTTTTTAATTCCTACTATGCATCTATGCATATGAATTTTTCAGCCATACTGTTCTTCCTTCCATCCACTATCTTCCATTGCAGGTAAGAAGAGGTGGCAAATAGAGGAGGGAAAAGTGACTGCCAGACCAGACTGCACAGGGTCTTTGTGTAGTCTGTAACCATAAATACATAGGTGAAAAATCTAGTAATCAAATCCTGTATTCAAGCCTATATAACAGAGGTAGGGAACCTATGGCTCGGGAGCCATATGTGGCTCTTTTGATGGCTGCATCTAGCTCTCCGACAAATCATTGATTAATAACGATTGGCAGTGTGTACATCTATGACACACACGGCGATGATCAATGGATGATGTTACCACTGCCTGCATTCTTTGTGTGACAAAGGTGCCACCGCGGCACCGTTGCTTAAGGTGACAACGCCTGTGTCATAGAGTAGAGCGGCATCCATTCCTCTCTATGACCCATGCGCCATTGCCTAAGCAATGATGGCAGGTGTGCCTGGGTTATACAGGAGAGTGCGGGAGTGATGAGAAGCTGTTGAAGGCAGAGCAGGTAGGTGAGTATTTGCTCTTTTTTTTTACTGTGAATACCTATCTACTGGGGGAAAGTATGTGCTGACACTACTCGGAGGCATGTGCTGTGACCACCTATCTACTGGTGACTGGGGGCATGTGATGGGGCTACCTGTCTACTTTCTAGGTATTTACTGTGGCTACCTATTTAATGGGGGCATGTGCTATGACTACCTATCTACCTTGGGCATGTGCTGAAGCTACCTATCTACTGAGGACATATGCTGGGGCTACCTTTTTACTAGGGGCATGTGCTGGGGCTAACTATCTACTGTGGGAATTTGCTATGACTATCTAATGGGGGGCATGTGCTGTGGCTACCTATTTACAATCAGGCATGTGATGGTGCTACCTATCTACTGGGGGGTACATGTACCGTGATTACCAATATACTGGGGGTATGTGCTCTGGCTACCTATAAACTTGGGGGCATGTGCTGGGCCTAGCTGTCTATTTGGATGCATGTGCTGGGGCTACCTACCTACTGGGGGCATGTACTGGGTCTACCTATCTACTGGGGGGCATGTGCTGTGGCTACCTATTTACTTGGGGTCATGTGATGTGGCTACCCATTTACTGGGGGACATGTGCCGTGGCTACCTATCTACTGGGAGGCATGTGCATATTGTATGGCTCTCACAGAATGACATTTTAAAATATGTGGTGTTCACGGCTCTCTCAGCCAAAAAGGTTCCTGACCCCTGCTATATAATGTGTATCCTAGCACGCTGGATAAGGCTTAAAGGGGTTGTACGGCCACTTTTCATTCAAAATAATAATAATTCCAGTCTCTGTTTAACATGCTGAAAGTTTATATATACTGCACCTTACTTTTGGGCTAAATGTTTGTGGATAGTTATTTCTAAAATAGTTTTTACCTTATAATCCCCACAGCAGTGCACAGATGGATAGAGATGGCTGCCAAAGAACCGCAAGTCCCATAATGCACAGCTGCCATGGAGTGTAGCAATTGGCTGAATCCATAACACCAGCATGTGCAGTGGCAAATTTACAATACAAAACACGCGGGAAGCCAAGGAAGGTGGTGGTGGGGGGGGGGGGGGGAGTTGGCAAGGAGTGATAAATGATTTTATTGTGTCTAAAAACGTCATGATTTTTAATAACATTATATTAGGGTGTGTTTTGTTTATTGATGAAAAGGATTATTAAGGACAATGTTTGTGACTACACAACCCCATTAAGGTTGCTCTTCCTGCATTGGTTTATACTGAACAGCTCTGACGCATGAGTTTGAACACATTCTGCACTCTGCCTAGCTATAATATTTTATGAGCACCATCATCTAACAGAACTGCTTTTCCGTCTCAGTTAGCCATGTCTCTTCTTATTTAGCTGAAAGTGAAAGTAAGTGGAAATATGGAATGATAAACTGTTCTGTTAGAAGATAGTGCTTATGGAATACTGTAGTTTTGTAGAGAGCATAAAGGATTAAAACTCATTGATTACAGTCTGGAGAAAAACACAATGGGCACATTTACTTACCAAGTCCTGTCAGGATCCCCGAGGTGCGTTGTTCGATGAGGATGAAGTCCGTCGCAATTCACTAAGATCGTGTGCCTGATATCCTGCATGTGTCACTTCCCCGCTTAGTCTGAATCAGTCCGGTTGTCCGACAGCCATGCCCCCGATTTGTGTCGCATGCAAGTCAGCGCAATTGCGCCAAAATACGATTGCGTGTGCCAAAAACCCCTGTTAAATGCGGCGCAAATCAGAAATAGTCGGGAAACCCTACAGAAATGCGGCGTGCGGACCCTAAGTAAATGTGCCCCAATATCTTAAATATTTGATTTTGTCATTAAAACAGAGTAAATGGGGGTCATTTACTAAGCGCCCGATTCGCGTTTTCCCGACGTGTTACCCGAATATTTCCGATTTGCGCCGATTTTCCATGAATTGCCCCTGGTTGTGGCGCATTGGCGCTGGCATGCAGGCGATGGAAATCGGGGGGCGTGGCCGAATGAAAACCCGACGGATTCGGAAAAATCGCCGCATTTAAAACAAAAAATTGGTCGCACGGGCCATACTCACATGCACCAGGAAGAGATCAGTGAACTCTGACGCAACTCGGCGGACCTCGGCGCAGCAGCGACACCTGGTGGACATCGGGCGCAGGACCTTCATGAATCGCCGGAAGACCCGAACGCTCATCCGAGAAGCCACCGCTGGAACGCGAATGGACTGGGTAAGTAAACGTGCCCCAATGTTTAACTAAGGCAGAAGGGAGTAGGGATACTTGTTTTTGGAAACTTAGCAGAATTTAGAATTTTTTTTTACAATTACTCTTAAACTTTTATATGGATTAAAGTGGTTCAATAGTAAATTTACTCCAGTACAGTACTAAAAACAAGTTCTAAATATTTGAATACTTTTATAAGAAATTGCCAAATAAAGTAAACTTGAATGATGCTAATATATTTTTTTAATCAATTTATTTCTCAGAACACAGGTTCTAAGAAGCCATAAAAATGGATAACTCTACTCTTAATTCAAGTGTGACTGACCAAAATTACACCAGTGAAGGCAATGCAGAATTAACATTCCTGCATTTCACTGTAGCTGCTGCCATTGCTATAGTTTTATGTCTCATTGGCATTGTAGGAAATAGTATTGTATTTTGGTATCTCTGCTTCAAGATCAAGAGGAACAAGTATACAATTTACATTATTAACCTGTCGGTGGCAGACTTCATCTATTTATTATTCACCATTATTGTATTAATGATACACATAAATACATTAAGCAGTCCACACCCAGATTTTGAAGGGAAAGATTCACTTTTAAAATTTTTGGAAATATTAAGTAAAAGCGCACAATATTCAGGAATGTTCATCCTCACAGCCATCAGCCTGGAAAGATGCCTCTCAGTCCTATATCCTTTCTGGTATCAATGCAATCGTCCTCAGAACTTGTCTATTATCATATGCGCTGTGCTTTGGCTCATTGGATGCTCAGAGAGTCTCATAGACAACTTGGTGTGTTCAGAAGAAGCTTTTATGGCACAGACTAGAGAGTGTACACCGGTGCAGATCATAATTTTTGGTATATCAATTGTCATCTGCTTACCTATCATGGTCATTTCAAGCTTCACCTTGCTCATCAAAATAAAGAGGACATTTAGAGAGCAGTATCCACATAAACTCTACATCATTATTATTGTTGCAGTTTTTGTATTTGTTATCTCTGTCATCCCAATCAATTGTCTCTGGTTTTTAATGTACTTCAAATTCCTTCAATCAAGTATGGGAACACTTGGACTTTACTTTGCCAGTGTTTATTGTTTAGCATTAAATGGTACAATTGACCCATATATTTACTTCATTGTTGGCAAAAAATGGAAGCAGAAGACTAGTCACTCTATCCAAGATGTCCTTGAAAGAGCCTTCAAAACAGAGGATGATGAAAATGATTCAAAGAGTAACGGAACAAGTAACACAAGTAACACATCAAGCCAAACTAATCTCGCGAGTACATTTTAAGAACTCTTGTGTACTACAGAAACAATTCCACTTTTCTGATTCTAAGGCTACCCGCAATATTGGGCTGCAACTAGCAGGTCATGAACATGTAAGATACACTCATGCACCGATGAGAGCAGAAAAGGATTGCCTGGACTTGTGACTTGGCTCATACCCAAAGCCATGGAAACTACACCTAATGAAATAAATGGGTCCATGGGCTAGTCATTGTAACAAACACATAGCCAAAAAACACAAGAGATTTACTGTTCTGAATTACTGCTGCATGTAAGATTTGGTCCTCTTTAAGGTCATCAAACCACTTAGGAAAACAGGTGCATGTTACTTGTAGAAGTACCAGGGTAAGTGAAAAAGAAGATTGTTTTATACCTGGAATATAATGTAATATTTAACAGACATGCATTTTAGAGGAATGGTTCCTCCACCATATGCTTGGTTTCCTCTTTCTGCAGGGGAATGAAATATTTCTGGCAGGGAATGCCTTAATGCACAAATGTATAACTTACCTTAAATGTATGTTTGATGCTAATAAAGATTAATTGATGTCAGTATGGTTTATGTTTGCAAAATAGAGCTATTTTTAAAAATTTTTTCAATAAACATCAGATATGAGTGGTTCTATTAATGTTTATCTCTTAAAACTTGCAAACTTAGTTTTTTCACTTCCATTTTTCACACACCAACTTCAAAAATCTATAACTTTTTTATTTTTCCACATAAAGAGCTGTGTTATGGCTTATTTTCTGTGTAACAAATTGCACTTCATAGTGACGGTATTTAATATTCCATGGCGTGTACTGGGAAGCAGGAAAAAAATTCCAAATGCAGTGAAAAACCACATTTGCAACGTTTTCTTGTGGGCTTGGATTTTACAGCTTTCACTCTGCATCCCAAATGACATGTCTACTTTATTCTTTGGGTTGGTACGATCACGTGGATACCAAATTTGTATAGGTTTTATAATGTTTTCATACATTTTAAAAAATTAAAACCTCCTGTACCAAATATATTTTTTTTATTTTGCCATCTTCTGGCGCCAATAACTTTTTCATACTTTGGTGTACAGAGCTGTGGGTAGTGTCATTTTTTGCGAATTTTGATGGAGTTTTCATTGCTATAATTTTTGGGACTGTGCGACATTTTGATCACTTTTTATTAATTTTTTTATATTTTTCAAAATGGCAAAAAAAATGCCATTTTCGACTTTGGGCGCTATTTTCTGTTACGGGGTTAAACGCAGTGAAAAACCGTTATTATATTTTGATAGATCAGGCATTTTCAGAAGCGGTGATACCTAATGTGTTTATCATTTTTACTGTTTATTTATATTTATATCAGTTCTAGGGAAAGAGGGGTGCTTTGAAGTTTTAGGTTTTTTTAATATAATTTTTTTTTAAACTTTTTTTATTTTTACTTTTACTATTTTTCAGACTCCCTAGGGTACTCCAACCCTAGGTAGTCTGATTCACCCTATTATATACTGCCATACTACTGTATGGCAGTATATGCGGATTTCACTCCCCATTCATTAAAACGTGCAATTAGCACATTGTAATGCATGGGTTAAAACGAAGTAGCCTCGGGTATTCGGAACACCTGAGGCTACCATGCGGCGCCATCTCTTTTAAGTCGCCGGCAGCATTGCCGGTGGCGATCGAGGTGAAAACACCCGCGATCGGCACTAGCACCGATCGCGGGTGTTACCGGTAAGCCTTTGCTGCAATATGCAGCAAAGACTCACCGGCTATGGAGAGGGCTCGGCCCGCGAGCCCTCTCCATGCACCGGGACCCGGCGTGCGCCGTACTAGTACGACGTGCGTCGGGAAGGGGTTAAGCTTAACATTTTAAAAAATATTAATTGGATTAAAAACCTACACCTATAGCACTGTACTACTACTAGTATATATGGGCACAGATCAGTACTTCTACTCCTATCCTGCATATATGCACAACGAACAGTACCAGTACTCCTATACTGAATATATGTGCACAGCACAGTACTGCTACTCCTATTCAGTATATATGGGCACAGATCAGTACTACTATGCCTATCCTTTATATATGCACACAGATCAGTTCTAATACTCCTATGCTGTATATATGGGCACCGCTCAGTTCTACAACTCCTATACTGTATATATGGGCACAGCTCAGTACTACCACTCCTATTCTGTGTATATGGGCACAGCTCAGTACTACTACTCCTATCCTCTATATATGGGCACAGCACAGTACTACTACTAATTAATAATTACTACTAATTACCACTCCTGTATATATTAGCACAGATAAGCACTACTATTCCTATCCTGTATATAGGAGCACAGATCAGTACTACTACTCCTATCCAGTATGTATGGACACAGATCAGTACTACTATGCCTATCCTGTATATACGGGCACAATACTACTACTCCTATCATGTATATATGGGCACAGCACAGTACTTCTACTCCTATATTATGTATATGGGCAAAGATCAGTACTACTATGCCTGTCCTGTATATACAGACACAGCACAGTACTACTACTCCTATCCTGTACATATGTGCACAGCACAGTACTACTATCCTATCCTCTATGTATGAGAACAGCACACTTTTACTACTCCTATTCTGTATCTATGGGCACAGCACAGTAGTACTACTACTCCTATCCTGTATATATGTGCACAGTCCTAGTAATGATAAATCAAGGTTGATGGATATAAAGTGAAGATTTTCCTTCCATATCTATAACACGAATGTGACGGCTTTTAATAAATATATTTTGTCGTAAACTTTAATGGAACCTGTCAGGTGGGACACTAAATCACACACAAGTCTTTATGGACTAGTGGTTTAATGTTCCAAATCGCCCTGTGTGATTACTGTTAGTAAACGCATAACAAAATAATCCCTCGGTCCGGGGCTCTCAGCACCTGTGTGATGCTGCTAGTGACGCCGGAGTAGTACACCTTGGCTTCACTAAACAAGTGTGTACGCACCGTGCACTATAAAGCCACAGTGTTTCAGCTTCAGTGAAGCATTGAGAGAGGAGGTGCAAGAGCTCCAGTTGTGAGCCCTATGTGCCACATTGGACTCACATCTGGATAAGTATAAATGCCCTATAAGGACCTGTGGGCAGTTTAGTGTCCCAAATCACTCAGGAAATGTGTGTTAGTGTAGAGATGTCTCATATAAGTCACTACATTGTTGTACACTATCATTATTAATAAGGAGGCCTGAGGAGAACCAGAATCTACCCCTATATGGTCACTGTATGGTGGAATACTGGGTCACTTGCGTTTGGGGCCCAATTGGGTGAGTTTTGCCCCCCCCCCATTCTGAACCCCTAACTAAACCTCTAAGCCTGTGGCAAGTCCACATACAGAGCTCAAGGCTTGGTTCCCATCTTGCCGCATCTGCTCCCTATAGCCCTCATACATGGCCAACTGTGTCTATCCAAACCTTAACAAAGCAGATCCTAGTCCCAGTCAACTACTGAGGTAGGTAGAACATGAGAAACCGCCAATATGTGACCCAAATTTTGAACTTACAACCCTCAAGGAATTTCTCAATTTCTGCTCACCCCCGCCCCTCTCCATAGGGATATGGAGAGGGGAGAGGGGACATGTCCTATCTTTTCACGGGGTACGGAGCGATACGGTGCAGCACGCGTGCTGCACCGTACCGCTCCCGTAGGGCACCATGCGCCCATTGCCGTCTATGGGGGACGTATATCGGCTGTATATACGTCCCCCATGCAGCAGTGTGAATGTAGTCTTAGACTGTATTAAGATTGGTCTGTGAAAATTAAATTTATTGCCAATTAAACTTTACTGTAGCCTCAAATGTTTGATTTTCACATTAAGGCAAACAATAATATGCATGACAATATCCTATATATAATCATAACTGGTTTGCATAAATTACAAAAGCGAAAAAAGGATAGGAAAAGGGACAAAACATAACTTTTATTAATAAATATATTAAAACCGTTTGTGGTTTATTTGTTTATCCCAAAACAAGGTTTTAATACAGTTACCTATTAGCCCCTTATTGTTTTCAGCTTAGTGACCGGACTCTATTTTACAAATCTTACATGCGTCACTTTAGCTGATAATAACTTTGGAACACTTTAATTTACCAAGGTGATTTTGGTGTTGTTTTTTCATGGCACATTGAACTTTATGTTGGTAAAAAAAATTGAGTGATACATTTTACTTTTATTTATGAAAACTGAATTTGAGTGAATTTGGTATTTGGAAATTTGGAAAAAATGACTATTTTCAAAATGTGACATTTTCTGCTTTTCACAGATACTCATACCACCCAACTAATTAAGTTATTAACATTTATTGTATGTCTGTTTTACATTGGCTTAATTTTTTCAACTATCCTTTTATCTTATTATCTTAAATTTCATAAATACCTATCTCACACCATATCTGTTAGGATTGGGTGACACAAAAGACAGGGGATAGTGTGCCCTGAGCTAGCCCCAACCTCTGTCCCTTCCTATAGCCCCCCCAGGCTAAACCGTGGGGCGACTACTTGAAGACTTGAAATACACTGATAAGTGTGGGAAGGGAAACACAAACAGACTGACAAACATAAAACACAAAAGAATAGTAAACTAGCCGGAGTAACAACGAGAGGGTACGTCAATAGCAAAATCAGTAGGCAAAGAGTCAATGTCAAAAACGAGCCGAGGTCAACAACGATAAAGATACAGATACAGAGCAAGTCAAACCTAATGCTGTGCGAGTGGAGAAGGGATTTCAAACACTGGCACAGGTGACTAGTGAGGCTACAATTTATGCAGCCAGAACCCCACCTCCAGAACTTGATAGGAGCTGGACAACTACTGAGAATTAACCCCTCATGGTGCAGAATAACCAAGCACCATAGCAGGCACCATGCAGAGGTACCACAAGTCAGCAGTTCAGAACACAACTCTTAGACAGCGCGAGATCTTAGCAGCCGCTGCCCGGGACGAGAGGAGGAGTTTGCGCGGATACGCGCTGGAGGTTGGAGAACACTGCTAGCACCACCAGAAGAACCAGAAGTACCAGCACTCTCTCCAGCGAACCTGACAATATCTATCTATCTATCTATCTATCTATCTATCTATCTATCTATCTCATATCTATCTCATATCTATCTAGCTATGTACATATCTATCTAAGCAATACTCCAGCACAGCACATGACAGGACAGCATGAAGACTTGGAGAGCCTCTCCTGCCACTTCCTTGTGTGAGGTGATGGGGAGAGGGGGGGGGGGCTGCAGTTTGTGTCTGTGTGGATAATGTGTTTATACACAAGTTTAGGGAAATCTGAGGGAGAGATAAGTTTAGGTGTTTGCCCACTACATTAGTCAGGTCTTCTCCCTGCACATGTCAGGGCTGGAGTAGTGACACAACACATGACTGCTGGGGCAGTGAGACATGAAGTAATCAGCTGTGAGCAGGGAGGGGGATGGGCGCGTGTCTCTTCCTCTGTAGTCTTAGCTTCTTTTTGAAGATGGAATGTCCATAGTAACAGCCATATGGGAGATTGCTGACATCTAGGGGAAGTCTGCAGAATACAAGAGAAAGGAGCAAGATTTGGGTAACTAATCCAATTGAAAAAGGGCTTAAAATTACCTGCCCTACAACGTATCAAAAGTTTTTTTAAATGATGATTACACTTAAAATTATTTTTAAAAAACACTTAGGGGAATGTGTATCTTTATTTCTGCTAGTTAAATGGTCTCAATTTTGCGACTTTTGTGGTCATTTTTTAAAGTACAACTGTCAGGTTCGCTAGGGAAAATGCTGGGACTTCTGGTTCTTCTGGTGGTGCCAGCAGCGTTCTCCGAACCCCGGCGTGTATCCGCGCAAACTCCACCTCTCGTCCCGGCAGCGGCTGCTAAGATCTCGCGCTGTCTAGGAGTTGTGTTCGGAACTGCTGGGACTTGTGCTACCTCTGCTTGGTGCCTGGTTGTTCTGCACCATGAGGGGTTAATTCCCAGAAGCTGTCCAGCTCCTATCAGGTTCTGGAGGTGGAGTTCTGGCTGCATAAGTTTGAAATCCCTTCTCCACTCGCTCTCAGCATTAGGTTTGACTTGCTCTGTATCTGTATCTGTATCGTTGTGACCTTGGCTCGTTTTTTGACATTGACTCTTTGCCTACTGATTTTGCTATTGACGTACCCTCTTGTTGTGAATCCGGCTAGTTTACTATTCTTTTGTGTTTTATGTTTGTCAGTCTGTTTGTGTTTCCCTTCCCACACTTATCAGTGTATTTCGAGTCTTCAAGTAGTCGCCCCACGGTTTAGCGTGGGGGGGCTATAGGAAGGGACAGAGGTTGGGGCAAGCTCAGGGCACACTATCCCCTGTCTTTTGTGTTACCCAATCTTAACAACAACTTGGTCCGCTCCTTGTGTAGTGCCTTATGTATCTTTATTTTCCAGTGCAACTTTTCACTTTTTATACTTATTTTTGTGACTTTTTAATAAAACAAGAAATGAGCAGGCACTACCAAAATAATTTTTGTTATATATGATAACATCCACGCATCCCAATAGACTATATACAACCACAAGAGAGACAAAGATGGATGCGTATGTAGGATTCAACAATAATGACAATATTTATTAATTCATCAAAAAACAAAACATACAGGACAATCAGAGTTAAAAACACTTAAAATACATCCAACGGATGTATGCGGCTACCAAGGGCAAATCGTGCCCAAAACTCCCTTTCCCAAGCTGGTCAATCAAATATCTGCATACAGGTAATAAGTACAATGACAATTCATATGTAAACAGTATAGTGTCAACAAGGTACACAAAGTGACCTGTGCAGATAAAGTGCATAAGTAGTAATATCACTGAGCCTGGTCATACAATACCCAAATAGTCCCAGAGTTAGAGGGTAGGAGGAGGATGCGAGCAGGCTGACAGGGACTGACGGGGGGGGGGGAGGTCGTGAGGCAGACCCCACGCTTATCGTCACCCAACCGGTGTCTTCCTCAGGGGTAAGTGTACCCTAGGGTAGAATGTCCTGTTTAAATATCCCTCTGGGAGGACTCGCCTCCGAAAATGAGGTCTGTGATTGGATGGTCTAAATTACCTGCAGCGCCTGTGGATGCCAGGAGATGACAGCGTATGAAAATGTCTACTGCGCATGTGCGGAAGTATACCAGTCACGTGAGTGGTGACATGACAGGTCACATGATCGGGAATCCAGATAGCGAGTTTCTATCAAAGCAGGCCTCACATATAATTGGTGATCCGTCCGGACCATAAACAAGTAGAAGAAAGGAGGTAAAGTAGTTCATAATTAGGTAAGCCTCTGTCATTATGCGCTAGTGCTGGGTATATGCGTCCCCAGTTAGTATAAATCTATTTTTTAGAAACGCCGAGTTATCATAAGAAAAAGAAGAAGCAAACATTAGAAAATTTAAAGATGTGAGTATATAGAATAAAGTATAAATACATACACTCACCGGCCACTTTATTAGGTACACCTGTCCAATTGCTCGTTAACACTTAATTTCTAATCAGCCAATCTCATGGCGGCAACTCAGTACATTTAGGCATGTAGACATGGTCAAGACAATCTGGTCAAGACAAGGGCTGGTCTGAGTATTTCAGAAACTGCTGATCTACTGGGATTTTCACGCACAACCATCTCTAGGGTTTACAGAGAATGGTCTGAAAAAGAAAAAACATACAGTGAGCGGCAGTTCTGTGGGCGGAAATGCCTTGTTGATGCCAGAGGTCAGAGGAGAATGAGCAGACTGGTTCGAGCTGATAGAAAGGCAACAGTGACTCAAATCGCCACCCGTTACAACCAAGGTAGGCAGAAGAGCATCTCTGAACGCACAGTACGTCGAACTTTGAGGCAGATGGGCTACAGCAGCAGAAGACCACACCGGGTTCCACTCCTTTCAGCTAAGAACAGGAAACTGAGGCTACAATTTGCACAAGCTCATCGAAATTGGACAGTAGAAGATTGGAAAAACGTTGCCTGGTCTGATGAGTCTCGATTTCTGCTGCGACATTCGGATGGTAGGGTCAGAATTTGGCGTCAACAACATGAAAGCATGGATCCATCCTGCCTTGTATCAACGGTTCAGGCTGCTGGTGGTGGTGTCATGGTGTGGGGAATATTTTCTTGGCACTCTTTGGGCCCCTTGGTACCAATTGAGCATTGTTGCAACGCCACAGCCTACCTGAGTATTGTTGCTGACCATGTCCATCCCTTTATGACCACAATGTACCCAACATCTGATGGCTACTTTCAGCAGGATAATGTGCCATGTCATAAAGCTGGAATCATCTCAGACTGGTTTCTTGAACATGACAATGAGTTCACTGCACTCAAATGGCCTCCACAGTCACCAGATCTCAATCCAATAGAGCATCTTTGGGATGTGGTGGAACGGGAGATTCGCATCATGGATCTGCAGCCGACAAATCTGCGGCAACTTTGTGATGCCATCATGTGAATATGGACCAAAATCTCTGAGGAATGCTTCCAGCACCTTGTTGAATCTATGTCATGAAGAACTGAGGCAGTTCTGAAGGCAAAAGGGGGTCCAACCCGTTACTAGCATGGTGTACCTAATAAAGTGGTCGGTGAGTGTATATGTGACCATGATACTATAGCTGACTTTAAACTTATGAGACGCTCCCACACCAATGTAACATGAAGAAGATTCAGATGAATATAATCATAGACTTATAAAATAATTAATTTTACATATAGTTCACCACATAACAGACCCACCAAATAGTAATAGTGTTTTGTTTTTTGATAAATGAATAAATATTGTCATTATTGTTGAATCCTACATACGAATCCATCTCTGTCTCTCTTGTGGTTGTATTTTGTGACATTTTAGGCGCAAATCTGAATCTGGTCCAGCGCAGGTGCATAGGAACAATTTTTTTTCATGAACTCTGTTTTAACATCTAAATTGGAATTATTTGGCATGCTTTAAATGTTTAAAATTTAGCACATTAATCTGTTTTATTTAAATTCATACATTTTTGCATTTACATTTTTAAAAATGTCTTGGTTAATTCTGAGTGAGGTCACATGTGGTGTTTTGGTTGCAATTTGAAATGGATTACAACAGCTGAGGAGAGGTGATTTGCCTAATTACATTATTGTTAACATGTGTGTTTACAAAATGCAATGTAAACATGGTGTTAACATAGTGTTAACACTGTTAATTAAAGCATTTACAATACATTAATATGTGCGTTTTGTAAATGCAAATGTTAACAGTAATGTAATTAGGCAAATCACCTCTCCTCAGCTATTGTAATGTCTTGCAAAATGCAATGAAAACGTATGATCTCACCCTTGACACTGAACATGTCAAAGCAGAGATAGTTGCAGAGAAGAGGATAAGAGGGGCAGGTAGGGCAATAAAATCGTATGCAATTCTTGCTGCATACTCTGCAGCGCTTTTGCGGATATTTCATATGTGCAGTTGTGGGCACAGGGTCCATAAATTGATGCTTCACAAGACTTTGGACAGCTTCTGGCTGATGCTGGGCTCAGGAGACTGAAATAAAAGGTTATGCAGCACAAAAGAATTGTATGCTGCCACTTGCATTAGGTAGATAGCAACCTTTTTATACCAGGTATGGCTGTAATACCTGGTCAGCCAAATCAACAACCCCCATGCGTTTATTGTAGTCTGTGACGCAGACTGGCTTCTCTTTGTCAGAGGGGGAATCACGTTCTCTCACCGTCACTTTTGTGTTTTGGTGGAGGGTGGACAGGAGAAAGAAATTTTTGGGGTAATTAAATTAAATTGCAAGGATGTTGTCACTGCACAGACTTATTGATTCCCCTCTTCTCAGGCATTTTCTCAGAAGCTCTTGCCGCTTCTATTTTTTCCAGACCTGCAGAATGCAGTTGCTTGTACAAGGGAGCACTGGAATAGAAGTTATCAGTGTATAACTGATACCCCTTATTCAACTGAGACCGCATCAAGTCCCACACTGTTTTGTCGCTACAATCTTACTGGAGCATCCTGGGGGTCTCCCGCGGTCTTTGCCTTCATATACTTGGAAGGCATAGGTGTAGCCACTACAGCTTATACATAATTTGTAGACTTTAATCCCATATTTTGCCCTTTGGATTGGATAAACTGGAGAAATGAGAGCCTGCCCTTATAACTCATGAGGGATTTATCTATCACCACATTTTTCAAGGATATATGCCATCTTGAATGAAAATTTTTAAGGAGGCCTATTTTAAACAAGTGGTCATGGCCAGGAACATTGAAAAGGGGGCGCTGCTGGTTATCATTGAAATGGAGAAAGTCCATAAGCATGTCAAATCTTCTTCTGGGTATTACTGCTGCAAAAAATGGGTAGCACATGTGTAGGGTTTGTTGCCCAGTAAGATCGAATTGAGGGATTTATTTTTATTTTCCAAACCCATATTTAGTATGGGCCCCAATAATTTTCTAATTTCCTCACTCCTTGTGGGGGTCCAGTTTACATAAAAGGAAGTTGGATTTTAGGAACTGGGAACTGTTCGTCCATTATGAATGTATTAAAAATTCAAGGGGGTCAAATTTTCTAAATGTATAATTATCCCTGGTGTGGCTGTAAATTCATGTATATTAGGGGAAAAGCACTCTGTGGGTAGCCACTCAATATATTCTGAGGAGCGATCCATGTTTTATGGTTCTCCTCCATCATGCCCTGTGCCTGTGGATGCTACAGCTAGTAGTTATAGAGAACATATCGCTGTCACTGCTAGAAAGCATTTCCACCTCAGACACAGTTTCTGTGTCGCTTTTAGATTGTGAGCATAACATGGCGTATACCTGCTCACTGTGACAAGCCATAGTTGACGTGGACTAAACTTTTTGTCACAAAAAACTGATGTATAACTAATTCTAAAAAAATGCAAGAGCGGAAAGAAATTACACTTATTACACTAACTTTATAACTATTTTTTTTCTTGAATTTTTTTGCACAAAAAAACAGAAACAAGTAGTGTAACACTGCACAAAAACAGCCAAAAAAATCTTACTGTAAATAAAAGGGATACATCTAGGGTTAGGGTTACAGCTGGGGTTACATTTAGGATTAGAGTTAGAGTTAGGGTTAGAGTTATAGTTAGGATTACTAACTGTAAACCTAACCCTTACTCTACCTGTAACCATACCTGTAACCCTAACCCTAGCTGTAACCCCAACCCTACCATTAATCTTAACCCTTACAAAAAAGTTAGCACCATTGTATCATAAAACAAGGTAAATTCCATATCCTGTATCTTTATTTTGTACCTCAGAGGAGAAGTGTAAACAAAGCATATCATGCATAATAACATACATGCTCCATAATGTAATAAATAAATAAATAAAATGTGTGCATCTATAGAAATAATTGATAATTTATCTCATGTCACTAGATTTAAAGTATATATGAATATAGAGTGTAAAGATATGTATTTTAAATGGATATGAGATATGAATATATAGTTAGAGTAGATGTACATATGATGAAGATATATACAGTATATGTAGTATATGTACATACTCTATATATTCATATCCTAAATCCATATACAATACATATCTTGACACTATATATTCATAAATACTGCATGTGTCTTTACACCCTATAAATGTATAGTGTCAAGATGTGTACTGTATATGGATTTAGGATAGGACTATATAACTATCTATATAACAATATCTATATACACTGTCCATGTACTGCATATATCTGTATTCCCTATCCATATACTGCATATATTTCTAATCCTATCTCTATACTGTATATATCTACACCTTATCCATATATTGTATACATCTATATACACTATCCACATACTGTATATATGTAGTATATGGATAGGACATATAGATATATATAGCATATAGATGATATATAGATTATAGTATATAGAGTATATAGATAGTGAATACAGATATGTACAGTATATAGATAGGATGTAGATATATATACAGTACATAGATAGGGAATCAAGATATATTGCCTATCCATATTCTGTGTTTATCTCTACATGCATTCTATATACTCCATGTATATATATATATATATATATATATATATATATATATATATATATCCATATACATCTCTACACACTATCCATGTACTGTATATATCTATAATCCTATCTATATACTGTATATATCTCTACACCCTATCCATATATTGTATATATCTATATATACTATATATATATCTCTAATCCTATCTATATACTCTATTTATCTCTTTACCCTATCCATATATTGTATATATCTATATTCCTTATCCATCTACTGTATATATCTCTAATCCTACCTATATACTGTATACATTTCTACACCCTATCCATATATTGTATATATCTTTATACACTATCCATATACTATATACATATATCTATACAACCTATGTATATACTGTATATATCCATATTTCCTATCCATACAATCCATCCATGTAAATTTATATATAACCTATCTATATACTGTATATATCTCTATACCTTATCAACTCCCCCCCCCCCCCGCCCCTCTGCATAGAAATTAGAATAGCTGCAAATATGGTCAAAAGGACTTTCTCTATATTTTGCAGTCCGGCCTCCCAACTCAGTCATACTGCAGTGAGACACAGTAGCCCAGATTTATTAAAAGTGTTCTGTCTAACCTGGCACATAAATACATGTGCAAATTGTTTGCATATGTATTCATGATGTATTTGCGCCAGTTTTTTTGTTACGGCTGCACTGTGTCTGCCACTCCACAAAATTCTACATGTAAAGAGGTGTTCCAGTGCAGAGTCATCCCTTGCTCTACATTTATTACAGTGACTCATCAGAAATGTGGCAAATGGTCATTAAACTGAGTGTACCCAAAAACCACATTCAAAAACGCTTGTGTTTTAAAAACGCATGCGTTTTTAAATGGACTGAAGACGCATGCTTTAAAACGGTCCAAAAACGTGATGTGTGGCATCACCCTAAGGGTGGTGGCAGAAGTGGCGATTTGAATCAGTTTTTAGGCCGTTTTAAGCAGTCCGTCAAAAAACGCATGCGTTTTGAAAACGCATCCATTTTTGACAGTTTTTCTCAATTATTTTTATTAAGATAATTAAAAAACTAACAAAACAAGTCAAAAACCGGATGCGGTTTCAAAAACGCATGTGTTTTTTAACCCCTTACCAACACGCATTGGGCTCCAGTGCATGGAGAGGGCTCACCATAGCCGGTAAGTCTTTGCTGTATACTGCAGTTTTTTTCTGCCGATCGGTGCCGGGAATGCTCTCGGCAGCTTCAGAAAGGTATTACCACATTAGGTATCGCCGCATTCACCTCACCCTCCTTCAAAGTAGCAAAGCCATTACAGCCACAAGTCATGCAGTAGTCAGTAGCAGAAATAGACTTACAAGATTCACAAGAACTTTTATTGGAGGATGAGGGTGTGGGTGGTGGATAGAGATGGGCAAATTTTTTAAAAATTTGATTCGCCGAGTTCGCCAAATTTTCCGACAAAATTAGTTTTGACCCGAATCGAATCATGGCGAATCATGTTAAAAAACAGGTATTTCCTGTCTGCAGAGAGCCTGTAGGGTGTTGTAGAACATTGTGCCAGGCTCAAATATGCATAGGGAGCATGGTTTGGTCTACAAACAATGCTGTGTTTTAGTATGACACACACATGACAGCTTCACTCTTCAATTCCATGGGCACTTACAGGGGCCAACTTGACTAAATAAGTGAAGCGGGAACGCAGCCTGACAAGGTAACTATGACATCAAAGACTGCACACTTTTTACACTGACATCAAATAATTCCATAGATTACAACAGAACCTGTTCTGTTAAACGCTGATACATGTAGAAACTCCCCAAAAGGGTGGAGAGGGTGTCGGCAGTAATTTTGCATTGACGTCACTGATCATTTTGCCCTTCTTTTCATCCATCAGTGTCCGCTTTTAATTGGTCAATAATCCATCAGTATTGCTAAAGTCAAAATCCAAAACAGAGATGACCAGTAAATGGGATATTTGCATGTCCTCTGTGTTCTGTATCCACTCCTGCTTTTGGCTATCAATCCTGAAGCTTTTCATTCCTTCTGACAGATGAAATGAAGGGGAAAACCAAACATAGTGGCAACGTCATAGAGTGGTGGAAGTTGAAAACAGCATTATGGAAATCGCAGGGTGTTCCACGGAGACAGTTGTCAGTTGGCAGCAGCATAGTAGGCCGCAGAGTGGCACAATGACAAATTCTGGAGCTGGCAGCAACGTGGTAGGCCACAGTGTGGCACAATGACAGAGTATGGAGGTGGCGGCAGCAGCATGCGTTCAGAGAGGGGCATAATGACAAATTCTGGAGCTGGCAGGAGGTCAGAGAGTGGCACAATCACAGTGGTTGTAGGTAGGCGGCAGCAGTAACAGCAGCATGAGGCCAAAGAGTGGAGCAATGACAAATTCTGGTAGTGGAAGCAGCATGGTAGGCTACAGTGTGGCACAATGACAGATTGTGGAGGTGGTGGCAGCAGCAGCAGCAGGAGGTCAGAGAGTGGCACAATCACAGTGTGGAGGTGCAGGCAGTAGGACGTCAGAAAGTGGCACAATGACAGAGTGTGGAGGGGGGTGACAATTCCAGTCCCTGCTAAAGATGGTGGAAGGCAGAGCAAACGGCCTGAGCAAACGGCAGGTGTCACGCGTGAGCTTATGTCCGCTGAAGCCTCACCCTCATTGAAAACGCATAGGATGAAGAAGCAATGCTCACAAAGCCCTATGTGAGGATGCAAATTCACATCAGGCAGCCCATAGCCACGTCGTGGCCTGCCACTGCCTACCAGGGATAAGCACGCAAAGGCCAGCTCAAAGGTTCTCCCTGGCATGGCATTTTTTCAAGCAATGTGCAAAGGACAAAACCCAGTTGCAAAATTGATGGTCTTTAAAAATCTTATGGTAGTGGCTGTCCCACAACATATAATTGCCAGTACTTTTCTGGGCCACAGCCTGCATCAACTGGTTGTGGATATAGTATACAATGCCATTAGTAGCAAGTTGCACATCCCAACAAATATATGGACAAGTAAGCATGGGCATGGACATTACATCTCTTTAACCCCTTAACAACCAGGCCCTTTTTTTCTTTTGCATTTCAATTTTTCGCCCCC
The DNA here is from genome assembly GCF_040894005.1 of Engystomops pustulosus. Taxonomy (NCBI): domain Eukaryota; kingdom Metazoa; phylum Chordata; class Amphibia; order Anura; family Leptodactylidae; genus Engystomops; species Engystomops pustulosus. Next base: position 83,527,751 of record NC_092415.1, on the reverse strand, counting down.
CACCTTCAACAATCCATAACTTTTTTATTTTCCATGTAGGGAGCTGTATGAGGGCTTATTTTTGTGTAACAAATTGCCCTTCATAGAGACAGAATTTAATATTCCATGCCGTGTACTGGGAAGCAGCAAAAAATTTCCAAGTGAAGTAAAATTGGTGAAAAAATGCATTTGCACCATTTTCTTGTAGGCTTGTATTATACAGATTTCACTCAGCACCCCAAATGACATGTCTGCTTTATTCTTTGGGTTGGTATGATCACAAGGATAACAAATTTATATAGGTTTTATGTTTTAATATATTTACAAAAACCTTCTGTACAAAAAAATTCTTCATTTTGCCATGTTCTGGTGCTAATAACATTTTCATACTTCAGTGTACGGAGCTGTGCGTGGTGTCATTTTTTGCCACTTTTGATAATGTTTTCAATGCTATTATTTTTAGGACTATATGGTCTTTTGATCACTTTTATTATTGAGTTTTTGATAATTTTCAAAATGGCGGGAATATATGTGGCATTTTCAACTTTGGTCGCTAGTTTCCGTTACCTAACATGTTTATGATTTTTACTGTTTATTTATATTTATATCAGTTCTAGGGAAAGTGGGGTGATTTGAGCTTTTAGGGTTTTTTTGTTTAATATTTAAAAAACTTTTAAATTTATTTATTTTTCTATTTTTCAGACCCCTCAAGGTACTTTAACCCTAGGTTGTCTGGTTGATCCTGCCATATAGTGCCATACTACAGTATGGCAGTATATAGGGATTTTCTACATCATTTAGTACAATATTAACATCACACATTGTAATAGATGGTGCGAAACAAACAGCATCAGGTCTTTGGGTGACCAAGGCTGTCAAAACAAGGGATCACCGCTCCCCGCTGACATCACAGGGAGCGACAATCCGAGCCATAATGGCGGTTCATCACACATTGGTAAGTGGTTAACTGCCCACTGGTTTAATGTATTGGTGGCTGGGCTTTAGGCAGAAATCACTGTATCACATATGTGACCTCTGCATTTTGGGTCCTTTTCACGTTAGGAAACATGGCTTCCTAATCAGAGAGCTCACATTTCACAGTGGTACAAACTGCCATACATGGAGCTACAGCTGCAGTAGACAGCCATACATGGAGCTACAGCCACAGCTATACATGGAGCTACAGACGCAGTACAAAGCCATACATGGAGCTACTAGGGATGTACAAAGCGACACATGGAGCTACAGCCACAGTACGCAGCCACACATGGAGCTAAAACCGGAGTACACAGCCACACATGGAGCTACAGCCGCAGTACACAGCCAAACATGGAGCTACAGCCGCAGTACACAGCCACACATGGAGCTACAGCCGCACTACACAGCCACATATGGAGCTACAGCCGCAGTACACAACCACACATGGAGCTACAGCCGCAGTACACAGCCATACATGGAGCTGCAGCCGCAGTACTCAGCCACACATGGAGCTACAGCTGCAGTACACAGCCACACATGGAGCTACAGCCGCAGTACAAAGCCACACATGGAGCTACAGCCACAGTACACAGCCACACATGGAGCTACAGCCGCAGTACTCATCCATACATGGAGCTACAGCCACAGTACTCAGCCACACATGGAGCTACAGCCGCAGTACACAGCCACACATGGAGCTACAGCTGCAGTACAAAGCCACACATGGAGCTGCAGCCGCAGTACACAGCCACACATAGAGCTACAGCCGCAGCCATACATGTAGCTACAGCCGCAGTACACAGCCATACATGGAGCTACAGCCGCAGTACTCAGCCATACATGGAGCTACAGCCACATTACACAGCCACACATGGAGCTACAGCCGCAGTACACAGCCATACATGGAGCTACAGCCACACATGGAGCTACAGCCGCAGTACACAGCCACACATGGAGCTACAGCCGCAGTACACAGCCACACATGGAGCTACAGCCGCAGTACAAAGCCACACATGAAGCTACAGCCGCAGTACACAGCCACACATGGAGCTACAGCTGCAGCCATACATGGAGCTACAGCCGCAGTACACAGCCATACATGGAGCTACAGCCGCAGTATTCAGCCATACATGGAGCTACAGCCACAGTACACAGCCACACATGGAGCTACAGCCGCAGTACACAGCCACACATGGAGCTACAGCCGCACATGGAGCTACAGTCGTAGTACACAGCCACACATGGAGCTACAGACGCAGTACACAGCCATACATGGAGCTACAGCAGCAGAACACAGCCATAAATGGAGATACAGCCGCAGTGCACAGCCACACATGGAGCTACAGCCGCACATGGAGCTACAGTCGCAGTACACAGCCATACATGGAGTTACAGCTGCAGAACACAGCCATACATGCAGCTACAGCCGCAGAACACAGCCATACATGGAGCTACAGCCGCAGTACACTGCCATACATGGAGCTACAGCCGCAGTACACAGTCATACATGGAGCTACAGCCACAGTACACAGCCATACATGGAGTCACAGGCACAGTACACTGTAATATAATAAGATGTTTTCCCAGCTATGATTGGACACAGTTAGTGTGCATTCACACTGCCATTGTAGAGGGAAGAGTTGTAGGGAGTCTAGTCCTGATCTGGTGCACCCCAATAAGTTTGCCAGGCTGGCGGATGAGGGGGATATCAGCTCTGGGTTAGCAATGCTGCAGAAAGACGTGGCCGCTAGCAACCAGGGGAATGTCTGCTCCAGTAAGAAGGGTAATGGGAGCACAGGCAAGGTCAGACAGGTGCTGGTAGTGGGAGATTCCATTATTAGGGGAACACACAGGGCAATCTGTCACAAAGACCGTGCATACCGAACAGTGTGTTGTTTGCCGGGTGCTCGGGTTTGGCATGTTGCGGATCAAGTTGACGGATTACTGGGAGGGGCTGGTGAGGAACCAGCGGTCATGGTCCACATTGGCACTAATGACAAAGTAAGAGGTAGGTGGAAGGTCCTTAAAAATGATTTCAGAGATTTAGGCCATAAGCTCAGGGCAACGACCTCAAAGGTAATTTTCTCCAAAATACTGCCTGTACCACGTGCCACACCAGAAAGGCAGCGGGAGATCAAGGAGGTAAATAAGTGGCTCAAAAGTTGGTGTAGGAAGGAGGGTTTTGGGTTCATGGAGAACTGGACTGACTTTTCTGTTGGCTACAGGCTCTACAGTAGGGATGGGCTGCACCTCAATGGGGAGGGGGCCGCTGTTTTAGGGGAAAAAATGGCTAGAAGGTTGGAGGAGTGTTTAAACTAGAGACCTGGGGGGAGGGCAACTACACTTGTGCAGGGCAAATAGACAGTGTACATAGAGAGTTGGGAAGAATCATAGTCCATGGGGGAGGAAGGGGGGCTGGAATGAGATTGGGGAATAAAGACAAAAGGAATACGGACAGGGAAAACCATATAAAGTGCATGTACACAAATGCCAGAAGCCTCACAAACAAAATGGAGGAACTGGAACTCTTGATGTTGGAGCGGAAATATGATATAGTGGGTATCAGCGAGACATGGCTGGACAGTAGCTATGACTGGGCTGTTACTATAGATGGTTATAGTCTTTTTAGAAAGGATCGTATAAATAAAAAAGGGGGAGGGGTTTGTTTATATGTGAATTCTTGCCTCAAGCCCGTCCTACGAGATGACATCAGTAACGCAAATGTGGAGTCCCTATGGGTGGAGATAAGAGGAGGGAAAAAGAATAATAAAATATTACTAGGGGTTTGTTATAAGGTTCCAAATATAATGGAGGCAGCAGAGGAAATGCTGATAAGTGAAATGGATGCGGCTTCAAAGCAAGGTGAAGTACTTATTATGGGGGACTTCAATTACCCAGATATTGACTGGGGGGCAGAAACCTGCAGGTCCTTCAAAGGCAGCAGGTTCTTGTCAACAACAAAAGACAATTACCTGTCGCAACTAGTCCTGGAGCCAACAAGAGGGGGGGGCACTGCTGGACCTTATCCTTACCAACAGACCTGATAGGGTATCAAAACTACAGGTTGGGGGGAACCTGGGGAATAGTGACCATAATATCATTGATTTTGTATTATAAAAGGAACAAGAAAAACCCTATGTGGCTAACTAGTCTTGTAAAGAAAGCAATAAGCGAGAAAGATAAAGCGTTTAAGGTGCTAAAACGTGAAGGTAGTGATGAGGCATTACAGGATTATAGAGAGAAAAATAAATCCTGTAAAAAGCAGATAAAGGCCGCAAAAATAGAGACTGAGAGAAATATTGCCAGGGAGAGCAAAAATAATCCCAAATTATTTTTCAAGTATATAAATGATAAGAAACTAAAAACAGAGAGTGTGGGTCCCCTTAGAAATAACATGGGGGTCATGGTGGAAGGAGATGAGGAAAGGGCCAATTTACTGAATGTCACCTTCTCAACTGTCTTTACCCAGGAAAATCCCCTGGTGGAAGACACAATGAGGAATAATGTTAATTCTTTTTATAATGTCAACAGTTTAACCCAGGAAGAGGTACGGCGCCGCCTCGCAACCACTAAGATAGATAAATCACCTGGGCCAGATGGCATACACCCCCGGGTTCTGCATGAATTATGTACGGTGATAGACAGACCGTTATTTTTAATATTTGAAGATTCACTGAGGACTGGTTATGTTCCACAGGAATGGCGCTTAGCAAATGTGGTACCAATATACAAAAAAGGATCAAATAGCGATTCTGGAAACTACAGACCCGTGAGTCTAACTGCTGTGGTGGGGAAAATATTTGAGGGGTTTATTAGAGATGCTATCCTGGAGTATCTCACTGTGCACAACCTTATAACCCAGCGTCAGCATGGGTTTATGAGAGATCGGTCCTGTCAGACTAATCTGATTGGTTTCTACGAGGAGGTAAGTTCAAGACTGGATCTGGGGGACGCTGTGGATGTTGTATATCTGGACTTCTCAAAGGCATTTGACACCGTGCCACATAAAAGGTTGGTATATAAAATGAGACTGCTGGGAATAGGAGAAAATCTGTGTATTTGGGTAAGTAATTGGCTTAGTGATAGAAAACAGAGGGTGGTCATTAATGGCACATTCTCAGATTGGGTTGATGTTACCAGTGGAGTGCCACAGGGGTCAGTATTGGGGCCACTTCTTTTTAATATTTTTATTAATGACCTGGTAGTGGGTTTACACAGTCAAGTTTCAATATTTGCAGATGATACTAAGCTGTGTAAAGTAATAAATACTGAGGTCGATAGTTTAGCATTACAGAGGGATTTGTGGAAGCTTGAGGGATGGGCAGAGAAATGGTTGATGAGGTTTAATGTAGGTAAATGTAAAGTTATGCACTTGGGCCATGGAAACAAAAAGTATAATTATGTTCTAAACGGTCAATTACTTAGTAAAACTGAAGCTGAAAAGGACTTGGGGGTATTGGTGGATGGTAAACTTAATTTTAGTGACCAGAGCCAGGCGGCTGCTGCTAAAGCAAATAAAATAATGGGATGTATCAAGAGAGGAATAGATTCTCATGATAAAGACATAGTTTTGCCCTTATGCAAATCCCTGGTCAGACCACACATGGAATATTGTGTACAGTTTTGGGCACCAGTGTATAAAAAGGATATAGTAGAGCTGGAACGGGTGCAGAGGAGAGCAACCAGGATTATTAGGGGAATGGGGGAACTAGAATACACTGACAGATTAAAAAATTTGGGATTATTCAGTTTAGAAAAAAGACGACTGAGGGGAGACCTTATTACAATGTACAAATACCTGAATGGACAGTACAAGGATCTCTCCAAAGATCTTTTTATACCTCGGCCTGTGACCAGGACAAGGGGGCATCTTCTACGCCTAGAGGAGAGGCGATTTTACCATCACCATAGACAAAGGTTCTTTACTGTAAGAGCAGTGAGACTGTGGAACTCTCTGCCGCAGGAGGTTGTTATGGCAGACTCTATGTACATGTTCAAGAGAGGCCTGGATGACTTTCTGGAGAGAAAAAATATCATGGGTTATGGGGATAAAACATTTATTTAATTCTTAAAGGTTGGACTTGATGGACTTGCGTCTCCTTCCAGCCTTATATACTATGATACTATGATGATTGTGGGGACGCATATTTAGCTGCAACCTTGGCTGAATGCTACAGTTATGTATGGACCTCGATTCTAGCTCTGTATCTAATGTTTGATAGAACGTGTTTTACACTTCAATTAGGAATAGTCTGGTAGGTTTTCTTATTACATGAAGGGTGCTCCCCCCCAAAAAAAAAAATTTCTCTGGTGGGCCCAAGGTACACCAATCCGACACTGCCCTATACTGTGTTCTCAGCCAACATTTTACATATACTCAGGTGAAACATTTTTGGGGGTTGCGGGTATTACACCTTGTTAAATTCTCCAAGGGGAGTACTTTCTAAAATGGTGTCACTTGTTGGTGTTCTCCTCTTTTTTGGTACCTTTAGGGCTCTCCAAATGCATCCTGACACATGAAAAGGATGTCTGTAAAATTTGTTTTATTTGCGCTTATCACTATATTGCTAGGACCAGCTGCTTGGTCTATCGTGGAGGGGGGAGGGGGGGGGAAGCATTATTCCTCTGTAATATGATCACTCTGAGTATTATATTTGTAGAGCTCCCAATGCGCCTTTGAGAAATTGTGTGTTGTACCATTCAGTTAGACGGAATGGTGTGACTAATTCTATAATTTCTGCCCTTGACATATGTGTGGTAATAAACGTTTTCCATTTTCTGAAAAAAACCTTTGGCCTGCTTTTCCTTATGTCATAGGGTTTCCAGTTGGTCTAACCTAACCAAATTTCTCATTTGTGATACTACTTCCGTAACAGTGGGACGATTGAATCCAATGGTTCATTATGCATCATTTTGCTACTAATAGTAAGGCATGAGTGTCTAAGCGAATGTTGTAATCCTCTTCTTGATCGTCCCCTCCCTCTTTAATATGCAAGAGAAAAAGAAGTGGGTCCATGGGTAAGTTAACTTTCCAATGAGTATAGATATGTTCTTTGATTGATTGCCAGTAGTTTTGCGAGTGATCGCATTGCCATAGGCCAGTGATGGCGAACCTTTTAGAACCGGAGTGCCCAAACTTAAACCAAAAGCCACTTATTTATTGCAAAGTGCCAGCGCAGCAATTTATGCAGTAATTTATTTCTCCTTGTTCATTGACAACTTTCAATCGTTCAGCCTCCTAAAGACACCAATGCAGTTGAAAAGAGGAGGGCAAATTCATCTATCATTGTAGGAAGATTATGCAGGCAAATTCTTTGAGTTCTGTCTGGTGAACTTCATGCTGGGTTGATGACCTGAGTGCCCACACAGAGGGCTCAGAGTGCCATAGGTTCGCCACCACTGCCATAGGCCATGCCAAAGGTCTGTATTTGGTTCTGAGCACTTCGGGCATGCTGTTAGCCTATCAGGTTTGGAAGGTGTCTTGGGTATGTTGAAACCATAGTAGGCGTGATCCTAAAGAAGGTTTCCCTCCATTGTTCGCTTGCCACACATTTTCTGACTTTGGCCCATCCCTTCATGCTACCCTCATAGACTTCCCTCTCCGGGAACTTTCTAGCCCAGCATTTTCCCACATGTAATTGGGTCCCTTTAAGTGCTTTTATACTTGTGTACAGTGAGGAAATGGATTGAATACTCTGTGGGGTCCCCATGAAGGATGTAAAGGAAGTCTCGGAAGCCTCTTTTGTTACATCACCTACTCTTTCTCTGAGAAAATGGTGTAGTTGGTGGTATGTAAATGTGACGCACCCAGTCAGTGTGTATTTAACCTGCAGCTCCTGTTCCGTCAACCATCGTGGTTCAGTCTCGTGGAGTAAATCTCCTACCTTCCTAATTCCCTTTTCTTTCCACGGTCTGTATAGGGCACTTTCAGTGCCTGGAGTGAATTCTTTATGTCCACATAGGGGCATGTGTTTAGAGAGGAGGAAATGAGAGAGTATAGTTTGCGCAGTTCTTTCCATGCTATCAATCTGTCTCTCAATACTACCGAGGCCTTTGCCATTGTTAGCCATTTATTGTATTTTGTGTGTAAAAGTGATACTAAATCATGTGGCGCTATGAGAGCTGATTCTAGTTCCACATTGGAAAATTTGTTCATAGTATGGACCCAATCTGTTACATGGCGAAAGAGGCTCGCCAAGTTATAGCCCCTTATGTTGGGCAGATTGACTCCCACTCCGATTTATCCAGCATAAGCTTTCGGGCTGTTATCCGGGGTCTCTTCCCCCTCCATATGAAGGACTGGAATGCTTTCATGAGTTTGTCTACATCAGAATGCTTTAATAATATTGGTATGGTTTTCAGTGGATACAGGAGCCTGGGGAATGGGATCATTTTTATTAGGTGACATCTACCCAGCATTGTGAGAGGAAGTAGTTGCCAGCGCATTAATTCTGCTAGAATTTTGGTAATGAGTGGTGGGTAGTTGAGGGAATAGATCGAACTCGGTGATCTGCCTATTCGTATCCCCAGGTATGTTATATGTGCATGTGCCCACTTGATGTCAATGTTAGCAGGGGGCCAGTCGGGTCCTCTATGGTGTGTGCAGAGGTCAAGAGCTTCACTTTTTGTTATGTTTATATGTAAGCCTGCAAAACTCCCGAATTTTCCTATGTGGTCTAGTACCCTTTGGAGTTCTTGGGCCGGGCCCGAAACAAAGAAGTATGTCGTCTGCGAACATAGCTAGTTTCACTTCCTGGTCTCCCACCTTTATACCTCTGTATAGGTCTGTGTCCTCTAGTACTCTCGCCAGTGGTTCCAGTGCTAAATCAAAGAGCAGCGGAGATAATGGGCAGCCTTGGCGTGTGCCCTTTTGCAGTTTAAATGTGTCCGACAGGAATCCCGGGGTGTGGATGCGTGCTTTGGGATCATTATATAGGTTTCTAATGAATCCGTACAATTTCCCTGAGAATAAAAATTTTTCAAGTGTCCGCCACAGCCAGGGCCACCTGATGTTATTGAAGGCTTTTTCAGCGTCTAGCGTCACTAAGACTGGATGTTCCCCCGGCTGTGGACTACACTGTACTCTATCTAGAACCGTTAGTACCTTCCTAACATTTTTATGAATTTTATACAAAGTTCTAATCCTCCTAACATCCTAAAAAAAAGGAAATTATGTTTGAAAAATGATGCCAAATTAAAGCAGACATATGGAAAATGTTAGTTATCAAACTATTTTGGTGATATGACTAATTTTCCAAAAAGTAGAACATTTTTAATTTGGAAAACATCATTTTTTTAATAAATTTTCACGAGTTTATCAAACAACAAGAATATGTCCCAGAAAACTCTCAAAATCACCTGGATCTATTAAAGCATTCCACTTGACCACTTATGTCACACATGTCAGATTTAAAAAGAAGTACTCGGGGTCATTTACTAAGGGTCCGATTCGCATTTTCCCGACGTGCTACCCGAATATTTCCAATTTGCGCCGATTTTCCCTGAATTGACCCAGGTTTTTGGCGCACGCAATCGGATTATGGCGCATCGGAAATCGGGGGCGTGGCCGTACGAAAACCCGACGGATTCACTTACATTCACCAAGTATAGGATCGTGCACTCCGGCGGGCCTCGGCGGACTTCAGCACAACAGCGACACCTGGTGGACGTTGGAGGAATTGCCTTAGTGAATCGCCGGAAGACCCGAATCCACCGCAGAGAATGCGCCGCTGGATCGCGAATGGGCCGGGTGCCCCATTGTGTCAGGAAGGTGCGAAATGGCCACATCATTCCCACCCAGGTCAATATCTGCAAAGAGTCTGTATGTTCTCTCCATGTTTGTGTGGGTCTCCTTCGGTTTCTTCCCACATCCCAAAACATACCGGTAGTTTTATTAGATTGTGAGTCCCATGGGGACAGGGACCAATTTGGCAGCACTGCATAATCTGTAGGCACTATATAAAAATAGAAATATTAAAGAATTATTGTTAAGGGGATAATGTGGTAAGAGGAAGGGTCAGGTTTTTCTCATTGTATCTTTTAAGCCAGTATAAAGAAGGGCCAGTCTTTTTCTGTAGCCACCAGTGTTGATTACTTGCTGGCCACCCTGCAGGATACATGCTATAAAGATAAATAATATCCTTGATTCCACCACTGGATCTAATGAAAGAAAAATGAGAGAATGCATCAGAGTTCCCATATGAGATTGAGGGTTCAGTGGCAGCACAAGGCCAAGGAGCAAGAACTCAAGCAACAGGGGCGCTAGGGTAACCATGAAGGAATATCAGACAAGGAAGACGTATAAGACAAAGCTTCAGTTTTTAACTGAAATTACAAAGAAAATGCCTTAACGCGTTCACGCTCATGCTTGTGCTGTATCAAGAGGGCTCACGGGCTGAGCCCTCTTCATACAGAGGTGGGGTTTGCTGAATATTGCAGCAAACACCCATCACTAATACCTGCTAGCACCAATCAAGGATATTAACTCTGCCGATGCCCGCCAGCAGCATTTAAAAGATGGTGCCATTGTTAGATAGGAATTTTTCGTATTAGATATATACATATATAATATATATAATAATTTTTGCAATATAAGTTTAAAAAGTTAAATGTGAGTATATCATTACAAATCTACTGGATATTTTGGTGAAACAGGCTATGCTATGTTTGTGTGAACTTTCTCTGTAAAGCAAGCCCGAGGGAAGGTTGCTTGATGTATGTAGAGGATAATAGGATAGAGTTTGAGTCTGAATGGTGACTTGTTCTTGGAGAAGATTTCCTGATTGTGTTGAGCATAAAGATCTCTTGATTGTTTGTAGGAATTTGGCAATATATGAATAAGAAGGAACACTACAAGCTCCGGTCAGATTATTTTATTTATGACTTAATTCTGGACAATTGTGGATCAGGCCAGGTCTGCCAGTAGTTCCTATAGTTGGAGCAGTGCAGCACTAAATGTTTTATATATACCTTTAAGATTGAAATGCACCTGCAAACTATTATATGAAAGGCAAACTATATCGTGATAGCCCCTTTAATATTTATGCTCGTTAACACTTAATTTCTAATCAGCCAATCACATGGCGGCAACTCAGTGCATTTAGGCATGTAGACATGGTCAAGACAATCTCCTTCAGTTTAAACCGAGCATCGGTATGGGGAAGAAAGGTGATTTGAGTGCCTTTGAACGTGGCATGGTTGTTGGTGCCAGACGGGCTGGTCTGAGTATTTCAGAAACTGCTGATCTACTGGGATTTTCACACACAACCATCTCTAGGGTTTACAGAGAATGGTCCGAAAAAGAAAAAACATCCAGTGAGCGGCAGTTCTGTGGGCGGAAATGTCTTGTTGATGCCAGAGGTCAGAGGAGAATGGGCAGACTGGTTCGAGCTGAAAGAAAGGCAACAGTGACTCAAATCGCCACCCGATACAACCAAGGTAGGCAGAAGAGCATCTCTGAACGCACAGTACGTCAAACTTTGAGGCAGATGGGCTACAGCAGCAGAAGACCACACCAGGTGCCACTCCTTTCAACTAAGAACAGGAAACTGAGGCTACAATTTGCACAAGTTCATCGAAATTGGACAGTAGAAGATTGGAAAAACGTTGCCTGGTCTGATGAGTCTCGATTTCTGCTGCGACATTCGGATGGTAGGGTCAGAATTTGGCGTCAACAACATGAAAGCGTGGATCCATCCTGCCTTGTATCAACGGTTCAGGCTGGTGGTGGTGGTGTCATGGTGTGGGGAATATTTTCTTGGCACTCTTTGGGCCCCTTGGTACCAATTGAGCATTGTTGCAACGCCACAGCCTACCTGAGTATTGTTGCTGACCATGTCCATCCCTTTATGACCACAATGTACCCAACATCTGATGGCTACTTTCAGCAGGATAATGCGCCATGTCATAAAGCTGGAATCATCTCAGACTGGTTTCTTGAACATGACAATGAGTTCACTGTACTCAAATGGCCTCCACAGTCACCAGATCTCAATCCTATAGAGCATCTTTGGGATGTGGTGGAACGGGAGATTCGCATCATGGATGTGCAGCCGACAAATCTGCGGCAACTGTGTGATGCCATCATGTCAATATGGACCAAAATCTCTGAGGAATGCTTTCAGCACCTTGTTGAATCTATGCCACGAAGAATTGAGGCAGTTCTGAAGGCAAAAGGGGGTCCAACCCGTTACTAGCATGGTGTACCTAATAAAGTGGCCGGTGAGTGTATAATGGACACCAAATACATCATAATTATCAGACACAAACCACAAAAAACATACACATCAGAAACATTACCAGAGTCATAATACCTATAAGGCCTAGGGTACAAGTTAATTAGAAAAGTCCAGAACTCATCAGATGTACTCATCATACACATCATACACATAAATAATAAAATTGTTGAGAAGTACATAAAGGACATCTACCACAGAATTACTGGTGGTAGACTGTCCACACACTCATGCTCGATACCCTAGCCACTGCTTTTCCATCTGTCAGCGGTCCGGAAGCGGACCGAGGAAAATGGCTTTATAAAAATATGTAAATGAACCTCATGGCCTCTAATAATGCACATCCACCACCATTTATTATTCACCCCTCTCAACCACATACCTTCGCAGATAGCCGTTGCTGTTGAACTCCGTTCCTTGTGCAGCCTGCTGGTTACTATTTTTTTATAAAGTCATTCCGCCCTTTATACCGGAGCGCTGAAACATTGAAAAAACAGTGTCACCAACCCCATAAGGTAACAAACATGATTGTGTGGACAGTCTACCACTAATAATCTGGTGGTAGATGTCTTTTAAAGAGTTTCCGTTTCTGTCCACATATGTTGAAGTATGTGCCATACATTGCCACGTTTAATTCATAATACTGTGGTAAAGTCGGCATCATGCAGTGCAACATCAGGCAAAAACTTCACATGTCAAATTATGGACTAAAGAGACTTATTTGGGATGGTACATGCTGATAACAAGGACAAACTTTGTGACAGTTTAAAGATCCTTAAAGGGGTATTCCAGGAATCAGCATAATTCATATATAAATGGGTCCTTAAAATATAAGCTAATGTGTAATTAGTTGTTATTTAAAATTTTGCTCCGATTAGCAGAAAAATGCTGGTGACATAGACTGTGATGGAGAATTAAAATGCTACTGGCCCTTTAATCAGTCCGTTAATTTCCTCCGTGCGGTCCGTTGCAGAGCATACACAGGACAGAAGATGGCTGCTGGTCACATGTCCACATCACATGTCCTGCACCTGCCTGTGCAGGTCATTTGATCACCACTACGTTTGGCTGTAGTCGGTTGGTTGCAGTGCATCCAGTATGGCCAGTGTTGAGCTGATGGCAGTTACACATCATTACTATGGTAACAGAGCAAGAAAACCCGTTACTTCATCACTGGGAGCAGAGTATAAGAGGGAGAAGGAGTTACTGAGAACTAAAGGATCTTGGGACTTGTAGTTTCCAGTGTCAGCCATCTTGGTGATAACTTTAGAGAGGCAATAACATTTTGTGAATCATAAAATTAAACTATTTAAGCTCCGTTTTGTGACTAATGGCATTAAGTTTTGTTACATTCATTTATTTATAGCACTATGGGTTTTTGTATCAGATGTTCATATTCCCGGAATACCCCTTTAAGCTTAAACCATATACCTTTATGTAATGTTTTCATAAATAATAATTATATAAATGTAATTTATCTTAAGTAAAAGAGTTTCTGGCAATAAGTCATAATTATATCACAAATATTTTCTTCAAATATGCCTGTTAGTTATAGATATAGTTTAAAAATCTGAAATGACAGTGTAAATAAAAGGCTTGTAGTGCATAAATATGGCTTAGCAACACAAGAAACTGCACATGTGCTGTAGCTTTTATTGTTATCTGAAGTAGCTCCATCCATGTATCACTAAATACTTTAAGCTATAAGGAAGTCAGTGGCAGCCATTCTTAATTCAGAATCACACAATGACAAGACTGAGAAAGCTGCCATAGTATGAAGCATACATTGCAGGTAAGACTTTCTTAACCCATGATATGCCACCTAATTTATTACTGTTTACTTTTCACTAAGGTTTCCTTACCTGCAATGTCTGCTTCATACAGAGTCCTCCTTCCACCTCTTTCCTGATCACTGTAGTTTTGTATTTGTACTTGTCCTAATGTAATATAATGTATGTGAACTCCTTACTGATTGTTCAGCACCATGGATTTAATAGTTCCCTATAAATAAGAATTATAATACCCTATACCTCCCTATGTGCACCTCACAAGCCGCCAAAAAAGGCAAACACATCCGGGTCAGGCAGCTGGACCTGAACTCTCAACCCGAATGCAGTAATCAAGTCTGTTCATCTCTAAACATGAAATTTTATGAATGTTTGTGTTTTGTTTGATCCCATCTTATAAATCTGCACATACTGGAATGGAGGAGATATATCAGAAGCAGAACAGTTCTAGTTCCCCATGGAAACCTATCAGAGCTCTGTTTAGTTGCCATGGGCAACTAAAAAAGTTCTTCTCTCAGATTCTCCTAGTAAATCTCCCCAAAAACTCCATGCATATGTTAGTTGTACATGTGTACAGTTTGTCTGCACTGCAAATATATTTTTCTATACAATTAAACAATTTTCATTTTTTCACTTTTTTCCTTTCCACTTTTTAAGAGTTACATGAGGGTTATGGCTGGACAAGTTTCATTTTGTAATGGAAAAGATTATTATTTATATAATGTGTTGCAAATGGAAAAATCAGCCAGAGCCCCTCCAGGCTTTTGTTAATACACATCCCTGAGAGCACTTCACCTCCACCTCCCTGCTCCTTCCCTCGCTCCCCACACAGTCTGGTGGAAATTTCATCAGCACAGAGCTAATACTGTGCGCTGCTGCAAGATTTCCAGCAGATAGCAGGCAGAGGGAGTGAGAGAAAAATCAGGGAGGGGGATGTGCACCTGAGGACGTGTAATAGCCAGAGCCCCAAGGGTCTTCGGGGTGATGTTCCCCGCAAGCACTTGCGTGCCATTCCCATATATATATAAAGTTCATTTTATAGGTAAAGTAAAGGAGTGTATCTCCTAATACACATATGTTACTAGTCACGTTACTGGGAACTATCCAGCAGCATAAACAGTTAATCTCGCACAGGGACCTGACATGCAATCATCTCAACACTCATACTATATAATACAGTGCGGATTCCAAAGTCCAGACCATCACATGGAGCACTGATGAGTATGAATTGGACAAAATTACCCACCGCGTATAAAGGGTTAACAGACACATTCAGCACTGATCATGGCTGTCAGCTGTACAACATAGCTGGCATCAAGGGAACATAAATTGAGGTTATACCATGTTCCTCTAATGCACTACCTGCTGGCAATTTACAGTATGTGTAATAAATTCAGAATTTCTTCAACTATAATTTAATTGAAAATACATTTATCTGCATTGTTTAATTATGAATTTTGCTAATAAATGTAATTGGCTTGTTTTGTTTTAAATCACAAATAATGGACAAACATAAACTAATAAAACATAAATAGTTATAATGTTCATGTCTTTTAACATCCCCAGTCCATGGAGGGAAAAAGCAAATGAACCCCTTAATTGAATAAACTGTTAATCCCCATTTCCTAGCAATTATCACCAACAAATGTTTCCTGTAGGTAATAATGACATTTGTGCAATGTTGAGAAGAAATTTTGGACATGAACATTCACGGTTTGTGGTAACGGACCTGTCTTCTGGTCAAATCCAATGGACTGAGCAAAGTTCAGTGGATGGAAGAACTTGCATCCTAGGGATAGGAGTCCCTGTCTGACCGACTTATAGTATAATATCCACCACAAAATGTGGTGCACTACATATATCAGTGATGTTAAAACTTTTTTGACACTTTGACTAGTCTGAGCAATGGACGTGGGCCCTGAGAAAGGAAGTGGTATCTAGAGAGCGGGCATGGTCAGACAGGAAATAGTGTGCCAAAAACAGTAAATTAAATGGTTCACAGTTTAGACTATGTACAAGAAAGTCTAAAAGCAGAGCTTGACAGTGTAAGGCTGCACCAGAATTTATCAGTCGAAGAAAAATACTAGTGTTGTTTAGCTTTACACTGGCAGACACAGTGACACATTGATACAATCCCTCCAGCAAGCTGGAGTAATTATTTAGGCACTAAAGAAATACAAGGCTTTTCATCTTATCCCTTTCACTTAATGTTCCTTCATGTTCCTTCACTTAATGTTAGAGTTGCTAACATTTCTAAATTAAAGATTGTGGGGATCATATTTTTTTAATGAGTGTGAAATATAAATGATTAGAAACCCACATGAATTGTCCCATTTTCAAAAGTACACCCCTCAAATTAATAAAACTGCTTTTAGGAGGATTTTTAACTCTATCAAAATGGAGGGGAAATTTACAATTGTCCGGTTCACAGGGGAGAATGCTGGGACTTCTGGTCCTTCCTCCGATGCTTCTGGTGGTGCTAGCAGCGTTCTCCAACCTCCTCAGCATCTTCACGCTGACTCCACCTCTTGTCCGATACCAGCGGTCCCTGGCGCGCGCTCTGGGCAGCAGCTGCTAAGACCTTGTGCTGTTTAGGGTGTGTGTTCTGGATTGCTGGGAGTTGTGGCACCTCTGCATGGTGCCTGCGATTGTGCTTGGTTATTCTGCACCATGATTAATTCACAGAAGTTGTCCAGCTCCAATCAGGTTCTGGAGGTGGGGTTCTGGCTGCACAAATTGCAGCTTCACTAGTCACCTCTGCCAGTGTTTGAAATTCCTTTCATAGCTTGCTCCTTGCTATAGGTTTGATTTGATGTTTGTTAGTCTGTTCATGTTGTTCCCTTCCCGCACTTATCTAGTGTATTCCGAATCTTCAAGTAGTCGCCCCATGGGGGCTATAGGAAGGGACAGAGGTTGGGGCAAGCTCAGGGCACACTATCCCCTGTCTTCTGTGTTACCCAACCCTAACAACAATAGTCTAAATTTGTTGGTTACACGTTCATTTAGCCCTAACATATTCACATTTCCAAAAGATAAAAGGAAAAAACATGTATTAATTTATTTTAGGCAATATCTCCCGAATACGGAGAGACCTCACATGTGGATGTTACTTGTTGTATGAGCACACAGTGAGGTGACGAACTGAAGGAGCGCCCTGCAGCTGCCAGTTTTGCCCTATAAAATGTGGTTGTTTCTAATTTCTTTAATTGTGCCCGTTTGTAGGCTATAACATTTGTGTTTTTCCGTTAGTAGCGTCATAGGAAGGCATTTTTTTGCAAGTGAATTTCCTTTGTTCAGTGATACCATTTTTGCATGGCTATACCCTATTGTTGAAAAGATGTATTAACTATTTTTTGGGAGTGTGATAGAAAAATGTCAATTCTATCATTGATTTCTGACTTATTATTTTTGGTGTTCATCGTGTTACCTAATAAACAGTTTACTAAATTTGGGAAATTAGACCTATTGGGGCACACTTACTAAGGGCTTTGTGCCAGTTTTCTGACAGACTTTGCATGTTCTTTTTGGTGTAAACTGCTTGCACAGATATTTAAAGGGAACCTACCACCCCGATTCTACCTATAATGGTAGAAGGGGTGGTAGGTGGATGAATGGGACGTGAGGATAGCCCTATTTGGGCTAATCCTCACGTCCCGGCTATCTTTTAGAAAACTTTATTGCAGGCATATGCAAATTTATTTATGCGGCTACTGGGGCGTGGAGTAGCCGGACATGAGGCTACTAGTCGCGGCTACTCCACGCCCCAGTATCCACGTTACTCCACCTACCATTAAATTTTCGGCCCTCGTCCTAGTCCCCTGCGTTCAGGCTCCGGGGCCGGGGCTACTGTGCATGCGCAGAAGGCCGCAGATGCCGGGGGACTCGGCCAAAGATTAAATGGTAGGCGGAGTAACGTGGCTACTGGGGCGTGGAGTAGCTGCGACTAGTAGCCTCATGTCTGGCTACTCCACGCCCCAGTAGCCGCATAAATAAATTTGCATATGCCTGCAATAAAGTTTTCTAAAAGATAGCCGGGACGTGAGGATTAGCCCAAAAAGGGCTATCCTCACATCCCATTCATCCACCTACCACCCCTTCTACCTTTATAGGTAGAATCGGGGTGGTAGGTGCCGTTTAAGAAGTGTTTGCACCACAAATGTGTCGACACAACTGTTTTGTGGTGCAGCTGCGCTAGCCACCATCCAACACAAATTAGGGCGCGTTCCGGCGCTCAGTTGGACCGTGCGCCAGATTTAACATGCAAGGTGTGTCACATGCCCTATATTAAAGGTGGACCAAAAAAATGTTGGTGAACTCTGTCGGGCTAGTGCAGGTAAGCGGGAGATTCAGGATTGCTGGCGCACGTTCTTAATGAATCTGGATTATTCAAGGGCAGAGCAGTTTTAGTGCAGTTTCCTACATTCTTAGTAAATGTACTACAACAAAAGCAGGTCTAAAATAGATCTTGACGGTCTTAAACTCCATCAAAATTCATCATGACAATGATCTGGCACAGCACTAGACTAGTGTTGTTGAGTTCTGCACTGTCAACACATTAATGATTTCTCCCAATTGTGTTTTTCCATAATTGTGACATGTGATCACAAGCATACTGGAGGGGAACTTGTGCCACAATTCTGGTGGTTTTACACCAAAAAATTGTCTAAAATGCCTTGCACCACATTTATTAAGGCTTTTAGACCTTTTGTTTGCCACTTTTCCGACTTGTCCTACTAAGGGGGCACTGTCTCGTATGAAAGGGGCGTGACTTGCAGGAAATCATCCAAGCACCCAAAATTCTGGTGTACAGTTCAAACCAACTAAAAGTAGGTCTAGAGTAGGAATCAACTGCTTTATACTGCACCAGAATTCGTCATCATAGTGATAAATTTGGTGCAGCAAAAAACTGGTGTTTTCCAACTAGAGACTGGCGGAACCTGAGACACATTGTTAAATTCCCCATGTCATGTCATGTCATTGTAATGTCAATTGTTGTAAAATTATAGACAGGTGGGTGTGTTCCCTAGAAAATATATTTATCTGAAGTTGGAATGTATTCAATATTTTATTTAGTCTTGTTGCTAATAACCAAAAGGTATTGCTTTTAAATATGAAAATATTTGAAGAATTAATTGATATTTTTACATTTCCATTTCTTTATAGGTTTAAAGAAGAAATAAATGCAACAACTCCTAAAATCATGAATAATACAGTGGCAAATATCACCAACCACAACAGTACAGCACAGAGAAGTGTTGACTATGCATATCTCTATTTCACTATAGCAGCTGTCATTGGTATTCTTATCTGTCTCTTTGGCCTGGCTGGAAACATTACCGTATTTTGGTATCTCTGCTTCAAGATCAAGAAAAACAAGTATACTGTTTACATTATTAACCTGTCGGTGGCTGACTCTATCTTTCTAACTTTTAGTGCATTAATACTAATGATGTACATTAATACATTATTAAATCCAAGATCATATTTTCAAGGGAAATATACAGTTTACATATTCCTGGAAATCTTTTATGATGGTGCTCAATACTCAGGAATGTTTATCCTTACAGCCATCAGCCTAGAAAGATGCCTCTCTTTTCTATTCCCTTTCTGGTACCAATGCAACCGGCCTCAGAACTTGTCTTTTATCACCTGTGCTGTGGTTTGGATCATCGGATGTTCAGAGAGTCTCACAGAGAACTTAGTTTGTTCAGAAGAAGCTTTTGCCACACAAACGTCACAGTGCACAGCAGTGCAGATCATGACCTTTGGTGTATCCATTGTAATCTGCTTACCTATCATGGTCATTTCAAGTTGCACCTTGATTTTTAAAGTAAGGAGGACCTTAAGTGAACAGTATCCAATGAAACTACTTCATCATTATCACAGCAATTTTTATATTCATTTTTTCTGTCATCCCATTTAATTTTGCATGGTTTCTCATGTATTTTAGACTCCTTCCATCAAATATTCACATGATTGCTCTTCACTTTGCAAGTATCTATAGCACAGTGCTTAATTGTACTCTTAACCCATATGTCTACTTCCTTATTGGAAAAAAGTGGAAGCAGAAAACTAGTGAGACTATTCAAGATGCCCTGGAAAGGGCCTTCAGAATAGAAAATAATCACAATCATGGCTCAAGATGTAACCAAAGAAGTAACACATCCATCCAAATTCACCTACCTAGTACTTTCTGAGCTATGCCTCCACAGCCATGCTGTAATGCAATACATATTTAACCAAATGTAAATAACATAATGTTCCATGGATATTTTTCATATCCCTATTAGACTTATAATTTTATTTCTAAAACAATCAAGAGAAAATATGTGCTGTATAATTTATTCTCTGTTCATATTGGTATGTTTCATCGGCACACCTTTTTACCTTCAAAATATGAAACCACAAGTAAAAAATAATAGTCTGAGATGTCAGACTCTGTTGGAAAATGCATTGTAACCTTTCAAGCTGTGATGGATTATTCACACTTTCATTTATTGCCTCAGCTACAGTTAGGGCCAGAAATATTTGGACAGTGACACAATTTACGCGAGTTGGGCTCTGCATGCCACCACATTGGATTTGAAATGAAACCTCTACAACAGAATTCAAGTGCAGATTGTAATGTTTAATTAAACAAAAATATCTAATAGAAAATGTAGGAATTGTACACATTTCTTTACAAACACTCCACATTTTAGGAGCTCAAAAGTAATTGGACAAATAAACATAACCCAAACAAAATATTTTTATTTTTAATATTTTGTTGCGAATCCTTTGGAGGAAATCCCTGCCTTAAGTCTGGAACCCATGGATATCACCAAACGCTGGGTTTCCTCCTCCTTAATGCTTTGCCAGGCCTTTACAGCCGCAGCCTTCAGGTCTTGCTTGTTTGTGGGTCTTTCCGTCTGGATTTGAGCAAGTGAAATGCATGCTCAATTGGGTTAAGATCTGGTGATTGACTTGGCCATTGCAGAATGTTCCACTTTTTTGCACTCATGAACTCCTAGGTAGCTTTGGTTGTATGCTTGGGGTCATTGTCCATCTGTACTATGAAGCGCCGTCCGATCAACTTTGCAGCATTTGGCTGAATCTGGGCTGAAAGTATATCCCGGTACACTTTAGAATTCATCCGGCTACTCTTGTCTGCTGTTATGTCATCAATAAACACAAGTGACCCAGTGCCATTGAAAGCCATGCATGCCCATGCCATCACGTTGCCTCCACCATGTTTTACAGAGGATGTGGTGTACCTTGGATCATGTGCCGTTCCCTTTCTTCTCCAAACTTTTTTCTTCCCATCATTCTGGTACAGGTTGATCTTTGTCTCATCTGTCCATAGAATACTTTTCCAGAACTGAGCTGGCTTCTTGAGGTGTTTTTCGGCAAATTTAACTCTGGCCTGTCTATTTTTGGAATTGATGAATGGTTTGCATCTAGATGTGAACCCTTTGTATTTACTTTCATGGAGTCTTCTCTTTACTGTTGACTTAGAGACAGATACACCTACTTCACTGAGAGTTTTCTGGACTTCAGTTGATGTTGTGAACAGGTTCTTCTTCAACAAAGAAAGTATGCGGCGATCATCCACCACTGTTGTCATCCGTGGACGCCCAGGCCTTTTTGAGTTCCCAAGCTCACCAATCAATTCCTTTTTTCTCAGAATGTACGTGACTGTTGATTTTGCTACTCCAAGCATGTCTGCTATCTCTCTGATGGATTTTTTCTTTTTTTTCAGCCTCAGGATGTTCTGCTTCACCTCAATTGAGAGTTCATTTGACCGCATGTTGTCTGGTCACAGCAACAGCTTCCAAATGCAAAACCACACACCTGGAATCAACCCCAGAGTTTTTAACTACTTCATTGATTTCAGGTTAACGAGGGAGACGCCTTCAGAGTTAATTGCAGCCCTTAGAGTCCATTTTCCAATTACTTTTGGTCCCTTGAAAAAGAGGAGGCTATGCATTACAGAACTATGATTCCTAAACCCTTTCTCCAATTTGGATGTGGAAACTCTCATATTGCAGCTGGGAGTGTGCACTTTCAGCCCACATTATATATATTATTGTATTTCTGAACATGTTATTGTAAACAGCTAAAATAACAAAACTTGTCACTGTACAAATATTTCTGGCCCTAACTGTATCTGGGATTTTCATTGATAACATTCTGCACCTTTACTTTCCATGAAGGACATTTATCAGGTTTTCTATGCAAGAAAACTAGGTAGAAGCCTTGAAATAATTGAAATTGCTTGCAAACCGCTATCCATTATTTCCCCATTCACGCCATCTCCACACCAAGGGGGGTTGGAGGGACAAGCAGGGAGGCTCAGCTGGCACAAGTGAAAGTTTTCAGGATGCAGAATATTTCAATGCTGCGCAGCCCAGTTGGCAGATACATCAAGAGGCCAGAGTCTCATGATGTATCTGGTGGTGCCGGAGGGGCGGGAATTTTATCACATGAGTACGAGTAGTGGCGTATGATAAATCTCCCCCATTGTGTTTCTTTCATCTGATCCCTGGTCCATTGAAAAAGATCTCAGAGCCTGTCCTATTTTGTTTGCCATCACAGACAACAATAGAAGTCAATGGGTTCGCAAAAACGAATGTGTGGTCAGGTGTGGGAACCCTTGTGTTAAGCCTTTCAACTAATGTTTAACCATAAGGTTTTTTTTGTAGTTGAGATAAAAAAGGGAGCAACAGGTGCCATACGGATGTGAAAAAATGGATGCCAAAACAAGATTGAAAGAAAATGGAAATAAAACTGGTTCTTTTTTGAATGGAGCTTAAAGAACTTGCCTGTGTGAATAAGGCTAATTAAAAATTACATGTTTCTTTTTATTTCTTTTATGTACAAATTATTAATTCACTACTACTACATTTTCTGTATTTCGGTTTACAAATATTGATGCAGAAATACTGCATGTGTGAAAATATTTGTTCTCAACTCCTGGTTTTTGCTTCCAGAAACTGATGTAAAATACTGACATAAAAACTGCCATGTGAAACTGGCCTAAGGCTCTTTGAACACTATTAATCTTAACGGGGTTTAACACACAGCTGAGAAGAAGAGGGAGTGGGGGGTGAGTTCTCTCCATAGAAAGCAAAGCTCAATCTGGGGGCACGATCTGGCCACAAATGATGTGCCAGGTCAGGATCTCCATAATGGTTTTGTGTATGAGGCCTTAGGCTGAGAGTGTTTTCTGTATTTTAGGGTACATTCAGACTAACATATTCTGCCCCAGGTTGTAGCCCAGGCAAGCATACTGTGAGAAAGTGAGAGGTGTTGTGTGGGAAAACCGCTATCTGTCTTACAGGCAGATGAAATGCTGGTGGTAAAAGCCCTGGGTTTGTCTGCAGTAACCCAAGAGTTAATGCAGACATGATAAGCAGGAATAGTCTGTTTTGTCTGTGTTGGCCTAGCTAACACAGACACATTGGTAATGTCCGTACTGGGCCTGCTTATTATGGAGTAGGGGTAGGCTGGTAGTGGGACTCCTTCTCCACCCGGGCTTCGGTCCTGGGCTTTTGTATAGCCCACAGGTGCAGGTCACAGGCCTCGTTAGGGCCTGATTTAGTCTGCAGGCCAGAAGCAGTAGGAGAGGCCCTACCTGGAGAGCTGAAAGCGAGATTGCATTCTCACAGCAAAGGTAACTGAGGGTCTCCTGTCTTGCTGCTGGCCAAGAGCATGTGCCAGGCAGCCTGGTACCCGGATAGCTAGGGTCCTCAAAATGTATTAGACAGCGCCTAGCCGGGCAGGAATTACTTTTATAATGTTTTTGCATGTGCCTAAGCCAAGGCTGAATTTGTGTTCTGTTTTGCAAGTGTGAATAAACACTTAAGTTGGACTTTTAAACCTGCGTGTGTCACTGCTTCCTGCACTGCTACCTGTCAACTACCAGAGCAATTCCCCACATATGGTGGATTGGAGCGGGCAAAGTGCAGTGAAGTATACACTAGTGCATGTCCTGGAAGTTGACAGCACTGAAGCTGCAAGCCACAGCCATGGAGGAGTTAATCAAGCAGCTTGTCCAGTCCAACGTGCAGCAGCAAGAGACAAACAGATTGCTGCTCCAGCAGATAACAGCCCTGACCGCTGCTCAGCAAAGGACTGTCCCAGCAATGACGGTGAAGGACGCCAGGAAAGAGGTCCGCAAAGCTATGACCAAGATGACCGCCGAGGATGATGTGGAGGCCTATCTGACAGGCTTTGAGAGGGTGGCCACCCGAGAGAGGTTGCCACAGCAACACTGGGCAGAGGTGTTGGCCCCCTTCCTCGTCGCTGATCCCCAGCAGGCATACTACGACCTGAGCGAGAAGGATGCCCGGGACTACTCCAAGGTAAAGGCAGAGATCTTGGCCCGACTAGGAGTGGATCAGCATCTACGCGCTCAAAGAGTGAATAGCTGGAGATACCAGGAGGCGCTACCACCGAGGGGGCAGATGAACCAACTTGTTCACTTGGTCCGCAAGTGGCTCCAGCCGGAGACATCCACCCCAGCCCAGATGGTCGAGAAGGTTGTTTTGGACCGTTTCCTGAGGACCTTGCCGGGTGAGATCCAACAATGGGTGGGACACGGGGACCCGTCTGATGCCGATGCGCTGGTGGGGTTGGTGGAGAGGTTTTGTGCCACTCAGGCCCTAACAAAGAAAGCCCCTTATACCAAGACAGGCCTTAAGGCACGGAAGGTCTTGTCACCCACAAATTCCCGGGGCAGGACAACGCCCAATGTCCGGGAAGTACCCCAGGGGAGGAGGAGGGGGGAGGCTCCCACCTGTTGGACCTGCCATGAGCCAGGTCATATTGCAGCCCATTGCCCCAATTCCTCAGAGCCCATGGACTGCAGTTCCGCCAGAAGGGTTTCTCTCTATGCTGCCCCTGTCTACACAGCTACTAGCCCCGACTCTGCTGATGAGCGCCACCTGTGCCGGGTGACTGTGGCAGGGCATCCAGCGTTGGCCCTGCTGGACTCAGGCAGTCGGGTGACCTTGATTAATGGGTCCCTCACAGACCCCAAGGCGGTCACAGGGTGCACAATTGGAGTCCTGTGCATCCATGGGGACGTAAAGGACTACCCCACCACAGTTATTAACTTCCAGACCTCTTGTGGAGAGACACTACATGAGGCAGCGGTTGTCAAGAACTTGCCCCATGACCTTATCTTGGGACGGGACTTTCCCATGTTCTGGACTCTATGGCGGGGAAACCAAGAGTTGGGGGGTTGTTCTCCTGTGTTGTCTGGTCAGATCTCTGAAGCCGAGCCTGATGACCCAGACTCTGGAGTTCCTGCCGTAGGGGTGACCGCCACAGAAGATGGAAGTGTAATGTTTCCCCTAGATGTTATGGCAGGCGAAACTGAGGAGGTAGTGACAGGACCGCAGTTGTCTGATTTGGAGGTATCCCGTGACAACTTTGGTACTGCCCAACTCCAGGACCCCACTCTGGTCCGCGCCAAAGAAAATGTGGTAGAAATTAATGGCGTACCTCAGCACCCAGGTGCGGATAAGTTGTTCCCTTGTGTGGTGGTAAATCAGGAGTTATTTTACCGCATTGATAAGGTCCACGGTGAAACCCGGGAGCAGTTAATGGTACCTCAGCCATATCGTCAGATGGTGTTAGACCTTGCACATAAGCATGTGATGGGAGGGCACCTAGGTACCACAAAAACTCTGGAACGCATCTTGCAGCGTTTTTACTGGCCAGGAGTATATGATAGGGTAAAAAGGTATTGTGAAACTTGCCCTGATTGTCAATTGCATGCTCCCATGGTACACTTTCGAAGTCCGTTGGTACCTCTGCCCATTATTGAGGTACCCTTTGAAAGGGTCGCCATGGATTTGGTCGGTCCTTTAGTTAAATCTGCTCGGGGGCATCAGCATATCCTGGTAGTCATGGACTATGCTACCCGATATCCTGAGGCCATCCCACTGCGGCACACCTCTGCGAAACTAATTGCTAAAGAGTTGTTTGCCATGTTCTGCCGGGTGGGACTTCCCAAGGAGATCCTCACAGATCAGGGGACTCCTTTTATGTCAAAAGTCACCAAGGAGCTATGTCGGCTCTTTAATATTAAACAGTTACGCACCTCTGTGTACCATCCTCAGACGGATGGATTGGTAGAACGGTTCAACAAAACTTTAAAGAGTATGCTAAAAAAGGTGGTAAACAAGGATGGGAAGGACTGGGATGTACTATTGCCATATTTAATGTTCGCCATCCGAGAGGTCCCACAAGCCTCTACTGGGTTCTCACCGTTTGAGTTAGTTTATGGCAGACATCCCAGGGGTCTCCTGGACATAGCCAAGGAGACATGGGAACAAGAGCCCACCCCCCACAAAAGTGTAAAAGACCATATCGCAGATATGCAGGACAGGGTGGCAGCCGTCATGCCCATTGTCAAAGAGCATATGGAGGAGGCACAAAGAACTCAAAGCCGGGTTTATAACAGGTCAGCAAAAGTAAGGAGCTTTAGTCCCGGTGATCGTGTGTTGGTGCTAGTCCCCACTGTAGAAAGTAAGTTTCTCGCTAAATGGCAAGGACCGTATGAGGTTATAGAGAAAATAGGAGAGGTGAACTACAGGATACGTCAGCCCGGACAGAGAAAACCCGAGCAGACTTATCATGTAAATCTGTTGAAGGCCTGGAAAGACAGAGAGAGTCTGCATACAGAGATGGTTCTGGCTAGTCCACCTCCTGCGATACCCTCACAGGCTGCAGGTAAGCCTGTGCCGGAGGCAGAACTGCGAATAGCCGATACCCTTACCAAAGAGCAACAGCGAGAGGCTCGAGAGTTTGTAGCAAGAAATACAGATGTGTTCTCAGAGTTGCCAGGCTACACATCTGTAATTAAACATGATATTGTCACTGAGCCAGGGGTAAAGGTAAGATTAAGGCCGTACCGAGTCCCTGAAGCTCGTAGACAAGCCATATCAGAAGAAGTTCAGAAGATGCTGAAGCTAGGGGTTATTGAGGAGTCCAAAAGTGAGTGGGCCAGTCCAATTGTTCTAATTCCCAAACCGGATGGGACGTTGCGATTTTGCAACGATTTTAGAAAATTGAATGAGGTGTCTAAGTTTGATGCCTATCCCATGCCCCGGGTGGACGAGCTTATTGAGAGACTAGGGGGTGCTCGGTACTTCACCACCCTGGATCTAACTAAAGGATATTGGCAGGTACCCCTGACAGATAGGGCTAAAGAAAAGACAGCCTTTATCACCCCTGAGGGCCTTTTTCAC
Organism: Engystomops pustulosus; assembly: GCF_040894005.1. Lineage (NCBI taxonomy): Eukaryota > Metazoa > Chordata > Amphibia > Anura > Leptodactylidae > Engystomops > Engystomops pustulosus. The sequence continues at coordinate 83,500,535 of NC_092415.1, read as the reverse complement.
TATGTTGTATTACCGTTTGGGCCCCATGGGGCTACCTTTCAACGGTTAATGGACATAGTGTTAAAGCCACATAGGAGATACGCCTCCGCCTATCTAGATGACATTATCATCTACAGCCAAGACTGGGCGAGTCACTTGGCCAAGGTACAGGCCGTAGTGAACTCTCTAAGGGCAGCGGGCCTGACTGCAAACCCCAAGAAGTGTGCGCTGGGAATGGAGGAGACACACTATTTGGGGTATGTGATCGGTCGAGGTATAATTAAACCTCAGATCAACAAGATTGACGCTATACAGGGTTGGCCTCAACCAGTGAGCACAAAGCAAGTCAGGGCATTCCTGGGCATTGTAGGGTACTACAGACGGTTTATACCAAACTTTGCCACCATGTCCGCTCCCCTGACAGACCTGCTGAAGGGTAAAAGGCCCGTCATGGTGCGGTGGAATGAACAAGCAGAAGGTGCTTTTCAGGCATTGAAGTCTGCGTTGTGTGGATCTCCCATCCTCATTGCGCCAAACTTCAAGAAAGAGTTTATTGTGCAGACGGATGCGTCAGATGTAGGACTGGGAGCTGTCCTGTCTCAGGAGGTGAATGGCGAGGAACACCCCATTACTTACCTGAGCAGGAAGCTCACGCCAGCTGAAAAAAATTACAGTATCGTAGAGAAGGAATGTCTGGCGATAAAGTGGGCATTAGAGTCCCTACGGTACTACTTGCTGGGACGACAGTTCCGTCTCATAACTGACCACTCTCCTCTCACGTGGATGAGTAGAACTAAGGAGAAGAATGCCAGGGTCACTAGGTGGTTCTTGTCCCTCCAAAATTTCAGTTTCATGGTGGAGCACAGAGCCGGGAAGCTACAGGGCAATGCGGATGCCTTGTCCCGAACGCATTGCTTAATGTCAGGAGTTCGCCCCGGTGGGTCTGAACTGAGGGGGAGGGTATGTGAGAAAGTGAGAGGTGTTGCGTGGGAAAACCGCTATCTGTCTTACAGGCAGATGAAATGCTGGTGGTAAAAGCCCTGGGTTTGTCTGCAGTAACCCAAGAGTTAATGCAGACATGATAAGCAGGAATAGTCTGTTTTGTCTGTGTTGGCCTAGCTAACACAGACACATTGGTAATGTCCGTACTGGGCCTGCTTATTATGGAGTAGGGGTAGGCTGGTAGTGGGACTCCTACTCCACCCGGGCTTCGGTCCTGGGCTTTTGTATAGCCCACAGGTGCAGGTCACAGGCCTCGTTAGGGCCTGATTTAGTCTGCAGGCCAGAAGCAGTAGGAGAGGCCCTACCTGGAGAGCTGAAAGCGAGATTGCATTCTCACAGCAAAGGTAACTGAGGGTCTCCTGTCTTGCTGCTGGCCAAGAGCGTGTGCCAGGCAGCCTGGTACCCGGATAGCTAGGGTCCTCAAAATGTATTAGACAGCGCCTAGCCGGGCAGGAATTACTTTTATAATGTTTTTCCATGTGCCTAAGCCAAGGCTGAATTTGTGTTCTGTTTTGCAAGTGTGAATAAACACTTAAGTTGGACTTTTAAACCTGCGTGTGTCACTGCTTCCTGCACTGCTACCTGTCAACTACCAGAGCAATTCCCCACAATACAGACAGTTGTGGAAGAGAGGAGGAGGGAGCACTTCTCACCACTCCCCTCTCCATAGAAGAACGAGCAGCCGGCACCATAGCAAATATAGGACATATATATTTCTCTGTGCACAGTCACGGTGAGACAACAGGCATCAATTGGGACAGATATCCAGCCGCAAATGCTGCGGACGGATACCGGTCCCCATTACATTTGACAGAATGAGCCCTTGCACAGCATTTTTTTCTACAGTGAACTTTCAGTTTCACGGAGCAGTACTTACTATACATGTATCAGTATTTCAATCAGTAATAAGTAATGGGTTTAAAAGAACAAAAAGATACAATTCTTTCCATTATACTGTACATTTCCTAACAAGATCCACTCCTGGTATTGATTAACAAATACTGACCAGATGGTAATGGTTAAGGGCTAGTTCGCATCACCATTTTATTTGCCATTGTTATCCTTCTTCCAATATTATTCCTTTACTTTATAACAATCCTACTTTTTACATTAAAAATAATGAAAGCATTATTAAACATAGGTTTACTAAAGTCTTAATATAACAGATGAATGTAGATAAATATTACATGGTATCCATTATGTCCATCTTATATATAAAAATAAATTGTAATCCTAAAAAATGTAAATAATAACAAAAGCTAATTCTAAAGGTATTTAATTTACTTAAATATATCCCCTTCAGGAGATCCCCTTTCATTTCCATTTCTTATTCCAGTTCTTTCACAAGCAATATCTTTCTATTGTTTCCATTCAAAATGATATGTGAGCACTTATTGACGAGACAAATTGTACTTTCTAGTGCCACCATTTGATAGGGTATTGGGTGCAAAAATATTGTACCCAGCAAACAAATGAAAGAGCTACAAACCTAACACTCGGTAATATGATAATTAACAAAACACAAAAAAAGGTAATAATACACTTTATTTCATAATCCTAAAACACAGCCAGGTAATAAATGGACTAGGAGACCTAAAACATACAGTTTCACCTTGCTCTGTATACAAAAAGACCAACCATAGGTCATCTAAGTATTACACACACCCAAGTCATTAGACATATAATCTGTATCCCAAGGTCAAGGCACAGATTCTCAATGGCATTAAGGTCAGGACTTTGACTGTGCCATTTGGAAAACGTCTATTGCAACCTCCAATAGGTATTCATCCAGAATGGCTTAGCATTGTGCTACATGTATCTTCTTATCAAATCTGAACAAATTCCTGCTACAGAAAGTATCCAAACATCATGATGCTGCCACCATGCTTCATGGTGATGATGGTCTTTTCAGGGTGATATGTAGGGTTGGCTTTACGCCACACATAGGGTTTGGTATTCAGGCGAAAAAGTTCACTTAGCCATTGATGGTGTGAGGAATTAGCTATTATATATTTCTAGATATGCACCTTTTTAGTCTCCCTGAAAAAGTACATTACATTCTAATACATTTTAATTCATTATATCAAATTAAATCCATTATAATGTTTTAATTAAAAATGTATTATATTTTAATTAGATTTAAATGAATGAATTTATTTACCTTGTGGTACATTCAATGTATATATTTTCACATTTTGCCATACAAATCAATAATATAGAAAATGGACAATCATATGACATATATGACATATTAACTATACATCTTATAAAATTCTCAATGTCAAAGATCATTTACATAGGTATACAAAGCTCAGTAAAAGGTAAGCATTTGAGATAAATGTCAGTTTTGGTAGTATTTTTTTGTGACCTGTGCAAACGTATCAAACACCAACTTAACATTTCTAATATGTTTACATTTGTATTCATCCAGAAATGCAATATACTTTTATCCGCATATTGAATATTCATAGTAGCCTTTAAAATTTAGCAGCATGCCCTTAGAAATAATTTAAATAATATAGTCTTCCAAGACTGTGACCTTGTAATTTGACCTTTAAAGGGGTTTTCCAGCTCTTAAACACAAGTTACTACAGGCTTTGCTGAATAAATATGCAAACCCCCCCCCCACACCGGGGCATAGCTTTTGTTCAGTGGTTGTAGACAGCCGGGGCCCAGAATACCGGAGGGGCTGGCTTATGTGGTCTTGGGCAAGCTGTGGTCTCCAGCAGCTGGTGTGTGCATGAAAAGTAGAGGAAGAGGCTAATGAAAGAGGTTTCTTCCTGGGGCAACCCCTGAGGTGTATATGGGAATCCCTGAGTGATGGAGGATGGGGAGCCTGTGAAGGTGAAGCAGCCTCATTCAAGGATCACAAGGAGGCACGTTGTGCAAATCAACTCACGGTTCTTTATTGGAACTTGAACAGCAACGGCAAATAGCAGGTTCAGCACACTGGAAAGCTGATAAGAGATAGTTGGTGCGCAGGAAGGGTTGTTCACAGTCTGGTAATAGCTTCGGGCTGGGCTGGAAGATGGAGCTGAGTCCAGACAGTGGACATCTACTCTCAAGTCACCTGACTTGCTCAAGGTGTCAGGCTGTTGGCCTGAGACACCCCTGCTTCCTGGTAGTGTGTCTGGATGGCAGCTCTGCAGGAGCTGCACACTGGACTTGCTTCTCACTCTGACAAATTACCAAGACCTGACCTTTCTGAGTCTGACCTGACTGACCACGTGCTCCTGCCTACAAGTGGTTTTACCCTCCCTTAGTGAGGTGGCAGCACGGTCCAACCAGTTTCCAGCTTGCTTTACAATAGTGCAAAGGATATCATTGGTTAATAACATTCTGCGTGTTAACTTTTGCTTTAATAGGCAGTGGTTTCAAACTGCAATTATTAAGTTCTACGTTCTTCGTCGATCTCCTAAAGAAATGGCAAGTCTCGATGGACAGCTCCTAACATGGAGAGGCCATAATTCACAACAACTACCTACCCTGTGCATCAGCAGGGTTGTTGCAAATAAATGTTACAATACATACAATGTCTGACATGAGTTGTAATATCTGATCATGCCATGAGATTTATGAGAACATTTAAGCCAGACATATTTACTACAAGCTGCAACAGAAAACTGTCGAAGATTATACTTAAAATCTATTACGTAATTCTGAAATATATGACATATTGTGTAAGGTGATGTAGCAGAATTGTTAAGAGGTTATAACCTCTAGATAAATCTAGCTTCTCTCTAATCAGTGACAAAGATAATTAAAACAACTTCACAAAGCATTCAACAGCTCCGTGAACATTATTTGTGGCACACAACGGCCTTGGTCAATTCTTAGAGACTGTACAGGTCACAATACGAATAGGAATATGACCAGCTTTATCGTTTGCAGCCTGGCTAGTTGGCTCATGCACAGGGCTGTGGAATACATGGCCTTGTGCATGAGCCCATAGAAGAAAGTATAAACTCCCCATTCTCTCCATTTCCCGGGTACACTATCTTTTCCCGGGTACGTAACGGTACAGTACCGCACATGTGCTGCACTGTACCTCGCTCTCCGCATGGCGTTGTGCGCTCATTGCCAGCCTATGGGGAACATACTGTATATACTTCAGCCGTATATACATCCCCAAAAGGCCGTGTAAATGAAGCCTTAAACAGATTTGTTCCATGATTAAATATTTCATGTCTACATTAGATTAAGCGGTACGTAATATTTTTTATATTGGATTTTATTTTAAAAAAATGATATGCTGTATATTACTGTTACATAGTTTTTCTATGACACAACACACATGCTCAGTAGAGTTTATTCCATCTAACCATACCCTTGTATACATAGTTGGTATAGCAGTTCCTGCAATCATGCAATATATAATAATAGTATACAATAATAGTTATATACAAAAGTCTCACTAAACAGCGTGAGTTAATAGGAGTAAACACATTAGGTAGATCTTCCAGTGAAAGAATCAGAAGAACATCAGGAAGACGATAAAACAGTGTGTTAAAGCAACATCTAGAGCATGGTCTAGACATCCCCTTTAAAACTACCAATTTCATATGCTATCTGTTTTAGAAGAGGTTATATTTGTAATACTGTCTGTTTTTTCAGATATATGGGATTTTGATTTCCATTTTATTTCAGCAATGATATAAAGGTAGGGGATAATAGTACAGTTAAGTACTGTGCCATATATACTGGCATAAAACAAAGCAACTTTATGGAAATCTATTGGTATTAAATTGAAGTATAATAGAAACCATAAAAAGTTAAAAGGAACAATAGATAAGATAAAAACAATGACTGCTGAGATTATAAAAGCGTAAAGTTCTGTGGATGCTTGTTGGTTGAATATCCTCTTTATGCGGATGAGTAGAATTAAGGAGGAAATGATCATTATTGGCAGGCAGACTATGATAGCTAAAGCAAATGTTATCAGCTGAATAGCTGTGCATCTTGCAGTCTGAGTCACAAAGGCATCTGGTGTGCACACCAAGTTTTCAGAAAGGCTTAATATGTAGCCAAATAACCACAACATAACACATATTGTAACAGACAACATTTTTGGACTATGGCACTTTCGCCACACATGAGACTTGACAGAAATACAACTTTCCAAGCTGATGGTTGTGAGAATGAACATTCCAGAATAGAGAGCACCATCATAAAATATTTCTATAAACAAATACAATGACTCCTTCCCTTCAAAGTGAGGTTGTGTACTATTTAATGTATGGATGTTTAGCAACAGTACACAAACACTGAATAGTAAGAAGATGATGTAAGATGCTGCCAAATTCTTACTGTAAATGGTAAAATTGTTCTTCTGAAACTTGTTGCACAGGTACCATAGTACAATAATATTTCCCACCAAGCCGATCACGCAAAGGACTATTGCCACGGCAGCTGCAATTGTAAAATGGAGATAGGCAAATGGCACATAACCACCAATATCTTCAGTATTAAGGTCAGTAGGTTCTGTGGTGTTAAGTGACATGTTTTTGTCTTTTTTTAGATTAGTTTTGGTCTTCAACCATCCTTAAGGTATCTTCTTAACAACCTGTTATGAAGAATAATAAACAGTATATTAACTCTTAGAATGGGGTGAATGTATATATGTTGGTACCTTAGGTGGCAGTAAAATTATCATTTTTAATGTACTTTAAAATCAATTTCTCCTGTATTTCCCTTAGGGCTCATGCACCTGACAAGGTTTTGTATTTTTACAGGTAGAACCCCATTTACTTTATTGTCTCACGCAGAATACTGTCAATACATAATACTCTCAATTCCACAGCCCTGTGCAGGGGTTGACTGACATCAGCGATGACACATGAAGCACAAACAAGGTACAAGAGACCGTTGTTTGCATCCTATATAACACTACGTGTCATGTGCATGTAGCCTTAGCCAGGGAAATGTAGATGCAGATAACTTGTGGTACATCACCAGGGATGATGTCAGAACCATGTGAACACCCTTGGCTACTAGTGGATCTGTGGTTATTATACAGAAAGCACTGGACCATGAGGAGTCGAGTATCCACAGGACAAGCTGTAGTGGATAAAAAGATATGCCCATTAATCGATTACTTACATAGACCAATCATAGTGTTTGCATTAAATAGATCCTGTCAGCAGATTCTCACCTGTTTTTGTATTATTGAAATGATTGACAGGCTTCTACTATTTGAAAAAAATGGGAGACACTTATCAATGATGCTGTGCTAGAAAAGACTCTAGGGAAGCTGACTTTTCTATTTGTGTCTGGTTGTTATAAATTTGTATTTTCTATAAAAGACATAGTTAAAATGAGGCGACTATGATTAGGGTCCCATAAATCTGCTGCCAGATTCCCCTTTACCACTTCTCTACCAATGATCATTAGGAATTGTATTTATGGCTTTGGGGGGAGGGAACAATTTTTCTGGTCAGCCTAGAACACCAAAATACCCTGTCCAACCCCATCTTATACAATAAAAGTATACCTTTTGCAATTTATCTTTTTATAAAGGTAACTGCACTTTTATTTATGAGGGTTTTGATCAGCAGACCATTAACAATTTTTACCTTTGAAAAAATATTACATATTTTTACTTTTGTTTCTATATGTATACAAACATGTTCTAGGTAAGTAATATTCCATTATGCAAAATATTGAGTTTTTCTGGGAGGGCAAAGGAAAACTTTCACTTCAATGCCATCTTAAATATTCAGAAAGAATCCCTTCCTGGAAAATGTGTTCTATGGAAACTTGCAAAACTTGTAAAAGTATTATCCCTTACACTTTCCTAATTTTTAAATTACACAGCCAAACAATGAAATCTATACCTACAGCTGTTTTGTGAAGATCTCACAGGTTTTTTAAAGAACAAATCAGAGAACACACCCGAAAGCTCAGGAATACGGTTGTGACAAAGTTTATATCTGGTTTAGGTTTTAAAAAAAATAACTGCAAGACATGGCCACTGTCAGGATCTGAGGTAGTGGATCCTCTGTTGCAGGGTACCACCAGGTCGCTCCACAGGCACGACTTTGCTCGCAGTGGTGGCCAAGGCGTAGTACAAAGTCATGAGGCAGAATTGTGGTCGGGGACAGGCAAAAGGGTTAAGACAGGCATCACGGGATCAATGGCAGGATCAAAGCAGGAGGTGAAGGCAGGCAGCACAGAGTCAAACAGGCAGATTAGGCACTAGGCAACAAAACAAGCTTTCTCTGAGGCATGGAGCACAAAGATCCAGTGGGGAATGGAAGAAGTGGCTGGCTTTTATAAAACTCCTGGAAATGGCCAGAACCAATTAGCGGTGTGCTGGTCCTTTAAATCTTCGAGCACCGGCGCGTGTGCGCCCTAGGTGGCAGGAACGCGGGTGCCATGCTACCAAATCCTGAGCAGGAGCGTGGAGAGGTAAGAAAGAATGGGGGGCTGTGGAGGAGCAGGGGACAGGAGCGCAGTGCGGGTGTACCCGCGATCGGAGATGTGGATCGCGGGAACACCCGTGACATCCACCTAAACTGACAGCCCAGACAAGGAGAAGTAGTCAAGAGTCCCCAGATCACTCTGAAGGAGCTGTAGGTAGTCACATCTCAGGTGATAAAATTTGCTCACAGGTGAGAAAAAGGCCAATTTGTAGTTTGCAAAAAGCACATGATGTTTGGGTCACATGATAGAAATTCAGCGTTTTGGCCAAATGCTATGTGTGAAGGAAAGCCAACACTGGATATCACCCTGAACACACCTTACTCACCAGGAAGCATGGTGTTGAACACTTTGAGTCAGCATGGACTGGGAAGCTAGTCTAAATTATTGGGGAATTTTCTGGAGGAAAAGATGTCAGAGGTTGAAAAAGACTTGAGACTATGGTATAAGTTTACTTCCCAGCAGGACAATGATAAGCATACAACCAAAGCTACAAGGGAATGGTTTAAATTAAAAACAATCTTCATGTTAAAATGGCACAGTCCAAGGGCAGACCTAAAACCCATTGAGAATCTGTGGCATAACTTGCAAGAAAAAAAATCAAAAAAATTCAGCCTATAGCTGTCATTGCAGCTAAAAGAGTTGCTAAAAAAATTTACTCAAGGGGCAGGAAATGCATATGCATGCCAAACATTTCAGTTTTTTTAATTTGCCAAAATTTGCAAAAGCATGTAACAATTTCTTTACCAATAAATACCTGATACTTTGTGCAACTTTAAATATCAATAAAATATAATTAAGTTTGTGGCTGTAACATTTAAATATTGAGTAAATTTTAAGGGCTATGAATACTTTTGCAACTGAATGTTTGATATATCTGTCCATAGATTTTGCTTATGGAGACCTATATTTATCTTTAAGCAATACAGTTCAATACTGTAACAGGCTAAATAATTTCTTACCTTAATATGAACTAAAATGCCATATTGCTCTATAGTAACCTATTAGAACATAACAGTATGCATATGGTAATATACTGTCTATAAGTAGTAAATGTTAAACCAAATCTGTACATAAGAAATTAGAAAGAAAAAAAGAAGAGAAACTAACCATGGAAGTCTTCCTTGGATTTGCTTAAAGGATACAGATTTTTTAGTAGGCTGCCTTAAATAGTCTGAAATTAGAAGACATAGTTTTGTATAACATGTAATTAAGATCTCACATAATGACGGGAAGTCCCTAATTTACACAACAATGTTTGTCTTCCATTATAAGTTCTTGATATAAATAGTACCTAGTTTTGCAATACATAATGATCTTCCTTAAATAAAGTCTATAAATATCTCCACCACCTTTGTGGAATGATTGCTCATATGTTGTATCAGTGATCCTTTATGAAGATGTTAATGATTTTCTGTTAGTTTTGTTTATTATTTAAATGTGCTATAATGAAATCTGTGTGAAAGTATAAACTAAATCTGTATTTGTATTTAGAATGTTAAAAATTTCCAGAGAAGCTCCATTTTACCTTCTGTACTGCTATTTGATTCACTAAAGCAAAAGGCTTAAAGAAGTTAGCCCATGGAAGAGAATTCTCAAATTTCAATCCCTTAGCGATGTTTATACAATAAAGATAATTTTTAGCCCCTTACTTACAGTTTCATTGTTGTTTTAGCAAATATCGCTCCTTAGGCTGATCAGTATAAAATTCCAAAGTGTGGATAGAGACTCTAAGCAGACACTTCATGATTCCTCTATGCTTTAAGATACTGTGTGCTTAGATTATTAGGGTCCAGGTTTATATACACTTTCATTTAGCTTCTGAACATTCTACTAGTATCTGACACATAGAAAAAGAGAAAAGAAACAGATCAGAGATGAGAGATGATGAGATCCATGAGATGCATATTACATATGACATTCTCAGTTCAGCCATAACATACACTGTCAGCTCTGATGTGCCTCCCTTTCCTGAATAAAGATCATATTTTGCCTGTAGCTTGTGTGTGTGAGCTTGTCTTGGAATGCTAGGGGTCGGGCCAATGCAGAGAGGCGTGCACTGTAGTAACACAAGAGAACAATCTGTCCTGCCTGACTCTAGACTTCTGATTTATGATCAGATCCTGGGGAAACTGAAATTGTATACACCAGTGAATTAGAGAATCTGTTATTTAAGTATATTTAAGAATATTGTCTTCATGGGAATAACTCTTAAAGGAATCTTGCTTTTTTACTTCACAGTGCTTCTCATAGAGTATAGACTGCACAGGGAATCTAGAGGCACACAACCTATTTTATCCCTGACCAACCAGGGAAACAAGGCATGACAAGGACACCAACATGGAATGACATGAAATGCAAATTTTATTAGCATAAATTATGGCATACATACAAGGTTAAAAAACATATAATAAATGTAGGGTTGCAGTGGAACACTGTCAAACCCGGACAAACTCAGGAGCTAAAGTGACACATATTGTAAACAGGACTAGGTTGTATACATGTATCTATATCCACAGTTTAACATCCACAACGTAGTTAAACTAGAGGTTATATCCCCTGAGTAGTCTCTAACACCAAACTCCAATCAACTGCATATGTTATAGTGATACCTGTTTCTAAATCAGAATTTTGGTCAAAGTCAGATAGATGCCATACATACTTGGCTAAGAAAAAGGGAAAAAAACAGCTGCATAAGATGCTCTATCATTCATTTGCAATACGAGCATGCAATAGTGGATGACATTTCTACCTGCAGCAGCCAGTTGCCCACAGGTTCAATGTGATCTCTTTTTTGTTCTAATCTTTAGTATGGCAACTATTGCAGTTTTTACATGTGTATCTCTACATTGAAAACTGCAGGATACTAACAGACATTGCAACCTAATTGCTATAGCACAATTAACCTGTTTTCAGGAGATTTGAGCAGTGGTTGGATTTAGGGTACCAAGTGCCAAACAGGCAGTATGAATTGTTTCTAAGGTTATTTATTTCTGTACAGTGGTTCATTGACGTACAGTGGTTCATTGACATGATTGTAACCATGGTGTCAACATTGAGAAATTCCAGTTAATTTACGCACTGTACAGATAATTGAGGGATTTAATCACTGTCTTTTCCTCATTGCTGCAAGGATAGAGCATTGTCATTGTTTGATGAGTCAAAGAATTACTTGAACATAGATTGACATATTTATTCTTAGAACACTTTTGACATTATTGTCAATAAAATAAAATTTCCTGGGTTGAACATAAAATGGCATAGCGTATTAAGTACTGAATGAAGGCGTGAATAATTAGCGACTGACAGAGCCAAAAGGGGCTTCTGTGACGTACACAGGAGCCCCTGCAGCTCATTTGCATATTTTAAAAAGTCCTTTTCCATGAAAATTAAGCCTTTAACAACTTACTGAAGAACAGATCCTGTTTCAGGGGGCACACACCAACATGTAAGTATGTTGTGTTAAAGCCACAAAATCCTGCTGTTGATTTCCTTTAAGCTCAGTTCTAACTGCTTTTTTTTAAACAAATGAAAAAGAAAATCATAATTTTGTTGGTGAGATCTTAAAGATGCCATAACATAGTGGTAAAATAAGATTTTATTTTTCATTTAAGAACTAGTCAGCCTTCACAAAAATACAAAAATCTAAACATTGGGGGTCATTTACTAAGGGCCCGATTCGCGTTTTCCCGACGTGTTACCCGAATATTTCCGATTTGCGCCGATTGTACCTGAATTGCCCAGGGATTGTGGCGCACGCGATCGGATTGTGGCGCATCGGCGCCGGCATGCGCGCGACGGAAATCGGGGGGCGTGGCCGAACGAAAACCCGACGTATTCGGAAAAACCGCCGCATTTAAAACCCGAAAAAGTGTCGCTTGGGGAGCGCTTACCTTCACCTGGTCCGAGGTGGTGCATTCCGGCGCGATGAGATGACTTTCAGCGCAGCAGCGCCACCTGGTGGATGGCGGAAGAACTACATTCATAAATCCCGGCCGGACCCGAATCCAGAGCAGAGAACGCGCCGCTGGATCGCGACTGGACCGGGTAAGTAAATGTGCCCCATTGTTTCTACCCTCTAATTAAATTACATAATTAATCCAATTCACCACAGACGTTGGCACAACCATTCTGAGTAGATGTTCTCATCATATCCAGTGCAACCCTTCTGGTTATGCTACATGGAGCATATGTGGAGCTTCTTATCAAAATGTCTAGTGTCAATCCTAATCGGAGTCAGGTAATTTAAATAATTTGCCTGCACATTAAAAAGTATTTTTTGGTTGTTTTTATTAATTATTTTTAGATAATTATTTTTGTCCTGGCTGGCTATTTTTCAACTTAATTTCTTTCTGATCTTAATAAATCCTTAACACGTTTAGGATAAAGCCAGTTTTAGTTTTAAAGCTATAGGGCAGTGGTGGCGAACCTATGGCACAGGTGCCAGAGGTGGCACTCAGAGCCCTTTATATGGGCACCCTTGCCATCACCCCAGAGTAGAGTTCGCCAGACAGGACACAAGGCCTCCTGCAGTCCCACGCAGCCCAGGACCCTAGAAGGAAGCTACAATGATAATCCAAACTTCTTCTCCATCTTTCTACTGTATTGGTGTCCTCAGGTGCCTATACAATTTATACCTGTGACAGAACAGGGAGTAATAAGTTACTGCTTAAATTGTCGCATTGGCACTTTGCAAAAAATACGTGGGTTTTGGTTGTAGTTTGGGCACTCGGTGTCTAAAAGGTTTGCCATCACTGCTATAGGGGGAGCTCAGTCCAAGAAACTTTTCCATGTCCTTGCAGGATTTCTCAGACCAAACCTCTAATTGTTGGAATGAACTGACATGCTGAGTTCAGTCTAGTGAATGCACAGAGCAATTTTAACATGTTTTCTTGACACAAAACCATAACTTTTTATTTTTTATTCCTTTAATTAATTTATTTGAGTGTATGTTTTTTGTGTGATAAATCGAAATTTTCACCTCTTTGAGATGCTTATAACTAATTGGATACTTTTTATTAATGCTTTCTGGAAGGAGTAAAACATACCAAAATTCACAGTTTTCTTTTACAGAATAAACTTTGTGCCATAAACCTTACAACATAAAAAGAGATTTATTCAATAGATCAGTTTGATTATCGTGTTAAAAAGCCTGCATAACTTTGTCTATAATGTACTTATTTGAAAACTGACAAAAATGTAGGTTTTTTTATCCGATTACTGAAACACATTCAAGTTATAGTTTTTTAATGGACAGACAACAGTGGTGGATGATCGCAGAATGATTTTCATGGTGTGGGCTGCAGGGCAGCACTTCCAAGCAGCCCACACCCCTTCCCCAGCAGTTAAGGCTGCTCCAACTCAGAAAGTTGCACTGCTATTGTGTCGCACGCGACCCTTTTTTGGTGCAGCTGCACTAGCCTCCATGTGACACAAATTAGGGGGCGTGCCGTGGGTCTGTCCAACTGATTTGGTGTACCCCAAAAAAGTTGGTAATTGTGGGGAAGGCGAAAGATTCAACAAACAGAAAAGGGTCTAAAAGGTATAACTAGGCAAAAGAAGCCCCAGCGTATAAACATCTTTATTAAGTCCAAAAGTGCATAAAAACAATTCAAAAGCACTAGATGTGCTAAGGTCCAGCGACCAACCCTGGGCTCAATGCAGGAAGATAGATGAATAGGATATACATGCCAGGACGTGGAACCTGGTTTGGCTCAAGACTACCAACAGTTAAATACTGACATATTCAAAGTACAAACATGTGAAAAACAATATAAATTCAAGTAGCTTGACCATGAAGGAAATAATGAAAATAGTTACCTAAAGTGCATAGTGCAGTCAGGGAGGGAGCTGGAGGAAAGATTCCCCATGCGTATCGCCTGTACAAGCAGGGTAAGTGTGAGTAGTACACAGAACAGATATATATAGGGGAGAGACCCACCTCCAAATGCAGCCCCCCGTGCCGCGCGTCTCCCGGATCAGCTGTTGGTGTGCGTTACAGATACCAGAAGTGACGTTGCCAGCCACCGGAAGTTGCGGGGCGCGCATGCGCAGTGCCAAGTATTTGTTATGGATGAAACTCATAGAGGATGGTATAGTGTTAACAGCGCATGCGCCAGGCACAGAAATGCATCTGTGGACCAGGCTATGAGTATCCGGTGGATAAAATCAAGGTATATATTTGTATAAGCGCCGAAAGTAACTATACCAGAGTAGATGGATAAAAGCAGAGGGATAAAAAGTCCCTATATCATCGGTTGCGACGCACCAGATGAGAACGGCGACTTATAGAACGAAAATCATATGACAGCGCAACAACAGTTATAGCGAATATGTCGGAGCACAGACGCAGCGATGGACACCAACCACACATAGAACTACTGGTGTAGGGTATAAAGTATAAAATACAGATGCAAATACATGACCACTGATGTATATAAGTGTTTGATATAGTCATATCAAAAAGGTGTATGCGAGGAGGGAATTAATCCTCACATCGTCGATCGCGGCACAAAAACTGCCGACTTACAGGAATGAATTCTTTTGCGGCGCAAAGGTAGGAGAACCAGATAGACAACAAGATAATTTTTTAAAAATATCGAGTGAAGATAAAAGGTATTGTGAAGGGAAAGCATCCCTGTATGAGAAATATTGCCAAGCAATAACTGTGCGTGAAGAAATATGCTAGCTAATAGTGGAAAACTATGCAGGCCAATAGAGGTAAGTGACAATCAATGTGAAGGATTGAATGGACAAAAGTATAGTCCGATCCAGACTAAAATAGTAAAAAGGTTATATAAAGTGATGAGCCACAAACAGGCCCGGCGCCAGCACCCGGCTAACCCGGGCAAGTGCCGGGGCCCCGGGGTACTGGAGGGGCCCACGGATCTCCCCGGGTCAGCAGGACATCTGCCCCGCTGCCCGGGAGATTCCTTTCCTCTCTCATTGCGATCTGTGTCCTCAGGACACAGATCGCGATGAGAGCATTTGCACTCACTGCTTTCCCCAGCATTTGCACTCACTGCTGAAGGCTGAAGGACCTTTGATGATGTCATGGTCACATGACATGCCGGGGAAAGCAGTAACAACACGGAGAGAGCTGCATCAGGTGAGGGGGAGACATGACAGGGGCCAGGGAGGGGGGCAGTGTGTATACAGGAGGGGGCAGTGTGTATATAGGAGGGGGGGGGAGTGTGTATACAGGAGGGGGGGGGGCAGTGTGTATACAGGAGGGGGGGCAGTGTGTATACAGGAGGGGGTCAGTGTGTATACAGGAGGGGAGGCAGTGTGTATACAGGAGGGGGGGCAGTGTGTATACAGGAGGAGGGGGGCAGTGTGTATACAGGAGGGGGTCAGTGTGTATACAGGAGTGGGGGGCAGTGTGTATACAGGGGGAGGGGGCAGTGTGTATACAGGAGGAGGGGGCAGTGTGTATACAGGAGGAGGGGGGGCAGTGTGTATACAGGAGGAGGGGGGCAGTGTGTATACAGGAGGAGGGGGGCAGTGTGTATACAGGAGGGGGGCAGTGTGTATACAGGAGGAGGAGGGGGCAGTGTGTATACAGGAGGGGGGGCAGTGTGTATACAGGAGGAGGGGGGGCAGTGTGTATACAGGAGGAGGGGGGGCAGTGTGTATACAGGAGGGGGTCAGTGTGTATACAGGAGCGGGGGGGCAGTGTGTATACAAGAGGGGGTCAGTGTGTATACAGGAGGGGGTCAGTGTGTATACAGGAGGGGAGGCAGTGTGTATACAGGAGGAGGGGGGCAGTGTGTATACAGGAGGGGGGGCAGTGTGTATACAAGAGGGGGTCAATGTGTATACAGGAGGGGGTCAGTGTGTATACAGGAGGGGGTCAGTGTGTATACAGGAGGGGAGGCAGTGTGTATACAGGAGGAGGGGGGGCAGTGTGTATACAGGAGGGGGGTCAGTGTGTATACAGGAGGGGGTCAGTGTGTATACAGGAGGAGGGGGGGCAGTGTGTATACAGGAGGGGTGGCAGTGTGCAGAGGTCGCATTAACGCCTCACCACGCGTCATAGACGCGTGATGAGGCGCCATTACCCCCCCAAATAATTGCCATGCGTAAAGTTACGCTTGGCAATTATTCCTTGTAGCGTGCAGGCTGAGCGGTTCAGCGCGCGCTGCAAAAGAGGTAAATGTCGCACGATCACAGCGAGCGCCGGGCCGCTCAGTGGGACACGTGACACAGTGATCTGTGTCAGCAGCGCTCCGGAGCGAGAGCGCAGGCCCCGCGATACCTGTGGACAGCGGGGCTGCGTTTATGTCGGGACTTCAGAGCAAGGCCGGGTGAGTGTGTGCAGTGTTCTGTGTGTGCTGTGTGTAGTGTAGTGGAGTGTGTGCTGTGTGTAGTGTAGTGGTGTGTGTGCTGTGTGTAGTGTAGTGGTGTGTGTGCTGTGTGTAGTGTAGTGGAGTGTGTGCTGTGTGTAGTGTAGTGGTGTGTGTGCTGTGTGTAGTGTAGTGGTGTGTGTGTGCTGTGTGTAGTGTAGTGGAGTGTGTGCTGTGTGTAGTGTAGTGGAGTGTGTGCTGCGTGTAGTGGAGTGTGTGCTGTGTGTAGTGTAGTGGAGTGTGTGCTGCGTGTAGTGTAGTGGAGTGTGTGCTGCGTGTAGTGTAGTGGAGTGTGTGCTGCGTGTAGTGTAGTGGAGTGTGTGCTGCGTGTAGTGTAGTGGAGTGTGTGCTGCGTGTAGTGGAGTGGAGTGTGTGCTGCATGTAGTGGAGTGGAGTGTGTGCTGCATGTAGTGGAGTGGAGTGTGTGCTGCGTGTAGTGGAGTGTGTGCTGCGTGTAGTGGAGTGGAGTGTGTGCTGCGTGTAGTGGAGTGGAGTGTGTGCTGCGTGTAGTGGAGTGGAGTGTGTGCTGTGTGTAGTGGAGTGGAGTGTGTGCTGTGTGGAGTGGAGTGTGTGCTGTGTGTAGTGGAGTGGAGTGTGTGCTGTGTGTAGTGGAGTGTGTGCTGTGTGTAGTGGAGTGTGTGCAGTGTGTAGTGGAGTGGAGTGTGTGCTGTGTGGAGTGGAGTGGAGTGTGTGCTGCGTGTAGTGGAGTGGAGTGTGTGCTGCGTGTAGTGGAGTGGAGTGTGTGCTGCGTGTAGTGGAGTGGAGTGTGTGCTGCGTGTAGTGGAGTGGAGTGTGTGCTGCGTGTAGTGGAGTGGAGTGTGTGCTGCGTGTAGTGGAGTGGAGTGTGTGCTGCGTGTAGTGGAGTGTGTGCTGCGTGTAGTGGAGTGGAGTGTGTGCTGCGTGTAGTGGAGTGGAGTGTGTGCTGCGTGGAGTGGTGTGGAGTGTGTGCTGAGTGGAGTGTGTGCTGCGTGTAGTGTAGTGTGCTGTGTGCGTGAGTGTAGTGTAGTGTAGTGGAGTGTGCTGTGTGCGTGAGTGTAGTGTGCTGTGTGCGTGAGTGTAGTGTGCTGTGTGCGTGAGTGTAGTGTGCTGTGTGCGTGAGTGTAGTGTAGTGTGCTGTGTGCGTAGTGTAGTGTAGTGTGCTGTGAGTGTAGTGTAGTGTGCTGTGTGCGTGAGTGTAGTGTAGTGTGCTGTGTGCGTGAGTGTAGTGTAGTGGAGTGTGCTGTGTGCGTGAGTGTAGTGTAGTGTAGTGTGCTGTGTGCGTGAGTGTAGTGCTGTGTGCGTGAGTGTGTTGTGTGCGTGCGTGAGTGTAGTGTAGTGTGCTGTGTGCGTAGTGTAGTGTAGTGTGCTGTGAGTGTAGTGTAGTGTGCTGTGTGCGTGAGTGTAGTGTTCTGTGTGCGTGAGTGAGTGTAGTGTGCTGTGTGCGTGAGTGTAGTGTGCTGTGTGCGCAGTGTGCGCGGTGTATTACCGAAATTTTCATACTCCTCCTCGGGTAAAAATACTCCTCAAAAATGGTGAGAGGAGTATTTTTACCCTTCTGGAAAAATGTTAGTGCGACCTCTGGCAGTGTGTATACAGGAGGGGGTCAGTGTGTATACAGGAGGAGGGGGGGCAGTGTGTATACAGGAGGGGGGCAGTGTGTATACAGGAGGGGGGGCAGTGTGTATACAGGAGGGGGTCAGTGTGTATACAGGAGGGGGTCAGTGTGTATACAGGAGGAGGGGGGGCAGTGTGTATACAGGAGGGGGGCAGTGTGTATACAGGAGGGGGGCAGTGTGTATACATGAGGGGGGTCAGTGTGTATACAGGAGGGGTTCAGTGTGTATACAGGAGGGGGGGCAGTGTGTATACAGGAAGGGGGGCAGTGTGTATACAGGAGGGGGGCAGTGTGTATACAGGAGGAGGGGGGGCAGTGTGTATACAGGAGGGGGGCAGTGTGTATACAGGAGGGGGCAGTGTGTATACAGGAGGAGGGGGGGCAGTGTGTATACAGGAGGGGGGCAGTGTGTATACAGGAGGGGGCAGTGTGTATACAGGGGGAGGGGAGGAATGTGTACATGGGGATGGGGGGGGGGCAGTGTGACTACTGGAGGGCGGCCCATAAAGGGGCCCACTAGGGCTCTGTCGCCCAGGGGCCCACTAAAACCTGGAGCCGGCCCTGGCCACAAAAGATGTGCCTGTGCATCCAACTCGATATACAAAAGATACTTATATAGCAGGATCCTAAAGGAAAAGTACAGGTAAGTAGATAGATCGACAAAAAAAGATTATTGATATGATAATATATCGCCTAGCGTTTACTAAGAACAATAGAATGAAATATGTACAATGGAGTAGGGGGAGGTAGGCACGCAGGTGGGGCTGCACTGGGGATGGGCCAAACCGTAGCATAATAGCACATATAAATAAACATGAAAGAAATGTGGAAAAAATATATCGATAGTTAGTCAATTTGAGAGAACATATATATATATATTAAATAACTAAATAACATAGAAAAACGTAATTATTGAAAAGATTTAGAACATATTAGAACATAGCAGATATGGAGACCCCAGCGGGGCCAGATGGGGCAGGCCAGACGGGATGGTCAACTCAGTTGTTAGAAGAGGTGAGTAAAAGGCGAGTCCTTGCAGAAGGAGAGTATTGTCAAGTGAATGATGGCGAGGGTTTCATCTCAGCCTAGGATGGTAGGCAGAATCCAATATTGTCAATGATAGCATGATGATGATATCAACATCGGATTAGATCACTGTAGAAATATATGTGACAAATGTGAATAAAACAAACCTGAAGAAGAGGTCCTAAACAAATAAATAAATAAACAAACAATCCAACCTTAGGAGGACCATAAACGCGTGCTTCAAGAGAGAAAAAGGAAGGGGGAGTGAGGAAGGGAGGCGGGGGGCGGGGAGGGGTGGTTGGGTAAAAAGGGAAAAAGGTGAAGTTGGATAATATGTGTAGAAAATGAAAAGTGAAGTGGTGTGACAAGGGAGGTGTATATATTTGTTAACTGTGTATTATATAATAAAGTGGTGGACCGGGAAAGATGTCGATGGGAGCTGTGGTAGGCTGTGTACAGGATGTTGTGAATATGTTGTGTGTGAGCAAAACAAGGTGAAATGTTAGATGGGGGTGAAAAAAGAAAAAGATAAAAAAGATTAAAAAAAAAGATTAAAAAAAAAAAAGTGTATAATGCTAGAGTGAATGAAAAATGTTGGAAAGATATGGATCTAATCCTTGTAGAAACCGGTGAAGAGTAAATCCTCATTTAGGCCTTTAGGCGCTAGTGTCTCCAGTTGGAATATCCATTTGGATTCGGCTCTGAGTAGTTGTTTATTAGAACTACCCCCTCGAATATTGCGATGAACCTTCTCCAACCCACAGACTTTTAAGCCTGTATTCCTACCCTGGTGTACATGGAGGAAATGTGAGGCTACTGTAGTTAGTGTCTTACCATTGGCATGATCTCTTGCTGCTGTAGTTATCGTTGACAGATGTTATTGAACCCGTCTTCTGAGTTCCTGGCCAGTTTGGCCAACGTATATTTTTGGACAGGAACATACCAAGGCATAAATCACATCTCTTGATTTACAGTTGATGTAACTTTTTAATCTGTGGGAAGAATGGTTGTTAGGGTGTGCAAAAGTGTCATTAAGAACCAAAATACGGTCACAGATCGAGCAGCCCCCGTACGGAAACGAGCCCTTAAGTCGTTGTCCCCTACCTAGGGATGTTGTCTGTCGCTGGAAATGACTGGATGTCAAAATGTCCTTAAGGTTTCTTGCTCGGCGGGCCACCATCTGTGGTTTGTCTGAAATGTGTGTGAGTAACCGACTGTCACTCAATAGGATCCCCCAGTTATTCTCCAGGATCTTATAGATGTCGGACCACTGGTTGTGAAAGGTACTAATCAATCGAATTTTGTTGTTGGAGGGGCGCACACGAGGCGTAAGGAGTGAATGTCTCTTGCTGTTCCTTGCTCGGATATAGGCTCTTGAAATGACCTTCTTGGGATAGTGACGTGTTTTAAACCTTGCTGTCAGATCTTTTGCATTAGCCTTAAAATCGTCTGGATTTGTACAGTTGCGTTTGATCCGCAGGAATTGGCCCACTGGGATCCCCTCTCTCAGATGCCTCGGATGAAAGCTTGTAAATGAAAGCAAGCTGTTGGTTGCCGTCTCTTTCCTGTAAAGGGTAGTTGTTAAGGTATGGTCTGTTAGTTTGATGTTCAGCTCGAGAAATTCAACAGAGTGTTCTGAGATCTTAGAGGTCAATCGGATGTTCCAGGGGTTCTCATTAAGTAGGTCAATAAAGAGTTGGTATTCCTCCCTGTTACCCATCCAAATTAGCAAGATGTCGTCAATGTAGCGGTACCAGCCCGCCACATTGGATTTAAATGCGGCCAATGGGTACACGACCCGCTCCTCCCCTCCCAAAAATAGGTTGGCGTAGGAAGGAGCGCATCGCGCAGCCATGGCCGTACCCGACACCTGCTTATAAAACACTCTGTCGAACACAAAATAATTTTGATGCAACACTAACGACAAAAAATCCAGTATGAGAGAGTCATGACGACGGTCAACAGAGTTTTCTTTGTCCAGAAAGAAGGCCACAGCTTCGGTACCCACCTGATGTCCTATGATGGTGTACAATGATTCGACATCTAAAGTCGCCAATAAAGAATTTGTTGGGGGTATCAAAGTTTCCAGGCGTTGGATAAGATGGGTGGTATCCCGTGTGTACGAGGGAAGTTTCAAAACAAGGGGCTGTAAAAAGAAATCAATATATGTGGGTTCATCCACTGTCAGGTACTTTGCTTCTTTCTTGGTCAAAATGCCACATGACAAGGCACGAGATAATATTCGGTCTATCTTGCCCTTGAAGATCTGGGTAGGGTCAGAAGGTAGAATGGCATAAAACATTCTATTGTTTAGCTGTCTCAGGGCCTCTTTTGTGTACAGGTCTATGGGCCACAACACAATGTTCCCCCCCTTATCGGCTTCTTTTATCAGAAACACCTTGTTGTTACTTAGTTTAGTCAGTGCCTGTCTTTCCTGTCTGGACAGGTTTTCTTTTGATTCTTATCTAATTTCAATTTCTGGATCTCTGACAAAACACAGTTAAAGAAAATTTGTATAGCCGGAAATAATCTGAAATTTGGTGTCTTCTGTGAGACTGCCCTACCAGGAAAAGGCCGCCTACCTGTTGGTGAGTTGTCATTTTCGTCAAGAAGGTCCAAGAGGTCCCTGAGGACCTGTCTGTCATTATCCGGTAGGGCATCGATGAGAGAGGGGTGATGGTACAGCAATTTAAAAGTCAGCTGCCTCCAAAACAAGTAGGCGTCTTTAATTACATCAAATTTGTTTAGCGTATTCATTGGTGAGAAAGAGAGCCCTTTTTGTAACACTTGTATTTCGATGTAATTTAACTGGTATGAGGATAAATTAACAATCTGGAGATCACCTGTAGTGTCTTTTTTGTTATTCCGGGCAGGTCTGTCTCTTTTGTATGATGGTGACCAGTCATGGTGTCTTGGGCCTCTTTTCTTATTTGTTGGTTGTGTCTGTTCATCTTGCGACGTCTCTTGTTCGCTAGTGTCAGATGATGGAGGGTCACTTGTCAAATGTTCGGTCTGGGCTCTAGTATTCTGATTATGTGGACGGAAATGTCTCTTATTTCCCTTATGGTTCCATTTATAAATTCTCCCCCGGTCGTAGTCTGTCTTGTCCCTGGAGAATTTACTCTTCTTGCCCTTAATAATCTCCTTCTCATATATATCAATAGAGTCCTTAAGTTTTGTTTTAAAGGGAATAACTTGTGAATTTGAGTCAAATTTATCAAGCTGGGTTTCAAGTAACTTGATTTTCTCCCGGATCTGGCATAGAAGACCCCTATCATGGTCCAACAGCATGTTAATTAAAATGAGGGAAAAATATGAACCCTTAGGCCTCTGGGTGACATTTTGAGTCTGTGGTATTCCTCGAGGCTTCTGATATGCCACCACACTTTGGTCAATGACCTGTATAATGTTGTGAGCTCTTTGGTCAATCTTCTGAACTCGTCATCCGTCTCCCTGGTGGCCGCCTCCAAAAAACGGTCGAGACCTGGCTCGACCAGGCTGCCTCTCGTGTCTCCAAATCCATACTGCGTATCAATCAAGTAACTAAAAAGTAAAATAAAACATAGAAAATAGTAGTCAAAATTCTCAAAATTGTACACTATAGTTGATCCTGAGAAAATACTTTGTATGCAAACCAAAGTGGAAAATGGTCGTATTCAACAAACAGAAAAGGGTCTAAAAGGTATAACTAGGCAAAAGAAGCCCCAGCGTATAAACATCCCAAGTACAAGTTATAAACCACAAAAGCAAGACAGGATGTATGTAAATAATATGAAAATCTTTATTAAGTCCAAAAGTGCATAAAAACAATTAAAAAGCACTAGAAGGCGAAAGATTCATGATTTCTGGGGCACGTTCTTTCTAAGTAAATACGCTCTGATGTCGATATTGATGTCGAATTTTATGCATTTTTTAATATATTTTTTATGTTATCAGATAGACAAAAAACTTTATAGAAAACACATTTATGGGATAGACAAAAAACTTTATGGAATATACAAGAAACTGCTGTTGACTTTTTATGCATTTTTTATATATTTTTTATGTTATTTTGTACTATTTGATGTTATACAATAAATTCAATATTGTTCATTGCAACTATAGTAATCAATTCATGCAACAGTAATAGGGCACATCCATTATTGGTGCTCTGGACACTTTATACAATGTCGATAAGGGTTGTGACTATTAAAAAAAATTTATGTAGCATTGATATTTCTCTAGGTGATGTTTACTGTAGCTGTCTTATGTCTTATTTATGCTTGTTTCTAGCTGATGACATGGCTTTGTATGTCATGGTGATGTATTACATGACTGTAACAATGAAAGAAATGTTCCTGCACAGACTGACATGCTCAGATATTGACCCTTTATAAACAACTGTACAATTCATCCTGTATCTGTACAATGTTCACTGAATCCATGAGACACTTGATACAAGGGTGGGGATGGGAATGCATGACTGACATTACATAAGACAAAAATCTGCTGTAACTACAAAAGTGCTTAAGGAATGATCCCTTTATTGGCTAACCAGAAGAATGATATTTGTTGCAAGCTTTCAGAGCACACAGGCCCCTTCTTCAGGCATGAGTACAAATGAAGCACTGAGATAAAAAAAACTGCATTTGAGAGATGTTACACTAAGATAATTAGTACATATGGTGAGACTCAAATAGTGGCTAACATGGTACGTCTACAATTTTTTCAACATACTATTACATAAGATAGACTATGTGGGTTATGTTACTGCATTGATTTAAAAAAGTCATGTGGGACCTTACTAAGATGGAGATCAAAGCTTTATCCAACTTTAAATCTACTGGCAATGATGTCCTCCTTCTATAAGCAGCACACTGATGTTCCAAAATCCTGGCTCAGAATAAGGTCCTGGTGCAGAATTCATTCAGTAACCCTGTCAATTTTTGGTCCAGACAAAAACAGCTCTATGCCACGAAATTCCAACGCTGTAATCTGTGCAGGCTCTTTCTAAACCTCCAGACGATTCATGACAAGGCTGAGTTGAGCATCTCTGTCTCGCTGGAGGCAACCAAGTCCTTCAACTCAGTGGAGTGCCTTATCTGTAGTTGCTATTGTTGTAATTTGGGTTCACTGAGGAATTTATAGTTTGGGTCTGCCTCTTATACAGCTCCCGCGTGGCCTCTGTCATGCTTAACAGACTTCCTTCCAGACAATTCTTGCTAACAAGAGGTACTCTCCAGGGTTGACAACTCTCTCCCCTCCTTTACGCTATGGCTGTTGAGCCTCTTGCCAAGAAACTTTGGTGCTTATCTGGTGTTAGGGTGGTGGAGACAGCTAGCATGTAAGTTAATCACACCATAGTTTTCCGGAAGGATTCGGGACCCTCACTGAGTCAACTGAATTGCAAAATACCCCTATTGAGCTCTTAGTCCCTAACCCAGAATCTGCTACTCAACCTCTCCACATGACCTCAGAGATCACTTACCTGCAGTGGTGCAACACCCATGAGGTGACTTGAGAGAGTGCAACCGTGTCATAATAAAATTTTGTTTAACCCATCATGGATGAAGCCAATTTTCATGACATTGCCCTATGTTTTGAAATGGAAGGGTCACTTAATGTGGTGATAACTTTGGAACTCTAACTTTAAGACTGGCATTTTAAAGACCAGTCTTATAACTTCCTAAAAGGTTGCGGTTACTTGGGGTTCAAAAGTGGAGAGCTCACAAAGTCTTCTAAAACTGGTACACTGGAGGGTTACTCTCCATTGCTGAACTGTTGCATGCCTCAATTCATACCATGCTTTCCCTTATGGAACTGCAGCATAAGTTACGCAGATCAGTTTTCCACTATTTCTCCAAGGGATTTCGCGTGGTATTTCAGCGCAAGAATGGCAGTCCCCCTGCAATATGCTATGTCTGACTTCAGTGACATGCAGCAAATATGTGTTTATAAATATCAGCATGCCCTGATAGACAACTCTGAGACATAACTAAACACGACATAATGGTGTTGCAGATTACCTTAATTTAACATGTTATGTAATACTTTAGGTCACAAAAGACAAATACCACTATTTCCTCTCGTTGAGATTTAGTGAGATTTGCCTGAAGTTTATAAACAGGGTATACTTGAGCCCTTGACAGGGACACAGAAAGGGTCGGACTGGCAATAAAGATTCCTGGTAGGGTCTCAGGCTTCCCTACTTTTCTGCAAAGCTGTGAGAGACTCCAGGTCATGTCTTGCCTATGGTGTTGTAGCAGCTGCCCCGGCTTAGGGCAGGTCAGCCAGTGCACTATATACCTGCACTGCTGATCCCCCTTACACATCTCAGCACAGACCAGGGAGAGAGGCTGCTGCAGACAGCACAGGCTCAGCATGAACAGCTGGGCCGAATGGGAGGTGCTGTTATACAAGCTGTACGGACAGTGAAGTCAGGATGTCAGTTTCACTGGTGTCAGTAATATCTTTATCTAAATATATATGGTCCCTTCTGTGCCTGGGTAGGTGCAGAGTCCAAGGGCTTTCTTTTTATCAAATGCCCTTAGCAGTTTGTCTTTGATCAGGCATTATATAGATCCAGCAGAACTGCAGCATATTATGGATCAATAGTTCCACCTCATCCCTTGGAGCACCTATTCCACTGAGAAACCTGATCTGGCAGCAAGCAGTCAGGACAATGAGGTGGTGGAGGAGAAGGAAAAGTAGGCTGATGCCAATGTGTAAAGCTGCTGGCTCTACAGGAAAATTTAAGACAAGACCAGCTTTCTCTGGATGGGATTTTTCTTCATATCATATAAAATTATTTTATGCATATTCAGCTTTTTGTAGGAATAGGGTAAATCTTTGGTAGGTATACAGTATATTACCATGTTAAATCATTGTGTTCATATGAGTGTATTGATGATGAGGTGTGGTGATGTGTGCATGAGAGCATCCATGCATGTTGGGTATAAGAACAGACATGATGTGGTGTATGAGAGCATTCATGTGTGCGATGTATGAGAGCATTCATGTGTGCGATGTATGAGAGCCTCCATGTGTGTGCTGTATATGAGCGTTTCATGCCTCTGGTGTATGAAAATGTCCATGCCTCATGTATGAGATAGTCCATGTATGGGATTTACAGTATGTGTGCAGAATAGCATCCATGTGTGAGGTAAATATGTAAATGAATGTCCATTCAGGCACTATTATACAGTAAATTCTGTTCTCATAGCTGTGGTCAGTCTTGGAAATATGGGCCAAGCATGGGCTATGTTTTTCAGCCTAGGACCCTGTTCAGATGACTGAGCTAGAGGCCAAATTTTATCATTGTTTGTGGCACTTCCCAAAAATCTTTGTCTTTTGTAAACAGATTCAACATTTTCTTTGTACACTTCTGGTATCACAAGTCCCTTTTTAGTGCTAGCTCTTTTCAGGTGTACAAGTCATGAAAAATCCCCCCTATATGTTTATTAATGGTTTGGCTACTGTTTCAACTTGTATCCTAGTTATAGCAGCTTTCACATTAAACTGGACCAGGGTCACTGGGCGGACTCCCGTCTGCTACTTGCCTAAATGGACATTCCATCTTGTAACCACATATTCCTGGTACTCTTCCATTGCCACATAAACTTTGGAAAGACAGGTATATACTAGCTTCCAACAACGATGACTTGACTGTTTTTAAAACCTCTGGAATAAGGCGTCATTACCTGTTTCAATAGCTATTCCAATTTTATGGACCGCGGTCTGCAATTCATTATTGTCTGCTTCAACCATAATCTAAGAATAATGAAAGAACAAGACAACATGTTTCAATATTAGAAAAGAGGGAATAAGAACAATTGTTTCTGGAGTATCATCCTTCTGACATCCAGAGCTCCTTTTGAATTGCTGACCGAACCTGTTCCTTTAGCTTTGATTGACATGTTAACCTCTGTCTGCGTCACAATCTTGTGTAAGAAAATCTTGCCATGCATTTACAAGCGGAAGTTGCATAGTCATTAAAATATAATGAGTTCTTAGTTGTGTCATCAGTATATTGCTGCAAAGGTCTCTACATGGCACTATTATTGGTTTTGGAGGCATTTTGGAGCTGATTCACTTCATCCAAATCTACCTGATTCTGTATTGTTGTAGTTATTCTCCTGCAATCTAAATAAAACTTGTAAGCTTGTAATGATTATCAAAAACATAGGAATGGACAAAATATCCATATTTAAGATTGATATATCACGAACATACTCAAGTGGATACCATTGAATACATAACTAATATGTTGGCCCCAAACATAACTGCAATACACATATATCACATAGAAAGAGATAAAATGCTTTTTGTTGTTGCCCTAAATCTATAACTTAGCTAGGGCCTTATATTTTGCAGCTTGAGTTAATTTTTCAATGAAACTATCTTGGAGTAAGTATACTTTACTGACTAACCTTTGGTTTTTGGTGGAATAAAAGAAAATGCAATACCTACACTTTTTATGTTTTTATTTAAAGGTGTTTACAATGCGGTGGAAATAAATTATAACTTTATTCTTCATCTCAATAGACATCTGAAGACAACAATTTTTATAAATTATTTCAAAAACATATTACAAAAATGTTACAAAAAATCTTTTTCTTTTACCATGGAGAATAAATATTCTACAAATATAGTTCAGTTTGTGATGGATGTGGCAGTAGCCAAAATGGATTTCTTTTTAATGAAAAATGTATTTACGGTATTTCTTTATTTTGCTAAGTCTTACACAAAGAGTTGTGATCATGTAGTGCAGTGTATTATAAATTATCGGCCCAAACTGCCCTTCCAGCAATGTTATTGCAATGCTGTGGTACAAGCTACAATCTCTTACCCATGAACTATCGAAGCCCTCAATGCAGAAGGCAAAACACATTGTGGCTCATTTACTAATAGTTGCGCTGCTCATTTTCGTTGGACTGTGCTCCTTTTTCGGGGTGTGCACGGCTTGCACAGGTATTTAGCAAGTGTCTGCGCTGGGATTTTGGCGCACACGGTGATTCGTGGGAACAAAGTTTTCCTGAAATTCTAACCGAATTCCGATTCGTTAGAATCGATTCACCCATCTCTAGGGTCCTCTCATTTTTCTAGGATGTTATGAGGCTTAGAACTTTAGGTGTGATTTTTCAAATTTTCTCACATTTTGAGAGACAACTCAGCTTTCAAGTGACTTTGAAAGGCCCAAATAATAGTATTACCCCACTATAGAAACGTCACCCCTCAACGTATGTAAGACAACTTATATTAAGTCTATTAATCCTTTAAGTGTTTTACAGGGGTTAAAAAAAATAGAAGTGTGATTTAAAAACTTTAGAATTTTTAGGGAAAATACATTCATTTAAGCCAAAAATGACACTTTCATAATGAAAAAAAATTATGAAATGTTCTGCAAAGTTTGATGCACAATTTCTCACGAGTGTACTGATACACCATATCTGGTGGTAAATTGCTGTATGGGCAGACGGCCAGGCATAGAATGAAAGTAGATTTGTATTGTCATCTTGTACAGGCTATAAAATTTTTATTTTTTTGGTAATGCGCACATATGGGCACATGAGGGCTTATTATTTGCCGCTGACGCATGCTCAGTTAGTTACAGCCGGGTCGTGCCAGGAGGCAGAAACCGGCGTGAAGAGGATTGGATCCCCTGGTAAACTCACCTGGGGGCCCAATCCACAGGGGACATACTTACATATGCTTAACCACAGCGTGTGTGGGGTTAAACACCCAGGAGTTTTTTCGATCCTGGGTATTAGTGCCAGGTCTGGGCTGTGATGTCACAGCCAGACTCCAGCTTTAGCTGGTGTATCCAGTTCCAACTCTTTTGGTCCTAGTCAATTGAGTTGATATGAAACTAATGGAATGTAGAACAGTTTTTTCAACTACAAATATTATTGTTTTATGTTCCCATGGCTTCAGGAGTTTTTCTCTGCATAGTTGCTGTCACCTTATTAATTGCCGAAATATGCTAACTACAGAACTGGTTCCTTCCCTCTTCACTGGTCCTTATGGACATAATAAGCTAGTTGAAAAGGTTCCAGGCTGTGGAGGATGTGGAGGGTGTCGAAGGGGAAGGTGTGAAGAAGATATATAGTATACTGCCTTGCCTGTCTACATTGTTATTCCAGAGGCGGCGAACATTGGGACAGTGCCCTGTCTAAGAATATGCCCGTTGTGGACAAAAACGGGCAATAAAGTTCTTTGATAAGTGGGCAGCCTGTGAACCCTCTTCATACATCCTTTATGGCATTATGATGTACATGTACATCATAATGTGTTAAGGAGTTAATAAAAACAACTGGTAACATCTCCAGCACTTTTGGGAGGCAGACTTTCCTAATTGAAACTCTTTAAATGACACTACCCATGCTGAGGGTTGTCTCACACACTAGAGAGTTAATGAATTCAGTGCAAAACAGACATCTAGCCACATCTCCTCTCAGACATGACACAATGTGCCATGAGAATTAATTGAGCTACACACAGAGCCCCAACTATTAGTTGAATTTATATACAGCATTCCCTTAACCAGAGCACACTGTCGCCATAAAATTTGTTGTTTTATACAGCATTTTCCAATATTTGAATTTACTTCCAGTACCTTCTCCTTAATAACATCAGCTTCATGAAAAGAGTTTTGGCAGAGCAAATTAATAGTTTCTTAAATCATATGGTAGACAACTGTCAGAATCCAGGGGAATAGTATTTAAATCCATCAGTTTTCAACACAATTGTAAAGAAATTGGAGATGCCAAATTTGAAAATAAAGACTACATCTGAAAATCCTAAGCTACCTAGATTCTGCACTCCACTCTGCTCTCATTAGGCAGTGGCACTGGCTAGTCTATCGATCAGTTGGTTTTTGCTTGTGGGGTTGCTTCAGAGCGGTATATTGTTGAGGCTTCCAACGTTGCAGATCATTTCTGTCACAGGGGTCTATTTTACCGACCTGTAGTTTCTTCACCTCCCAGCCTGGAGACTGCAAGGAAAATCTGAAAGATTTGGGGCACTAAGAAAGTAAAACATAGTATCCTTAGATCAACTCAGGACTCTTAACAGAAATGCTTAGGTATTTTGAGACAGTGACACACAGGACAGACATAGATACACTTGAGCAATATCATTTGGGACAGGCTTAAATTTAGATCCCTCTTCTTCTTGCACTAGTAGTATATTGTCAGGAGGCTGTATGCATAACCATGGGAAAGTACCAATTGGATAGAGGATGCACATAATCCTGTATATGCAGGGTTGGATTTCCATGATTTTTTTTTTTCAATTCTTTTTATTGAGTCAAAAAGTAAACATTACACATATAAGTCAGCAAATTACATAGACTCATTTTCCATTTGATTTCCATGATTTTTCATAAATAAATTGATACTCTACTTCCATCTATATTCTTTAACAAGATTTTTCAGCAAACTTTCCAGAACCATAATACTAAAGGTAAATATGTCAAATTATTCAGATTTTTAAAAATCAAACTTCAGCTCTACACATTTTTTAGAAATTAGAGAAATCCTTAATAATAAATTTAAGCCAGTGTGAGAACATTCCACTTACAATTGTGTTCCTCTTACAAAAGTTTAGAGATACATACAATGTATTTTCACATAAAGAAACCATTCTCAGGTTTCTTGCTTTGTGAGAATATTAGCCAGAGGCGACCTCCAGTTGACTCAATTCTTCCAGTCCTGGAAGACTAGCAACCTGTGAGCCTCTGCATACACTAACAGGTAAAAAAATCTAATTTAAAATATTGTTAAAGACAATTCTTAAATATTTACAGGCAGTATATGGCCTTTGCATTTGATTATATCTTGTGGCAAAGATATGTAGCTAGTTTGAATAAAATTGATAATATTTTTTTTTATGAATTGTAATTTCCTATACTTAAATGTAAACAGAATTAATGATCTTTCATCATATTGAAAGACTGTGTGTTTCTAGTCACAGGTGCAAATTAAATTGGAGTTCTTTAAGAATAACTTTTCTGTGTATACAGTACATACAATGCAGAAATTATATTACATTGGCAGACTATAGTGCTATAGACCTTATCTATATATATTACTTAATATTCCTCCAATTTCATATTCAGGGATATGAAGATAAAGGGAACAAAGATCATACCATGCACTACAGCACTACTTCCAAAGGAGATTAACTCCAAACAAGAAAGCCTGGATTACTTTCTGCTTGAGTCTCGAGATTTATATGATATAGGAGAATTTTACCTTAGGGGGAATATGAGAGAACTACATATTAAAAACATAGTTTGTCATTTTTAATTAATTTCTTAATTAAATTACACCTATTTTGAGGGGTCACGTGATAAAATGTGGCGGACAAAAAATTGAGATCTGTGTGTTTTACAAGAGTGTCTTGACTTTGACTTTCTAGATTTTTGTATGATAAATTATACAAACCTTTGAAAAGCTAGTTACAATTTACATTCTAAAATAACTTCATGTGAATCCTGTGCCATCTTACAATATCTATCAACATAACGTTTATATGATTCTTGAAGCTTTTGTGCTTTCTTCTTGCATCTGCAGAGCAAAACTAAAACTTCAAGTATACAGAATAGCATATTGTTTAATAATTGCGGTTCAGAAGAAGTCCTAGAAGTTCAGAAGATCCCAATACGAGCTGGTACTTAGCAGTTGTGGTGTGTATTACATTTATGCTTATATTCTCTTATCAGGAAGAGGAGAAAACCTCTGGACTTACTTTAACTACATTTGCTTGACTATTCTTTTGAAAAAAATTCTTTGGAATAAAAATCTATTTTGTACTGTATCTTTGTTTAAAATAAATAAGTTAGGAAAAGTTTTTATTTCTGAGACTTTGTCTTGCATAATTTAATATGTAACCAATTTAAATTAGGTGCTATGTATAGCACCTTCTCTTTTTATATTTGTTATTGGCTATCATGATGTATTTAGTGATATACTCTAAATGCAAATTTAACCATCTTTTTGTTGCTTAACCACTTAGCTCATGTGATCTGCCAAATGGGTAGGGCAACAGTGAAACTAATCTTAATCATGCTATTGTTATATAATCCAGACTGGAAAAGCATAAGTATCATATATCTACTGAGGAGGTCCTACACACCCTTTCCTTTCTCTTGCTCTCTTTTATCTGAAATAATTCAACAGCTGACTATAACATTTAATAATATAAGCTTAATTTACATTATAAGAAATGCTAAAGCGGATCTGTCACCTTTCAGAAATATTTGTTTTGGTAGCTATCTTTACCCCCCATAGAATAACAATGTGGGGTTGTCTTTTCTATGTTTTGCCACAGCTTTGATATTTATTCCAGAAGTATGATAACAATGAATATTTGAAATTTAAAGCATGAGACTGTCAGATCATACTGTTAGTAAAAGACTATGCAAGGCAAAACCTAAACCTCAAACCATGTAACAAATTGTTATATTATATATGTAAGAAGGGTTGACTGGTCTTTTTTTATGATAAACTTTTGCATATCCCCATATTTTTGCAAAAAGATCCTTTATTGGATAGTAATTTTTGTCCCACAAAAAGACCTTTCAAGCTGTTTCCCCCCGCTGTACCCCCGCTGTTCTACATGTAGATTTTACTAAAGGTTAAAATCACTTTGCACACTTAAACATGTCCAGATGAGAAGGTATTCCTACACCTAGACGTACACTTACATCTAGATCATCACACAGTAGGAGTAGCTTTGTCTCCACAATCACCACAGTTTGCTGGACTCCTGTCAGGGATCATAGGGATATGGAAAGGGTAGTCTCACAAAAGCCAACAGACCTTCCATCAGTGGATGACTATTATGACTGCCCTTGAGTTAATCCTCAATGTTTATAATGCTCTGGTATACAAGCAACCGAGTCCACTATGATGTGCATTAGTGAGACAAACATTATTAGGTAACCCTTTCTGGATTTTTGCATTTCTGTTTTTTCCTTTAGTTCTTCCACTAG
This sequence comes from Engystomops pustulosus, assembly GCF_040894005.1. Taxonomy (NCBI): domain Eukaryota; kingdom Metazoa; phylum Chordata; class Amphibia; order Anura; family Leptodactylidae; genus Engystomops; species Engystomops pustulosus. The sequence continues at coordinate 83,467,195 of NC_092415.1, read as the reverse complement.
CCATATCTTTTTATTTTTCTGTTTACAAACCTGAATGAAAGCTTCTCATATAAATATGCAAAAATTTTAAATTGGATGGTAAGGTGGAAAGCTGAAAAAAAGTGGGAAGTTGTGTCTTATTCTAATGTACCGTATATACTCGAGTATAAGCCGACCCGAGTATAAGCCGAGGCCACTAATTTTACCACAAAATACTGGGAAAACCTATTGACTCGAGTATAAGCCGAGGGTGGGAAATGCATTGGTCACAGCCTCCCCAGTATAAAGCCAGCCAGGCTCTGCCTCAGTGTATATAGCCAGCCCGCCCCTGCCCCAGTGTATATATCCTGCCAGACCCTGCCCCAGTGTATATAGCCTGCCAGACCCTGCCCCAGTGTATATAGCCTGCCAGACCCTGCCCCAGTGTGTATAGCCTGCCGCCGCTGCCGGACAGATCGCACAGAAGATATACAGGGGTCACCGGAAAGGTGAGTTTAGATATATTTATTTTTTTGACTCGAGTATAAGCAGAGTTTGGGTTTTTCAGCACATTTTTTGTGCTCAAAAACTATGCTTATACTCGAGTATATAAGGTACTTTATTTTTACCTATTTCAATGTGCAGTCAAGATGACAGTTCACCTTTATTGTTTGTGTTAGCATGATTGCGGAAATAACAATTTTATATAGTTTAGTTGTGTATTAATACCTTTAAAAAATTCAAAAACCCTCCAACTATATCATGGGGAGCACTGGCTGGCATCTAACCATGGCAGCACTCTCCTGTTATCCTGTTAGGTCCTGCGGGCAACACGTATATTAACCCCTTCCCGACATTTGACATAATAGTACTGCATCGCGGGAGTTGCGTTCTCGCAATTTGCAGTACTATTACATCAAAGTTCTGGCACCGACTCCTAAACGGAGCCCGCGCCAAAAGCTGTGGGTGTGGGCTATATATTATAGCCGACACCCGCCTCTAACACCTGCGATCGGAGATTTCTCTGAATCCGTGTGTTAACCCCTAACACGCCGCGGTCGCGCTGACCGCGGCGCGCAGGGGGCATTTGACAAGAATCAGACTCCCCCCACGGCGCTTACCCCCCGCAGCCTCGGGAATGCCATTGTCCCGGGGCTGCACAATCCTCTTCCGGGTGCCAGGTCCCTGCCTTCTGGCAGTACTCGCCAGTAACACACTGAGCATGCGCAGCAATAAAGTTAAAGTCCCTTAAACACAAACATTCCTTATACACATGTAATAAAGTAAAAAAAAAAATCGAAAAAAACCCAACATATTTGGAATTACCGCATCCGTAACAATCCGTACAATAACTCAGAAACATTATTGGGCCTGCTCGGTGAACGCCGTAAAAACAAAACACGAAAAACTTGCCAAAAATGTAAATTTTTCATAAATTCTCTTCACAAAATTGTTCTAAAAGTGATCAAAAAAAGTTATATGCACCAAAATGCTAGCACTTGAAAGGAAACTAAACTAGCTCTGTCAACCAAAAAATATTAAAGTTACGTCTCCGAAAAGATGGCGATTAGAGATGAGCGAGTATACTCGTCCGAGCTTGATGCTCGTTCGAGTATTAAGGTACTCGAAACGGCTCGTTGCTCGGACGAGTATTTACCCTGCTCGAGATCGAGCATTTAATTAAAAAAACACAGTGAAGAACAGTGAAGAATAGAATAAAAACAGTGAACACAGTGTACACAGGATCATTTAAGTGAAAAACACAGTGAAAAACACAGTGAAGAATAGATTACAGATGTTCGGCACATCTGCTTACTTGTCGGGAGATGCGCGCGGAACGGTGCAAACAAAATAGTATGTGAAGAACACATTGAAGAACACGGTGAGCAGCACAGAGACACCAGAGAGCAGCACAGAGACACCAGGGAGCAGCACAGAGACACCGGGGAGCAGCACAAAGACACCGGGGAGCAGCACAGAGACACCGGGGAGCAGCACAGAGACACCGGGGCAGAGGCGGCACGGAGACATGGGGCAGCGGCAGCACGGAGACATGGGGCATCAGCAGCACGGAGACATGGGGCATCGGCACGGAGACATGGGGCAGCGGCAGCACGGAGACATGGGGCATCGGCACGGAGACATGGGGCAGCGGCAGCACGGAGACATGGGGCATCGGCACGGAGACATGGGGCAGCGGCAGCACGGAGACATGGGGCAGCGGCAGCACGGAGACATGGGGCAGCGGCACGGAAACATGGGGCAGCGGCAGCACGGAGACATGGGGCAGCGGCACGGAGACATGGGGCAGCGGCACGGAGACATGGGGCAGCGGCACGGAGACATGGGGCAGCGGCAGCATGGAGACATGGGGCAGCGGCACGGAGACATGGGGCAGCGGCAGCATGGAGACATGGGGCATCGGCACGTAGACATGGGGCAGCGGCAGCATGGAGACATGGGGCATCGGCACGGAGACATGGGGCAGCGGCAGCACGGAGACATGGGGCAGCGGCACGGAGACATGGGGCAGCGGCAGCACGGAGACATGGGGGAGCGTCACGGAGACATCGGGGTGCGGCACGGAGACATCGGGGTGCGGCACGGAGACATCGGGCAGCGGCACGGAGACATCGGGGAGCAGCACGGAGACATCGGGGAGACTTCAGTGGAAGAAGAGCAGCGGATCCCGGGACAGCGTATCTCCCGACAAGTAAGCAGATGTGCTGAACATCTGCAATCTATTCTTCACTGTGTTTTTCACTTAAATGATCCTGTGTTCACTGTTTTTATTCTATTCTTCACTGTTCTTCACATCTGCTAACTTGTCGGGAGATAATATACGCGCGGAACAGTGAAGAATAGATTGCAGATGTTTGCATACATCTGATCACTTATCAGAAGACATTCTTTTTCAATTAATTAACACATTTTATTCCCGAACCATAGTCCCTTTGAAAAATGCTCGAGTCTCCCATTGACTTCAATGGGGCTCGTTATTCGAGACGAGCACTCGAGCATCTGGAAAAGTTCGTCTCGAATAACGAGCACCCGAGCATTTTAGTGCTCGCTCATCTCTAATGGCGATGCAAAAACAAATGAGATTTCCTCTATATTAGTTTTTTTTCCAGTAAAATTGTCAAAATAAATGAAAAACGATATAACTGGGGTTTCACCGTAATTGTAGTGATCTATAGAATAAAGATAATATAGTATTTTTAGTGTACGATGTACAACCCCCAAGAAATACAAAAAGAATGGAAACCAAAATAGACAATTTTCTTTTCACCCATACATTCAAGAGTTCATAAAATCTCATCAATAAGCTAATGACCCACGAAAATGAAATATTTGTAAAGTGCATCTCATGTCGCAAAAAGTGGCAATGCATGAGCTGCTCTGAATGGTGCAGCTTCCCTTTGATGCCCTGGCAGCAGGTTACCACCACACATGGGGTATTGTTATACGCGGGAGCGTTTTGGTATTTTATCCACTGAGAATTTGTAAATTTTTTGAAAAACACATTAATTTAGCCACAAAAAAATTTTACTTCCAAAATTGCTTCCGATTTCGTTTTAATCCCTGTAAAACAATCAAAGGGTTAACAAATTTCATAAAAGTTGTTTTACGTATGTTGAGGGGTAAAGTTTCTATAATGGGGTAATTTATGGGGTTTTACTTTTATTTAGGCCTCTCAAAGTGACTTGAAACCTGAGCAGGTCCCTCAATAGCAGGATTTTGCGTTTTTTATGAAAACGTGAAAATCGCATCTAATGTTCAAAGCCCCATAACATCCTACAAAAATAAGAGTAAAAAACCATGGATACATAAAGCAGACATTTAGTGAATGTTAGTTATTAAGTATTTTTGCAGTTATGACTATGTGTGAAAAAAGTAGAACATTTTGAAGTTCGAAAAACGGGAATTTTTCCAAATTGTCACCAAATATCTGATTTTCTCATAAATAAATGCAAAAAATACCACCAAAATGTTTAAACCAACATAAAATACAAAGTGTCACGAGAAATTTTTTTTTAAATCACTTGGATATGTTCAAGCGTTTTAAAGTTATAACTATTTATAATGACACAGGGCAAATGGGCCGTGTCAGGCAGGTGAAAAGTGGCTTCAGCATTAAGGGGTTAATGTTGGCCGGTTGTGAAGGTTGAATACAGTTAAAACAAAAACATATCATTGTAAAAAAATAAAATATTTTTTTTATTTAAAAAATTGTTGTTTTGTAAAAGTTATAAAATATAATTAATAATTCAAATGGACCACAAAATAGTCCTTATGAAATTATGGATTAATGAAAAAGTAATAGCTCTTCGTATATATCGTACAAAGAAGATATAAAGTGTCTTTATTGGACAAATGCTGCTAAACATAGAAGAAACTCTGCATAGTCAATATAACTACACATATAACAACATGTACAATGAAGGTATGTTATTAATGTCACACACTAAATGGCTCTGAATTTAAACCTCAAAAAGCAAATAGAGAACTGTTGTTTCTCCCTATCCTCTAAAACAGTGGTTCTCAACCTTTCTAATGCTGTGACCCCGCAATACAATTCCTCATGTTGTGGTGACCCCAAACCATGCAACTCACAGTAAAAACACAATAAAATTGCGGCTCTGATGGTATTAGGGCGACCCTCGGTTGTGGTCGTTCGACCCCCACTGGGGTCCCGACCCACAGGTTGAGAACCACAGCTCTAAAAGAAAGTGCTGCTAAATGTTACTCAACAATTCAGGCACCGTAAAATCTTACTGCTTAAAAATACAACTGGTCCAGCAAAAAACAACCATTCAAATATCGACATTGAAGTAGAAATAAAAGGGCTTTAGAATGTAGAATGCAATGCAAAGAAAAACTGGAAAAAATCATCATGTCTGTCTGCCTCCTGAAAGCATTAATATAATTAGATCCAGACAATCTGCAGCGCCTAGGTTTTGCAGCTGTACATGAATGCAAAAGATAAAATGTGGCTATATTGTCTGATTTACTACAGACGTCCCCTACTTAAGAACACCCAACTTACAGACAACCCCGAGTTACAAATAGACCTCTCAATGTTGTTAATTTACTGTACTTTAGCCTTAGGCTAAAATAAAGAGCTATAATAGTTATTAAACATTTCTTGTTTATTGTTAAGTTTATTGTTAATCCTGGTTCTTATTTTGTAAAATCCAGTTGTCACAAAGACCAAAAAAAATTTGGCTGAAGTTTCAATTATAAAATATACAGTTCCAACTTACATACAAATTCCACTTAAGAACAAATCTATAGAACATATCTTGTATGTAACCAGGGGACTGCCCTGTATAAGTAGTGTACTAAGGGATCTGGCAGAGCAGCTGATTGTTTGCAGGTGAAATACAATTTTAATATGTAATCTATGCATTAGATTAATGGTAGTAGGCCATTAAGAAAAAAAATTATATCCAACAGGTTTTCTATAAACCTGCATTATAACTTTTACCCTATAAACTGATTGTATAAGTTGTATAACATAAAGCCTTATCTTTCATCAAAAATACAGTAAAAATATAGTATAATTTAAAGTATTGGTCTTTTTGTATAGAGAAGGGACACCTTAAACACGCCCTAAGACCTTGGTGGGAAACACTCTCTGCATCCCCTAGGGCAGTGGTGGCGAACCTATGGCACGGGTGCCGGAGGTGGCACTCAAAGCCCTTTCTGTGGGCACTCGCCCATCGCCCCAGGACAGAGTTCTCCAAACAGATCCTGTGGATTTGGTCCTTTCTGCTGTCCCAGGCAACTCAAGAGATGCTGCTCTCAGCACTATTTTAAAGCGACACTTTATTGGCTGTTTGGAACAATGGGAAAAGTGAGAAGGTGATGAAAGAAGTGCATTATCTTTGGACGTCATCTTACTGGACCCACCATTCTTCCTGTACAGAGAGACCCTGGAGAGAAGCTACAATGAGAGTCTGAATCTGCCCTCCTTCTTTCAACTGTATTGGTGTCCTCAGGGGGGCGATACGATTGAATGTTGTGGAACAACAGAGAGCAATAAGTTACTGTTTAAAATACCATGTTGGCACTTCACGGTAAATAAGTGGATTTTGGTTGTTGTTTGGGCACTCAGTCTCTAAAAGGTTCGCCATCACTGCCCTAGGGTTATGCCCTTGGATGGTACTAGCGAATGATGTTACACATTGAAGGTTCATTGAATGTTCTGTATAATGTTTGACTTGTATTTTGCTACTCTTTACCTCTGGTTTTCTTTTTGTTTGTATTCTTCATGTCCTAATAACTTATGGAAAAGTCTAAGATCATATTAGTTAAGATTCAGAGTAGATTCAACCTAGAGCGGACACCTTTAGTACTGTATCTTATGTCTCTCTTCTCTTATGAAGTGATAGATATTTTATGATAATTTAACATGAGAGTTTTTTCTCCTTTAACTTATTGTAAAAAATGAAAAAATATTTCCCTCAATGGTTTTTCTTTTATTCTTAATTTATTCTAAATTTTATCTCAGCAGATACACATTTGCAATGAAAATCTTGTCGGTCATAAGAATGGAAGAACAGGATTTCTTCAATGAAACCCAGGAAAGAAAGCTCCAAGACCCCTCTGACATCCATTTCACGATCACAGCCTGTTGTATCCTTGCTGTCTGCTTGTTTGGAATGCTAGGAAATGGAGTTGCCTTCTGGTTTCTTTCTTTTAAAATTCCGAGAAACAAATTTACAGTCTATATAATAAATCTCATCATTGCTGACTTCACGTACCTCTTTTTTAACGCTACTCTTATGGCCCTCCAAATTGATCAGCTAATGGATTTGCATCCTAATTTTCCAGGAATGTCTATTGTCATTCTTTTGTTAGAAATATTCTATGATGGTGCATATCAGGCTGGCATGCTATTTCTTCTTGCAATTAGTATTGAGAGATGTGTTTCTGTGTTTTATCCTATTTGGTACCGTTGCCATCGTCCCAAACACCAGTCATTAGTTATTTGTTTAACCATGTGGTTTATTGCTTGCCTTGAAAGTTGTCTTGATAACCTTATCTGCTCACCTGAGGCTTTCTCAGCTGGTTCATTAAAATGCACAGGGGTTCAGGTTATGACTTTTGTTGTATCAATTGTTATTTCTCTACCCCTAATGCTAATATCCAGCATTATATTACTCATTAAGATCAAAACTGCATCTATAAAATGTAGGCCTCCAAAGCTCTACGTGACTATAATTGTTTCAGTGTTTGTTTTTCTTGTAGCCTGTGTGCCGGTCAAATTCATGTGGCTTTTATTGTATCTCAAATGTTTACCTAATGGTTTTCAATCAGTACACTTCTTCTTTGCCAGTATTTTATGTACTGTGTTTAGCAGCAGTATAAATCCATATATTTACTTCATGATTGGAAGACAAAAAAAGCTAAAGTTTAGACAGTCAATTCATTCCGCTCTGCACCATGTTTTTCATGTGGAAGAAGATGAAGCTGAAAAAGCATTTGAAAATAGCTCAGGATTGAGCAATATTAGCTAAAATATTAAATGATATGGACACCTTTGCGCTATTTTTTGTTGTTATGTTCATTTTGCTTTCCAAAATAGGACACATAGTTTAGGTTAGAAATGTCCTACCATTTGGTTGTTGTAGAATGTGTGTATCTCCTTTTTAAAGGTGTCTTTAAAACATAACTGTCATTTGTCAGGTGGGTGGGGTTCAAGTAGTCAAGTATTCATGCTCCCTCCCAACCACCTCAACAGGTAACTTTCGCCTCCTTACCAGTGTGGAGCTGTTACCGGCCCTGCCTTTTTGTTCTCAGTCTTTTCGCCGTCCTCCCTCTATCTTGTCTATAAACTTGTGCATGTATGTTAATGAAGCCTGTATTCCCTTGGGCAAGATCAAGAGCAGATCATGGCAGAGAGGGCACACACCAGTATGTCAGTGTGCTTGGCTTACAATCCTTCATCCTGGTGGTAGATGTCCTTAAAGTTAATTTTGAGAAATAATTAGTACAATATCAATTGGGTAGTGTAAACACCCAAGTTATATCATCTAGGCCTTTAATACTACACACTAAAAGTGAATACAAAATTCAGAAGTAAGTATCTTGTATAAAAAAATGAATTAATTAAAAACGGCCCATGACAAAATTCACCATACACCAAAATGACACCAAATATAATGGTTTCATACCTTATAACATCTCATACCCTGGAGTTAACCTAAACCAGGGACCGGCAGCAGTCACATTGATGTATAGATGGGTAAATCAGAAATATGGGTGACATATGTGCAAATTATGTGTGACTAAGCGGTAAGGGAGGGCTAGGGTATAATGATGTTTAGTCAGAAGGGTCATCGTGGGATTGCGGTGTCTTACCCTAATGCGACCCTAAATAGACTGTATTCCTAGAATACCCTAAAGCCTCAACTCAGAGCCACACCCCTAACTGGATGTGCTCCCAACTGGAATCTGACCCTGGGATAATACGTTATCCCTTGGGTGTGTGCAGGATCCCAGATAAATGATGAATTCATGTACAGCAAGTATAATTCAATAATTCATTTAATCAAAAGCTTCCCTACATGACATGTTTTGCCTAATCATAGATTCTTTAGGGGTATACGTTAGACTTATCAGAAAATAAACAATTACACTCAAATATCACAACTAATATAACTTTTAAGAAATACAGGCAAAATTACACTGCTCCTGTCTGCTCCTCGCTCTAACCCCTACTTCCTTCTAACTCTGTGCTGGTCTCAGGCCGCAAACAATAAATTAGTGATCAGTTTTTTGTGATCCATCAGTCATCAGTTTGTAATCCCTTGCTAAACTATATGTCTGCATGTGTGCATCAATTTTTAGGTAACACAATCGTTTGACCATTGGGTCACGCTGATTTGGAAGACTTTCTTTTTTTTTCTGAATTCCCTACATACTGATAACACATGTATCCACAGAAAATGTGGAAGACTGGCAAATCATGTCACTAGCCCGACCCAACCTCTTCAAGGGTCGCAAGATGGTGTTACCTATAAACTGATCCACAAATGTGGCAGTTGGATGACACTCAATTGGTATCCATATTCTTTACATTCCCACAGTCTTCTATAGGAGGGTACAAACCACAAACAAGGACTGGAATAGGACCTACTCTGAGTTTTCTACAGGCTCTGCATGGATCTGTGAAAAACACGTTCATGTGATACTTGTTAAAATGGAGGTAATCACTAAAATATGTAAAAATTATTTTTGTTCATATGAAAGGTGTCCATAGCATTTACTATTCAAAATACTTTTCACAAGCAAATTGTTTTCCATATAACTTCACAATTTTTTACATGTTCATCATCCAGGAGTTGCTGTTTTATTGCTTGATGAACGCATTACTTTAAAAGGCTTGTATTTTATGTCAGTTTTGGATGGATTTGCATATTTCTACCATTGGGTCCCAGTGAAAAAGAGGAATGATCATCAATTTGCAATCATCTCCAAAGCTCAAAGCTGATTCTGATTGCCTGTGTTTCCAACACCAACACAAAGTTGGAGCCATAATAATAGCTCTGCTCTTCCAACTGCAATTTCTCTGTTGCTTCTGGGTGTCAGAAGGACAACTATATATATCAGGAGATTGTGGTGAAATATAACAATACATTATCCCCAAGTGTGGTGTGAAACTAGCCACAATTGCAATTTATCGAGGTAATAAAATTGTAAAATATGCACTATTGATTTTGCTATTACTACTGCTTAGATAGCTAAGGGGTATTGTAACATATCAATGAAGAACCTGTGGACGGAAAATACTTTAATGATCACTAGAGAATTAATTCTTAAACTGTCACATTTTTACTCCATGATTATATCGAATCAGTGGTTACCAAGGTCATCACTTGCATGCTTTAAAAAACGAGCCTTGTATGTAACAGAAAAAAATCAAGATTGTAAACAATGCACTTTGACTATTGATTTTCCTCTCCTCACATAGCTGAGAGGTACAAATAATTAATAAATAATTGTAAAAATCTAACCTGTGTTATATTATTACTGAAATGTAAATACTAAATGTATAAAGAGGCTGTTTATCATCTCTTTAAGTTAAAGGCAAGATGTGGTACACCTATAATTACCAGTGACCATTGGATGGAGAATGCTACAGTAAAAACTTAGTTTTAGGGCTCTTTCACATTGGCATTGGTGCTCAGCTTCATTTGCGCATCAGTTGCATTTTTTTCTCCGTTGTGTCTTCGTGTCCTCAAAAAAAATAATTGTTAAACATTGCTTTGAAAACATCACTCCTGGTTATTCAGCCTCATCCGTGAAAAAAAACAGATGCTTCATCAGTTTTATTTTGCGGACCCATAGACTTCTTTTGCCTTCCATGATCCGCATCTGTAAAGAAATAGAACGTTTCATAATTTTTTTCCATGGACTAAGGATCAGTGAAAATACAAGCCAATGTGAAAACTCCCATAGAAATCAATAGCTTTATAAGGCATCGGTGGAAATCAATAAACCACGGACATGAAAAGCAAAGTCAATGTGAAAGAGCCCTTAATAGGAGCATTCTGCAGCCATTATCCACTGAAGATCAACAGGGCTTTAAAGGCAGTATCAGATGACTTGTTTGATGCATTGACCTTTTCTTTTCCCACAATTACTAAGTAAAAAACAATTTAAATTAACACATCCAGAGATAAGTATGCATTTGTTCATTTGAATTTTAATTGCTTAGTTACCCTAGTGATCCGTAAACAATGAAAGCTAATGAGCAAACCTATAACTAGTAGGATTAGTATAAAAATAAAATAAAAATGAACATGAAACCCTACCAAGGACTGAGTTTTACACTATCTCATTATCAACTGGAATTTCCTGTTCACACCAGACAATGTTCTGCTGATTTTGTGCAGTACAAAAGATGCAACCAGCTGTCAAACAAGTGCATGCTCATTTGTTGACTGATCTGGAAGAAAAGTACAATGCCAATTATCTTCAACAAACTGGAAATTTGGCTATTAAATGGGGGTTATTATATTATTATTATTATATGTTGTGTACATCGTTTTTTCAGCATAAAAGCCATGCCAGGAATTGCAACTTTTCTCTTTATTCCAACTCCACACCTTGTACTGGGCCCAGGATAAATTGGGGCTCATTTACGAAGGGTCATCACGCATGCACTTTTGTTGGACTGTACACCGTTTTTGGTATTGCAGGGTATTATAATGAGCTAGCGATCGATTGCTTATTCATATCCCATAGTGGGACAAACAAAAAAGTTTTCAAAAAAAGTTAAAAAGTTTTAAATAAAAGTAAACTAATAAATTAATCAAAATCCCCCAACGCCCTGTTACATATTACACTTACATGTACAATAAAAAAGTGAAAAGTACCATACAAACCCTTGTAAAATAAAACAAAATCATTTTTATCGCCACACAATAAATGCCATAAAAAAAATTAAAGACCCACCAAAAATTATTATTTTTACCTATTTTGTCCCACATAAAATTCAATAACGTAAGCAAAAATATAAAAATTTTGTATCTAAAATATCACTTGGGTATATAGTCTACACCAAAAAAAAGGCAAAAACTAGAGCATTAGTTAATACATTTTCAGCAATAGGACAAAGCCACCCCAAAATAGTACCACTGAAAAATACATCTCATCCTGCAAATAATAAGCCCTCGCATAGCAACATTAATGGAAAAACAAATATTTTATGGCTCAAAAAAGTGTGCCATGAATCAACTAAAAACTAATAAATTCTATAAGACAAATCTGGCTAATGAATGGCCTTTCTTCCATTCTGTGCCTCACTGTACGCCCCTACGAAAAGTAACGTTCACATGTGGGGTGTCTCCATACTCGGGAGAAATTACATAACAAATTTTAAATATGGGATTTCTCTTGTTATCTTTTGTGAACATATAAATTTTAGGGCTTAATGAACCCATTACCGCCAGTATCGGACCATTCGAAATTTCACTTTCATTTTGATTTCATTACTATGAAGATCTCAAGGGTTGAACAATCTTCCTAAAAGCTGTTTCTGATAGTTTGAGGGGTGCAGATTTGCAAATGTATATTTCAAATTTCATTAAAAATAGTAATTAACACCAAAAAATTCTGAAATCTCCTTGAAAATACTGTAAATCGATTTTCGATTTGTAAGCCATGTGACATAAACATTACCAAAATGTAAAGCAGACATATGGGAGATGTTATTTATCAACTAATTTAGGTGGTAAAATTATCTCCCGGAAAATGAGATAATTTAAAATTTCTTTTTTAATAAACGCAAAGCTTTTCAGCCAAAATTTACCACTAAAGTGAAGCACAATATGTGGCGGAAAAACAATCCCAAAATCGTTTTTATAAGCAAAAGTGTTCAAAGTTATAACTATATAAAGGGACGCATGTCAGAATACAAAAAATGGGGCTAAACCTTAAGCTATAAACTGGACATGTCTTGAAGGGATTAAAAGGATTTTGCAGTTTCAGAAATTTTATTGTTTAGATAATGCAAATGTATACAATCTTCCAAAATACTTTTAAACATACAGTTGCACTGCTTGTTATAAGATACAGCTCTAATAGCTGTACACTTGTTTGTGGCATCACATGAAAATAAACTGGCTATTATCAACTGGAAGTAAATAATGAAGCTTTCTATAGGATGCCCGCAAGCATCCTCAAAGGGGTTTTCCCATGAAAGAAAATTTTCAAATCTCAATCCCCTAATGATGTTTACACAATAAAGATCATTTTTAACCCTTTACTTCACAATTTTACTCAGTTTTATTGCCGTTTTAGCTCATATCACTGAGTGATGGGCAGTGTAAAATTCCAGACTGTGGACAGGGACTCTCTAAGCAGACACATTATGATCCCTCTAGTGCTGTGTGCTGAAAATGTGGTTAAATGTAGATTATTAGGGTAAATGTTTATATACAATTTCATTTACCTTCTGAACATTGTACTAGTATCTGACACATAGAAAAGACACATCAGAGATGAGAGATGATGAGATCCATGAGATGCATATTACACACAATGACACACTATCAGCATTGCTACATATGTGCTCTGACACTATCAGGTCTTTTGCGCCTCCCTCCCCCTTTCTGCATAAAGAACTTATCTGCCTGTAGCTTGAAGCTTTTCTATCCTCACATTGATGCGTTTGCCGGCAGGCAGGAAGTGAGTGTTGTTGGGGAATGCAAGGGTGGGGGCCCCTGCAGGGAATAGCTCAGGGCATGCAGCGTCAGACAAAAGAATAAGATGGCTTCCCTCACCTTAAGTCAGTAGATCCAGGGTCGGAAACTGATAGAAATAGTTTGGAATTATATCAGTGAAATGCTGTATTTTTGTTAATAAATATACTCAAAATAACAAAATAACACATTCTCTAATTCAATGTTAAGAAACTTGTCTTAATGGGAATACCCCTTTACAGATTTCCAGGAATTGATACGGTGTTTCCCAAAATACAAGATCCCAAAAATAAGCCCCATTTCTTTTGCATTGTTGATATATAGAAACACAGTTCTGTCGTCTGGTTGAAAGAGGAGAATTTCACTATAAATTTTGCACAAGAATTGTGTAACAGATATATCCACTGTTAAATGTACAGTTGGGTGCACAATTTTTATATACAGCTCTTACTCCCAACCAAATGTTACTTTAACTGTGGATATCTCAGTGTTTGTCACAGCTACAAATATAATATCAAATTATGGAGATTCATCTTCTCATCTTTAAAATGTTGCCCAAAACTAGTTTTTAGGTGCCACAGTTCAGAAGTTGTCAAATGTGTCCCCCTCCAAAAAGCAGAATACAGGAGGAGGACAAAGAAGCTGCAGGGAAGAGGGAGCTGCCATTGCTAAACATGAAAATTAGGACCAGTGAATCTAGGGTAATAGAAATTAACAATGGAAATCAGGGTCATGACACGATAATATGACATGGTAATATTACATTTTTTTGAGAATGGTGTTGAAAAAAATCACCCCGTGATTAAAAAGCCATAACCCATTTTTCAGAAACAAAATAAAATAGAAGACCCTGTCTTATTTTTGGAGAGACATGGTATTGTATATGCATTGGAAAATTGAGAACAATTTTACCTAATAGTTTTGGAGATGATCTCTTGTATAAATCATATGTAAAACAACAAGATGTTGCCTAAAATAGAATCGTAGATTCATGACCGTTGAATTTATTTGAAATCATTCAAAACAAAATGATGAGCTCACAAAATCTCTCCAACCAAGTAATTGCAAAGCAAGAACAGTATGTTCTTATGATAGGATGTAAATGTTCCAATGCCAGATAGCCTGCAAGGGGAATGTCCACGTGCATGGGAGTGATCTGCTACAGATGCAAATATATGGAGCCTTCTGAGAATATCCCAGTGATTTGCAAGTGGCTAAATCAAAAGGCAAAGCTGTCTATGTAATATCATATAAAGGGTAAGTCTGCATATTTGCTTTAACCATCTGTCAGCATTAACGAAGGAAATCAACATCTCAACCTTTAGAGCTTATCAAAAATATATTCTTTGCTTCAAAGGACAGCACTGTTAATTTGATGTTGGTGTAATGGCAATTTAAGCTCACTGGCAATATTTAGATTTTGCTGAATTAATTCTGATAGACTGTTAGGTACAATTAAAGTTTCTGTCTAACTACTGAATTATATAAAGGTTTAACTATTAAAAAGGAAAGGAAATGAGTTTAATTAAATTCTGCAAGAAAATCTAGTTACTCACATACAGGGTGCATTTATCAAAGACTTTGTGCCAGTTTTCTGTCTGTGCACTCTGCCAGGGCAGTGCCGGGAGAGCCAGATTCATTCAGCCACAATTCATGAATCTGGCGCACCCTGCATGCTACACATCATGCAGTTTGCACTTTTTTTTAGTAAGTGTGCCACATAGTATTGCAAAATATGTCTACTAGAAATCCACATTTAACATAATAAATGGAAAAAACATGGAGGGATTTATTAGAGATCTGTGTTGGTATCATTTAAAAAAAAGCTTCATTGGCTATAATTAGGCTTGAAATTAATTAACATTTTTACAGAATATACAGAAAAGAAACTAGTACAGCACAGCATATTGACATGCAATATTTGCAGTATGTGCATATTAATTGTTGTTTTCATCAGTGCAGATATTAAATCTATATTCTTATAGATTTTTAAATTTCTAATTTATTTAATGCACTATTATTTTTGTGAGCCCCAGTCTCACATTGGAAGAGATTCAGATTATGACCCATTTTGCAGTTTGGCGGGGAGAAATAAAAATATTTTTCTAATAATCACTTTTTGCATCTATAACTAAAAATGAAAAGACACAGGTGGTAAAAAGTCTAACTGTATTGACTGCTGGTACACCGCAATTGTTACCTTCAACAATATCATATTAAAGGAATTGTTCACTATTACTTTTATAAAGGGCCTGTCCCTGGCATTGCTTTATAGATCCTGTAGCAGGGACTGCATCTTGATTGTTTAAAAAAAAACATTTAGTTTCTTATCACTGTTTTTCAAGAAAAATAATGATTTTGTTTTTCCATCAACATTGCTATATGAAGGTTATATAATTGAAATAACACATATATCATATAATAATAACATTAAAAAATTAATTCTACCATAGTTTTTGAAGTTTTGTTTTTACAGCTTTAATTTTGTGCTAGTAGTGACACCATTATTCTATAATGCAGTGATTTATACAGTTGTGATACGTTGTTACACTTTGAAACTTCAAACACTTTTTTATTTTATTTCTCTTTTACCATATACCTACCCATATAGCTTTTTCAACATTTGATTGATTTTATTTCCATTTGGGGGAGGCAATGTAACAAAATAAAATGCTACTAACTACTAGACTACTAACTAGTATGCAAGTTAGACAATATCATAATTTAATATTTAAATCTACCATCAAAATCAAACATAATAAAGCAGTGGTACTTAATCATAGATGCAGGCACCAGGATTGTGGTAACTTATATTTGTTATTCATTTCCTCCTTCCTTTGAAAATCAACTTTTAAAACTATACTAAATATGAAATCATGAATTCATGCAAATACATAATATGAAAATTTGTGAAATAGCACAATTCCCCCTAGAAAATAGTGGTACATTTCCTGGTGTGGCGACGTATGATGGAAGCCCAGCACCAGCCCATTCCAACTCTGGCCACAACCAATTCACGCCTTGTATGGCAAAAACTGGCAAAAAAGTCCTTATAAATGTCCCCCCCAGACATCAAACAATAACATTTCATTGGGGAAACATAAACCTTATACTGACTCAACAGGATACAAAAAAAAATAGTGGTGCCCAACCATATTTCTGTATTGCCAGCGCAAGTTAGAATTTATATATTAGGTTATGAGTATATAGTTATTAACATACACAATTAAAATTGTTTAAAAACTCTCAAACAAACCTTAGCCCCCACTAGACCCAAACAACATAAGAAAGACGAAGCAACAAATTACAGGGAGAAAGGGAGTATCAAATGTTGTCAAAGTCGCTGTTTGTGCTGTGAAATAATTGAACACAAAAAAAAATAATTTTAAATCATATTCAACCGGAGAAGAATTCCAGGTCAAATACAATCTGAATTGTCAATCAGAATATGTTATTTATATCATGGAATGTATCTGTCATCGACAATATGTTGGACGTACCACTCAGTCACTTCATTGCAGATTAAATCAACATCGGTTCAATATTGGCCAGAAAAACAAAAAACACAGTTTGGCATGTCACTGTATACAATACCATTCAGGGTTAAACACATTTTGTATAAGCCCATTGACCATATTCCCATTACATATACGAATACAGGCAGTCCCCTGGTTACGTACAAGATATGTTCTGTAGGTTTGTTCTTAAGTGGAATTTGTATGCAAGTCGGAACTGTATATTTTATAATTGTAACCTCAGCCAAATTTTTTTTGGTCTTTGTGACAACTGGATTTTAAAATTTGGATTGTCAAGAACCAGCTTAATTGCAGAGACCTTTAATAACTATTAAAGCTCTTTATTTTAGCCTAAGGCTAAAGTACAGTAAATTACCAACATCCAGAGGTCTGTTTGTAACTAGGGGTTTTGTGTAAGTCGGGTGTTCTTAAGTAGGGGACCGCCTATAGATTTGAAACACTAAAAAGACAGGAAATATTCTGGATGTTTAAATTAAAAACCCTACAACCTGAAGGGCTGAACGAAATATCAGAAACAATACTGATTTAGCCGTTATCAGAACTAAACTTATAGATTTACAGACTTACCTGTTTAAAAAAGCTATAGCCGTCTCATAGATGGCAGGCACTAAGGGAAAACATGTGGAGATGGAATGAGGTGGTGCAAGCACGGTTTGCCTTCTCCTTTCTGATCCACTTCGGCTTCCGTAGAAAGATTGGACTAAAAAAAATCACACTAAAAAAAAAAAAATCCTTATTTAAGGGAATTACTGGAGGGAATGAGAAAGAAAAATAAGCATATATATGTGTAAAAAGGAAAAAAAGGAAGAATCTTACCCTCTTTTAAAGATTATGTAATATAATCACCAGAGATCACTCAGAAGTGGCTGTAACTCAGGATGAGGTCAGCAGCAACAGGTTTAAAGACAAGCAGAACACATACAGACCAGATAGCAACTGAGAAAGAGTCCAGGAAAGGATTTGAAACACGTATTGCTCTAACTTCAATTTTCACAATCAATGTTTTATGTGAATTTTTATTAATGCTGATTTTATGATCATATGACCATTTAAGAAATAAAGCAACCTTAACAGACAAAAAGCAGTAAGAAGTGTGTCCAGCGCTAACATCCTTTGGGGGAACATTAGAGACCACAGAGCTTCGAGACCAACAAAGTTCCTAATAGAAAATACTCTACGTGTATTGTTAACACTCTACCAATTACATAAGAGAAGGTACCAAAACATGCTAGAAATTAATAATGAAAAAAAGGAAAACTAGCCCATTACCTGCGGCAATCAATTACATAAACATAATATTTTTTTAAAGGGCTCTTATATGGGTCACTTTTGTCAGAGAAGTGTTTTGTTTAGCAAATGTGTCTCAATATGTGTATTTGATGCAAACCCGATATTAATGGTTAATACTCTTTAATTTGGCTTCACAAAAAAGCAGTTTCATGTCAATGCACTACTTGTTATTTGACCGGCTAGAGTATCAACAGTATTTGGAGCTCATATTCTTAACTATGTCAATATAAGTCTATTAAACCTTCTGTCACAGGACTATAAGGCAATTTGTTATGATAATAGCCTTGTTTAGGCACAGGTTACTATGTAATCATACATGTGCTTGGCAAAATATTTGTTTAATATTTACACAATAAAAGAGCTTTTTTTGGTATCTTGCGAAGAGTTATATAAGACCATATCTAACATAAATGAACATACATTTTTAATTTGCAACTGAAGCAATTAAAATTTCATCAAGCAAAGCTAAACTAAAATGGTTTGGGGGCCCATTCAAACAGTGGGAAAGCATTGTCTTAAGAGGCAGACCAACACTTTTTTTTTGCACAAAAGTTAAAAAAGCATCCTACCCTATTTTATTGAGGTATCAGCAGTGAGATGAGGCTGCCATGTATGAAGGGTGCTAAAGGATGGGCTGGTTTTGCATTGTATTTTGAAGTAGACAACCACCTCAAAATTTGATTAAAAAACCATTGTGTAAACTTACACTTAAAAAGAACCTGTCACATTTTCACAAATACAGACAGTGACAAGTTCCCGTAGAGCCCTATTAACTAACTAACTCCATTATTTCAGCTAAAATGTGTTTCCTTTACATTGCCATAAATCAACTTTATATTATATTTCCTGCCATCAGAGGAGTCATGTCCTGCTTTGCTGACTTCTCTAATCTACTACTCCCTATGTCCCATGTCTAAGGTCCTATTCCATTTGCAATGTCTACCCCATGTATGTATCTGATCGCATGCTTCTGTGGAGGAGTAGCGGCCCATTGTGAATGGGAAAGAGTAGAAATCCAGGCATGCTGTCTCACACAACTGAACTCCATCACCGATCACATGGGATCTGCTTCTGAGCCAGTGTGATCACTTATACGTACATGCACTTTGGGATAGCAATAGATTGCATATCCCAACGTACATGTATGTCTCAATGTGCAATGTGCTGACAGAAGGGGCGGGTGTATTCCCGACGATTGCGGCCGGCAATGCTGCCGGTGGCTTCAAAAAGATGGCGGCCATGGCGCGGATCGTGGCTCCCCGTGATGTCATCGAGGAGTGGCGATCTGTCGCCATGACAGCCTCGGGTTATTCGAAGACCCAAGGCTGTCTCGTTTTAACCATTCATTACAATGTTCTATACGCACATTGTAATGAATGAGGAGGAAAATCCCCAAATTCTACCATACTGTAGTATGGCAGTATATGATAGGATCGATTAGATAATTCAAATCACCACCATTTCAATAGAACTAATATGAATATTAATAAACAGTAAAAATCATAAACACATTAGATATTGCCGCGTCTGAAAATGCCAGATCTATCAAAATATAATAACGGTTTTTCACTGCATTTTACCCCTTAACGGAAAATAGAGCCCAAAGTCAAAAATGGCAGGTTTTTTTGCCATTTTGAAAAATATTTTTAAAAAATCAATAAAAAGTGATCAAAAAAGTCTGAAAAAGTTATTGGTGCCAGAAAGGGCAACAATGACAAAATGAAAAAAAAATTTGTACAGGAGGTTTTAAATTTTGTAAATGTATGAAAACATTATAAAAACCTATACAAATTTGTTATCCCGTGATCGGACTGACCCAAAGAATAAAGAAGACATGTCATTTGTGGTGCAAAGTGAAAGCTGTAAAATCCAAGCCCACAAGAAAACGTCGCAAATGCGTTTTTTCACCATTTTCACTGCATTCGAATTTTTTTTCCCGCTTCCCAGTACACAGCATGAAATATTAAATACCATCACTATGAAGTGTAATTTGTTACAGAAAAAATAAGCCATCACAAAGCTCTTTATGTGGAAAAATAAAAAAGTTATAGATTTTTGAAGGTGGTGAGTGAAAAATGGAAGTGAAAAAACTAAAAAGAGCCAAGTCGTTAAAGGGTTAAACTCTCCCCCTCCTTTATAAAACCGATTTACATCTAGCTTCAAAGTAGATTTTCTGGATGATGCCACCACACTGGACAATAAAAAAAAAACGTAATGTAGAAGCTGCTCAGCTGCTTGACAACATACTGCTAGTGGTTTATTAGGCCAATTTCTGGTTCCCTTTAAGGAGACTGCCTTTGACTAGCTAGGGCAGTGATGGCTAACCTATGGCACTGGTGCCAGAGGTGGCACTCAGAGCCCTTTCTGTGGGCACTCAGGCCATCACCAGAGATGACTCCAGGTATCTTCCTGCAGTTCCAGACAGCCCAGGACTTGCTGTGCAAAGAGGTGTTTTAAAGTGACAGCTCTACCTGGGACTATTTTCTGCTATATTGGTGCCTCTGGTGCTGATATGAATGAAAACTGTAATGGAGAAGGGAGTATAAATCACAAATTACATTTCTGGGTTGGCACTTTGCGATAAATAAGCAGGTCTTTGTTGAAGTTTTGGCACTCGGTCTCTAAAAGGTTTGCCATCACTGAGCTAGGGGAAAGGCTATAGACATGGGTCACGGAGCGGATGTAATTGTTTTCTTTTCCCACTCTGAAAAAGTTATTTGCATATTCTGCATCTACATTCCTGCAAAGTCTTCTGATTAATAATTCATATATAGTTACTTTAGTTCTTTTATGAATCATCTCTATTTATTTGGCATTACATGCAACAAAATAAACACAAAATGGGAACTGACATTATGTAAAAATGCATAACAAATGCAATCATGAATATTCCATGGAAAGCAAATGACATTTAGTATTATCGCGTTATTATGACATAAGGTCATAATTACTCTGTTTGTCCATGCTGTTGATGTATGAATAAGAAATAATAATGTTGCTTTACACACCTGTGACAGAAGGATGAACATAATACGTTGATGCAGATTGAGCCGTGTAAATATTATGTGCCCTGTAGCTTATTCAATACATCATAGATAAGGGCCACAAACCAACTGAAGCACTATTTTAAGGTGCCCATAGAAATGTGGAGCTACCTCTGACTGCCTCTTTCACCACTTGCTATATTTTCAAGCTGACAACTGAAGGAAGGACTCCAGATAAATTATAGAAAAGGTGAGCAAATGCCATAAAGATATACCTTATAGGGGTCTGCTGTACAACTATATGTTAGCACTGTTTGATTATGTGTAGCGAGATATACAAAAGTTGGAGGGAAGAGCATACTTCTACTCGGATAGGTTACCAATCTATAACCTTGCTGAATTACAAGAACTTTATTCCTTCCTACTTCAGACCTCTTTTACACCCTACTGGATGAACCCGTTATCACCGATAGAGTTACTTTATAGAACTGAATACTGTCTACCACTACTGCCTGCCTCTTATGTAATTTTTTTTAGGTATTAAAACTTGTCACAAGAAAGTAAGCTTAAAGGACATCTACCATCAGGATGAAGGATTGTAAACCAAGCACACTGATATACTGGTGTGTGTCCCCTCTGGCAGGATATGCTCTTCTTTTTGCATCTTATGCCCTGGTTATTACAAAAAGAGGGAATGTAAAAATTATACAAATGAGTTTGATGGAATTTGATGGAGCATGGAGCCACTCCGACTCATTTGCATAATTTTAAAGCCTTTTATTCTTAAAAACAAGGGAATAAGAAGCTTAACCCCTTATCACCGGCACATTTTTTCAGCTTAAAGTTCACTTTGAGCAAATATTTGATATGGTTTGTGTAAGGAAAAGTTATCTAAGTTTCCAATATTCCTTCTGTATCAATTCCACATGTTTTTTTTAGATCTCTGCTTGCTGCCCTGCTATAAATGCTTCTATTTTTACTTCCAGTAGATAGAAATTTGTCCATGTGATGTGATGGAGATGCAGGTGCACGAGCTCCTATTACTCTCTGTGATAATAATGTTTCGTGTACATGCGTGACCATCACATCACATGGTCAGATTTCTATCCAATGGAAGTAAACAAAAAAGCTTGCTATAGCAGGACAGCAAGCAGAGTTCTAGAAAATTGCGAGGAATTGATACATAAAGTATATTAGAAAACTGGATAACTTTTCCTAACACATACCATATCAAATATTTGCTGAAAGTGGAAAACACCTTTAATGACCAGACTCTATTTAGAATTAGAAACTGTGTCACAATAATTGGTTATAGATTCGCAACACTGTAACATACCCAGGTGACTTTGAGAATGTTTTCTTTTGACACATTGTACTTTATGTAAGTGGAAAAATCTTTGTGGCATGTTTTGCGTTACTTTCTGAAAAATACGGAAATTCTGAAAAATTCTCCATTTTCAAAGTTCTAAATGTTCTGCTTTCCTGGCAGATTGTCAGACCACCCATGATGACATGTTTTTTTTATGCATCCTCTCATTTTCTTGGATGTTATGAGGCTTAGCTGAGCTGACAATTCAGCTTTCATGTGACTCTGAGAGACCTAAATAATTGTAAAACCCTATAAAATTTTCCCACTATATTAACTGCACCCCTCAACATATATAAAACAACAATTATGATATCTGTTAACACTTTCAGTGTTTCATGGGATTAAAACAAAATGGACGTACAATTTAGGAACTGTAATTGTTTGGGGGAAAATACATTGATTTAGACTGAAAATTACAGAATCACAATGGATTAAATAAGGAAATGCTCTGCAACATTTATACACAATTTGTCCTGTGTATGCCAACAACACATATGTGGTGGTAAACTGCCATACGGGGCACACAGCTGGGCATGGAATGACAGTAGTGCCATTCAAAACCGATTTGTATTGTCACCTTGTACAGGCTATACATTTTTTTGGTAATGCGAATATATGAGGGCTTATTTTTGGGGGGATAAGATATACAGTACAGATACTTCATTTTGGGGGATCTATAGCTTATTTAGAGATTTTATTAACTATTTCAAGATAGAAAATCATTAATTTTTGCTGTGATACCTCATTTATATAGTTTGTTTTTTGTTTTCCCAATGTTACAAAACAAAAACAATATTGGAGAAAAATTACATATTTCAACATAACTTCTGTATTTTTATGTTGACAGAATTGGTTGAGGGAGTTTTTTTTTTTTAGCTGAATCATTTTTGGGTATGTAACGTTCTTTCTGATCCTTTTGAAGAACATTTTCTGTGAGGGTATTGAATGAAAAATCATATATTATGAGAAATTTTTTCCCATTTTTTTTAACAGTGCTCATTCTGCGGGAGCAACAATTATTTTGTTTTACCTTGCAGACTTTTACAGATTTGATACTAAATATTGTGTGTATTTGTGTTTTTATACATCATTAGGTCTTTCTATGGGAATTTGGGGCCGTATGGACTTATTATTTTTTTTTTTTAATTAAAAATGTTTTTCACTTTTTTTTACTTAATTTTACTTTATATACTATTGGACTGGAACCAGCAATGCTCTGATCAGTGGTTCAGATCCAAGACACTGCAGTACAATACTACTGTATTGCAGTGCAGTGTAAAATGTCCCCTAAGGGGTCTGACTGGAGGAGACATTAGGCAGCCCCTGGTGTACTTGGCAGACCTCGGGGCTGACCTGCAGAGGATGGAATTAGATCCCCCAGGATTACAGAGGTCCAATCCACAGAGCACCCCTTAAACATCGTAGTCATGCTTGAGCCACTGTCTCATTGTAATGAATGAGCCAGATGCCAAGCAGCCTCGGGTCTGGCAACCGATCATCTCTTTCTGATGACATTCTGTGAGCGATGATCGGAACAAAGATGGCGGCGCCCACAGATGCCCGCGGCATCAGAAGGGTTAATACCAGTGGCATACAGTGCTCGCACCAATAGCGGGTATTACTGGTGGGTGTTTGCTGCAATATACAGCAAACCTCACCTCTGTATGAAGTGGGATAAGCCCCTGAGCCCGCTTCATGCAGCCTCCGCATCTCTACGCCGTACACGTATGGTACAGTGCATGAAGGGGTTAAGCCGCCACTGAGGCGGAGTTTCAGGCAAGCAATGCAAAACATGTGGTGCTCATTTCAGAACACATGCATTTCAGTGTAAATGTAAATAAGGCCTGTATCTTGCATGGATCTGCGGCACTGACTTATATTTTCTGGATCTTAAAGCTGCATAAGTATGGGATTTGTAGAAATCAAACCCAATATGCTGTTTGTGTAAATTGCCATGGGTAAGCTGCATAACATTCTGCTAAACAACAGAAAACTCGTTTTGTGTGTACCTGGCATATTTTGGAAATCTTTTATTTGCCACAGCGGCCTGCAGAGGTATATACTGAAGAATTTCCCTGCAGGGATTTCCTGATTGTGCTCTCTGTGTGTTGCTCTGACTCTACATTACAGTGGGGCAGATTTATCAAGCTGTCTGAAAGTCAGAATATTCCAAGTTGCCCATGGCAACCAATCACAGCTCCCCTTTAAAATATTCATGAGCACTGGTAAAATGAAAGCTAAGCTGTAATTGATTGCCATGGGCAACTAGAAATATTCTGACTTTCAGACAGATTGATAAATATGCCCCAGTATGTTCCCACCAGACTAAATAGCTGTAAAATTTCTGCACATAATTTCAGCAAAAAATGCTGCAAAATGAATAAGGAACATGTCTCATGCATTTTGGATATTGACTTGGATCATCGACAGTCAACCTTCTTTTAATTATTTGTTTCACATTTTACACTTTGTAGTACAAAGAGTCAAATCTTCTGCAATTGTGGATAATTTTTGCAATGGAAAACACAGAACAAAAGGACAAAAGTAAAAAAACATTTATGTTTTATTTTATGAATAGGTTGTACATTACCCAAAGAGAATAAGTAAAGCCATCATATGTGCCAGCAAAATATGACACTCAGTGCTCTGAAATATAAAAAAGCTATGGGGGCTAGAATATTGCACTACAGTGACTTTTTTAAAAGGTATTATGAAAGAATATATCTATAGATGTGGTACATTTGGGTTAATTAAATATGTGTGATTGCATTTACCTAAACAATCAAGGAGATCTGTCAATATAGTTGAACGGTGGGCCCAGGACAGCTACAGTCTGACACCAACAGCAATCCTCTCAAAATGTGCTCTAGAGCATTGGACAACTCTCTCTTTGTTCAGTGAGAATCCTATCAAAACCGTTCAGGTCAGCTATGTGTAAATATAAATGGCCTCAAACCAAGAATATAAAGACAAAGACATACCACATTTGTCAGGTTTTGAGCACTGCAGTTCATTAGAATTATCACTGACATCACCATCATATTTAGTTACTTGACATTTCCTATATTTGTAGACCAGTTATCTGGTTCACTTAGCCACATCCTGTGATTATTTCAAATCCGGTTCCTCATGTTATTGATTTAGGTAATCTAGTATTTCCACTAGATAATACACAAATGTAGAGATAATCAGATGATTCGGTATTCAGGGTATGAAATTATTTGCATATACAAGATATATCCATTTATGTAGTTTCTGTTGCTTTCAATTCTCTGAACTGATTACATCAATAATTGAATGCAGACTATACCTAAATTGTTATCTACCTTAGATATATTTTAGGTAAGGCCCGTTCCACACTTGCGAGTGTGATGCGATGAACTCACATCACACTCGCAACGCATGCTGCCGGGAACGCACGGCACGAACGCTGCACCGCGGGAGTGAACTCAGCATGTCAGTTCACTCCCGCGGTGCAGTGTTCGGGTCGTGCGTTCCCGGCAGCATGCGTTGCGAGAGTGATGCCAGTTTATCGCATCACACTCGCAAGTGTGGAACAGGCCTAAGGGTCTCACCAGTGGTACTTCAACCTCTTGATGGAATGTATCTTTTGACTCCTATTTCCTAATGAAAGTCAGCCATCAAATCCTCCATTATGATCATATATTGCGGTTTGGAAACAGGCGCACACCAAACAGATGGTCTTATGACAAACTTTATTTTTTTATACAATACAGAAATCCCAACTCATTTTGGCATTTAGAGAAACCAATATTACATAAATTGTATATAAAAGTACAAAGGACACAGTATAAAAATGATCATATAATTACAATTGGAACTGTAATTTGGAACATTGGGTAATAGGGAGTCAATGCAGACCCATATGCCAAGTCATCAATTCAATAAATAATTCTAAAAACATGATAAATTCATATAAAGATATTGGAAAAATAAATAGATACATGAAAATCTATGAAAATATATAAATGATAGAACTCACATATAAAACTTTGAGAGAATACCAAATAAATTCATGAAAATACAGTATATCAACATAATAAATGAAATTCATGGAAAGGATGAACTATGCTATGATTATTTATATTGACTGAAATTAACTAAAATGAAATAAATTAGGATATAATATGGAAGGATAACACCTAATGAGTTAATATGTTAAAACAACTAAAGAATTGAATTGATGAATTATTTAACATGAATACATTTATGCAGAATCTTTATGAATACTGATAATATCCTTAAAGGGGTATTCCAGGAATCGGCATAATTCATATACAAATGTGTCCTTAAAATATAAGCTATTATGTAATTAGTTATTTAAAATTTTGCTCCCCTTAGCAGAAAATGCTGTTGACATACACTGAAGAATTAAAATGCTACTGGCCCTTTGATAAGTCAGTTGATTTTATCTGTGAGGAGCAGACACAGGACAGAAGATGGCCGCTTGTCACATGTCCACATCACATGTCCTGGACCTGTCTGGGCAGGTCATGTGATCACCACCAAGTTTGGCTCTAGTTGGTTGGTTGCAGTGCTTCCAGTATGGCAGCGTTATGATGAGATATCATCTCAGTGAGGTAATTTGCAGTCATGGCAGTTGCATCATTACTATGGTAACAGAGCAAGAAAATCTGTAAGATCATCACTGCAAAGGAGGAGGAGTTACTGAGAACTAAAGGATCATAGGACTTGTATTTTCCAGTGGTGGCCATCTTGTTGATAACTTTACCTACTTTAGGAAGTCCATAACATTTTGTGAATCATAAAATGAAACTACTTAAGATCCATTTTGTGACTAATGACATTGAGTTTTGTTATATTCATTTATTTATAGCATTATGGGTTTTTGTATCAGAGAATCATATTCACGGAATACCCCTTTAAATATATGCTGGAGGTCATGAAGGTGCTGTGAAGATAAAAGGAATTACTACTTGAAGTGTGTGTGATGGTTTTATTAAAAGATAGTGGGGGGTGGCAGAGAATGAAGGAACCAAGTGAATTACTACTCTTACATGTTCTTTTCAAACATTTCATTGAGCACATTGGGGTGAGGGTTAAGTTTGCATATCCACATTTTACGTCTGCATAATGTTTGGAAACAGTTACTATATTGAGCATCTCTGTGGGTGTAAATGAGAAATCTAGGAGATCATGTTTGTGGTGTGTGGTAGCGAGTCTCCATATGCTGTATTTTCGGAAACCTGTGGTCATATTCTGCTTACTGTTCATCATCCTTATCCTGAGGATTAAGGTGGTCAGGCCAATGTATTAGAGGCCACACTCATGTTCCAATAGATAAATGACATACGTTAGAGCAATTTTAAAAAGATTTTGTTTTAAAGGGAACCTGTCACCAGAAGGCTATACAGGCGGTCCCCTACTTAAGAACACCTGACTTACATACAACCCCTAGTTACAAAACGGACCTCTGGATGTTGGGAATTTACTGTACTTTAGCCTTAGACTACAATAAACAGCCATAACAGGTGTCTGTAATGAAGCTTTATTACTAATCCTGGTTCTAATGACAATCCAGCATTTTTAAAATCCAATTGTCACAGAGATCAAAAAAATTTGGCTGGGGTTACAGTGATAAAGTATACAGTTCCGACTTCCATACAAATTCAACTTAAGAACAAACCTACAGACCCTATCTTGTATGTAACCCGGGGACTGCCTGTATTTCAGTAGGGACAGCTTCCCATAGACCCTCTAACGAGGATAGCAGACATACTTTTGCGGTCTGTAGTTGTAATATTCACCTGTGAAGTTTACCTGGGACCCTGGCCGCAGTTCCGACTGAAGCCCTGGAGGCGGCTGCATTTCGAAAAGTAAAATGCGTTTCCTAATTAGCATATTTCCCAAGCTCCTCAGTATTTCGGAGTGTACCTCCCACATCCTCCCTCTGCACCCCTCCCTCTCATGACATCCGTCAGCTCATTGCACAATCTATCCCTACGCTCACTGCGTATGACAAGGATAGGCGTGGCGCATGCGTCCCATCCCTACACAACGTAGGGACGGGTCGCATGCGCTATCCACGTGAGAGAGTCTATGGGAACCTGTCCCCACTGAAATATAGCCTTTTGGTGACAGGCTCTCTTTAAAGGATTCTGCCGTTTGGTTGCTGGAAAAACTTTTTCGATGATTCTAAAAGTTTTTTAGATTAATATTTTAACAGCTTTTACATTTGGGATTGGCCACATTTAGAACTTCTAATTAGTTTTGGAAAAAGGAATGTTCTCTTAGGGAGTGTGTTTTTTTGCTGCAGCTTGCTTGGGCTAAAAAAGCTCTTCAAAGTGTCTGACACTATAATTTTCACGCATTGAGAGATGGAGTGGATCCGTTTGGGTCTGTTGGATGGTTTTAGGCATTCTTCTTGGATCAAGGCCAGCTCAAAAGCTGCTTGAACTATTCTCTGCATGAACCTTTTCTCTTGAAATCTATTCTTCAATACACTGCTTTGGCTGATAAAAACTGTTATATTTCATCATAGAATAGAATATCCACCATTTAAAGTTCCCCTTAATACCGGGCTTACCAATTCACCCCTCCTCTTCCCCCACTGAAACCCCCCAAGTGTTCCCTTGTCCCTCAAATCCCTTACTAAAAAAGCCAGACCCCTGTCTTTGAGGTGTCTCTCATCATAGACCGAAGTTGAGTTGATTTTGACATGTTTCCAATGGTATCTAGTGTATGCTCTCTATATCCTTTGTGTTGTATAGGATATACTAGATATATTTGTTTTAATTAAGGAACCATCTATGAATTATTTGATTAATTAATATTTCATCCTTTTTATGAATTTCATTTGTATTTTTGATATATTTTCATTAATTTATTTAGTACTCTTTCACTATATATATATATATATATATATACACTATACTATATATATATATCACTTATATATATTTTCATGTATGTATATATTTATTTTTCCAAAGTCTTTATATGCATATATAAAATTTTTAAAATTATTGATTGAATTGATGACTTTGCCTGTGGATTGATATGAACTCATGTATATAATCATATTTCCAATTACATTTCCAACTGTATTGATATAGTATCAATATTATATGATAATTTTTATACCACCATTTTTTATATTGTGTCCTTTGTACTTTTATTTACAATGTTTTTTACTATTGGTTAAATATACACCTTTTAGCCAAATCCACTTAAAAAAAGAGGTTTCTCCAAACCCCGAAATGCATTGTGGTTCTTGTACAAAAAATAAAGTCTGTTAAAAGACTATCCTTTTGGTGTGCGTCTGCTTACTTTGTTTCCAACTCAACCTTCAAACCCCCTGATGTGAATACCAAAGAACCCGCTGACACTAGCGTTTTGCCTATATACAAGCACAACCTTATTTGGTGAGCCTCTCTCCAATATTTTATAAGGTGTGACCATTTTTGAACGTACTTACTTTATGAGCGCTTTTCTCATTGCTTGTTTCATCATTTTTTCTTACTACCCATTATGACATTATACTGTTGACAAGTATAGTCTCAGATCTAGGGTACTGTAAAATGTTCTAGATAAAGGTACCCCTTACTGTACAAAACAAACAAAGCGATATATTCATAAACCCCTTAATGAGCGCCCTATCGGCTTTTTATGGCGGTCACTAAGGGTACTTCTTCTGACGCAACGCTTTTCAACGGTGGCGCGTCAGAAGAAGATTGCTGTCAAACATGACCACGGAATGTAAGTTTGCCCCCGTGGATCGGACCCCCCCCGATGTGCTTACCGGGCGATATGATTCATCCTGCGCCAGCCCCAGGGTCTGACGAGTGCCCCGAGGCTGCCGACTCCTCTTCACGCCGGGTTCTGCCTCCTGGCAGTATAAGGGTTTGAACAAGTGATGAAATGACCGCTTGTTCAAGCCCAAGTGTGACAAAATAAAAAAAATTGTATTAAAAAAAAAAACAACATTCAAGGATTGTTCAAGGAGGGTTGCGTGACGGGATGACGTAGTCGACGTTCTTCCGCCGTCCCACCACTGCTCACGGACCGCTGCATGCCGGACGCCAACACCGACTCTGAGCCAGATGCTGACACCGACTCTATGGAGCAAGCCCGGAAGCCATGAAGACCAGCACGGTGGCAGCGCAAACCCTCGGCACACCCCGCATGTCACCAAAGCCGGCCGGTGACAGACCAGTAAGCGCAGTGGAGTGTGTCAGGAGGTACCCAATACTCGCAGCCCAGACCAGTGGTTCTAGGAGGGATACAGGACAGGCACATTACAGGCATCTAGGCACCTTAGTGGGACATATGGGGTGGAAGGTAGGGTCTGGGTGGATAAGGCCATTCCATGCATGGTGTGGGGGGTGCAGCCCATTGCTCCCGGCTTGTGACTTACCGCTGCCACCTGGTGTGAGCAGAGCAACCGCGGTAGTAAGTGAGCTGTGGGGGTGGGGTTGTGTTGTGTGGTTTCTTCCCTGGCCCTGCTTATCGCCGCCATCACCATTTTTGCTCTCCCTTTTCTGGTAGCCAGACCGTAGCCCGACTGTAGAACCGTTTGATACTTGGATGCCTCAGACGTCTGACGTGCCAAGCCGGTCGGTTTGTTTTACTAGATGTTTTTTCTAGCTGGATATGTTTACCCATTTATCTGCTGAACAATTAGCTGGAGGGAGCCTGTGACTAAACTTCCTTTGCTGTTAAACCAACTAACTCTTGCTTGCTTATGGGACAGAGTGCTTAATTTTACTACATTAACAATACACTAACCAGCTCGGCAGAGGACTCAGTATGAACTGTGCTCTATAGCCAGGGGCGCACCTGCCATGAGGCGAGTTGAGACTTTCGCCTCAGGGTGGCACGCCTCCTGCTGAGGGGGCGGCATTTTGCAGGCTGCCAGGCTGCTCCGCTACTACTTACAATAGTACTTGCATCATTCAGATGCAAGCACTATTGCTGACAGCACTGCGCAGGACGTCCTGTGTGGCGCTGCTGTGACATAGGAAGCCCATGCTAGCGCTTCCTGTGTCACTACCACAGAGGCAGCCTGGAGGAGCGAGGGGGAGGAGGAGGAGCGGGAGCACCACATTCAAACCTGTGGCTGGTCTCCCTGGAGGTGCAGCCCGGGCAGAGCTGACAGGAGAAGCCCCGCCCACCAGCCCGGGCCTCCTGCACAGAGGAGACAGCTCCATCCACTGCCATGATGTATCCCCTGCCTGACCTGGACCTGCTGCCGGATATCAGGTAAGTGTAATGTGTATATGTGTGTGTCTTCCCTGTGTATATACATGTGTGTGTGTGTCTTCCCTGTGTATATACATGTGTGTGTGTGTCTTGTCATGTGTATATATGTGTGTGTGTTCCCTGTTTATATGTGTTTTGTCATGTGTATATGTGTGTAAAACATGTCATGTGTGTGTATATAGATGTATAACATGTAATAGCTGTGTGTATATATATATATATATGTGTGTGTGTGTAATTTGTGTGTATATAGAGGTACGACATGAAATAGCTGTATAGATATATATGTGTGTGTGTGTGTAATGCGTGTGTATATAGAGGTATGACATGTAATAAATGTGTGTATATATAGGTGTAATGCATGTGTATATAGAGGTATGACATGTAATAAATGTATATATATATAGGTGTAATGCATGTGTATATAGAGGTATGACATGTAATAAATGTATATATATATATAGGTGTAATGCATGTGTATATAGAGGTATGACATGTAATAAATGTATATATATATATATATATATATGTGTAATGCATGTGTATATAGAGGTATGACATGTAATAAATGTAAATA
This sequence comes from Engystomops pustulosus, assembly GCF_040894005.1. Taxonomy (NCBI): domain Eukaryota; kingdom Metazoa; phylum Chordata; class Amphibia; order Anura; family Leptodactylidae; genus Engystomops; species Engystomops pustulosus. The sequence continues at coordinate 83,435,024 of NC_092415.1, read as the reverse complement.
TATATATAGGTGTAATGCATGTGTATATAGGAGGTATGACTTGTAATATGTGTAATGTGTTTGACTTGTAATTACTGTATATATAGGTGTAATGTATTATATATGTGTGTATATAGTGGTATAACATGTAATAGGTGTGTATATATAGGTGCCATGTATGTTTATATGCAGGTATACAATGTAAAGGGTGTAGATATAGGTGTAATGCGTGTATACTGTATATACATATATATATATGTAATTTGTGATGTGTGTATGTGATATATATGTATACAGTGATTGCTTGCTTGGGGGGAGCTGTATACTGTCATTGCTGGCTTGGGGGGTATATTACTGTTCCCTGTCTGGACTATATTCAATGGGGCCCTGGCTATATATTCTACTACATGACGGTACTCTATGAATTTTATACTACATGGCTATACACTGTATCTATCTTGTACTACATGGTGGTACACTGTATGCATTTTGCATTTAATTATTTCCACACCAAACCAATATGATGGATCTGGTCCTGACATTCCCTTATATATTACATAAAAGGGGTGGGGGGGGGGGCGTCTCTCTATGGCTCGCCTCAGGCAGCAGACAGGCTTGGTACACCCCTGTCTATAGCAGTACTGCTGAATATATTGTTTGCTACGGCAGTGGACTAAGTGTGAACTGTGACCTATAGTAACACCATTGAAGCTGTAGCTTCACTTCCCAGCACCAATTTCTTCCGCTAACTGTACTTCAGACTCTCTCCTGTGCGTGAGATGGTGTGCTTAACTCTGCTGCACTAACAATATACTAACAAAATATGGCAGAGGACTGAATGTGAACCGTGATTTATAGCAACATTATTGGAATTACTATCTAACACTGCAGAGGATTAAGTGAGAACTGTGACCTATAGCAACATTACTGAGACCATGTCCTTATATTGCAGAGGAGTATTTAGCAAATTGTGTCTGAGCTTCTCTTCTTTTCTCTTCTCTTCTCTTTTTATCTGGCAATAATCAAGCCTGGTGAGAACTGTGTTTGAGTTTTCTTCTGTATGCACAGGATAATGTTCCCCACATTTTTATACCAATAATAAGCCTGGCCTAGGACGGAGTGTGAACCCTGACCTATAGTAACACTGCTGTAATTATTGTTTAAACACTGTAGAGGGTTAAGTGTGAACTGCGATTTATGGCAACTTTACTGTAATCAGACATCGTACAGGTCTAAAGGTTAACTGTGATCAACGCTTATTTAATTCTGTATATATATATATATATATATATATATATATATATATATATATATAGTCTGTACCTGTGGCTTATTTAATATAAAGATACAAGGGAGAACTGGGACATATTAGCAGGTCCTCCTTAGTAGGTAGTAGGTTTGAGGGACCGGTTGAAAAAGTGGGAGATATGGCTCCTAAGAAACCAGAAAGGAAATCAACTAGACTGGACAAAATGTGGAAGGCATCACCATCTAAAACGAGACAAAATAACAGAGAAGAGGTACAAACCAGAGGGCCGAGTAGTGAGAAGGTGGGAGATGGAGATACCAATCCTGAAGGTATTCTAGCTTAAATACTAGCTACAACTCAGGAAACGAAAGAATCCATAGCAGAGCTTAAAAAAGAGCTAGGCAACGTAAGAGCTGACACCTCCACTATAAAAGATGACCTTAATTTATTGAAGGAAAAATTCTAAACGGTAGAGAAAAATGTAAAGAAAACAGCAGATGAGGTAAAAGGCATACAGGAGGATGTAAAAAGACTAAGGGAAGAAAAGGTTAGTATTAGAGAAAAGCTGATTGATCTCGAGAATCGAACTCGGAAATCTAATTTGAGAATAGTCGGCTATCCTGAAGAGAGTGGGGAAAATATATCCTCAGACACCATCCAGAAATGGCTATGGGGTATATTTGGGCCAGAAGGCCTTTCTTCTAGCTTTGTCATAGAAAGAGCTCATAGAGACCCCTCCCGAAAACCGGTCCCGGGAGCACCACCCAGAACTATTCTGGCGAAATGTTTTAATTCGCAAGATAGGGACTATATAATCAGAAATTCAAGAAGAAAAGAGAAAGAGCTAATGAAAAACGGTAACAAAGTTGCAATATTTTCAGATTATGCAAAGGAAACGCAGAAAGCCAGAGCTAGTTTGGGGGCAGTAAAGAACACGCCAGAAGAAGCATCGGAATGGCCGGAAAGGAAAGGAATCTGAATTAATTGAGGTGTTAAGGTGAATACGAAGAGATATTTTGTCATGATTTGTAGTTAGCTGCAAAGGGACAGCGGGAGGGCGACGGTGGAAAGAAGGGATCTGCTTGATGCAAGGAAGAGCGGATCAGGTTGGGGGACAGGGGATAGGGGGGTACTGGCAGGAGGGTGTTTTCTTTTTTGTTTTGTGTTTTTTTGGGGGTTGTTGTCTATTTCAGGTCTTAAAGTCGAAGAATGATAAAAGAAACCAGGATTCTATGCTGGAACGTCAGAGGTGAAAGAAGGAATTGGTGTAGGATATTTGATGTGATCAATAAGCACTTACCATCGATCATAGTTTTACTAGAGACACATCTGACACAAGAGTTCGTGTACCGGGTAAAGAAGCACTCGGCGGGTTGGGAATACCACTCCTATGGGGATATATACTCAAGAGGGGTGTCAGTATTAATACATTCAAACTTAGACTACAGACTGATGAGGGAAAGTATCGATAAATGTGGAAGGTTCGTTTTTTTGCACTGTATTTTAGGAGACACGGAATGTATCCTGGCGTTTTTGTATGCCCCCCCCCTTTCTCTCTTAAGGTACTATATGAATTAGTTAGATTCATGGAGAGCAGGGATTGTAAAAAAAAAATTTAGTTGTGGGTAATTTAAATATGGTGTTTGATGCTAAACTGGATTGTCTGAACATCTTAGGGGAACAAAAGTCAAAAGACAATGAAGGCCTTAAATTCAGCAACTTCTGTGATGACATAGGGCTATATGATATCTGGAGGGCCAAATATGGCATAAGGAAGGCTTTCTCTTTTTATAGTAAAACACATAACACTATGTCCAGGATAGATCATGGTTTGGCTAGTCAAGATATGCTGGGGGAGGTCTCTGCGATGCGGTATGAACAAATCCTGATCTTGGATCACGCCCTAGTTTTAGTAACACTCGGTAACACTCCAAGGAGAGGGAGAGTTTTTAAACTCAATCCCCATTGGCTAACTATAATAGGGCCTAGAGGGGACCTTGAGCAGAAAATAAAGGAATATTGGGAAAGGAATGTTAACTCTACAAATAACTTGGTTGTGTGGGACTCTCTCAAATTGTTTATTAGAAGTACACTCTCGCACACTATTAATTTAGCTAAAAAGGAATATAGAAGGAAAGAAGAAGCCCTGAGGAAGGCAGTTGAACAGACTCTCAAAAACATGGTAGAGAGTGGAGGGGGGGGGCAGAAAATAAGAATAGTTATATAGAAGCAAAAGAAAAATACAAGGGGTTTCTGGTGGAGAAATCCCAACACAAGATGTTCTTCGCCGGACAATAACATTTTATGGAATGAGGACAGCCAGGGACACTACTGGCTAAAATGAGACAAAATACGCGGAGTGGAAATAAGATGGTAACAGCTATTAGAGGTCATGATGGGAAACTATATAAGATCAAGATCAGATTCAGTTACAATTTAGGCATTTTTATAAGGCCCTATATGAGTGCACATGTAATAAAAATAGTGAGGAGATTGATGGATATCTGGAAGAAATCAACTTCCCACGGTTATCTCAAGAACAGGAAGACATGTTAGAAGCACCAATTACCCTTATAGAACTGGGGAAAACAATTGATACATGTACTAAAGATACAGCCCCAGGACCGGACGGCCTTCCGTTTGGGTTCTATAGAAGGTATAAAACAGTATTGTTGCCTATGATAGATGTTAGATATGATGGAAGAAATTTATAATAGAGGGAGGGTTTCTGAAACCATGGCAGAGGCACGTATAATTCTGATCCCCAAAAAGGAGAAGGACTTGCTTGACATGGGATCATACAGACCAATCTCCTTAATTAACATGGATGCTAAAATATTAGCAAAAGTAATTGCTCGAAGGCTTCAGAAGGTTATTACCAACATTATTCATAAGGACCAGAGGGGTTTATCCCAGGAAGAAGTGTGAACGATTGTCTGAATATACTAATCGCATCCATGGAGGAAGGAGAGGGGGCCTCTGCGCTAAAATATTAGCGAAAGTACTTGCTCGAAGGCTTCAGAAGGTTATTACCAACATTATTCATGAGGACCAAAAGGGGTTTATCCCAGGAAGAAGTGTGAACGATTGTCTGAATAGACTAATCGCATCCATGGAGGAAGGAGAGGGGACCTCTGCTCGATCCTGTCATTAGACGCGGTTAAGGTGTTTGACAGGGTCGATGGAGGTTCTTGTGGGAAGTCTTGCGAAGATTCGGCTTCGGCCCCATTTTTATGAAATGGGTTGAAAGCCTGTATAGTTCACCAAAAGCCAGGGTTACTGTAAATGGGACAGAGTCAGAACCTTTTTTTCTGAATAGAGGCACTAGACTGGACTGCCCCCTCTCCCCTCTCCTTTTTGCTCTTTTCATTGAACCGTTGGCTATTAAGATCAGATCAGATGGGAGAGTTAGGGGAGGGGGTAGCTGAGGAATTGAGGATAAACTGTGTTTATACGCAGATGATGTATTGTTTTGCGTACAGGAATCCCCTGAATCAACATCCAGGATAGTTGAGATTCTCAGGGAGTTTGGCCAATATTCAGGATTTCAAATAAACTGGAAAAAAACCTGTCTGCTGCCTCTAGATGGGTACAGGGGAGAACAGCTGGATATGAGTGAAATTGTCCTGTGTAAAGACTCCCTTAAATACCTTGGGGTTAAAATTTCTGTGAAGATAGAGGAATATGATACCTTAAACCTAAGACCTTTGATTAGGGCAATAAAAGGGGAACAATACAGTAATGGGATAAGCTGCCACTCTCCTTTGCAGACCGAGTTGCGCTGATTAAAATGGTTCTCCTACCACAAATCCTCTTTTTCCTGACAGCCTGCCCAGGGCCGGCTCCAGGTTTCAGTGGGCCCCTGGGCGATAGAGCCTCAGTGGGCCCCTTTACAGTGAACTCATGTGGCGGCATGACCCTGCAAGCTGAGCTCAGACACAGTAAAAGACAATCATATTTCAATTACATCGGCAACAAGGATGCCGTCGCTGATGTAATTCAATTTTCTGATCAGGAGCGTAATGGGCTCCATAGCAGACCATTTCCTTAAAAACACATGCATGTTTTTACACAATCACAATCATTTTTACACTCATACACGTGTCTACAGATTTATACACACATCCAGTATATACACATCAAATTTACAACATACACACAGATATACAGCATATACACACGCGCATCCTGTATGTACAGCATATATACACACATGCATCCAGTATGTACAGTATATATATGCGCGAATCCCATATATACAGCATACACACACACATCCAATATATATACAACATACACACGCATCCAGTATATACAGCATATATACATGCACATCCAATATATACACACAGCACATACGCAGATATACACATGCATCCTGTATATACAACACATACGCAGACATACAGCATATATAGACACGCATCCAGTATACACAACAAATACACACAGATATACAGCATATATACACACGCATCCAGTATATACAGCACATACGCACAGATATACAGCATATATACACACGCATCCAGTATATACAGCACATACGCACAGATATACAGCATATATACACACGCATCCAGTATATACAGCACATACGCACAGATATACAGCATATATACATACGCATCCAGTATATACAGCACATACGCACAGATATACAGCATATATAAACACACATCCAGTATATACAGCACATACGCACAGATATACAGCATATATACACACGCATCCAGTATATACAGCACATACGCACAGATATACAGCATATATAAACACACATCCAGTATATACAGCACATACGCACAGATATACAGCATATATACACACACATCCAGTATATACAGCACATACGCACAGATATACATCATATATACACACACATCCAGTATATACAGCACATACGCACAGATATACATCATATATACACACACATCCAGTATATACAGCACATACGCACAGATATACAGCATATATACACACACATCCAGTATATACAGCACATACGCACAGATATACAGCATATATACACACACATCCAGTATATACAGCACATACGCACAGATATACAGCATATATACACACACATCCAGTATACACAACAAATACACACAGATATACAGCATAAATACACAAAAAAACACATATACACACAAACACATACAGTATACATGCATTAACATATGTAGCAATTATACTTACCCCAGCTGGCTGTCGCTCGGTCGGAACGTGGTGGCAGGATCAGGAAGAAGGTGGACAGCCCTGTGAGGTGCTAGGACGGGCCAGGCCGGACATGAGGCACACAAGTCGGATGGGACGCGAGGTGTGCGGGCTGGCGGGGCACGAGGTGTGCGGGCCGGACCTGACGCGAGGCCCAGGACGCGCCGCGTCACAGGAGAGGAGGGTTGGGCAGGGCAGGGGGCCCGCCCCACTACCTCTCCGCCCACCGGCCGGTTCCACCGGACCGACCTGCGGGCAAGTAGTAGATTGTGATGGGCCCCTTTGGAGCTCCGGGGCCCCGGCACTTGCCCTGGTAAGCCGGGTGCTGACGCCGGGCCTGGCCTGCCCCATATGGATAGACAACTCTTTTTTTCAAGGCCATGGAATCTTTGTTTAATGAATTATTTTGGGGCAGAAAAAGAGTAAGAATCAAGCTTAGGTATTGGCATAAGCCCATTTCAGAAGGAGGGCTTGGGATGCCTTTTCTCTTTGGATATTATCTTGCAGCTCAGCTATCGAGGATAGTGGGCTGGAAGGATATTACGGATCCAGTTAAAGCACTTATAATGAGAGAGAACCACTCAAGCTCGGTATTTGAAGCACTGGAGAAGAATATAGAACGTAAGGAGAACAAGAAAACTAGTATGAAAGGAGCTATGTTTAAGGGTTGGCAAGAGGTAAAAAAAATTCTGCACATTAATGGAAAATTAGATTGCACTTCACTATGGCACAACTTAGAATTTCCTGAATTAGGGAGACTACCGGATTCAATTTTTTGGGAAAGAAAGGGTATTAGATACTTTTCACAGATATTAGAAAACGGAAGAATAGTAAACTTTAACTTTTTGAAAGATAAATACACAATAAGGGAAAAGGATTTTTTGAGATACTTTCAATTAGCTCATGCGATTAACGCAATCAGAATAAGAAAACACTTAGAAATAAGCTCACATGATTGTTTATAATTTGTGCAAAACACAGGGAAAAGAAAGGGATTGATAGCGGCCATTTACAAATTTTTGGTTAAGGGGTACTCTGTGGGGATTTTCCATAAATCACAAGAGAGGTGGGAAAGATGGGTAGGAGCTAAATCGAGGGAGGAGTGGGGTGGGATTTATAGAAACGCCAGGATAGAGTCGATAAATGAAAACCACAGATTAATACAGATTAAGATCCTCTATATGTTGTACTATTCTCCCAGTGACATGCAAAAGATGAAAATTAGGGAGCCGTCCAGTCGGAGCTGATTTTACTCATGTAATATGGTTTTGCCCAGCAATTTGTGAGTTTTAGAGTGAAGTATTTCAGCGGTTGAATAATACTTTAGAACTAACCCTGTGCCCATCCATCTCGTCAGCCATTGTTGGCAGAATTAGCTCCACAGAGAGTGGACTGGTTCATCATACAATTATTCTCAAATTATTGATGTTGGCGAAAGTACTTATTGTAAGAGAATGGGGAAGTAACAATGGTGGGAAGTTAACAATACAGAGGTGGATAAACCTATCTTTTAAGGTAAAAGAATACTAAAGAATTCAAGCGGAAAAGAGGGGCACAATGAGGAAATGGGCTAGAACCTGGGAAAAAAGGAAATAGATAAATTGGTATATAGGAAAGTTAACTTCTTTAAGAATCAACCTAAGAGTTAATCAAAATTAATATACTTTCCTTATTTTTTTTTTTTATTAGGGAGGGAAAGGGGTTATGGAGATAATAGAGATACTGGTCTATATTTACTGGTAGACTTAACTAGGTAAAGATGCTACATCTCAGTCTTTGCGTGTACTGTGCATAAAATGTAATATGGTGTTTAGACTGGAATGTAAACTAATATGTAGGAGAGAATTTCTTGTATGGAATTCACTATATGTAAGAGACGCAAGAAATTTTGGGATATATATGTGTTATGTGTTTAAATTATGTAAAAATCAATAAAGTTTTTTTCAATAATAATTAAATAAATAAAATAAAAGTCCCATAAGTTACATATAAAATGCAAATATATATATATATAAAACATGGAAACAAAAAAAAAGCATACATGTTTGGTATCACCGCATCCATATTAGTCTGTACAAATAATCTAAATCAATACTGAACACGCTCGGTGAACGACGTAATTTAAAAAAAAAACTTCCCTTAATATAAAATTTTTTTTATCAAATACCATCACAAAAAATGTTCTAAAAAGTGATTTAAAAAAGTAATGTGCTTTAATATGATACGACTGGAAAGAACAACTCTTTTCGCAAAAAAGGTCTGTAAATTTCTGTTGACCTGAAGTTATGCCCCTGAAAAGTTGTTGATAGTAATAACAATGCAATTTTTCTACAACATTGGTTTTGCTCAGTGAAATTGAATAAAGATAAGAAAAATTATATAAATGAGGCATCACCATAATCGTAGTGATGCGGAGAATAAATATAAAATATTATTTTTACGTTATGGTGAGCGGAGGAAAAAAAAGTGCTAAAAAATCTGAAATTAAAAAATTGATGATTTTGTTTGTGTCCCCCATGAAATAGTTAATAAAATCTCATGAATAAGCTATAGACCCCCAAAATGAATTACCTATACAGTATCTCACCAAGCAAATAATAAGCCCTCATATGTTCACATTACCAAAAAAATTTAAATTTCTAGCCTGTACATTGTGATAATACAAATCTGCTCGGAATGGAGCTGCTTTCATTCCATTCCGGCCGTGCGCCCATACAGAGGTTTACCACCACGTATGGGGTATCCGTACACTCAAGAGAAATTGGGCATCAAACTTAGCAGAGCATTTCATTCATTATGAAACTGACAGTTTTGGCCTAAATGAATGTATTTTCCCAAAAAAATTCCAAAGTTTCTAAATCGCAGGTCCATATTGTTTTAACCCATGTGATACACTTAAAGGCTTAATAGACATAATAGAAGATGTTTTACGTATGTTGAGGGTTGAAGTTTCTATACTCGGGTAATTTATGGAGTTTTACTATTATTTAGGCCTTTCAGAGTCACTTGAACGGTGAGTTGTCCCTCAAAATGTGAGTTTTGGCGATTTTCATTTAAAAGAGAAAAATTGCACTAAAAGGTCTAAGCCTCATAACATCCTAGAAAAAAATTTCATTTTTTTTCAGAACAAAACACAAAACTTATCACTTAAATTTTACAACTAACATAAAGTACAATTATCTTGAGAAAACAATCTCAAAATCCCCTGGATATGTTATAACTAATTATTGTGAGACATGTCAGATTCTAAAAATCGAGTCTGGTCACTAAAATGAAAACAAGTGCTGGTGATAAGGGGTTAAAGTTTAACATTAGAAGTACAAGCTATTATCAGATACATGTAATATTTCTTATAAAAGCTAAAATTTCCCCCTCCTTCTTACATTGCTATGTACTGTAAAATATATGACTTATCATTTTTGGTTTCCCTGACAGACTATTAGTGCAAGGTAATTTGCAAATTTCACATGCTCAATGATGTCATTGAAAAGAGCAGAAAAATAAAAGAAAATCAGAGACATAGGTAAGCATTGACTGCTGCAAATAGTTTTCTATCTCAACTAAAAAGAATTCACATTAGCAATGTTAGGTTCTTCTTTATAATTTCATATATGTTTCTGTTGCTTATTTATGTTAGGGTTATGAAGCTAAATCTCCTTTTCTCTTCATTTGTTATTTGGTACACAATATAATGTTACATTAAATGGAGGGCAAGTTATAAAATGGGTGGGCAATTAATTTTCCCATGTGGCCACATAAGAAATTGGAATGGTTTTAGAGGGACAGACTGAAGTAATTTCTACCCAATACCTAAAGCCCACATTCATAATGCCCCCCTAATTATGCCCCCATTTATAATGTTCCAATTCATAATGACCCCCTCACATTATGCCACCATTCATAATGTCCCCTCTCATTATGGGTCCCATGAATAATGTTTACTTTTTATGCCCCCATCTCTCCTTGTGCCCCCTTTTATTAATGCCCCCTACATTATGCCCCGATTTATTGTGCCCCCTCTCCTTATGCCTCCTATCCTTATGCCAACGAGAAGCGTGGTGATTAACCCTGGGCTTCTGATCCCTTTTCCCTTCCCCCTATGTTTGTGATTACCCCAATTGTTGAATTTTTGCCCTCATCTCTAGGACTCCAGCAAGAAATATAGAAAAAGTACAGACTGGTGGAGTAAACAATGGATCAAGAGAAAATAACTTTTTGGACGCATGTAGCGCCTTTGTTTTTGGTTATAAAATAAATAGACTGCTTGTAAAAAACCAAGGGTGGGATTATGTTGGATACAGTTGTTGTGGCAATTATCACTATTGAAATGGACGATCAAGCATTGTATCTATATTATGCTATGGTACTGTACGAGGGCGATTCAATAAGTACCTGTGTTTGACGACAGAGGGTGTTCCTGAGGGAAGTGGGGTTATCATCGAGTGCTGCCATCTATCATACAACGGCAAAACAAATTGCAGACTGATTGATAGGTCAGTTTGGATTTGGCAGCCATTTGAGTAAGACGTGTTTCGTGATTTTCACTAAGATGGAAAAAGAGCAGTATCGTTCGGTAATTTGCTTTTTGTTTTTGGATGGGAAAAAATGTGAGGAGATAAAAGCAAAGTTGGATACGGTTTATGGGGACACTTCACCATCTATGACCACAGTTATTAGTTCAACGAATTTAAACGTGGGCGAACATCCGTTTTTGATGAGCAGCGACCAGGATCCCGGTAGACGTGGGTTACCGAGGAAATCATTCAAAAAGGCCACGACATGATACTTGGTGATCGACGAACGAAAGTGCGCAAAATAGCAGAGACCATAGGTGTGTCGACCGGAACGGCAATTAATATTTTACATGACAAGTTGGCAATGAAAAAATTGTTGCCTGACGGGTGCCGCGATTGTTCACAGTGGACAACAAGCAGATGCGGCTGTTAACTTCGAAGCAGTGTTTGGAGCAATTTAAGCAAGATCTGAAGGAGTTTTTGCGTCGAGTTGTCACCGTTGATAAAACCTGTATTCATCATTGCACACTAGAAACTAAGCAGCAATCAAAACAATGGGTTTCTCCCAGTGAATCTGCTCCAAAGAGGGTGAAGCGGTCCCATCGGCCGTAAAGGTCATGGCAACTATTTTTTGGGATGCGAATGGTGTTATCCTAATTGATTTTTTAGAAAAAGGAAGAATGAGAACTGGACAATACTACAGAGAGTAATTGGACCAATTCGACTAAAAATTAAAGGTGTCACGGCCGCATTTGTCGGAAAAGAAGGTGCCATTTCGACACGATAACGCACCAGCACTTTTATCCGGAGTGGTCACCGCCAAAACTGCACGAATTACTTTATGAATTGCTGCTGCACTCCCCGTATTCTCCCAATCTGGCTCCCTGCGACTTTTTCTTGTTCCCTAACACGAAGAAAATGGCTTGCGGAAATTTTTTTTAGCTCAAGCAAGAGAAGAAACAGAGGCATATTTTGGAGAGTTCAACAAATCCTATTTTTGGAGGGGTTAAAAAAAATGGTATGAACGTTGGGAGAAGTGTATCTTTCTAAAAGGGGACTATGTTGAAAAATTAAAAAAACATTTTTAAAAAATGGTGTCTTCATTTCTAACATTTCTAACTATCGGGTATGTTATGTTGTCGCTACCCAATAAAAAAATCTTTAAACAAAAAAAAAAAAAAATCTATCAATATAATAATCTATCAATATATAATGTGTTTAAACTATACAAACAGGTTGTAATACACACACAGTGGGGAATATATTATATGCCAGCACTCCATGTCTGTTTAATAATGGGATGATAGCACTTGTAGCAGGAGAAAATGGTCAACAGTATTAAAGCCAGGGGTTAGGGCACTCTCAGTGGAGTGATTGAGTCAGAAACCAGATTGTAGTTTGTCAAAGAGCAAGTTGAAGAAAACGTAAAAGAATAGTTTCTGGTGGACATGTTTTTCCAGGAGTTTTGAAGAAAATGGAAGTAATGAGATAAGGCAGTAGCAGACAAATTCAGAGAATTTATTCTTTTGGGTGGTTATGATAGTTAGATGTTTGATAGAGGATGGAGCAATACCAGTGGATTGCAAAGGCTAAAGAGGTGAGTAAAGGTGGGATAAATACAGTGGTGGCATTAGGGATAAGGTGCAATGGAACGAGTAATGAGACGTGAGCTTGACAGCATGGAGAAAACCTTCTCATCATAAAGGCTAGAAAGTAAGTTATACTGAAGCGGCATTGGAAACTTTGGACAGGTTGCAGGAATTGTAGGTTGAATCCCCCTCCGATACTATCTATTTTGTTTTTGAAGTGTGAGTCAATTTCCTTAACAGAGATGAGAAAAGTGGGTGACCAATCTCTTCCAGTCAGTGCCATTCTGACCATTAATCAGGTCTGATGGTTTCTACTTCATCTCCCATTTAACATCAAGGAAATGCATGCTCAACCAATCGCTTTTCACAGTAAGGCAAGTAATACATAGTTATTTAAACCTCTTTTAAACCTTGTTAAAAAAAATTAACTGAACTAAAGGCCATCTTTAAGTTAAGTTTGTCTGTTATAGTGAAGCGATTGATTTTGTAACTTCTATATCTTTACAGCAATGATGATGAGTGAATCACTCAACCGCTTCAGCAACAATGGGTCAACGGACAACTTGAATGGAACTGAAGACAAACATAAGACTTACGCATTGCCTTTAACTATATTCTCTCTTACTCTATGTGGTTTGGGGCTTTTAGGTAATGGAATTGTTATTTGGTTCCTCTATTTAAAGATTAAGAAGAACCCATTTACCATCTATATCCTCAATCTTGCTCTTGCCGACTTTACCTTTTTATTTGGATTATTTGTATGGATGATGTATACATTTTGCTACTTAAATGGCTTGAGGACATCTGCCATTAAGGAGAGCTATTTAGCTTTTATCATTGGTCTTTTATATAATTTCGGATTCAATGCTAGTGTATACCTTCTTATGATAATTGCACTAGAAAGATGCCTTGCTGCGTTATATCCATTTTGGTATCAATGTCAGAGACCCAGAAACTTATCAACCTTCATATGCATAGCGTTCTGGTTACTGTCAATGTTAGTGACGGGGCTAGAAAATATTATTTGTGCTAATGTAGCACATTATCATGACCCATCCTCAGAAAACTGTACATATGTGTATTTCTTTACTTCAGCTTTATATCTTACTGTTGTTCCTATAATGATTTTTTCCAGTGTTACTCTTGTTTTTACTATTCAAACAACTTTAATACGCTGGCACCATGCTAAACTTTACATTGTCATTGTTATCAGTGTCACAGTTTTCCTCATTTCAGTGGTACCTGCACGGATTCTGGGACTTCTTTTATACTTTAATGTACTACAAACAAAGGACTTTCTTGTTGCATTTTTCTTTGCTACGTCTCTGTGTTCAGCTTTTAACTGTAGTGCCAACCCGTATATTTATATGGCAGTGGGCACATGCGGCAAACAGAAAATGGAGGAAGCTTCAATAATACATGTATTAGAGAAAGTATTTCAAGAAGTCACAGTTAACCAAAACATGGCTTAAAAAACATACCTGCGTTGGATGTTAGATTACTTAAATCTGCTGAAATATTGGATGTCTACTTGGGCAGCATATATGAAATGCAAGACCATCACATGCCATCTAAGGATGTCATTAATCCTATCAGTCAGTGACCAGTATGTACCTATGAGTTTGTCCATAAATATGCCATTCCACTAGGAAAAAATAGGTGTGCTGTGTGTTGGATTCAAACAAGATCATTCTTCTGAAACAAATAAATATGTATTCAGGTAAAGGGAAAAAAATTGCTCTTTCAGCGCTGCATGAGTTTACATACTGACTTTAAAAAGATAACTTGAAAGAATAGTATTCTTTGCTCATACTTTTCATTTTGTTTTAGGTAATGAGAAACTTAATAAAAAAAAACAAAAGTACTTTGCTGTAAGACACAAATTATGAGGCTATCGTTTAGCAAGGGTATTAAAAATGTAATATTTGTAGTGAAGTTAGTGAAGCAAGTTGAAAAAGTGTACATGGGCTCTTTAATTGGGTTCATTCTCATAGCAGCTCACACAGTCATTCCTAGACTCTGGAAATCCCCCTGCCCACCTTCCATGACTGATTGGTTCCAGGAGCTCTTGCATCTACAGCGGATGGAAGAGCCACTATCATCCTCACAACAAGCATCCAGTGAGGGATCAGGCTACATGGGGAACCACATGGGGAACCATGGGGCGTAACTACGGGGGTAGCTGGCATAGAAGCTGCTCTGGAGCTCTGCAGTGTAAAAGGGGCCTGACCACCCAGACTGCCACATTAAAGAATGTAGGATGTGCACCATTATATACATATTATGCTGCACATTGTACAATCACGCATATTTATGCGCTCATACACATTTATATACTTTTACACACATGTGTATTATGTATATATGCTCTATGGGGGAGATGTATCATTAGTCCTTTGAGGCTTCTTGGCATAAATTTTTGTTTTTGCTGGTATTTTTAGCGAGAAAAAAGTGCAACTGTAAAGTCACGAAATGTCGAAAAAATACACCACAGAGTGCGCAACATTGTGCAAAACCACATTTATCGACTGAGAATTTTCAAAAGAACGCAAATTGAATTGCAAAACTACAACACATAGAAGGTGGTGTATGTGGGTCCATTGCTACTACAGAGGGAAGATTTATCTCAAACTTTCGCAATTTTGACGTTTTTGCTCAATTTGAGGTATCTGAGAATGTCCTGTGCAAAAACATTGTAAAAAGGCAGAAATTGTGCAGATGTAAAACATACGTGCGACTGGTGGAGTCTATTCGCATAGAGCACACACAGACAACTGCTCAAAATCCTGCCTAATGATAAATCTCCCACTATGTGTGTATATTTGATGTTTATACTTTATGTATAAGTATATAAATGTATATATGATTGCATACATGTGTGTGGAGTATAGAACTGTGTGTGCGTATATTTAAGTACGGTATATCAAAGTGTGTATCAGTGTATAAATGTGTATGATTGTATAAAAATGTGCGATTGTACAAATATGTATATTTCCTAGTAACACCCCTGATGGGGACCCTGGATCACTTTCCAGCACTCTCCAGGTTTTGCTACCTACTCCTAAATGACTTTTCGGCCACAATTTTACACCTGTTTTATGCTTTGCACCTTACTCTGTAGCCCACTCTGTACCTGTACATTCAAGACTCAAGGATCCTTCTTTCTCTTACATAGCATTATGGTACGATATTGCTGCATCAAACGTTTATTCTGTTTTATACATTGCCTCTTAACGCCCAGTTGTTCATTACTGCATCTCAAGCTTGTATTTTATATCTGTCTTTTATATCTATAAGCTCATTAGATTATTGTATTATATTTTTCAATAAAACTTACAATGATAAAAAAGTGCACATGGTTTTTAAATCATAAAAAAGTATGTTGTGCTGGTTTCATAAATATAAATGCTGAAAATTTTTTAAAGAAGCTCACTTTATGACGGTAAGTGTTTTTTTTTACCATTTTCTATCATAATATACTGTATATGTGCTGAAAAACCTCACCTCGGCTTATACACGGGTCAATAAAAATAATAAATTTACATACTCACCCTCCGGCAGCCCGGAGGGGCTGCTTGTATACTACATAGGGGCAGGCTGGCTATATACTACTGGGAGCTGGCTGGCTATATACTCCTGGGGGCTTGCTGGCTATATACTCATGGGGGCTTGCTGGCTATATACTGGGGGGCTGTGACCAATGCATTTCCCACCCTCCACTTATACTGGAGTCAATAGGTTTTCCCACTTTTTGGTGGTAAAATTAGGGGTCTCGGCTTATCCTCGGGTCGGCTTATACTCGAGTATATGCGGTAAGTATGCCATCACTTTTTGTAATGTTAAAATACTTTCTTACAGCACTTCAAAAGATGTTTAGGACAAAAACTATTTATACAACAGGAAGTGCCTATGTTTTGGGCTGGTCTTGTAATTCAGGGGGGAGAGGCAGGAGGCAGAGAGCACAGCATCATGCGGACAAGAGAAGCTATTCATAAAAATAATCCGACCGTAGTCAGAACATGTACGGTTGTAACCAGGGACAAGCAATATTGTATACACCAGGACTGATAACGACAGGTTGGAATTATATCTGTGAAATTCTATATTTTTGTTAATAACAGTGATTTAGACAATCTGTTATTTTGTTATCCTGAGTATGTTTAAGAATCTTGCCTTCATGGGGGAATTACCACTTTAAAGCCATTTAAGGCATGGTCAGAAAAAGGTTAAGCAACGTCTGCCTGAAGGTCTATACACACACCCCATTTTATGTATATACTGAGAGAATACCTCCCTGGACAAGATCAACACTGGATGTGCCTCAGAATTTTTTCCCCTAAGCCCCACTTTTGGTCATGCCCCTTACTCCACCCCGATGAGGGCAGTGATAAAGAAATACAGAGGTGTTAAATAGATTCTAGGTCAAGGACTTTAGGAGGTCTCCTTATCCTCCAAAGAAACGCATCTGTGAACTGTGTCCTATAAAGCGACCAATTGAGACCGTTTTTAGTTTTATCAGGTTTTACTTCTTTCAAATATATACATGTATTTTACATCATTTCATTTCATTTCATATTCTTCTTATATACAAAGTTAAAGTGTGCTATCACTTTTAAACAGCCAACAGTCAGAGTCTCAGCCCTGGAGCCTTTGAACACGTGAGTGCTGCAAACAACTGCTTCAACTGCCTGAACTGCTTGAACGCCAA
Source organism: Engystomops pustulosus (assembly GCF_040894005.1). Classification (NCBI taxonomy): domain Eukaryota; kingdom Metazoa; phylum Chordata; class Amphibia; order Anura; family Leptodactylidae; genus Engystomops; species Engystomops pustulosus. The sequence goes on along the minus strand of NC_092415.1, from coordinate 83,417,765 downwards.
ACAAGGTGAAACTCTTCCATTATTTAAAAGTGATAGCACACTCACTAGGTTGTACATTTACTAGCCGAGGAATTAACTTTGTATATAAGAAGAATATGAAATGAAATGAAATGATGTAAAATACATGTATATATTTGAAAGAAGTAAAACCTGATAAAACTAAAAACGGTCTCAATTGGTCGCTTTATAGGACACAGTTCACAGATGCCTTACTCCACCCCTACATTTATAACCCCCCCTTAGTGTTCCCCTCACATTGTGCACCCTAATTTGCCCCCAGCAGCTCCCCTCCATATTTTGCACTGTCCTTCTATTGTGGCCTGCCAGCAGCTCCCCCTCAAATTGTGCCCCCCAGCAGCTCCCCCTCATATTGCGCTCCTATTCATAGTGCTGCCCACAGCGGCTACCCCTATTTTGCCCCACCCAGAAGCTCCCCTTCATATTGGTCCCCCCAGCACCTTCCCCTTGTATTGTGCCCAGCTCCTTCTTGTTGCTGCTTAATAAAAAAATAAATAAACATCAGATAATAACATCTCTCCGTTCCCCCACAGCAGCTTCTCTCTCCTTCTGCTGTTTGAAGTACTGAAGCCAGCAGGCAGGATGACATCAACACATCATGCCTACACAGAGCAGCAGCAGTGGCAGAGAAAAAAGGCAGAGAACTGACAGAGCAAAACAGTGCATCTAAGAGGAATGAGCTGTAACTTACAACTGAGGGCTTATGGGAGTTGTTGTATTCTGTGTTGCACGGCCCAACTGAGCACCGGAATGCTCCTTTCAGTGCAGAATAGTGCAGCCACAACACAAATGAGTCGAATCTGACACTAGTGTGGCGCAAACACTTCTTAAATACATGTGCAAGCAGTTTTGAAATAAAAGAACAGGCAAAGTCAGACAGAAAACTGGCTTATGGGAGTTGTAGTATCCTGTGCTGATAATCATTGAAAAAACTATGCCTACTTTAGAAAAATCACCAAATTTTGTTATAAATACTGGCCCACGGAAACACGGCCGAGTAATTGATATCATGCCCTGGGGCCCATCTCTTTGGACCCCCATGGAACCCAGCTCTGTGTCCGCCCGTGTACCACCTCTTTTCGTCACAGTCACGTGACATCATGTGACCCCTGACTCGATGTATGACGTGCGCTGAACGAAGGTGCTGAGCGGCTCAACGCAGAAAGGATCCTTCATTCTTCACATGGTAAGTCCTTTTCCTTCCCTCTGCAGGAAATCAATGCTGGAACCATTTGGAGGCGAGTATAATGAATGCATATACCTATATACAGGCGGTCCCCAACTTAAGGACACCCGACTTACAGACAACCCATAGTTACAGACAGAATCCTCTGACCTCTGAGGAAGCGCTCTGGATGCTTTACTATAGTCCCAGGCTGCAATGATCAGCTGTAAAGTGTCTGTAATGAAGCTTTATTGATAATCCTTGGTCCCATTACAGCAAAAAATGTTTAAACTCCAATTGTCACTGGGGCCAAAATTCTTTTGTCTGGATCTACAATTATAAAGTATACAGTTTCGACTTACATACAAATTCAACTTAAGAACAAACCTCCGGACCCGGGGACTGCCTGTATCATTTACATCTGTGCTAATATATATCTGCTGTATGGCATATATTTAATGTGTGTGTATATGTGTATATGATGTCTTTATGCTGTATGTGTGTGTGTGTGTGTGTGTGTGTGTGTGTGTATATATATATATATATATGCGCGGTGTGTATGTATATATGGTGAATATATACTGTGAGGGAGCAGTGAAATAATTCATGCACAGTGCATTTTTAGTACATAAGTGAATTTTGTGAATGAGGGGTAGTACAGCCCTTTGGGTACTTTTCGGGAGTTGATATTACTACACATCATCATTTATGTGACTTGATCTATATGTACCTTGCAGTTCTTAAGTTGAATTTGTATGTAAGTTGTTACTGTATAATTTATAACCCCAGCTAGAATTTCTTTTGGTCTCTGTGATAATTGGATTTTAAAAATGTTGGGTTGTCATAAGTACAAGAATTGACAATAAAGCTTATTGGCAGACACCTTTGATAACTGTTACAGCTGTTTATTATAGCATAGGGCTAAAGTAGAGTGAATTACCAACATCCAGAGGTCTGTTTGTAACTAGGGGTCGTTTGTAAGCCGGGTGTTCTTAAATAGGGGACCGCCTGTATAGTCTCTAATAGTCACCATTCCTGCAGCAACTGGTGCCATGTTATTATGTGATAGCAGAGATTACATTCATGTCACAATGGATTTATATATCTCAGGAGTGAGAAAAAGTCCTTCCTGACCTCAGATGTGGCAATCAGATAACTCTCTGGATCACATCTGTCCTTCTGGATGGAAAACGTAATTTGAGTGACCAGAGCCAGGCGACTGCTGCTAAAGCAGTAAAAATTATGGGATGTATAAAGAGAGGAACAAATTCTCATCATAAAGACATAATTTTGCCCTTATACAAATTACTGGTCAAACCACACATGGAATATTGTGCACAGTTTTGGGCACCAGTGTATAAAAAGGACAACATTTGTTTAATTCTTAAAGGTTGGACTTGATGGACTTGCATTTTTTTCCAGCCTTATATACTATGATACCGCTATATGAGCGTATAAAAGGTGCTCATAGAAGTTTACAATCCAATACAGTACATCCCCTGCTCCTAGGAACCTACACTCTTAGGCTACATCACACTTAATATGCCCACCCAGCTGCAGCTGGGTGGGCATATGGGATGCATGCTGGAGAAGAGGACGGGTGAGGATTGGGAATGCATGACAAATGGCGAACACTTGTGGACGTATATACGTCCCCATGACAGTCATGTAAATGCAGCCTAAGGCCTCATGCACGTGAATGTGTATTGGGGCCGTGCATTAATTCCATCATTCCACAGCCCTGTGCTTAAACCCACTGCCTGAGCTGCAAACATGGGCAGGAATAAGACTTACTCTATAATCTGTGGCCTGGGCAGCTGGCTCACACACATTAAGAAACCACAGCTATGTATATGAGCCCATAGTTAAGCATTTTTCGTGTGCTACCTACCGACACAACAGACAGCACATGGACAAATTCTATGTTCATGTGTATGTGGCCTTATACAGTAAATTGGTAAATTCCTTGTTCCTATAAATCTAAATTCACACATGTGTTCATTAGCGGTCATCATGCCCTTCCATTGTTTGTAGCAGAAATGCAGCAGCTTGCATTATTTTCTCTGCTATAAATAATAATAGTTACTTTTTTGTGCTCTTCTAAAACAGAGAATACAATGGAAACCCTGAGATAGGAGTGAAATGGGCCATAAGGTTGAATAAATAACAAAAATAACCCATTTTATATTAGCTCCTAGGATCTACCGCCTTACAATATAAAGTTACATTCACTGGAACTTAGCCTAATACGTGTTCGTGTGACATGACCTACCGGATCCTATTATTTACCTGAACTACAGGCAAACACAGCCAAGGCTAATAGATGCGGGCATCAATTTGCTGGATTGGCTGCATGACCGCCAATTCGGCAATATATTTGGGTTGCGCAGGATGCACCAGAACCCCGTACCTGAGATATCCTTATCGCTAAACAGGACCCCCACATTTACCAAATCAAAAACAATATCCTACAGTAGCCAATATAGTAACTTCACCCCACAGTTGTCAATATAGTAACAATGCCCAGCAGTAGCCAACTTAGTAACAGGACCCAATCAGTAGCCAATATGGTGACAGACTTGTAGGTCACAGGATGCAATAAAGTCATAGTGCCTAGAAGCTAATAGCCACAATGTTCCACAGTAGCCAACATAGTAAGAGTATCCCCGCAGTAGGAAATATAGCTTGTATATTGTCAGTGGGGAAGATGTTTCCATTGTCAGTGGGGGAGGGGAAGCTTGCGAGTTGTCAGTGGGGATTTGTAACTTGGATGTTGTTAGTGGGGAAGGGGAGTGTTTGTTGTCAGAAATGAGTGGGGAGCTTGTACATTGTCAGTATATGGCGCTGAGAGGGAAATAAAATAATAATAATAACACACACTCACCCTCTCTCCAGCGCTCCCATTCATCCATGGTGCCGCCCATTCTAGTTGTTTCTTAGTATATGTGTTATGCTTGGTCTTAGCTTTAGTGAATGTGTACATATCATAGGCCACAAACAACATCTCTGTGGTCCATTATTTGAGGTCTGTGTGTCATTGCTCATGTGCCGATGACAGGTGAACATTTTGCCTGAGCCACAAACTAGGGTAGGATTAGAGCTAGAGCAACTAAGGAAGGCGGCTCATACACTGGGCGATAGAAACCAGGGCCATGTGCACGAGCCCATGGGCCTGTGATGAATATAGTATACAGTAAGTAGGACACATGTCAGGTCTTTTCATATACATCAGTGCATTACATAGAACAGAACTATCCCTCACCACCCCAAGCATTATCTCGAATGGGGTAATTATCTCTATTGGGTGAAAAGAAAGAACTCTCAATGGGATCCTAGTAAGTAAGTCATGTTCAGTCTCAAAGGATACAGCAGATCTGGAAGTATCAGTATCATAAGTCATATGACCTCCCTTTGAGAAGTTATAATTCATCCGGTGTTCTGGAGCTGACCCAAGCAAGGAGGAGTACTTGCACCATTGTTCTTTTCCTGGAGGAATTACTAGAACAGATCACATCACAAGGCCGGAATAATCTTTAAGTTTTTGCCATACTTTTATCTCGATCCACAAATTCCCTCTCCCTCATTTAATTTTTTGCACACACCACCTGCTGTAGGACAGCCCTCAGGTCCCCATACCAAGCACCATGACACGAGTGTGCCTAGGCCACAACCGCCAGCCACTCCGGTATTCTGGGCCCCGGCTGCCTCCAGGCACTTGCGTGTTCTGGGAGTGTGTGTGAAAATCAATAGCTAACTGACCTTGCGTACCCATAGTGCCACAGAAAAAACTATTTATCCCACAGAAAATGCCCTCATATCATTGTAAATCTAAAAAGTAAACATCAAAAATGCATAAATGGTCTAATTACTATTAGTCTATTAAAATATTTTATTTTGAGCCACAGTATATATTTTTTATATTGGAGTCACTTTTTTAATATCACTTATAACACACACACACATATGTAATATTCTGTAATGTAATATTTTATTTGTATACATCACCTATGGCAGTGATGGCGAACCTTTTAGAGGCCGAGTGCCCAAACTGCAACCCAAAACCCCCCTTATTTATCGTGGGGTGCCAACCAAAAATTAAAGCAGTAACTTATTGCTCCCTGTTCAACAACTTTCAATCATATTGGCCTCCTGAGGACACAAGCACAGTAGAAAGATGGAAAATTTTCAGCATTTTAGCTTTCCAGTTTCCCTCTGTACACAGAGAATCGTGGGGCCAGCAGGAGGTCCTCCAAAAATAATTCAACCCTGTCTAATTATCCCTCTTCCTACAGTCCCAAGTAGCAAAGTAAGTATCAAAATATGACTGAAAGCAGCATCTTTTAAGTTGCTTGGAACTTCAGGAAGATTCTTTGAGTCTTATCTGGTGTGCTGGGGTGATGGCCCGGGTGCCAACAAAAAGGGCTCCGAGTGCCACCTCTGGCACCCGTGCCATAGGTTCGCCATCACTGCCCTATGGTTTGTGAAGCATTGCAGAATTTGATGAAGATTATTATTAGTATGAAATTCCCCCACCACATGCACTGGGAGGGCACATATCCTCTTAATAAATGTAGTATAGCACGGACTGTATACAACACTCTGAATATCTGCCTTAAACATATGACTCTTTAAGTAGCATATGGATTATAACTATGACGTTTGAACAAAATGCATCCATAACCACTTTCCACGACTTGTGTGGAACATTGAAGTGAAGGCGTATTAGCGCTGCACTATGCACTTTCCACCAGCAGGTGGCAGTGCGGTACACCGTGTAGTTTTCTCCGGCCAGGAAATGTCGTAAGGTTCCCGCCTCTTCCTCGTCTGTAATGTTTAGGAGAATATTCTAATATTGTATCTAGGAGCGGAGTTTCCTAATAATTACCTGTGAGGGGGAGAGAGTGAGGATGCTGACGGCATTACAGACGTGTCCCCGCCATCTGCTGGTGTGTGAGAAGTCCAGCTTCCTGCAGGAGAGGTCCCGACACAGCGCACACGTGGAGACGCATTACTACAACTACTGTGTGAGTACCTCATGTGCTGCACAGCAATGACTTCCCAGCCGAGCGTCACTGATATTTCTGGCTACGTGACACCATTGCCAGTAATACCACGAGGCTCCGCAAGTCTGCAAGTGGCGTTAATCATTAGAAGCAGCCAATCAGAGACCATCTTTTATTTCTTTAAGAGGGTTAACAAAATGAAAGAAATCTGGAGCCAGATTGGTTGGTATGAGTGGAACCCAGTAGTTGTATCTAGAGCATTAGTATACCCTAAGTCTTTTGCTCCGCCCCTTATCCCACCCCCGCAGTGTCATTTTCCCCTTACGCTGCGTCACACGTGGTGTTTTGAACCCATTTTTGTCCCGGTTTTTTTTACGCATCAGTTTTTGTCGAGTTTTCACAATTATCTTAATTAAAGCTCGTCAAAAACAGATGCGTTTTAAAAAATGCAAGCATTTTTCAACGGACTGCTTAAAAGCGGGCCAAAAACTAGTTCAAAATGCTACGTGTGACCGCAGCCATAGTGCCTTGCTCCATCTCCCCCTCACATTGTTTCTCCCCAGCTCCCCTTTATATTAATCACCCCTTATTGTGCCCCACAGCAGCGGCTCACCAGTAGCAGCTCCCCTCTTTCTGCCCCCAAGCAGCTGCGCCCCATTTTTCTGCCCCCCCTCCCAACAGCAGCTCCCCTTTTTTTGCCCCCCAAGCAGCTCTTGCCAAATTTGTATGAAAATATCTTGTAATCCAACACAAAATGTCACCTTACCCAGCTTCTTACACCAAAGACATAACCAAACTATATAGATTTGGTATCTCTTTGATCGTAGTGACCCGGCAAAAAAGGGGAGGAAACGTTTGGACCATACATTGAGAGCCAGAAAAACAAAGCCCATCAGAAAATGGTGCAACTGCCAATTCTAGCTCATTTGGGATTTTCCAGCTTCCAACTAGATGGCACAGAATATTAAATGGTGTCACTAGAAAGTACAATTTGTCTTGCAGATTACAAGCATTCATATATCTGGGGCAGATAACAAGCCCAAATTATTTGCCTCCCAAAAGGGGTCTTCCAGGATTCTTGGAAAACACCCTGGGGACCAGGACCCCCCAGCAGCAGCTCAACCTCTTTTTGCCCCCCCCCCCCCCCCCCAAGCAGCTCTTGCCAAGTTTATATGAAAATATCTTCTAATCCTACACAAAATGTCACCTTACTCAGCTTTTTACGCCAAAGACATAACCAAACTGGATAGATTTGGTATCTCTGTGATCGTAGTGACCCAAAAAAAAAAGGGGAGGTAACATTTGGACCAGCCATAAAAACATAGCACATAAGAAAATGGTGCAAGTGCCAATTCTAGCTCATTTGGGATTTTTTTCCAGTTTACGAGTACATGGAACAGAATATTAAATGATGCCACAAGGTTCAAGAATTGCAGTTTGGTCATGACCTGACTAGGGCTGTGGTTCCAATGCAGAGCTGAATATTTTTTCATAAGATTTTGAGAAAATTATGAAATGTCTGTCTTACTTCTGATTAGCCAGGGATAAACTTTTATTGGTCTGAAGGCCATAATTTTCACGCTGCTCATCTTTAATGGAATGCAACAGTAACCTGATCCACTGATGCACCAATAACCACAGTACAGCAGCAAATGCCACCATAGAAATTATAGATACCATAGTGTAGCAAAAAGTAGCACCCTAGCAGCCAAATACCGCATTCAGAGCAGACAATGATAATAATAGAGAGTCCACACAGTAGACCAAAATGATACTGGCACGGCCCAGAGCAGATGACAAAAAAACGTAAATCCTCTCCTTTCCTGGCTCCACTTCTGCTCCATGCACATGCACCAGCTTCTTCTCTCCTCCATGTGCCGTTCGGCTATGTGTCCCACGCTAGTTGTATGTGCTAGGTCAGGACTCATGGCAGAGAGCACCAGGAGCAGGAGAGTGACAGGGCAGCACGGTGGCTGAGTGAGTAGCACTTCTGCCTTGCAGCACTGGGGTCCTGGGTTCGAATCCACCCAAGTCAACATCTGCAAAGAGTTTGTATGTTCTCTCCGTGTTTGCGTGGGTTTCCTCCGGGTACTCCGGTTTCCTCCGGGTACTCCGGTTTCCTCCCACACTCCAAAACATACTGGTAGGTTGTTTAGATTGTGAGCCCCATGGGGACAGGGACCAATTTGACCTGCTTTGTGCAGCGCTGCGTAATCTGTGTGCGCTATATAAATGAAGAATTAAGTACTTGCAACTCCCCTGCTCCTGGCGCCGCTCTGCTCTGGTTCCTGAGGCCGGGGCATACACAGAGCGGAGCAGTGAGGACTTCTCAGCTACACTCACCACTTCAGCCTCCTGAACCAATAAACGCTTCCATCAGCTATGGAAGTGCTCATTGGACTCTGACTGTCAGCAGGTTATGTGGCCGCCAGGGCTGTGGAGTCGGAGACCATAATTTTGATGGAGTCAAAGTTATGATAAAATGGACCGACTTCACAAATATATAATAAAGATGATGATGCACCAACAATCACAGAACAGCCAAAATGCCACCCCAGAAAATACCACAGTACAGCAATAAATAACACTCCACTCTGCCCTACGTCCTGACACCGGCATATACAAAGAAATGTTAATGTGGTCTCTTTGGTATTTGTTACATATTTATAGCTGCAGGTTACAAAAAGAATGCACATTTATTTACATACCGTATATACTCGAGTATAAGCCGACGCGAGTATAAGCCGAGACCCCTAATTTCAACACAAAAAACTGGGAAAACCTATTGACTCGAGTATAAGCCGAGGGTGGGAAATGCATTGGTTACAGCCTCCCAGTATATAGTCTGCCAGCCCCTGTAGCATACAGCCTGCCCAGCCCCTGTAGCATACAGCCTGCCCAGCCCCTGTAGCATACAGCCTGCCCAGCCCCTGTAGCATACAGCCTGCCCAGCCCCTGTAGCATACAGCCTGCCCAGCCCCTGTAGCATACAGCCTGCCCAACCCCTGTAGCATACAGCCTTCCCAGCCCCTGTAGTAGGAAAAAAATAACACTGTACTCATCTTTCCGACGTCCCCCATAGGTCCTCTTCTGTCTCAGACTGTCTCAGACAGAAGAGGACCTATGGGTGACGTCAGAAAGGTGAGTTTTGTCTTTATGTTTTTAGTTGACTCGAGTATAAGCCGAGTTAGGTTTTTTGAGCACAAATTTTGTGCTGAAAAACTAGGCTTATACTCGAGTATATAAGGTATTTATTCAAGAAATGGGTTCAGGGCTATCAGCTCTGACCCCAGATTATCCTTTTGCCAGTACCTTGGACAGGGGAACTTGAAAAGAAGGGAATGTAAGTCGGTATACTGCACTAGTATGAGTGTGAGTAAACTATTGCTAGTCTTACAAGATTCTGGTCAGTGTATGATCCTCACTTTGCAATACAGACTATCCCAGCATGTTATCATTGTCATTTTATGTATGCAGGTATCCATTTGTTTACCTGAATGTAGACTTCTCCCAGAAAAAGTAAAGAATATAATTGATGATTTTGGGAGCTATTATTTGGTGAAGAATCTCCCCGTAAATGAATTTCTAACACAAGAATTTAATGACCGATTCCTAAAGAAAGGTAAGAAAATAAAATACATCCTGTTAATTACATGTTGATGGGATTTTTCTTAAAGCATCAGCGAGTGCTTGTTTGCTGGGACCCCAGACATCCAAAGAATGGGCAATTTTAGTTTTAGCGTTTGGTAGCAATTAGTCTTTCATTGATATTCACTAACTTTCCAATTCAACTCCATATCAAGAGCAATGATGTGTAAATGTGATTTCATTTTCTTTCTAGGTTTGTTTTATGCTCTTTCGTACAATACTAGAATTGACCAAGATAATGTTGCTGCAGTGCTGCCCACAGGTATCTCTTTACTTCCTATAAACTTTAGAAGTGAATTTTGTTAACATGGAAGCTGCAGGGTATTATTTTCTCTGATACTAGACAGATACAAGAATAAGGAGCTGTAAAAATCTGGTTGTCCGTTCAGCCTGTTCTCAACAGAGAAGTGGCCAACACATAAATGTATATACAATTTTACATCATTTAACCCTTTCCCTTCCTGGCGTTTCTGGAAATTTGTCACGTTATTGGCCAGAGCAAGTTTTACAATATTGACATGTGTAAATGTAACTTAATTAAAAAATTACAGCATAAAGAATCGTACAAACCCCAACAAACCAATATTCTCTGTAAGCAGACACTTGCCCAATTTCCAAAATTGCATTGATTGCAATTGCATTAATTAAAGGAAACCTACCACTTGAAGTGGCAGGTTTCAGAAGAAAACACCGAGCACCAGCTCAGGGTGAGCTGGTGCCGGAGCTTATTTTAGTTAGTGTTTTAAACCGCGGTATCGCGGTTTAAAACACTTTTTAAACGTTGTAGCCGGCGCAGGCAGGTACGCGCTCGGCGCTTACCGTGCACGCGGCTACATAGGAAGTGAATGAGAGCCGCGCGCATGGTAAGCGCCGAGCGCGTACCTGCCTGCGCCGGTTACAACGTTTAAAAAGTGTTTTAAACCGCGATACCGCGGTTTAAAACACTAACTAAAATAAGCTCCGGCACCAGCTCACCCTGAGCTGGTGCCCGGTATTGCTATCGGAAACCTGCCACTTCAAGTGGTAGGTTTCCTTTAAGTTAATAGACATGGGCACATTCATGCAATTTTGATTCAAAGTGTAAAATTTTATCTTAAAAAATGCATAAAAACGACTTTAATGGCAAAAAATGTGCCCCAAACAGAAAATAATTAACTTCACACCTTCTAAATGTAATAGATGAACATGTGTTCATAAATACCTCATAGTCATATGTTTACATAAATAAATCAAAGAATCACTAAAACTGAAGTAACCGAAAAATCAGCTTTTTTAAATAATGAGTTACAAAATGGCAAAAAACAGTAATTTCAGAATTATTTTGATTGGGGCTTTTGATGCCCCATATATGGCTGTATATGTATTGCAGTGTATGGTGAATATTCTATGGATTTGTAACAGTGTACCAGGTTAAATGACAGGCCCCGACGACCTTACGGGGTCAGCGATCCCTGCCAAGACAGTAGCGTGGTATATTAGAAGAGGGCTCAGGCCCTTAACCCGCATGGGCACCGCCATCTTGCCAAGGATCGTCGCTCCCTGTGACGTCATCGTTCCGTCTTCTGAGGACCGGAGGCTGTCTCGTTTTTACCCTTTCATTACAATTTGGTATCAGCTAATTGTAATAAATGAGAAGGAAAATCGCCATATACTGCCATACAGTAGTATGGTAGGATCAGTCGGACAACCTAGGGTTAAAGTACCCTAGGGAGTCTGAAAAATAGTAAAAAGTAAAAATTAAAAAAAAAGTTAACAAAAAAAAGTATAATAAAAAAAAACAAAAAATTCAAATCGCCCTCCTTTCCCTAGAACTGATATAAATATAAATAAACAGTGAAAATCACTAACACATTAGGTCCAAAAATGCCCGTTCTTCCAAAATATAATAACGTTTTTTAACTGCATTTAACCCCGTAACGGAAAATAGCGCCCAACGTCGAAAATGGCACTTATTTGCCATTTTTAAAAATATTACAAAATCAACAAAAAGTGATCAACGGGTCGTACAGTCCTAAATATGGTAGCATTGAAAACTTCATCAGAAGTTGCAAAAAATGACACCACCCACAGGTCTGTACACAGAAGATGGCACAGAAGATGGCAAAAAAAAAAAAAAAATCTACATGAGTTTTTCATTTTTGTAAATGTATGAAAACAATATAAAAGCTATACAAATTTGTCATCCCTGTTATTGCACCGACCCAAAGAATAAAGTAGACCTGTCATTAGGTAGGTCATTTTTAACCAAAGACAGGTTCCAGTAGCTTCTTCCATGCTGATTTTAAATTCGCTCTAAAAGTTTATTCCCTGCCAGGTCCCTCTCTCCTTCTACACATTCATACCCTATCCTCTGGATCTCTTTAGCATCATTGAGATGACATGAAGCATAGAAGATAGCATGCAGCCCAGAGAAAAAGCCAATGAATCTGCTCGCTACTCACCCCTGGGACTCGATTGAAACTGCTGGGAGGGAGTCCTGTAACGTGCCTATACGAACATTTTTTTTTTAAATCGGCATGTGAGAGGCTATTGGGGCCCGTTGTCAAGTAAAAATGACCTTTCTGATGACAGGATCCCTTTAATGGAGCTATGACATGTCATTAAGAGGTTAATGATTCATATACAGCATATGTTTAGGTAATGTTCAGTCAGGCTTCTGATCTAGATTTAGATTCCATACCTACTCGGTGTTGATGCTATACTAGACAATTTGTGACAGAAAATGTAGGCTTTAGGATGCATATATTCTGCTGTGGTCCGTCTGTGAATCGCAGAACCTGCAGTGTCAATACTTAACGGATCAACCACACTGCACAGTGATATGTGATGGAGGGACTCTTGGATCATATATCCATACGATGCAAGTAGTCCAATCCACTGCACTGTTGTCGTTACTGGAAGCAGGACACTGCACTCGAGGACCAACCAGGGCAGTGTGAATTGGCCCTTAAACTATTTGAATACATTCAAAATGTAAGTGAATACTTTTAGGATTGCATGTGGAAATTCTACTGGGTAATACATTACTACTCAGTCTTTTTTGTTTTATTATTTTCAGGAAAACTGATTCTATCTGTAAATAAAGACACATATGAAGAGATGGGGCTACAGGGCAAGCCCTCACTATATTCCGGAAAAAAAGCCATACGATATAGTAAGAGATTGGCTATGGTTTATTTGGTGGTCTTATTTGGCTTGTTAGTTACAATAACTTCCTTTTTTAATACCTTTTCAGTTGTTACAATTGACCTCTCAGACTCTTCCATGTCCCCTGATGGCAAAAAATTCCAGCGTGTAAAATGGGCCTTAACTGAGAAAAAACCTCTGGCTCTTGACTTTTTGGTTAGTTGGGATCCTTTGGATAATTCAGGTATTTAACAACTTAAATTTTGTAACTATTTTAAAGAGTTCAGTTCTTGCTTTGTTCATGCCTTTTAGTCTTCATCATGTTATGGTAACTAGCTACCAGATATACTGTTTTTTAAGGATTGACAGCAATTAAAGCGATGCAACATAGAAACAAGCACATCTCCACTACAATCATACAAGCAGCTCTGCTGCATTTACATACTCTCTCTCACACACACAATGGGTCCAAATAGGCTCGTTTTCATCATTTCACCAAAAAAAAGTAAATAAAAAGCAATCAAGAGGTCCTACAGTTGTCCAAATGGTATAATTGAAAACAATAAACCCTATCAGAAAATAGTGCATTTGTTATTTTTTGGGAATTCCACCGCATTTTGGAATTAATTTTCCAGCTTTACAGTACATGGCACAGATTATTGAATGGTGCCACTAGAAAGTACAATTTGTCCCACAGATAACAAGCGCTGATTCAGCTCTGTACATGGAATTATCAAAAAGAGACGTATTGTGGAAGGAAGGGAGTGAACAACTGAAATTTTAAGGGGTTAAAGCTTAATTTCTGCAATACAGATTTTCCTACAGCAGATCTACCATGTCTATAAACCTAGAATCAAATTAATACCCAAAATTATAATCTTTGAGGATGATTTGCTTATAAACTGTAATCCAACATGTTTCTTTTTAATTTTGACTTTTTCAGAACAACCTTCTATTCAGTCTTATTATTCAAAGTATGTTGTTAAGGAATGTCGATTTCAGGTAAACTCTAATGTTTCAAGGGACCTGCTCTGTCCTGTGTTGAAGAGTGATGAACTGCATGGTAAAGAAGGAACATCGTGCAGCGCTTCTGAAGTTTTTGAATGGCTTGGTGCCATAAGTAATGAAATTAACTGGTGGGTTAATTATTTGTCATATTTTTCCTTTATTTACCTGTGTTAAAGGAAACCTACCATGTAAATCAAGTATGGATAAAGCAGGGCACTTACCGTATATATACGTGTGTATAAGCAGACTTTTTTTTTTTTTTTATATGGCTGTGTCGCCGCTGATGATGTCATAGTGTGCGTCTGCTGTATGCGCCTACTACAGCATAGAGGAAGCCTGTATACTATTGGGGCCGTGCTGGCTGTATACTACTGGGGGCTAGCTGGGTATATACTACAAGGGGGCTTCTGTATACTACTTTTGGCTGTATACTACATGGAGGCTGGCTGGCTGTATACTACATGGAGGCTGGCTGGCTGTATACTACATGGAGGCTGGCTGGCTGTATACTACATGGGGGTTGGCTGGCTGTATACTACATGGGGGTTGGCTGGCTGTATACTACATGGGGGTTGGCTGGCTGTATACTACATTGGGGGTTGGCTGGCTGTATAGGGGGCCGGCTATATACTGGAGGCTGTGACAAATGCATTTCCCACTTTCGGCTTATACTCAAGTCAATAGGTTTTCCCAGCTTTTGGTGGTAAAATTAGGGGTCTTGGCTTATGCTTGGGTTGGCTTATACTCGAGTATATACGGTGTGCATGCTGTTAAGCTCAGTGGGTGCCATGAGTTAGCTGTAATTTGTGCGGCTAGCTCGCATTGTCCTTATACATATTGTTGTGTGAATGAGCCTTAACCCCTTAATGACGGAGGGTTTTTCGGCTAATTTCTCGCTCTCCAACTTCAAAAATCCATAACTTTTTCATTTTTACGTGTACAGACCTGTGTGAGGGCTTATTTTGTGCGTAACAAATTTTACTTTCCCGTAATGTTATTTATTTTAACATGCCGTGTACTGCGAAGCTGTGGAAAAATTGAAAAAAAACTGCACGTGCGTCACGTTCTTGTGGGCTCAGTTTTTACGACTTTCACTCTTCGCTCCAAATAACACGCCTACTTTATTCTTTGGTTCGGTGCGATCGCGGTGATACCAAATTTATATAGGTTTTATTGTGTTTTAATACATTTTCAAAAATTAAACGAATGTGTACAAAAAAGAAAAAAAATTTTTTGCCATCTTCTGACGCTAATAACTTTTTCATACTTTGGCGCACGGAAATGTGTGAGGGGTCATTTTTTGCGAAATGAGGCGACGTTTTCATTGCTACCATTTTGAGGTCTGTGCAACATTTTGATCATTTTTTATTTCATTTTTTATGTTATGTAAAAAGGTGTAAAAGTCGCATTTCGGACATTTGGGCGCCATTTCCCGCCTCGGAGGTCACCGCCGGCCGTAACCGTTTTTATATTTTGATAGATCGGGCAATTTGGGACGCGGCGATACCTAATATGTCTGTGATTTTTACTGTTTGTTATGTTTTATATCCGTTCTAGGGAAAGGGGGGTGATTTGAACTTTTAATATTTTATTAATTTTTTTTATTTTTTTAAACTTTTTTTTTTCTTTTTTTTTTTCACTATTTTTTAGACCATCTAGGGTACATTAACCCTAGATGGTCAGATCGCTCCTACCATATACTGCAATACTACAGTATTGCAATATATGGCGTTTTTGCAGGTCTTACATTACAATGAGCCACTGGCTCATTGTAACGAACCTGCATAAACCATGTAGCCTCGTGTCAAAAGAAGACCCGAGGCTACCATGGTAACCGATCGCCGCCCCCCGATGACGTTCGGGGGCGTGGCGATCGAAAAAAAGATGGCGGCGCCCGCGCGCCGCCGTCTTTTAAACGCCGCCCGCGACTTTGCGGCCGGCGTTTAGAGGGTTAATAGCCGCGATCGGTGCTAGCACCGACCGCGGTTATTAGCGGTGGGGGTTTTGTGCAAAATGCAAAAACCCCCACCTCTGTATGAAGAGGACTCAGCCCGTGAGCCCTCTTCATACATCCCTTATACCTCTGCGCCGTAGAGCTACGGCGCAGAGCGTTAAGGGGTTAATAGATACAGTATACCGTAAATGGTGGAGTATCCAGAGACCACAGTGCAATAGACATCCTTTTAATTACTGTAAGATGAATATGTTCATTTTTATAGCAATTGAAATCCAGTAAGGAAATATAGGCATACTAAGTCGTTTGTGTGGTTTTTTTTGGGGGGGGGGGGGGGTTTGGACAAAAATTGCTAAATTATACTGTTTATGTGTTCAGAAAGGTGAACATTTTTGGTACAAAAGATACAGTTTTTATGAACATGAAGGGCTACATAAAAACATGTTTTAAGACTTCTTATTTACGCTTTAATTATTGTTTTGGTGTAATGAAATTGTGAACTTGATGCAGATGTTTATATTTCAACATAAAGGAGGTAGTGTGATGAAAATATGGAGTACACAGCAAGAGGGCACAGGTTGGGTATTTTCATGTGCATTACATAGAACAGAACTATGCCTCACCTTCTGGAACCTTATCGTGAATACTGCACTCAAAACCCAGGGGATCACGCATCCATGGGGAATATCACACTTTAGCAGAATCGTTGGCACTACAGTCTTTATCCTCCAAAAGTCCAAAGGATATATGGCCAATAACCTCATATGCCAGTTATGGATTTATGGTCCATCCCAGCCAAATGCCTAATATGTTTCTGTGATTGGAGGCCTTGGATAAGGAAATAAACAGAACTCTCAATGGGAGCATAGTAAGTGGGTCATGTTCGGTCACAAAAAATACTTCCCTTTGAGAAGTTAGAATTCAACCGAGGTCCTTGATCTTGTCCAGGTAGGTGTTCTAGAACCCAACTAGGGACGTGTTATTCACAGAGTTATTTTTTCTATGAGTGCTATTTCTGGAGAATTGGCTTAAAGGGGTGTTCCAATTTCAGCAAATTGATGTTATTTTTAGTATAATAAAAAGTTATACAATTTCCCAATATACTTTCTGTATAAATCCCTCACAGATTTCTATATCTCTGCTTGCTGTACTTCTATAGAAAGCTCCTTTGTTTACTACCAGTGGGCTAAAATCTGACAATGGTCACACAGGTGCACGACTCATTAGTATCATGGAGAGTAATCAGAGCTGTGTGATATAATGAGCCGTGCACCTGTGTGACCATGGTCAGATTTCTGTCCACTGGATGTAAACACAAAAGCTTTCTATAGAATGACAGCAATCAGATGTAGAAAACAGTGAAAAATTGATACAGAAAGGTTATTGAAAAAATGTATAACTATTCATTATAATAACAAAAACATTTATCCACTGAAATGGGAACACCCCTTTAACTTTCATTTATATCTTTGTAGTACTTTGACCTGTTGAAGTTGCTGGTCCAGTGTTGAAATATGTTGTCAAACTATTTTATCTAGTAAATGATCAAAGTTCAACTTACCTTTAGTATATCCATTTTTCACCTGGAAGCGTGCCCACCCCCCTGTAACTATTGTCGTATCATTATCATACTTCAGAGTAATGCAAGGGCTCTCATACTGTATGAGATGTGAAATCTGTGTGATCATGCAGAACCATTTCCATGGGCTGCGCACATTCATATGCATTGGGCCTAAATGTGAGCGACTCCATCTTAAAAATACAAATTGGAAAATTTTGCTAAATTATGAGCAATTTTTAAAGCGGTTTCCTTATTTAGAAGTCTGTTGTAACGGCTATATATTCATGCTGCCATTTTTATTATTGCATTGTACTTATTTTTGACTAGCAATATCTTTTTCTCACAACTTTATTACCGTATATTCTGGCGTATAAGACGACCCCCCCTTACTTTCCTGTTTAAAATATAGTTTATTTTAGAGTTTATTTAGAGTTTAAGATATATTTGCCGTATAAGACTACCCCTTTTCCAACGCATACAAAACACCGGTAAAAATTAAAAAAAAAACAGATTTGAATTTAACATGGTCCTTTTTTTAATTTAAATTCTTATCACATGCAGGTATATAGCAGGAAAACTGTCGCTCATAAACATAAGGCATACAACAACAAAATTACCATCGTCCATTTTACTGTAAATGTTACCATACTGTACCTTAAATTTTTATTTTATTAAATATTCCATGCCATGCCAAATTCCAAATGCAATGAAAATGGTGAAAAAACGCATTTGCGCCATTTTCTTGTGGATATTACGTCTTTCACTGAGCGCCCAAAATGACATGTCTACTTTATTCTTTGGGTCGGTACGATTACGTGGATACCAAATTTATAAAGGTTTTATAATGTTTTCATACATTTACAAAAATGAAAACCTCCTGTACAAAAATGATTTTTTTGATTTTTGCCAACTTCTGGCGCTAATAACTTTTTTATACTTTGGTGTACGGAGCTGTGGGTGGTGTCATTTTTTGCGAAATTTGATAATATTTTCAATGATATCATTTTTAGGACTGTGCGACCTTTTGAAAACTTTTTATAGATTTTTTTTATATTTTTCAAAATGGCAAAAAAGTGCCATTTTCGACTTTGGGTGCTATTTTCCGTTACGGGGTTAAACACATTGAAAAACCGTTATCATATTTTGATCGGGCATTTTCGGACACGTCGATACCTAATGTGTTTATGATTTCTACTGTTTATATTTATGTCAGTTCTAGGGAAAGGGGGGTGATTTGAAATTTTAGGTTTTTTTATTATTAGTTTTTTTTTTTTAACTTTTTTTATTTATACTATTTTTCAGACTCCCTAGGGTACTTTAACCCTAGGTTGTCTGATCGATCCTACCATATACTGCCATACTACAGTATGGCAGTATATGGGGATTTTCCTCCTCATTCATTACAATGTGCTATCAGCACATTGTAAATGAAGGGGTTAAAACGAAATAGCCTCGGGTCTTCGGAAGACCCGAGGCTACCATGGAGACGGATCGCCGCCCCCGATGACGTCACGGGGAGCGGCGATCCCAGGTAAGATGGCGGGTGTTACCAGTAAGCCTTTGCTGCAATATGCAGCAAAGACTTACCGGCTATGGAGAGGGCTCAGCCCGTGAGCCCTCTCCATGCACGGTGAATACACGGTGGGCGGGCGGGCGGGATTACCGGCGTATAAGACGACCCCAGAGAAGACAGAAGATTTTTCTGTCTTCAAAAGTCGTCTTATACGCCGGAATATACGTAAATGTGCTTTTCATAGGGTTCAGCCATCATTGAATTAAAAGTTATGTTATGGTTTATTGAGTCATCATTATCACTTTATATTGAGTTACACACATTCATCACATATGTTTTGTGTTTTCTTACAGTAACAATGAGTCCAATAGCTTCATATCAAGTTTTTGCTGTCCAGAGCCAAGTATTTTAGTTGAGCAGGCACATGTATGTACAGTTACTGGGTTCATAACACCAACAAAAATCCAGAAACTGGTAAAGCAGCTACGGTACGTTTCTTTTATTGTTTTGTTTGCTAAAGCTAGACTCAAAATTTTATTGCACTGTACATGCAGTCCCCTACTGAACAACCCCCTTACAGACGACCCCTTATTACAATCTGCCCTCTGGATGTTGGTTATGTGCTGTAATTTAGTCTTGGACTACAATAATCAGCTGTAAAAGATATCAAAGGTGTCTGCAATTAAGCTTTATTGTTAGTCCTGGTTCTTATGACAACCCAACATTTATAAATCCAATTGTCATAGAGACCAAAAAATTTTGGCTGGGGTTACAGTTATAACATATACAGTTCCGACTTGCATACAAATTCAACTTAAGAACAAACCTACAGAACTTATGCTGTACGTAACCCGGGGACTGCCTGTACTCAATCTTTTTCAGTTCCATGGTACTTAAAGACTGTCAACATGGGTAAGGTTTGTTATTTATTTACAAAAGTGTCTGAAGGTAAAACTGTACAAGTTGAATGTGGCAACCAATAAGAGCTCAGCTTTCATTTTATAAACTGCTGGGAAAAACTGAGATACAGTTTGAGGTAAAAAACAAAACAAAAACGGAAGTCAGCAGTCACCATTTGCAAATGGTTAAATGGGATTAAAAAAAAAACATGGCTGATCTTAAAACACTGTAGGCTGTTATTTGATATGGAAGAGAAATGGATAGTAAATGGAACCCCTTACATTTACCAAACATTGACTTCCATGTACGGAAGTGTCCTTTCCAAATAAATAGGGCTGTATCCTGTGTTGTTTTTGCCATTATAATTTACGGAAATGAGCATAAGATACACAGAAGTCTCATCAACTCCTGCATAAGCATCATAGATGCCTGTACAGCCAAAGTCCCATGTGGATAAATCCAAATGAAACCGTTTTTTTCTTGTCCCTCAGTCCTGGCCACAAGTTGCGGCCATTTTAATGGCCCTTCATTGCTGCAGCTTACGACTTGACTGAAGGTCATATTACATGTAGCCCAGTAATTCTGTACAAAGCTCTGATCCTTCTGTCACATGACCAGACACCATGTCTGGGTGGTTATGGCCATCTTTACTATCAGGCAGGAGGCACACAGAGGGCCTCTCCTGCAGAAGTTGAGTCACTGTGGAAAGGGAAGGGGCTCCAAGCTCTCATGTCTGACTGGTTCACACGGAATGCCGAATCTGTGCTCCTTGTGTGTTATCAGCTCAGATGTCTAGAGAAGTTGCGTTCATGTTGTGTTGACGCCTCATACACACAAACACTGCCTGACAATGGCAGGGTGAGTGGCACTCGACCCACTGAGGTTCATAGGAAGTGACTGTCTGGGACATCATTGATTAGGTCACGAGGGCTAATAGGTATGCAGGGAAGATGCAATGTGCATTATTTCTGCATGTCTGTGTGTACAGATCAATGGTAATGGCAGATACCATAAGTTCACTGCTACATGTGATCAGTATAGAAGAAAAGCAGGGAACACAGGGGCCCACATTCATCAAAACTAGTGCAGCCTGTCTGTAGAGTGTGCAGAGTGCGCCAGATTAATCAAAACTGGTGCACGGTCTTCATTAATCTGTTGCCCTCTGCACTGCTCGGGAAGTGTCCAATATACAGTATATATATTTATTTTTGTGCACTTTGTTCATGCTGCAGAATTGTTGCATATATCCATCATAAATGTGGTGCAAATTCCAACTAAGCACTAACACGCCCCTTTTAGATGAACATTTATTCTGTCTTGTCGAACACCACACAGACATGACACAAAACTGGCGCAGACACTTTATAAATACATGTGTAAGCAGTTTGCACCTTCTTTTCAGTGCAAAGACAGAAAACTGGCTGGCCAATGTGCTTTCTACTTGCATGTGCTCCAGTCAAATTCTTTCTCTTTTTATTTCAGTGAATATTTCAACGAACCAAAGCTGAGTCAGTGGGTATCCATTATGGTACATGGTTTTGCAGACAGTCCTGTATCCTGGAGAGAAACAGAACATGGCTACTTTAAAGGTGGTGAAAATTTGTACAGTTTTGTCATCTTTAATAATGAGGACTACTGGCTGCAAATGGCTGTTGGAACATATGACGGTTGCCCTCCCTAATGAGCACGGGAATTTTATTTATTTACAATATATGAAATTTTTTTGATAGTTTGCATTTGTTTATTTTTATTGTAAGTTCTTCAAGCACAAATGTTGTTTAAACCTAAAATTAAAGGGAAAACAGACATCCCCATGGACTGTGTGACTTATGTGTGATTGAGATCTTACAAGTGAGAAAATGCATACATGCTATGAACTTTTTCCCAAAGGAGAACTATTTCATTTTGCATAGCTAAAACTGTGATTGTGAAAAAAAAAAAAAAAATCAAATGGACACATGGCACATTCTGTTTATGACCTGACAAAAAGTTTTTCTCTAAACAAAATATTACTTTGTGTTTCTAATTAGTTTAACCCTTTAGTGCCTCTATTCAATGGCCACGGCAAGACAATTTTCTGCCCTATAGTTATATCTGCCACCGGTGAACTTGCCTTGCTGTCTTTCTTCTCTGACCTCTTATCTAAGTTAAAAAGGGACTACTTTGTGATATTATGCACATGGAGCAAATGAGGGCCTCTAACGATGGCTCATTCAAAACATTCCACTCCATCTGGACACCTTGGATCATGTATAGATCCTCCCACGCTTTGGACTCCTGGTAGACCGCTAGTGGCTGCAGGCAGGAGTGGCTTACCTTCACTTCCTTTCTTTCCTCTTATCCCTTTAACCTTCAACCTTTTTCATAACCAAGGTCATTTGCACATGAATGTCCAGGACAATTTTTACAGTACTCTTTTACTCTTCTTTAAATGATGATATTTTTGGAGCCACTTCACATATCACAACAATTTTATTTAGGGTTTTTTCATGACATGGGAGACTTTACATTGAAGGGTGTAATTTTTTTTCTCTTTTAAAAAAAGTTTATGTAGTAGTGAATGCTAAATGACAGATATGGGAGCTGCTAAGTTGCGTGGCAACCAAATGGCGCCTTTCAATGATGTCTCGGGAGGCACTGATTGACCATCCAACATGTTGGTGACCATGTGCAAAACTGTTTAGGTTCCACAGTCGAGATCGTCCGTGACATCTAACAGGTTAATTGCCGTTATTGGTGCTAGCACAAATCATGCCAGTTATCTGCAGGTAAGTCCTCACCATACAACACTTACCCACCATCCAACATATTTTTGCATTGGGCGGTCGTGAAAGTGTTAAGGTTCTGGAATACCAAGTTACAAACCTCTACATGGTACTTCAGCAGATCCCAAAGATTTTCAATGTGATTCATATTTGATGAAACTGCAGGCCACTCCATTTGAGATACCCAAGTTTCTAGAAGGTGTTCCCTAATGAACCACAATGACATTGCCCACTGTTGTCCATGACGATGAGCTTGATCCGATGTAGTTTATGCAGAGGTACAATTTAGAGTTCTCTAGATTAATGGTCTTAGAGTAGTTAGATACATTTATGCATAGGTGGCAATACTGAGTCAACAATATGCAGCAAGTGATAGAATAAAATATTCAAACTTCAAATTCAACCTAAAAATATAAAAAAACAACTATTTCCAGACAGATATATCACACTTTAAATTGTTATAGCTTGTCACATTTAATTGGGTGAAAAATTAATTTTGTGAGGATAATGCAACTCGGGAGTTAGGGCTCTCAAGCACACAATATAAAATATGAGTGTGTTGCTTTTTATAAGGATTTATGTTCTTAACAGGGAGAGTCCACAATTATATAGTTCACCATACTTGCAGCACAATGAATAGCAGAATAAAATAATTTAATAAATAGATAAAGATGCTGCTGCTTGAATCAGCCATCAGCCTCCATCTTGTATACAAAGTTCAAGGTCAGTAGGACTCCAGAGAAGCCTGGAGCTTGGTATCTGTTTGCTGGATTTCAGACAGAAGGATGAAACAGATTGGGTTAGTAGAAAGTTGATATTTCATGCAGTTAGCAAGTGTTATAGGCTTACCTAAATAGATGGGTTTGAGGGGAAGGTTTGAAACTTTGGAGGTTGGCTAATGGTCAGATAGTCTGGTGAAGGGCATACCAGAGAATTGGTGAATCTTGTGAGAAGTCCTGAGTGGTTGAATTAAGATAGAGAATAATCTAAGATCACCAGTAGATCAAAGAGCTCGGGTTGGGAGAAAGACTGAGATGGGAGAGGAGAGGTAGAGAGGTTCAGCATTATTCAGTGCTTTGTGGATGAGGTTGATTTTTTTTTTTTTTTTTTTAAACTGTATTCAGAAAGAGACAGGCAACCAGCGCCTGACAGAAGTGCCCTACACTTTTTAATGGCACAGTGACAAACCCATAGTACTTGATTAATGTAAAAGTTTAAGTATTCGAGAGACTGTTGCAGAAGTCCACTATTGGCTTTAATATTCAATCTAATATAACTATTATAAAACCATATAGCAGAGGCACATTAAAGGTTATCTACCATTGGGAAACTACTTTTAAGTAGTCCCCGATGCAGATTTCCCAAAGCCGCAGTAGCTGCATCCACTTTTTGCCCAATTCTGGGATGAAGCTGAGGCCAAACTAAACTTTAATCCATCATTCTGCAAATTATTTTCAAAGGCTACTGGGGTCGTGTAGTAGCCTAAAGGAGCTCTGGGGGTGAAGGCTACTCTTAGTCCTCAGTAGCTGCTTTATGCCCGCATCTCTTCATATCCTTACTGCGCTTCTCTGGCAGTGAGCTCTGCACAAATGTAATAGCTTGGAGGGGAGGCGGGTATGAAGTGGCTTCTGGGGACTTGGAGTAGCCTTTGCCCCCAGAGCTACCTTAGGCTAATATAATCCCCCAGTAGCCTTTGAAAATAATTTGCATAAAGATGGATTAAACTTTATTTTGGCAGCAGCTACATCCCAGGGTTGGACAATAGTAAGATGCAGCCGTTGCAGCCATGGGAAACCTGCTTCGGGAAGTAGTTTAAAAAGTAGTTTTTCGATGCTAGATTTCCTTTAAGCATTACAGGATGCCAAGCATTACAGTAGGGGACTGCCAATACAGTAATAAGAAATAAATTGTGTATCTATATATATATATATATATATATATATATATATATATATATATGTGTGTGGGTGTGGGTAATGTCTAATTTCTGATAGTGACATGAATTCATATGTCAACAGTACCAACAGACACAGTAGGAAATATTTATCAAACTGTTAGTCTGCCATTATTTGTATAATGCATGCTCTGGGAACAACTTAGAAAAATAGACAAGGACAGTGGGCCCTAATGCTAAACACACTACCCAGCTGTTCCTGCTGGGTTTCCTCAAAAACTGTAATAGTGCAGACATTAACCCCCCGACATGTTTCACCAGTAGGACTGGCTTCATCAGGAGTATGGGCTAATCCATACCCCTGATGAAGCCAGTCCTACTGGTGAAACATGTCGGGGGGGGGGGGGGGCTAATGTCTGCAAATTTCAATTAGCAGTGTTGCAATGTCATGGGTAGTCAGCACTAACAATTACCCTATCTGATCACTCTATATTGGGACATTTAGATTTATATCAGGTACATCTAAGCCTATCATTTTGGGCTGCTACCCGCTGTCTCTAGGGTCAGATGTTAGATGCAGTGTCTACAATAATACAGGCAAAGTGATATAGCGGCCCCTGCTGGGGCAGCTGAGGTAATACCTGAGCTCATTCAGCCTAGGGCTTGAGTGTACACCACAAATTATACTCCCCTCAAACTGACAGTACTGTCTAGGACTGTCTACTCCACCTGACCAACAGTGTGATTGTAGCAGTCCATCTACATAGGCTCTAAACCCTCTCTTTTGCCCAATGTCCTATACACTTATTATAGACTGCTTGACACTGCCTGTGACTTTGATCACATTGTGCTTTTAAATCATCCAAGTTCTCTGCACCTAGTGGTTCACGCCACTCTAGTTTGAATTATTCCTGAATTGTTTTAGTATCTCCAATAAAAGTGATGTTTTATTCTTCATCTGTCCAGATATGGGCCAGTTTGACTGCCTAAAGACAGTTTTGTAAAAATTAAAAAAAAAACTGTATAGACAGGACAAGACAATAAAAAAGAGGAGCCAGCAGAAGTTTGTTCTCTTGGGTCAGAACTTAGAGGACAAATGTAGTACAAGATCACAAGCCAAAATTCTGAATACCAGGAGACAGAGATCAAAAGTGTGAAGCTTACCCAATCCCAAACAGTGATTAATTCAGAACTCAGAGATTCATAGAAAACAGAGGAGCAAGGGAGGAATGTAATTAGAGGGAGAATCTGTCAATAACAGCAGGAAAACTATCGATGAGCCAGAGCCGAGCTGCAGGAAAGTAGCAGTTTTGGTGCTAATCAATCCAAACTGTCTAAAGCGCCTTGTGCCACATTTAATAAAATAATGTCTGTTGAAAAATATGGCTGCCTCCTAACAAAAAACTGTGGTATACCAAATCATGGTTGGGACTAAGTTTCAGTACCAAGCACTTCTCATCTTCCTCTCAGTGTCGGGGTTCCTCGGGGATCTGTCCTAGGTCCTCTTCTTTTCTCCCTCTATACTGCCCCATTGGACAAACCATCAGCAGATTTGGTTTCCATTATCATCTCTATGCTGATGACACCCAGCTATATACTTTTGCATGTAACATCAACCCTGCTTTAATCCAAAACACTACTGAATGTCTTTCTGCTGTCTCTAACATCATGTCCTCTCTCTTCTTGAAACTGTAAGACTGAACTTCTTGTCTTTCCACCATCTACTAACCTAACGTTGGCCTCTCCATCTCAGTCTGTGGGATCACTAAAGCACCGAGGCAGCAGGCCCGCTGTCTTGGGGTTGTGCTGGACTCTGACCTCTCTTTTTCACCATATATTCAATCTTTTGTTCACTCTTGCCGCATGCATCTCTGATACATCTCCAGAATCCGACCACTCTTGACTAGACTACTGTAACTCCCTATTAATCTCACTAAACTCTCTCCTCTACAATCTATTTTTAATGCAGCAGCCAGGTTCGTTTTTCAGACCTAACGCTACACGGATACCTCCAGTCTGTGCCAATCACTGCACTGGTTGCCTGTCTCCTTCCGTATTCAGTTTAAAATAATAACCCTCATCCACAAAGCTTTGAATAATGCTGCACCTCCCTATCTCTCTTCTCTCATCTCAGTCTATTGCCCAACCCATGCTCTTCGATCTGCCAGTGATATTAGATTAATCTCTACCTTAATTCGAACCTCTCTCCAGGACTTCTCTCAAGTTGCTCTAATTCTCTGGAATGCCCTTCCCTGGATTCTAAGATTAATACCCAACCTCCAAAGTTTCAAACGTGCTCTTAAAACCCATTTCTTTAGGCAAGCCTATTACACTTGCTAACTGCATAAAATGTCAACTCTACCTTTACTAATCCATCTTATGTCCTATCTCCCGTCTGTTATCTGGCAAACAGCAGATATAAACCAAGTTCCAGGCTTCTCTGCAGTCTTTTTCACCTAGGACCCTGTAAATAAGATGGCGGCTCATGGCTGGTTCAAGCAGCAGAATTTTTATTTATTAAATTATTTTATATTGTTCCCTTATAAAGAATGGCTGGACCATTATACAATCTCTTTTACCTCTCGTGTCAATACCCTCATCCTCATAGTCTGTAAGCTCTTGTGAGCAGGACCCTCACGCCTATTGTTCCATATGACTGTTTCTACTCTGTAATGTAATATTATATTTGTATATGTCCCCTATGATTTGTAAAGCGCTACAGAATTTGATGGCGCTATAAAAAGATTATGAATATTAATATTATTACCAGTGGTAAGGGGCGGTGCTCTTTCTGGAAGTATGTTGCTATGTTTTAATTGTTTTTATTTTTAATTGTTTTAATTAATTTGAAAATGTATAAAAACATAATAAAACCTGTATAAATTTTGAATCACTGTCATCGTACGGAACCAAAGAATAAAGTAGACGTATCATTTGGAGCGAAAGGGAAGTCCTAAAAACTGAGCCCACAAGAAGGTGACGCAAATGCGTTTTTTCACCAATTTCACCACATTTGGAATTTTTTTCAAGCTTCCCACTACACGACATGGAATAATAAATAACATCACTGACAAGTAAAAATTGTACTGCAGAAAATAAGCCCTCACACAACTCTGGAAACAGAAAAATGAAAAAAATATAGATTTTTGAAGGTGTGGAGGAAAAATTAATTTAAAAAATGCTGCAACGCAAAGGGGTTAACGGGGATTTTTTTCCCCCTGTAATAGGACACCAAAATTGTATTTCTAGCTGCAATGGATATCTGACCATTTATAGTGGGATTCTGTCTTGAGGTATATAATACTATCTGCATATGGTATATACAAATAAAACTTACATAGCCGCTTTGTATTCGTAAAGGGGTTAAACGATTTGAGGCACAATCCAAATTCTGGGGCAAACTGTCTAGTCTGACAAATTTCCTTTACAACTCATGATTAATCTCACCCAGTGTCCCCATAAAATAACAACAGCAGTGTCAGGTGAATGAACCCTATCTGATACATTGCTATAAGAGGAGCCAGTCACACTGCTCTTATAGCATTAACAGCTGAAAATGCACTCCAATATGCCATTTGAAATATACTCCAATAACATCCAGACTTAATACGTAGATGTGATGATTATCCCACTTATTCATACTAATCAAACTAACAGGGTTATAGTCTCAGAGTTCCCTTATACCCTTTTTTTCTGGTGGATGGGCACACAGGAGACGTAGACATCTGCCTTAAACTTGTGAGACATGCCAATGTATATATAAATACAGGACATAACATTTGGATGCTGAAAAATATGTAAGACACTATATGCAATTATTCAGCTGCAAAACACAAAAGATGGCGTAGCTGTAAAAAGCAATATTTTTCTTAGAAAAAGAAAATTACTAATAAGGATAAAGCTTTGGGTAGTCGTCCAAGAAGTCACACCAAATAATTGGAAAATAGAAATAATAATGAATTTTACTGATTTCCTAAACTTAATTAATGTGGTAAGATTTGCATGTTACATAATGACATAAAAATGTATTCATGTGCGCATGTTTTCTATTAAAACCCTATAAAAGCTTTATTTGACAACATATATAAAAATGCCATTCTGGGAATATGCTGAAGCCTGCAATTCTGCATCTATAAAAAGCTGTGTTGAGTATTTTCAGGAGTCATATCAAAATATACAGTAACATTATACACATAAATAAATATATGTAACTGGGGTTTATAATTAGAGATGGGCTAATCGATTCTAATGATTCTAACTTCGGTTAGAATTTCAGGAAATATTCGATTCGCCATGAAGCCGAAGTTTATGCTGATTCGCGGGAACGAAGTTGTTTTTTTTCCCCTCATGTTTCTGCTAAATGGGCGAGAGAACAACGTGTTACATGGGGCAGAGAACTCTGGGAAGGAGAAAGGAACACCCCCGATGACATCTGCAGACCTGTAAGCCAATTAGCGACCGGCAGATTTATGTGATGTCACACAGCCCTATAAAACCCAGCCATTTTCTATCTCAGCACTTCACACTTCATGTTGTAGCGTCCAGCTACTGCTATTGTGCTGTGCGATTCTTGCTGCAATCCCTCGCTGTTCTCTAAGGGGTTTCTATATACCCCAAATAGCAGTTCTATTTAGTGACAAAATCGAATAGGAAGAAATCTGTTTGACTTTCATGCATCTGCAGTAGCGATTGGTGGACTAATCCCTGGTTGTTCTTTAAGGGGGATCTGTATACCCCAAATAGCAGTTCTATTTAGTGACAAAATCGAATAGGAAGAAATCTGTTTGACTTTCATGCATCTGCAGTAGCGATTGGTGGACTAATCCCTGGTTGTTCTTTAAGGGGGATTTGTATAACCCAAATAGCAGTTCTATTGAGTGACAAAATCAAATAGGAAGAAATCTGACATTCATGTATCTGCAGTAGTGAGCTGTCAGTTGTGGGGTATCTGTATAACGCACATTGCAATACCTTTTGGGGGCTCTAGTTTACAGCCAGATTTACGTGTGAAATCCACATAGTTTATACAGTGATTTTCGCTGAAATTACACTGTCAGTTGTGGGGTATCTGTATGACGCACATTGCAATACCTTTAGGGGGCTTGTTAGGCTTCAAGGTTGTGGATCCTCTGGACCACTGTGGACGATGACACAAGCCACTACCTGGGACCGGAGTCTAAGTGGTACCCGGTTTTCACCAGAGCCAGCCGAAAAGCGTGTTAGACAAGCTGCGGCGTGGTACCACCAGGTCGTTCCACAGGCGTGACTTGTCCGCAGTGGCAGCCAAGGTTGAGGTACAGAAACGGCAGGCAGTCTCATAGTCAGGGACAGGCTGGAGGTCAGGACAGGCAGCACAGGATCAGAGTCAGAGACGTAGCAATAGGTCAAGGCAGGCGGCAAAGGAGCGAAGTCAAAGGCAGAACCGGGGTCACAACGGGAATACACAGAAATAGCACAAGGCATAAACAAGCTTTCTCTAGGGCACTAAGCACAAAGATCCGGCAGGGATGACAGGAAGAGGCAGGATTAAATAGATTACCTGGAATGGCCAGCGCCAATTAATGGTGTGCTGGCCCTTTAAATCTGCAGAAGCCGATGCACGCGCGCCCTAGGAGTCGGGGATGTGCGCGCACGATGATGGAGCAGCCGCTGCAGGGAGCGCAGAAGCCGGAGCAGGAGCCGGGGTCCGTGAGTCGTGCCTGCGGCGAGCTGGCGTGGTGTGAGAGGCACGGGTGAGCCCACGACCCGAGATATGGGTCGCGGGACCACCCATGACAGTACCCCCCCCTTCGGCCTCCCCCTCTTACTGGGCTGAAGGAATTTCTGCAAGAGGTCCTGGTCCAGGATATTGTCCTCAGATTCCCAAGATCTCTCCTCCAGCCAACCAAGAAGAACCGCTTACCCCTCACTGTCTTCATATCCAGGATTTCCTTAACCTCATAGATGTCAGAGGACACAGGAGCAGGAGGAGAAAGTTGTCGGGAGAAGCGGTTCAAGATGACAGGCTTGAGAAGAGAGACATGGAAGGAGTTCTGGATGCGCATGGTGGGAGGAAGGCGCAACTTGTAGGAGACTGGATTGATGTCCACCTCGATTGATGTCAGCACCTCGAAGGGACCCAGGAAACGAGGACCAAGCTTGTAGCCAGGAATCTTAAGTCGGACATACTTGGAGGACAACCAGACTTTGTCACCAGGATTGAAGACAGGAAGTGGTCTGCGTCTTTTATCGGCCTGAGACTTGGTTTGAGCCGAAGCCTGTAGTAATGAAAGACGAGTCTGTTTCCAAATGGTCTTAAAGTCCCGTACCAATTCCTCAACAGCAGGGACTCCCG
Source organism: Engystomops pustulosus (assembly GCF_040894005.1). Lineage (NCBI taxonomy): Eukaryota > Metazoa > Chordata > Amphibia > Anura > Leptodactylidae > Engystomops > Engystomops pustulosus. Next base: position 83,386,876 of record NC_092415.1, on the reverse strand, counting down.
TGCACCGGCATGGGTAGAGGAGGGCGGGGATGCAATCCATAATTAACAAAAAATGGGGCGGACCCCGCGGATGTAGAGTCCAAGGAGTTCTAAGAGAACTCTGCCCATGGTAACAGAGTGGACCAATCGTCTTGACGAGCAGAAACAAAATGGCGTAGATAGCAGCCCAGGGTCTGATTAACTCTTTCCACTCGTCCATTAGACTGGGGGTGATAAGCGGAAGAGAAATCCAATTTCACCTGAAGTTGGTTGCAGAGAGAACGCCAGAAATTAGAAACGAACTGAACCCCACGATCCGAGACGATGTGCTGGGGAAGTCCATGGAGTCTGAAGAACTGGCTGGCAAGACGTGGAGCAAATGGTAAACCTGGCAGAGGGACAAAATGGGACATCTTTGAAAATCGGTCAGTCACCACCCAGATGACGGTATTGCCTGATGAAGGGGGTAGGTCTGTAATAAAGTCCATGGCAATATGAGTCCAAGGACGGCTGGGTATTGGCAACAGCAGGAGAAGACCAGCAGGTTTGAGATGTGATGGCTTATTCCGGGCACAGGAAGCACAGGAACCCACAAAGTCCCGGACGTCCTTGGCCAGATCTGGCCACCAGTAGAACTGGGAAATGAGGGCGATAGAACGCTGCACTCCAGGATGCCCAGCCACATGTGAGCAATGTCCCCAAGACAGAATCCTCTACCGTAGAGCAGGTTGTACGTATGTCTTGCCAGGAGGTAGTTGACGAAGATCCACCAGCGCAGCCAGTACCAGTCGGTCAGGAGGGATGACATACTAAGGAGCCGGTTCCTCCCCAATGACATCCGAGGCACGAGAAAGGGCGTCAACCTTGATGTTCTTCTCGCCTGGGCGGAAATGAATAAGGAAATCGAACCGGGCAAAGAAGAGGGACCAGCGAGCTTGACGTGGATTGAGTCGCTGAGCAGTTTGGAGGTAGAGGAGGTTCTTGTGGTCCGTATAGATGTTGACCGGAAACCGAGCTCCTTCCAGGAGGTAACGCCACTCTTCTAAGGCAAGCTTAATTGCCAACAGTTCCCTGTCTCCTATAGAATAATTCCTCTCCGCGGAGGAGAAAGTCTTGGAGAAAAATCCACAGGTGACAGTTCGACCTTTGGAACCCTTCTGCGTGAGCACAGCATCAACCCCTACTGAGGAGGCATCTACTTCCAGATGGAAAGGCCTCTCTGTGTCGGGACATACCAGTACTGGGGCTGAGGCGAACTTGGTCTTTAAGTTTGTGAAGGCCTCCTCAGCTGATGAAGGCCAGAGTCGGGGGTTAGCACCCTTCTTGGTGAGGGCCTCAATAGGAGACACCAGCGAGGAGAAGTGTGGGATGAACTACCTGTAGTAATTTGCGAAGCCCAGAAACCGCTGTATAGCACGTAGTCCTACTGGACGTGGCCACTGAAGAACCGCAGACAGCTTTGCAGGATCCATCTGGAGGCTTCTTACAGAGATAATATAACTAAGAAATGGAATACTCTGCTGATGGAACTGACACTTTTCTAGTTTGGCGTAGAGGCGATTGGCCCTTAAGCGACTGAGGACTTGCCGTATGTGGAATTGGTGGGTCTCAAGGTCCGGAGAGAATACCAGGATATCATCCAAATAGACAACAACACAGACATAAAGCAAGTCTCTAAAAATGTTGTTAACGAATTCCTGGAAGACGGCCGGTGCATTACAAAGTCCAAATGGCATTACCAGGTACTCAAAGTGTCCATCACGGGTATTAAAAGCGGTCTTCCACTCATCCCCCTGGCGAATGCGAATGAGATTGTAGGCCCCTCGAAGGTCCAATTTGGAGAAAATCTTGGCTCCATGAAGTAGTACTTGGTGCAGTACTGGACCGGGTCCGAGAGGATTTGGCCACTGACAGACGAGGTGACCAAAGGGTTTTCAAGACGAACCACGGGTATGTGATGCCGGGAGACCAGGGCGGCATCCACAAAGTTCCCTGCAGAACCGGAGTCCAAGAAAGCTGAAACCTGGATCTGGGTACGGGTACCAACACTGAGAAGAACGGGAATCATCAGACGTGGAGAAGCTTTGCTTACACCTAGGGACGCTTCTCCCAAGTAGCCTAGGTGCTTGCGTTTCCCGGACGTTGGGGACAAGCCCCAAGGAAGTGCTCAGGGCTGGCACAGTACAGGCAAAAGTTACCCTGACGTCTTCTAATATGTTCCTGAGAAGAGAGTCTGGCCCTGTCCACCTCCATAGGTTCCTCTGCAGATGGTGCTACAGGAAGCTGGAGCGGCCTGTGAAAAGTTGGTGCCAGGTGGGGAAGACGTCGTGGGCGGACTTGGGGCTTTTCTAGACGTAACTCTTCGGCACGATCCCTAAATCGCACATCAATTCGGGTGGCCAAAGTGATGAGACCACTCAAGGTAGGCGGCAGGTCCCGAGCGGCCAGAGCGGCCTTAACGTGAGCGGAGAGTCCCTTTTTAAAAGCTGCGTTCCAGGGGGCGCATCGTTCCAGGAAAGTTCCAGAGCCAGGGTACGGAACTGGATAGCGTATTCTCCCACTGATGAGTTCCCCTGGCGTAGATTCAACAGTGCCGTCTCAGCAGAAGAGGCCCGTGCTGGTTCTTCAAAGACGGAAATGCCGTCAGATCAGCTGTGACCGGGTCGTCTCTGTCCCAAAGAGGGGTAGCTCAGGCCAGGGCTTTCCCGGAGAGTAAGCTGATGAAGAATGCCACCTTGGATCACTCCGTGATGAATTGAGACAGCATGAATTCTATGTGCAGAGAGCACTGGGTTATAAAGCTCCTTCACCTCTTAGGATCGCCATCATACTTGCCGGGCATAGACAAGCGTAGCCTGGGTTCAACTGCGGGAAGGCTAGCCGGAGTAGCAGGAGCCACAGGAGCAGCCAGAGGAACCTGTTGTTGTTGCTGGTTGGCTAGCAGCTGCTGCAGCATGGCAGTAACCTGTTCCAGTTGTTTGCATTGGGCGGCAATCTCACAGGATTGCTGGACCACGATGGTAGCCAGAGTCGGCCGGGTAGGCAGCGGAACCTCGGCGGGATCCATGGCCGGATCTTACTGTCAGGCTTCAAGGTTGTGGATCCTCTGGACCACTGCGGACGATGACACAAGCCACTACCTGGGACCGTAGTCTAAGTGGTACCCGGTTATCACCAGAGCCCGCCGCAAAGCGGGTTAGACAAGCTGCGGCGTGGTTCCACCAGGTCGTTCCACAGGCGTGACTTGTCCGCAGCGGCAGCCAAGGTCGAGGTACAGAAACGGCAGGCAGTCTCGTAGTTAGGGACAGACTGGAGGTCAGGACAGGCAGCACAGGATCAGAGTCAAGACGTAGCAATAGGTCAAGGTAGGCGGCAAAGGAGCGAAGTCAAAGGCAGAACGGGGGTCACAACGGGAATACACAGAAATAGCACAAGGCATAAACAAGCTTTCTCTAGGGCACTAAGCACAAAGATCCGGCAGGGATGACAGGAAGAGGCGGGATTAAATAGATTACCTGGAATGGCCAGCGCCAATTAATGGTGCGCTGGCCCTTTAAATCTGCAGAAGCCGGTGCACGCGCGCCCTCGGAGTCGAGGATGCGCACGCACGGCCGAAGATGATGGAGCAGCCGCGGCGGGGAGCTCAGAAGCCGGAGCAGGAGCCGGGGTCCATGAGTCGCGCTTGCGGCGCGCTAGTGTGGGGTGAGAGGCACGGGTGAGCCCGTGACCCAAGATATGGGTTGCGGGACCACCCGTGACAGGGCTCTAGTTTACAGCCAGATTTACGTGTGAAATCCACATAGTTTATACAGTGATTTTCGCTGAAATTACACTGTCAGTTGTGGGGTATCTGTATAACGCACATTGCAATACCTTTTGGGGGCTCTAGTTTACAGCCAGATTTACGTATCAAATCCATTCCTTTCCCGCAGCCAGAGAGCTACTAGGGGGTCTGGGCTCAGTGCTACTATTCAGAGAGGAAAGTCAGCAGCTGCTTTGCAGTGAAGAGGTGGGGAGAGTAGCAGTGACCGGGAAACGCAAATTGACGATGATGTAGCCGATCGCACTTGGGGGCCGGGTGTAGCAGGGGATTCATCATTGTCGGGCGAAGAGAGTGTCAGCTTGCAGAGCAGGCAGCAAGTCGCTACTGTGGCTGTGAGCAGGGTGGCAGCAGTGCGAGGACAGGAGCCAAACGTCCACGGGGTAAAAATCCCGATTCGCAGGCCCAAATAAGCAGGGGCTCAGCGAGGCAGCGGCGGTAGTAGTCGCTCAGTGCAGAGTGTTGGCGGTAAAATTACCACCTCAGCGTTGTGACAGTTTTTTGTAAAGACACCAGAGGACCCGAGCGTGGGTATATGTCGTATCTGCAGGCAGAAAGTGAAGCGTGGCCAGGGATCTAACCTAGGCACCACGGCCCTGCGCCAACACATGCAGCATCACCATCCAATGGCCTGGGAGAAATGGGTGTCAGATGCGGTCCATCCTGCAGGCGCAGCAACAGCAGCAGCACCTAGTGGCACACATGCTGTTTCAGCAAGTCAATGCTCCAGCACCTCTGCCGAAGGGAGCTGTTTGTCCTTGACATCATCTCCCGGTCCAGATGCTCCTGCTCCTCGCTACGCATGGCGCCAGCAGTCGTTGAGCGAGGCGATTACAAAAAGACAACTCTATGCGTCCAGCCATCCTAAGGTGCAGAAGCTGACCGTGCTCTTGTCGAAGTTGTTGGTACTGCAGTCTCTCCCTTTCCAAGTCGTGGACTCTGCACCCTTCAGAGAACTAATGGCTTGTGCCGAACCGAGGTGGAGAGTTCCAAGCCGCAATTTTTTTTCCAAAAAGGCTGTGCCAGTCCTTCACCAATATGTACAACAGAAGGTGGGCCAGTCCTTGAGCTTATCAGTTTCTTCCAAGAAGCACGGCAGCGCGGACGTGTGGAGCTGTAATTATGGTCAGAGCCAGTATATGTCCTTTATGGCCCACTGGGTGAATGTGCTTCCCGCCCAGCCACACCAACAACTTCAACAAGAGATGGAGCTTTCTCCTCCACGTTGTCAAACTGCTGCTCCTGCGCCAGTGTCTGCCTCCTCCTTCTCCAACACCACCTCAGCCTCCACAAGTGCTGCTCCATCATACCACATGTGCAGGGCACAGCGGTGTCACGCAGTTCTACACCTGGTTTGCCTGGGCGAACGAAGTCACACAGGGGAGGAACTGCTCCGCATCATGCAAGAAGAAATCAGTGTGTGGCTTTCTCAGCGACAACTAAAAATCGGAACCATGGTTACAGACAATGTGAGGAACATGGTGTCCGCGCTGCACCGAGGAGGGATGGTCCATGCGCCCTGCATGGCTCACGTGTTCAATCTGGTAGTCAACAAGTTCCCGAAGTCTTACACCCATCTGCAAGACATTCTAAAAATGGCCAGGACACTGTGCACGCACTTCAGCCATTCTTACAAAGCCAAGCACACCCTCTCGAGTTGCAGCGCCAGAACGGCCTACCCCAACATAGTCTGATATGCAACGTTTCCACCCGTTGGAATTCCAGCCTCCATATGTCAGACCGCCTGTATGAACAGAGAAAAGTCATTAATGATTTTTTGATGATGCAAGCGGACCGTAGTACTCCCCTGTGTACTCCCCTGCCACTGGCAGCTCATGCGTGACACCTGCCGTTTGCTCAGGCCTTTTGAAGAGGCCACGTTATTTGTCAGTCGCCAGGACTGCGGGATGAATAACGTCATTCCACTGCTTCATGTCCTGGAACTCATGCTGCAAAATCTGTCTGGTCAGGGCAATGGAGAAGTGGAGACTACATCTCATGGCCACATGAGTCCGCTGGGGGCTGAACTGGAGGAGGAGGACATTGGAGCACAAGCAGAGTCTGGTGCAATTTGTGGTTTTTCTACTCAGGTGACAGGAGAGGAGGAGCAGGAGCATCCGGAGGAGGTAAAAGACGAGGCAGATGACCCAGAAGCACCGATATGGATATGGAGAACGGGAGTCCCTCAGAGTCACTTGCGCAGATGGCCCGCAGCATGCTGCTTTGCCAAACTAGTGACAGCCGAATAGTCAACATCCGGCATAGGGATGACTTTTGGCTCTCCACCCTCTTGGACCCTCGCTACCGGTCCAAAATGGGTGACTTTTTTCCTGCTGCTGAGAGGAAGGAACAACTGGCATACTATAGAGAAATACTGAACACACAGTTGGCCGCTGCCTATGTGCGCCATTGTCCATCCTCTGTCAGGTCTGATCGGGGGATTCCTGGCAGTCATTGCTTACGTACTACTACCACGGCTGATGTGGGGAGCTGGGGGGGGGGGGGGGGGGTAGGAGCAGTAGCAGTTCCATCAACAGTCGCTTAAGTCTGGATTCCTTAATGAGCAATTTCCTTCACGCGCCTAGTGAGGAGGGTATCCGCCACCGGCAGCAGAAGCAGGACATGAAGCAGACCCTGCACCTACTGGTGGCCTACTTGGACAGCACTTTACCACCTGAGGTAGAGGATCCCATGGACTACTGGGCAGCCAAACTTGATGCGTGGCCGCAACTTGCAGAGTTTGCAGTAGAGAAGCTGTCCTGCCCGGCCAGTAGTGTGGCATCAGAGCGGGTGTTCAGTGCGGCGGGGACCATCGTTACCCCCAGGAGAACCCGCTTGTCCACCCGTAATGTGGAGAGACTGACCTTTGTCAAGATGAATCAGGCTTGGATCGGCCAGGATTTTAACTCACCAATGCCTAATGCATCAGATTAGATCAGCCATGACGCCTCCTCCAAACGTTGAGAAATGAGTCGGGGTTCTAAGTACCTGCCTCAGCTACTATTCTGATGCTGCCACTCACCTGATGCCACACATCTGCTGCTAGTTGCACCATCTGCCTCCTACCATCTTTACCAGGGACTGGAATTGTCCGCCACCTCCACACTATATCATGGTGCCACTCTGCAGGCTCCTGCTGCTTCTGATGCCACCTTCACACTATATCATTGTGCCACTCTGCGGGCTCCCGCTGCTGCTTCTGATGCCGCCTTCACACTATGTCATTGTGCCACTTTGCGGGCTCCTGCTGTTGTTGCTTCTGATGCCAACTTCACACTATATCATTGTGCCACTCTGCAGGCTCCTGCTGTTGCTGCTTCTGATGCCGCCTTCACACTATATCATTGTGCCACTCTGCGGGCTCCTGCTGCTTCTGATGCCACCTTCACACTATATCATTTTGCCACTCTGTGGGCTCCTGCTGCTTCTGATGCCACCAACACACTATATCATTGTGCCACTCTGTGGGCTCCTCCTGCTGCTACTGATGCCACCTTCACACTATATCATTGTGCAACTCTGCGGGCTCCTGCTGCTACTGATGCCACCTTCACACTATATCATTGTGCCACTCTGTGGGCTCCTGCTGCTTCTGATGCCACCTTCACACTATATCATTGTGCCACTCTGCGGGCTCCTGCTGCTGCTTCTGATGCTGCCTTCACACTATATCATTGTGCCACTCTCCGGGTTCCTGCTGCTGCTGCTTCTGATGTCGTCTTCACACTATATCATTGTGCCACTCTGCGGGCTCCTGCTGCTTCTGATGCCACCAACACACTATATCATTGTGCCACTCTGTGGGCTCCTCCTGCTGCTACTGATGCCACCTTCACACTATATCATTGTGCAATTCTGCGGGCTCCTGCTGCTACTGATGCCACCTTCACACTATATCATTGTGCCACTCTGTGGGCTCCTGCTGCTTCTGATGCCACCTTCACACTATATCATTGTGCCACTCTGCGGGCTCCTGCTGCTGCTGCTTCTGCTTCTGATGCTGCCTTCACACTATATCATTGTGCCACTCTCCGGGTTCCTGCTGCTGCTGCTTCTGATGTCGCCTTCACACTATATCATTGTGCAACTCTGCGGGCTCCTGCTGCTTCTGATGCCACCTTCACACTATATCATTGTGCCACTCTGTGGGCTCCTGCTGCTTCTGATGCCACCTTCACACTATATCATTGTGCCACTCTGTGGGCTCCTGCTGCTGCTGCTTCTGCTTCTGATGCTGCCTTCACACTATATAATTGTGCCACTCTCCAGGTTCCTGCTGCTGCTGCTTCTGATGTCGCCTTCACACTATATCATTGTGCCACTCTGCGGGCTCCTGCTGCTTCTGATGCCACCAACACACTATATCATTGTGCCACTCTGTGGGCTCCTCCTGCTGCTACTGATGCCACCTTCACACTATATCATTGTGCAACTCTGCAGGCTCCTGCTGCTACTGATGCCACCTTCACACTATATCATTGTGTCACTCTGTGGGCTCCTGCTGCTTCTGATGCCACCTACACACTATATCATTGTGCCACTCTGCGGGCTCCTGCTGCTGCTGCTTCTGCTTCTGATGCTGCCTTCACACTATATCATTGTGCCACTCTCCGGGTTCCTACTGCTGCTGCTTCTGATGTCGCCTTCACACTATATCATTGTGCAACTCTGCGGGCTCCTGCTGCTTCTGATGCCACCTTCACACTATATCATTGTGCCACTCTGTGGGCTCCTGCTGCTTCTGATGCCACCTTCACACTATATCATTGTGCCACTCTGCGGGCTCCTGCTGCTGCTGCTTCTGCTTCTGATGCTGCCTTCACACTATATCATTGTGCCACTCTCCGGGTTCCTGCTGCTGCTGCTTCTGATGTCGCCTTCACACTATATCATTGTGCCACTCTGCGGGCTCCTGCTGCTTCTGATGCCACCTTCACACTATATCATTGTGCCACTCTGCGGGCTCCTGCTGCTTCTGATGCTGCCTTCACACTATATCATTGTGCCACTCTGTGGGCTCCTCCTGCTGCTACTGATGCCACCTTCACACTATATCATTGTGCAACTCTGCGGGCTCCTGCTGCTACTGATGCCACCTTCACACTCTATCATTGTGCCACTCTGCGGGCTCCTGCTGCTTCTGATGCCACCTTCACACTATATCATTGTGCCACTCTGCGGGCTCCTGCTGCTGCTGCTTCTGCTTCTGATGCTGCCTTCACACTATATCATTGTGCCACTCTCCGGGTTCCTGCTGCTGCTGCTTCTGATGTCGCCTTCACACTATATCATTGTGCCACTCTGCGGGCTCTTGCTGCTTCTGATGCCACCTTCACACTATATCATTGTGCCACTCTGCGGGCTCCTGCTGCTACTGATGCCTTCCACGCACTATATCATTGTGCCACTCTGCGGGCTCCTGCTGCTGCTTTTGATGCCACCAACACACTATATCATTGTGCCACTCTGCCGCTCTTGCTGCTTCTGATGCCACCTTCACACTATATCAGTGTGCCACTCTGCAGGCTCCTGCTGCTTCTGATACCACCTTCACACTATATCATTGTGCCACTCTGCGGGCTCCTGCTTCTACTGATGCCACCTTCACACTATATCATTGTGGCACTCTGCGGGCTCCTGCTGCTTTTGATGCCACCAACACACTATATCATTGTGCTACTCTGCCGCTCTTGCTGCTTCTGATGCCACCTTTACACTATATCATTGTGCCACTCTGCAGGCTCCTGCTGCTGCTGCTTTTGATGCCTCCTGTACAAAAAATTATTCACTTTGCCATCTTCTTGCGCGAATAATATATTTCATTTCATATTTCATTATTTTAAATACTTATTTATACTTTGTATAGAGCGGTACCTTACCGATACCGTACATGTTTATGAATTTCACTGTTTATTTATATCAGTTTTAGGGAAAGGGGTTAATTATAATTTTTAGGTATTTTTATTTATTGTTTTACCATTTTTAGACCCAGTCTGTAGCAATCCAGTGTAATCAAGGCCGTCTTGTGCCAAGTGAGGAGTCTCCTGGCTTACCAGATGGTGCCCTTATAGCAATTTATAAGGAGCCAGGCGTCTTGGATGTCCTCAATGGCATGAGAGCCCTGGAACAGACCATAAAGCACCACGCGGTACATCATGGAGCTCCTGAGCACAGAGTCTTGGAATTGGTGTTCCAGGGCAATCAACAGTCCTGGCCATGTCCTGGGTGACATTCCAACAAATCTTTGGCTCGAATGAGCTTGTGCACGGTCTTTGGCTTCCACAGATCGGGCTTGAGTCCCTCCAGTTGGTGATCCCTCACAAATCAGACCACCTGGCCGTAGTACCATGGTGCGTCCCAGTTGTAAGGTAAGAAGCTGTCCCACTTGTCCCAGCTGAGGCCCCTCCAGTGGGGCAGGAGGAAAAAGCGTAACATGAACTTTCCTGCAGATCTTGCAGGGTTCTGCTCACACAGATGCAAACAAAAGAAATCCAGAGTAAACTGGAGATGTCCGGGACACCTTTGCCCCCCTTGCTTGGCTCCTTGAACATGACTGCTCACTCGACCCTGTCCATCTTTGAGCCTCTAACAAAATGGAAAACTGACCTCGTAACAGCCTTGCAGATGGGACCCGGGGGTGGCCACACCTGTGCCACGTACTAGAGTATGGGCAGCTCCTCGTTATGCAGGACAACAGTTTTCCCCTCCAGGGAGAGCTGTCTGTGGCCCCACAGGGCGGCTCTGGTGTTGACTTTGGACAAGCATTTATGCCAGGTATTCAGGGCTGTGCCTTCCTTCCCGAACCAAATCCCCAGAACCTTCATGAAATCCCATTGAATAGTGACGGGGAAAGGGGCAGAAAAGCATGGCCTCCGACTTATTGCAGTTGACTTTTGCACCCAAAGGATGTCCAAACTCCTTGCAGGTCTGGATGAGCGCCGTCACCGAACTCAGTGCGAGACACGATCAAAGACCTTCTCCTGGTCCAGGCTGACCAGGGCCGTGCAGATGTGGCGGCTTCAGACGTACAGCAGGGTGTCCCGCACCAAGGCCAGGTTGTCCGTGATCCTGCGGCTTGGGACGCCGCAGCACTTGTCCGGGTAGGCATTCTTACCTACTCCCTTCAGCCTGTTGGCCAGCACCTTGGCCAGGATCTTGTAGTCCACGTTGAGCAGAGAGATGGGACAACAGTTCTTCAGGTCGCACCTCTCTCCCTTCCATTTGTACAACTCCCTGATCAGTTCAGCTTCCAGGGCTGCTACAGATTTAATTCATGGAGCCGGCCCCGACGGCGTCCCGCAGGGATGCTTCCGTCACTATCTCCATGAGCAACTTGGACGTGGCGTCCAGCTTGCGCCACTCTTCCCCTATGGCACATTTGAAATCTCCGGCCAACCCCACTGCCCTAGTAGCGAGTTGCAGCCTGAGGTTCTGGAAAAGCTCCAGTTGCTCAACCTTCTCAGGGGAAGCGTATCCGCTGATAAGCCGCACTGGCTCACCTGCCCAGGAGCTGTCTACAACCAGAAGTCGGCCACAGACGGTTTCCTGGACAAAATCAAGCATGAAAGCGCTTCCCCTGAGAAGGATGGCGTGCCAGCAGACCTTCCCCTGGACCAGCAGGAAGGACCGTGATTCCATCTCCTAGCCAGATGGTCGTAGGGCCTGGAAGAGGAGATAGCACATTCCTGTAACATGTACACATTGCACGACTGGGAGGCAAGGTAAGTTACTGCAGTCTGACAACGAAACTTATCTCTAATACTTCTAACTTTGATTGAAAAAAACGGTTAGGTTAGCCATCATGAGGGAAGAAAGAGAGAAAAAATAGGAAGAAAAAATCCTTCTGTGAGGGCGGTAGCAATCTGTGCAAGGAAAAAAATTCCAGATCCAGCCAAGTTGAAAGAAACTTGAACTTTATTGTGGCATATTGTTAAAATCCATTCGTGTCAATGACCAACTCGTTTTAAATGGTTCTTAGTCATGGCTAACACAAGACTTCAATAAACAGAAATTTAAAGCATATAGTGAGGACAAACACTCCCCTAATTCGTGACGTAGTTCCGGGTAAGGGAGAATAAATTTTTAAAAATTCCAATGGCTACAAAGTCATATAAATCATGGTTATATGCACCATGATATGAAAATGCATGATCAATGTCCTCCTGTTGAGGAATGGGGGAAACTCCAGGTGCCAGCGAGGAAGGCATGTCTAATTCACGTGATCATCTGGTCATGTGGTCGGACTGACCTGGGCGACAATAGAGTGCGGAGCTTCCCCGATGACCCAAAAGGTAGGTAAATGGTCTGAGGATAAATAAAAACAACAAGTCAGGGTTATAAAACATAAATGATAGACTGTGTGGCAATAGCAAAGTCAATTATCTGCAAAGGATAGAGAAGAAAGTTGTCAAAAATAAAGTATGGTTGAGAACTCTATAGATAATGCATTCACGTAAGGTAATGGTTCTTTTTTAACATTTAAACCGGAGGGGTGGCATGAATCTAAACTAAAAATACAAAAAGCTTCGTGATTACATAGCAACACGTAGCAACATGAAGAAAAAGCGGGTTAGGTTGGGACGATACCGCCTTAGTTAGCTGTCCGGTCGGGCGGCTTGTCTTCGGCTCTGTCCGGAACCTTTTTGAGGTTCTCCGGCACCTCGTCCAGCTGCTGTTCTTCGGTGGTCAAGTGGATGGAGCTGGAGAGGATGCCATGTTCCGTGAAACCAGCTTCCAGCTCCTTCTCTGCTGCTGGGGACGTATCTGATGGGGCTGTCCCTCTGTTTTCTCTTCCTTTGCTTGGTTCTGGGGAGACAAGATCGGAGACAGGGGTGTGGGAGAGGAAGGGGAAGTTTGCCTCTGTCATGGCAAGGGGAGAGGTGACGGGGGAGGAGGTCATTAGGGGTTGGGGATGGACTGGGGCAGGAGGGTTGCCTTAGGGGCTGGTGACAGAATCCCTGATATGCCTGGTAGGGGGAGGGTGGCATACTCAGCTGGGGAAAGGGGGAAGGAAAGGTTATGGGAGGGCTGGGAAGTGTCACCTTCTTTGTCTTACCAGACTTCTGCTTTGATGCCTCCAATTGCTTGTTCACATTGTTTGACGCCTTGGCCTTGTTCTTTGCCCCCGGCTGAGGTGTCCTCCCAGTGGGCGTCTGAGCTTTAAAGCCCATGGCGGGAGCCAGTGTGCCACGTCTGCCCAGATCCTTTTCCTCTCTGAACAATCCTTGTAGAGATGTCCAGCTCGGCCACAAAGGTTACATGTGGTTCTTTTAGGGCCATTCTTAGAAACATGTCCCATCACTCGGCAGTTCTTGCATGCTTCCTCCTTGCAGGCCTTAATCACGTGTCCTTCTCTGCCGCATTTCTGGCAGGTCTATGGCATGTCCGGGTAGTAAATCAGGCTGTAGGAGTTCCCCAGCGTGAACGACTGGGGCAGGTGCTTGAGTCCGTCCTTGGCTTCCGGGTCCAGAAAGAGCCAGACAGTCGCTGACCACTTACCCATCCAGAGGCCGTAGCAGTTCAGGATCTTCGTGGGCTCCTTCACCTCTATGCAGAACCTGTTGAGGAAAGTGTTGATGTCGCAGCCGGGGGTCCGCAAGTTCCACATGGACACCGTGATCTTCATCTCTTTCCTCTGCAGCAAGCAGTTGCCGATAAAGTTGGAGAAGGGAGAGTCCGGGGCCGCCACTTTGATCGCTTCCCAGTATCTTCTACAGACACTCACCGAGATGAATGTCACGTAGAAGAGCCCGGTGACCATGGCCTGGATTACGAAGATGTCCGAGGCTTGGACCCCCTGGTGCAGCAGCATTTTCATGCAGAAAACTTATTTCATCATGTCCGGCACCCTTCTGTCGACCTCCTTCAGACACAGCGCCACAGTGTCCCTCATGTAGGGTGGTAGCCTGGGGGGCTCCAGGCTGGTTTGTGTAGCCGCTGGTGGTTGCTGTTCAGAGGAGGATGCTTCTGGGGTTGAAGCAGCTGCTGGGGACTGGGGTTCCTCATCCATCGTTCCAGTGTGTGCTTTGTCTTCTTGTTTGGAGAGAGCTCAACCTGCGATCCATCTCCATACACCTGCTTATGACATGTGACGTACAATTATAAATCAAAATATTTAGCTAAGGGTCAGGAAGTGTCACAGTCTATGGGAATAGTCTCTTAGGACTAAAGTCTTGTGGACTCCCTGGACCACCACGGGAGATAAAGATGCCAGCCGCAACCCGGGAGCGGAGTCTAAGTGGACTCCTGGTCTTCGCCAGAGCCCGCCGCAAAGTGGGACCTGCTGCGGCGGGGAGCCACCATGTCGCTCCACCGGTGCGACTAGGCCCGCGGTGGCAGCCAAGGTAGGGACACGGGGCAGGCAGGACCATGGGAAGGCAGGACCACGGGAAGGCAGAACCACGGAAGGCAGGACCACGGGAAGGCAGGACCTCGGGATGACAGGACCTTGGAAGGACGGCTGTCAGGACCTCGGAAGGACGGCTGGGAGGACCTCGGAAGACCACCAGGATACCGGACCGCCACAGGATTACAGGACCGCCACAGGATTGCAGGACCGCCACAGGATTGCAGGACCACCACAGGATTGCAGGAGGCACAGAGGCGTCTGGAAACGCTTAGGAATCACACGGCGGCGTCTGGAAACGCTCAGGAAGGCTTTCACTACAGTAGAATGACCTGAAGATCCGGAAGGGGATGCTGGGAGTCGCCAGGCTATATAGCCGAGCCAGGAATGCCAGAGCCAATAGGGAGGACGCTGGCTCTTTAAGGCTGGGAGAAGCCTGCAGGGAAGAAGCATGCGGCCTACACGCTGGGAGCCAGAGTACAGACCGGAGCCAGGAGAGGTAAGTGAGGGCAGGGGGAGCGGGGACCGCGGCAGCAGGCACGGGTGCACCCGTGATCCCTGCCGAGGATTGCGAGTGTAACCGTGCCAGGAAGTAAGAGTTCTCCTTACGGAGACTGCCAATTTAGGCTACCATGTAGGTATATGAAAACTTATAGCCATTGACGCACCACTAGGGGATTTTAGGAGAATATGCAAATAAGTTTTCTAGCAAAAATGACACCACTAATGTACATATTCTATAGGTAGGCTGTCAATATGTGTGTGCATATACGAGCACTGTACAAACATATTCACCAACTAAGTGAGATTGACCAAAGCATAAAACATATATCACATTCTTTATCTAAGGTTCTGTAAAATGCATACATGTGTTGCTACCTAAGGTATCAATTAAGATTGTAATATATATAAATGATTTGGTGTTTGGCTCCAGTAAATGTAGGCCTATACATTTGGGTAGAAGCTAGTATCAATGAAGTAATATGGTATACTGTATGTAATAATGAAAGTAATAAATTAATACTAAATATTAACATAACATATTCTATGTGCATCACATGAAGCAGCATTGTAACAATACACAGCACACCTTTATTGACAAAAGTCAACCTGTGCCAAGTTGAATAACTATAATAAAGTTGAAGCAAGTGAAACACATGTAGCGGAAGGCAATAACTTACTAGGAACAAATAGAAGAAAGTATGTCAAAACAATTGGGAAAATAGGATCCACCGTTTCTATAAGCTTCAGAAAGATGCTGTTAAACAATTAAAGTTACCTAAGCGTTGCAGAAATCAGTGGTTTGAGTATGTGTTCAAGAGGAATAACACTGTTCTTGGTCAATATGTGGCTTGTGGTATTCACTGCTATGACTCACTGATCCCATAGTCAGTTTTTAGATCTTCTATGTAATCTGATACTCCTGCACACCTTTCTAGCAACACAGAATTCTGGCAAAATTTCATCGTAGATTTCAAGTAAAATAGTAGGAGGATGACGAGGATGAAGAAGGGAGGATGACAATAACCAACATTAGTACAAAATGGGGATCATTTACTAAGGGCCCGATTTGCGTTTTCCCGACGTGTTACCCGAATATTTCCGATTTGCGCTGATTGTACCTGAATTGCCCCGGGATTTTGGCGCACGCGATGGGATTGTGGCGCATCGGCGCTGGCATGCACGCGACGGAAATCGGGGGGCGTGGCCGAACGAAAACCCGACGTATTCGGAAAAACCGCCACATTTAATAACCGAAAATGTGTTGCTTGGGAAGCGCTTACCTTCACCTGGTCCAGCTCGGTGTATTCCGGCGCGTTCAGATGATTTTCAGCGCAGCAGCGCCACCTGGTGGACGGCGGAGGAATTACCTTCATAAATCCCGCCCGGACCCGAATCCTGTTCAGAGAACGCGCCGCTGGATCGAGAATGGGCCGGGTAAGTAAATCTGCCCCAATGTGTCACTTTTCTCTGAAAAGAGATATTACAAATTTCTTTTGTTATTACCTATTCAAAATGCGTTGATATATTATTGAACATTTAACTATTCTATTAGCAAAACCAACTTGTTACAGAAATTAAATTACTCTGGGCTTGACACTACATGTGTCTCCCTACCAACAAAACAGACCAACACACAGTCATACAAAACCCAAAACAAATGGAATCATTACGTCTTGAAAATCTTTCTCTGGTGATTAAACCTTAATTTCTCCAGACAGAGGTGACAGGGCTGTTTTACTATGAGAACTGTCAATCTATGGAATACCTTGCCTTAAGCGCTGGTCACAGCAATGACAATTGAGAGCTTCAAGAAGGGTCTAGATTAGAGATGAGCGAACACTAAAATGCTCGGGTACTCGTTATTCGAGACGAACTTTTCCCGATGCTCGAGTGCTCGTCTCGAATAACGAACCCCATTGAAGTCAATGGGAGACTCGAGCATTTTTCAAGGGGACCAAGGCTCTGCACAGGGAAGCTTGGCCAAACACCTGGGAACCTCAGAAAAGGATGGAAACACCACGGAAATGGACAGGAAACAGCAGGGGCAGCATGCATGGATGCCTCTGAGGCTGCCTAATCGCACCATTATGCCAAAATTATGGGCAACAGCATGGCCATGACAGAGTGACAGAATGAAGCTAGATAGCATCTAAAACATCCAATAATTGACCCTGACACTATAGGGGACGGCATGCAGAGGCAGCGGCAGCAGGCTAGAGAGTGGCATGGCGACATACCCTAATTGGACTCAGGCTTCAAACCAATGGGTGTCAGAGAGGAACCAAAGGAGGTGAGCAAGAAGCGCTCAAATAATATCGGTACATGATAAAAGTTTGCCAGTATATTTTGTGGATTACACAGCAGGGTGGCGACAAAGTTAACATGGAAGCCATGAAAACAACCCAAAATTCTGCCTGACACAGCTCGTTTGATAAGAGGACCATGTATGCTTACAGTTCATGCCAGTCGCTGCACTGGCTGCCAGTCTCCTTTCGAATACAGTTTAAAATAATAATAACCCTCATCCATAAAGCTCTGTATAATGCTGCACCCCCCTACCTCTCCTCTCTTATCTCAGTCTATCGCCCAACCCGTGCTCTTAGATCCGCCAGTGATCTTAGATTAACCTCTACCCTAGTGCGGACCTCCCACTCGCGTCTCCAAGACTTCTCTAGAGCTGCACCAATTCTATGGAATGCTCTGCCCCGGACTATCAGACTAATACCTAACCTCCAAAGTTTCAAACGTGCTCTTAAAACCCATTTCTTTAGGCAAGCCTATAACACTCATTAACTGCATGAAGTTTTAACTCTTCTACTAACCCGTCCTGTGTCGTCCTCCCATCTGTTATCCAGCAACCAACAGGCACCAGACTTCTCTGCAGTCCCATTCACCCTGGACCTGGTATATAAGATGACGGCTGAGTGGTTCAAGCGACAGCAATTCCATTTATTATATTTTTTTCTATTCCCTAAGAAGAATGGCTTGACCATTAAATATTCTTTTACCTCGTGTTACCCCATCATCTTCATAAACTGTAAGCTCTGGCGAGCAGGGACCTCACTCCTGTTGTTCCATACAAATGTTGTGCTCTGTTACATTACATTTGTATTTGTTTCCTATGATTTGTAAAGCGCTACAGAATATGATGACGCTATATAAATAAAGATTATTATTATTATTATTATGGAGGCAGTGAACTAGTAGTAGATTAAAGGTGCTGCAACTATGTTAGTTGGATCTTGGGATGGAGCTGGCGCTCTGCAGCCAGGCGAGCTTTCGCCAATCCAAGCCCCTGTCTCTAGGCTACTCCCCAAACAGCACTTCTAAGAACCTTTTGTATAAGATCAAGTGTAGTAGCGTTCTTATAAGTTTAGGATATGGCGGGTGAGGGGAATGTAAACAGATGCGCAAGAAGCGCTGAAATAATATCCCTAAATGGTAAAAGTTTGCAAATATATTTTGTGGATTACACAGCAGGGTGGCGACAAAGTTAACAACTTTGATGTGGAATGCCCTGTAATAGCTCTTGGGCGGTGTGCCTTTTATCGCCTAGGCTCAGCAGTTTCAGCACCGCCTGCTGTCGCTTAGCGACGGCACTGCTGCTGTGCCTAGAGCTACCGACTGATGGCGCCATGCCCACGGATGGTAATTCGGAGGAGGAGGAGGTGGAGGAGGGGTGGGAGGAGGTATAGTAGGCCTTTGAGACCTGGACCGAGGTAGGCCCCGCAATTCTCTGCGTCGGCAGTATATGACCAGCCCCAGGGTCAGACTCGGTCCCAGCCTGCACCAAGTTAAGTGTAGTAGCGTTCTTATAAGTTTGGGATATGGCGGGTGAGGGGAATGTAAACAGATGCGCAAGAAGCGCATGATGCGCATGGAGCTGGCGCTCCGCTGCCAGGCGAGCTTTCGCCAATCCAAGCCCCTGTCTCTAGGCTACTCCCCAAACAGCACTTCTAAGAACCTTTTGTATAAGATCAAGTGTAGTAGCGTTCTTATAAGTTTAGGATATGCCGGGTGAGGGGAATGTAAACAGATGCGCAAGAAGCGCTGAAATAATATCCCTAAATGGTAAAAGTTTGCCAGTATATTTTGTGGATAACACAGCAGGGTGGCGACAAAGTTAACAACTTTGATGTGGAATCCATGAAAACAACCCAAATTTCTGCCTGACACACCTCGTTTGATAAAGGGACGATGTATGGAGGCAGCTATATGGACGACTTTTGGAGGTAGCAATGGAGACAACGTGTGGAGGCTGCTATGGAGACAATTTAATTTGGATAGTGCCTGTATGTGGCAGTCCCAAACATTTTTCAAACCAGAGGAGCAGGTAGGTGGCCCTCCAGTAAAATGGAATAGATTGAGTGCCTGTATGTGGCAGTCCCAAAAATTTTTCAAACCAGAGGAGCAGGTAGGTGGCCCTCCAGTAAAATGGAATAGATTGAGTGCCTGTATGTGGCAGTCCCAAAAATTTTTTAAAACAGAGGACCGGGTAGGTGGCCCTCCAGAAAAATGGAATAGATTGAGTGCCTGTATGTGGCAGTCCCAAAAATTTTTCAAACCAGAGGAGCAGGTAGGTGGCCCTCCAGTAAAATGGAATAGATTGAGTGCCTGTATGTGGCAGTCCCAAAAATGTTTCAAACCAGAGGAGCAGGTAGGTGGCCCTGCAGTAAAATGGAATAGATTGAGTGCCTGTATGTGGCAGTCCCAAAAATGTTTCAAACCAGAGGAGCAGGTAGGTGGCCCTCCAGTAAAATGGAATAGATTGAGTGCCTGTATGTGGCAGTCCCAAAAATGTTTCAAACCAGAGGAGCAGGTAGGTGGCCCTGCAGTAAAATGGAATAGATTGAGTGCCTGTATGTGGCACTCACAAAAATTGTTTCAAACAGAGGACCGGGTAGGTGGCCCTCCAGAAAAATTAAATGCATGAAGTACTATAGCAAGAGCCAGTGGGCCCTGTCAAAAAATAGCCATTTTCCTCTGCTTTACTGTACAAAGAGGAGGAGAAGGATAAAAATGAGGAGGAGGAGGAGTGGATCAATTATTCAGGTTGAGCTTCCTTCACCTGGTGGAGATTGGAAATTCTGAGAAATCCAGCCTTTATTCATTTTAATAAGCGTCAGCCTGTCAGCGCTGTCAGTCGACAGGCGTGTACGCTTATCGGTGATGATGCCACCAGCTGCACTGAAAACCCGCTCGGACAAGACGCTAGCGGCAGGGCAGGCAAGAACCTCCAAGGCGTACAGCGCCAGTTCGTGCCACATGTCCAGCTTTGAAACCCAGTAGTTGTAGGGAGCTGTGTGATCATTTAGGACGATGGTATGGTCAGCTACGTACTCCCTCACCATCTTTCTGTAAAGATCAGCCCTACTCTGCCGAGACTGGGGACAGGTGACAGTGTCTTGCTGGGGTGACATAAAGCTGGCAAAAGCCTTGTAAAGCGTACCCTTGCCAGTGCTGGACAAGCTGCCTGCTCGCCTACTCTCCCTCGCTACTTGTCCCGCAGAACTACGCACTCTGCCGCTAGCGCTGTCAGAAGGGAAATACTGTTTCAGCTTGTGCACCAGGGCCTGCTGGTATTCATGCATTCTCACACTCCTTTCCTCTGCAGGGATGAGAGTGGGAAGATTTTGCTTGCACCGTGGGTCCAGGACAGTAATCGGTGCTGGAATAAATTCTTTGAACGCGAGGGTCACGGGATAGGCAGCCTAGCATGAAATCTGCCATATGCGCCAGAGTACCAACGCGTAAGAATTCACTCCCCTCACTGGCCTGACTGTCCATTTCCTCCTCCTCCAACTCCTCCAACTCCTCTTCTTCTGCCCATACACGCTGAACAGTGAAGGACTCAACAATGGTCCCCTCTTGTGTCTCGCCAACATTCTCCTCCTCTTCCTCCTCATCCTCCTCCACCTCCACCTCCTCCGATATGCGCTGAGAAACAGACCTGAGGGTGCTTTGGCTATCAACAAGGGAATATTCTTCCCCTGTCTCTTGAGACGAGCGCAAAGCTTCCGACTTCATGCTGACCAGAGAGTTTTTCAACAGGCCAAGCAGCGGGATGGTGAGGCTGATGATGGCGGCATCGCCACTGACCATCTGTGTTGACTCCTCAAAGTTACTCAGCACCTGACAGATATCAGACATCCACGTCCACTCCTCATTGTAGACTTGAGGAAGCTGACTGACCTGACTACCAGTTCTGGTGGAAGTTGACATCTGGCAGTCTACAATCGCTCTGCGCTGCTGGTAAACTCTGGATAACATGGTCAGTGTTGAATTCCACCTCGTGGGCACGTCGCACAACAGTCGGTGAGCGGGCAGTTGGAGGCGGCGCTGCGCTGCCCTGAGAGTGGCAGCATCTGGGCTGGACTTCCTGAAATGCGCACAGATGCGGCGCACCTTCGTGAGCAAATCAGACAGATTGGGGTATGTCTTGAGGAAACGCTGAACTATCAGATTTAACACATGGGCCAGGCATGGCACATGTGTCAGTCTGCCGAGTTGCAGAGCCGCCACCAGGTTACGGCCGTTGTCACACACAACCATTCCCGGCTTGAGGTTCAGCGGTGCCAGCCACAGATCAGTCTGCGCCGTGATGCCCTGTAATAGCTCTTGGGCGGTGTGCCTTTTGTCGCCTAGGCTCAGCAGTTTGAGCACCGCCTGCTGTCGCTTAGCGACGGCACTGCTGCTGTGCCTAGAGCTACCGACTGATGGCGCCGTGCCCACGGATGGTAGTTCGGAGGAGGAGGTGGAGGAGGGGTGGGAGGAGGAGGAGGCATAGTAGGCCTGAAACACCTGGACCGAGGTAGGCCCCGCAATCCTCGGCGTCGGCAGTATATGAGCAGCCCCAGGGTCAGACTCGGTCCCAGCCTCCACCAAGTTAACCCAATGTGCCGTCAGCGATATATAGTGGCCCTGCCCGGCAGCACTCGTCCACGTGTCCGTGGTCAGGTGGACCTTGTCAGAAACGGCGTTGGTCAGGGCACGGATGATGTTGTCTGACACGTGCTGGTGCAGGGCTGGGACGGCACATCGGGAAAAGTAGTGGCGGCTGGGGACCGAATACCGAGGGGCGGCCGCCGCCATGAGGTTGCGAAAGGCCTCGGTCTCTACTAGCCTATAGGGCAGCATCTCCAGGCTAAGCAATCTGGAGATGTGCACATTAAGGGCTTGGGCGTGCGGGTGGGTTGCACTATATTTGCGTTTCCGCTCCAGCGTCTGGGGTATGGAGAGCTGAACGCTGGTGGATGCTGTGGAGGATCGTGGAGGCGACGATGGGGTTTTTGTGGCAGGGTCCTGGGCAGGGGGCTGACTAGCAGCTGACACAGGGGAAGGAGCAGTGGTGTGCACGGCCGGAGGTGAACGGGCTTGTTGCCACTGAGTGGGGTGTTTAGCATTCATATGCCTGCGCATACTGGTGGTAGTTAAGCTAGTAGTGGTGGAACCCCTGCTGAGCCTGGTTTGGCAAATGTTGCACACCACAGTCCGTCGGTCATCCGGTGTTTCCTTAAAGAACCTCCAGACTTCTGAAGATCTAGCCCTCGCCGCAAGAGCCCTCGCCACGGGAGCTTCACTAGTTGACACATTTGGCGCTGATGCACCAGCTCTGGCCCTGCCTCTCCGTCTGGCCCCACCACTGCCTCTTCCAACCTGTTCTGGTCGAGGACTCTCCTCCGTCTCAGAAGCACTGTGTTCACCCGGCCTCTCAACCCAGCTTGGGTCTGTCACCTCATCATCCTCCGATCCCTCAGTCTGCTCCCCCCTCGGACTTCCTGCCCTGACAACAACTTCCCCACTGTCTGACAACCGTGTCTCCTCATCGTCGGACACCTCTTTACACACTTCCACTACGTCAAGAAGGTCATCATCACCCACAGACTGTGACTGGTGGAAAACCTGGGCATCGGAAAATTGCTCAGCAGCAACCGGACAAGTGGTTTGTGACTGTGGGAAGGGTCCAGAAAACAGTTCCTCAGAGTATGCCGGTTCAAATGCCAAATTTTCCTGGGAGGGGGCAGACTGGGGGGGAGGAGGCTGAGGTGCAGGAGCTGGAGGAGTGGCGATTTCGGTGACATGGGTGGACTGCGTGGAAGACTGACTGGTGGTGGACAAATTGCTCGAAGCATTGTCAGCAATCCACGACATCACCTGTTCGCACTGTTCTGGCCTCAACAGTGCTCTACCACGAGTCCCAGTAACTTCAGACATGAACCTAGGGAGTGTAGCTCTGCGGCGTTCCCCTGCTCCCTCATCAGCAGGTGGTGTCTCACCCCGCCCAGGACCACGGCCTCTGACCCCTGCAGTAGTTGGACGCCCACGTCCCCGCCCTCGTCCTCTACCCCTAGCCCTCGGGTTAAACATTTTTAAAATGAGAGTTATAACTTTATTTTTTTTTTAACTTTTTTTTGTTTTTTTTTGTGTTTTTTGTTTTTTTTTGTGTTTTTTGGTTTTTTTTGAGTTTTTAAAACCAAACAATGCTATCCTATTGCTATGGCTATTTTCTAGCCAAGTATCAAAGCACACTACTATGCCAGATGAGATGACACTGAGTTAGTGCCTAATTGAAATCCAACCCCTACTAAATTTTCCCACTTCGGTCTTTGCTATGGATATGTGCGTCACTAAGCGCAGAACACAGCGGTCGCAAGTCTCACTACAAATTGCTCAGAATTGGCTAGTACATGCACTGCAGAAAGTACAGCCACCAGCAGATCAACCAGAAATCAAATATATAGAACGCTACTGTAGGCGTAAGTAAGCTCTTTGTATTCTCCTATGGCTATTTTCTAGCCAAGTATCAAAGCACACTACTATGCCAGATGAGATGACACTGAGTTAGTGCCTAATTGAAATTCAACCCCTACTAAATTTTCCCACTTCGGTCTTTGCTATGGATATGTGCGTCACTAAGCGCAGAACACAGCGGTCGCAAGTCTCACTACAAATTGCTCAGAATTGGCTAGTACATGCACTGCAGAAAGTACAGCCACCAGCAGATCAACCAGAAATCAAATATATAGAACGCTACTGTAGGCGTAGGAGAGCTCTTTGTAATCTCCTATGGCTATTTTCTAGCCAAGTATCAAAGCAAACTCCTATGCCAGATGAGATGACACTGAGTTAGTGCCTAATTGAAATCCAACCCCTACTAAATTTTCCCACTTCGGTCTTTGCTATGGATATGTGTGTCACTAAGCGCAGAACACAGCGGTCGCAAGTCTCACTACAAATTGCTCAGAATTGGCTAGTACATGCACTGCAGAAAGTACAGCCACCAGCAGATCAACCAGAAATCAAATATATAGAACGCTACTGTAGGCGTAAGTAAGCTCTTTGTAATCTCCTATGGCTATTTTCTAGCCAAGTATCAAAGCACACTACTATGCCAGATGAGATGACACTGAGTTAGTGCCTAATTGAAATCCAACCCCTACTAAATTTTCCCACTTCGGTCTTTGCTATGGATATGTGTGCCACTAAGAGCTAAACACAACGGTAGCAAGTCCCCCTGCTAATTCCTCACAAAATGGTACTAGATGCAAATTAAAATAAAAAAAGTATAACGTTATTGTAGCCCTAAGAAGGGCTGTTGGGTTCTTTGAGAATCACTCCTGCCTAACAGTAAGCTAATAGAACACCCTAACGCTTTCCCTGACCAGCAGCAGCTCTCTCCCTAGCGGCATCCAGACACAGAATGATCCGAGCAGCGCGGGCAGCGGCTAGTCTATCCCAGGGTCACCTGATCTGGCCAGCCAACCACTGCTATCGACGTGTAAGGGTACCACGTCATGCTGGGTGGAGTGCAGAGTCTCCTGGCTTGTGATTGGCTCTGTTTCTGGCCGCCAAAAAGCAAAACGGCGGGAGCTGCCATTTTCTCGAGCGGGCGAAGTATTCGTCCGAGCAACGAGCAGTTTCGAGTACCCTAATGCTCGACCGAGCATCAAGCTCGGACGAGCATGTTCGCTCATCTCTAGTCTAGATACCTTTTTAACCTAAATAACAGTGATGTTTATGTTATATATAATTATTTCCCCTAAATCCCTTCCTTATCCAATCCCTTCACTTCTTTGGTTGAAATTGATGGACATGTGGTTTTTTTCAACCATATAAACTATGATAATATGTATAATCGAATGCCCCAATTCTAGTCTCCTAGTAACACCTCCGACACCCCGGATGCTAATGCGCATGCCCAAACCCTTGGACGTGTCATTCATAGTATCATAGTATATAAGGCTAGAAAAAGACACAAGTCCATCAAGTCCAATGCGCACACTTCACTAGGGGGCACATGTCACTATATTCTGACAATAGACTGTCTGTGCATGCGTGAGCAATGAATAAGTATTGTAGAGCAGTGTATTGGACTTGGATCAGCGATCAGAGCATCTCTGGTTCAAGTTTGTATACAGTAAAAAAAAGTAAAGAAAAAAGAAGTTTACAACATTGAAATAAATAGAAATTAATTTAATAAAATATAAGCCCCTAATATAACACATTCCCATACAAACACTTAATAAAGTATAGAAAACACAAATACACAAAAAATTCCCACATCGACGCGTTCATAACAATCTGTATAATAACACAGAATCATTACTGGACCCGCACAGTAAACAACCCCCCAAATAAAGATCATTTTTGATTAATTTCTAAATGTTCTAAAGAGTGATTTAAAAAGTTTCACTCTAAATTAAGACCACTAAAAAGAAGAATTCTTTTCGCAAAAAATAAACTCTTAACCAGTTCTGTCAGCCAAAACATAAAAAAGTTATGCATTTGATGCTAAAATGAATAATATTTTCTCCAAATTACCGTATATTCCGGCGTATAAGACGCCCTGGTGTATAAGACGACCCCCCTACTTTCCTGTTTAAAATATAGAGTTTAAGATATATTCGCCGTATAAGACTACCCCTTTTCCAACGCATACAAAACACCGGTAAAAATTTAAAAAAAAACAGATTTGAATTTAACATGGTCCTTTTTTTAATTTAAATTCTTATGACATGCAGGTATATAGCAGGAAAACTGTCGCTCATAAACATAAGGCATACAACAACAACATTACCATCGTCCATTTTACTGTAAATGTTACCATACTGTACCTTAAATTTTTAGTTTATTAAATATTCCATGCCATGTACTCCATGCAATGAAAATGGTGAAAAAACGCATTTGCGCCATTTTCTTGTGGGCTTGGATATTACGTCTTTCACTGAGCGCCCATAATGACATGTCTACTTTATTCTTTGGGTCGGTACGATTAAGGGGATACCAAATTTGTATAGGTTTTATAATGTTTTCATACATTTACAAAAATGAAAACCTCCTGTATAAAAATTATTTTTTTGATTTTTGCCAACTTCTGGCGCTAATAACTTTTTTATACTTTGGTGTACGGAGCTCTGGGTGGTGTCATTTTTTGCGAAATTTGATAATATTTTCAATTATATCATTTTTAGGACTGTGCGACCTTTTGATCACTTTTTATAGATTTTTTTATATTTTTCAAAATGGCAAAAAAGTGCCATTTTCAACTTTGGGCGCTATTTTCCGTTACGGGGTTAAACGCATTGAAAAAACGTTATCATATTTTGATAGATCGGACAATTTCGGATGCGTCGATACCTGATGTGTTCATGATTTTTACTGTTTATTTATATTTATGTCAGTTCTAGGTCAAGGGGGGGTGATTTGAAATTTTAGTTTTTTTTTATTATAAATTTTTTTTTAAACTTTTTTAAATTTTTATTTATACTATTTTTCAGACTCCCTAGGGTACTTTAACCCTAGGTTATCTGATCGATCCTATCATATACTGCCATACTACAGTATGGCAGTATATGGGGATTTTCCTCCTCATTCATTACAATGTGCTATCAGGGGTTAAAACGAAATAGCCTCGGGTCTTCGGAAGACCCGAGGCTACCATGGAGACGGATCGCCGCCCCTGATGACGTTACGGGGAGCGGCGATCCCAGGTAAGATGGGCGCCGCTATCTTTTTGAGGCTGCCGGCAGCAATATGCAGCAAAGACTTACCGGCTATGGAGAGGGCTCAGCCCGTGAGCCCTCTCCATGCAGCGCGACCCGACCGTCGCCGTGAATACACGGAGGGCGGTCGGGATTACCGGCGTATAAGACGACCCCAGAGAAGACAGAAGATTTTTCTGTCTTCAAAAGTCGTCTTATACGCCGGAATATACTGTAGTTTTTATTCAGTAAAACTGAATAAAATACAAAGAACTCCCCACATATTTGCTACCGCTGCGTCCATAACAGTCTGTATAATAAAACAGAATCATTACTGGACCCGCATGGTGAACCCTGGAGAAAAAACAAAAAAAGTTCTGAAAAAGATAATTTTTATTTAATACCCCATAAAAAAATGCTCTAAAAAGTGATTTAAAAAAGGTTAATTACTCCAAAATAAAAATGCTAAAAAGAACAAGGCTTTTGGCAAAAAAATAAGCCCTTAACCAGATTTGTCATCCAAAAATTTTGAAAAGACAGTGCTGCTAAAATGAACAAGATTTTCTCCAAATTAGTTTTTATTGAGTAAAATTGGGGCAAAAATAAAAAAATCTATATAAATCCATAATCGTGGCAACCCAAATAATAAAAATAATCTATTATTTTTTTGGTATGATGAACAGGTACCAACAAAGAGTTATTAAATCTTATCAATTAGGTATAGATGCCCCAAAATTATGTACCAGGAAAGTGCATCTCATGTTGCAAAAAAAATAAGCCCCTATATACATATAAAAAAAATGATAGCCTGTACAATTTTACAATGCAAATCTGCTCTGGATGGCACTCTTTCCATTCTATCCTCGGCAGAGTGCCCATACAGCAAGTTACCACTACATATGGGCACACTCAGGAGAAATTGGGTATCAAACTTTGTGAAACCTTTTTTCATTTACTGTGTATACTCGAGTATAAGCCAAGTTTTTTAGCACATTTTTTTTGCTGAAAATTCCCCACCCAGCTTATACTCGGGTATATAAAAAAATAAACTGAGTACTCACCATTCCGACTACGGCAGAATGGGCAGGCTATAAACTTCAGGGGATATATAGGATATATATAAAAGGGGGGCTGACTATATACTTCAAGGAGCTGGCAGGCTATGTAATAAAGGGGGCTGGCAGGCTATACACTACAGTGAGCTGGCAGGCTATATTCTACAGGGGGCTGGCTATATACTACAGTGGGCTTGCAGGCTTTATACTTCAGGGGGCTGGCAGGCAATATTCTACAGGGGGTTGTCTGGCTACAGTCAACAGGGAGCTGACTGGCTATATACTACAGGGGGCTGGAAAGCTATATTCTACAGGGGGTTGGCTCGCTATACACTAAAGGGTGCTGGCTGGATATATACTACATGGGGCTTGTAGGCTATATACTACAGGGGGCTGGCA
Organism: Engystomops pustulosus; assembly: GCF_040894005.1. NCBI lineage: Eukaryota > Metazoa > Chordata > Amphibia > Anura > Leptodactylidae > Engystomops > Engystomops pustulosus. The sequence continues at coordinate 83,358,793 of NC_092415.1, read as the reverse complement.
GGCTATATTCTACAGGGGGTGGCTGGATATATACTGGGGAGGCTTTGACCAATGCATTTCCCATCCCAGACTTATACTCGAGTATTTGGTGGTAAAAATAGGTGCCTTGGCTTATACTAGAGTCGGTTTATACTCAAAAATGGTTACAATTTGTAAAACGCACCTCCATTTTGTTTTAACCCCTATAAAACACCAAAAGGGTAAACAGACTTCTTAATTGTGCTTTTTCATACATTGAGGGTTGTAATTTCCATAATGGGGTAATTTACGAGTCTAGCTATTATTTAGGCCTCTCACAGTCTGGAGATTTTCCAAAAAAATGTTAAAAATCACACCCAAATTCTTAGCCTCATAACATTTTAGTAAAATATGTGGAATCTTAAAAAAACTATAGCAACATAAAGCAGACATTTTGGAAATGTTAGTTATAGATTAATTTGGGTGCTATGACTATCTGCTTCAAAAGTAGAGAATTTAGAACTTTGAAAAGAATTTTTCAATTTTTTTACCAAATTTCAGTTTTTTCAAAATTAAACACCAAAGATATCAGCCAAATTTTAAAACTAATTTTAAGTACAATTTGTCACGAGAAAACAATCTCCAAATCTCCTGGATATCTTATAGCTATAACCACTTATAGTGATTCAGGGCAGATTTTAAAAATGGGGCCATGTCCTAGGGTGAGGTCATATGTTGCGTTTTGATTGCGTTTTAATTGCGTTTTGAAACACATTACAACAGCTGAGGAGAGGTGATTTGTGTAATTACATTACAATTACAAATTCTTTAATCTTTTGGCCCTCAAAGATGGTCCATCTTGAAGTAATACATTTAATGTTGAATTAGTTTGTAAGACCGACCAATGTGGCTTCAAGATTGCTCTCATAACTTCTCATCTATTGTTATAAGTGGATACAAAATTAATGCAGTTTCCTGATGCACTTTCTTCTTAATTACCGTATATACTCGAGTCTTAGCCAAGTTTTTCAGCACAAAATTTGTACTAAAAAAACCTAACTCGGCTTATACTCGAGTCTATAAAAAAATAACACTGTACTCACCTTTTCGGCATCCCCCGTAGGTCCTCTTCTGCGTCCTATGCTCCGGTGCCACCTCGGGTCCTTCTCTTAGGGTTCTTCCGCTCCTCTTCAGGTCCCCTCACAATGCTGGTGGCTCACAAACATTGACATTGGTAAGCAGCTGACGTCATTTTGTGTGCTGAAGATCCGAAGAGGAGTACAAGAACCCCAAGAGGATCCGAAGGACCCGAGGTAGCATTGGAAGCAGAAGAGGACCTATGGAGGACTTTGGAAAGGTGAATACAGTGTTTTTCTTTTTTTTTTACTACAAGGGCTGGCAGGCTGTATACTACAGGGGATGGCTATGTATTACAGGGGGCTGGCAGGCTGTATACTACAGGGGCTAGCTGGCTATATACTAGGGGCTGACAGGCTATATACTACTTGGGCTGACAGGCTATATACTACAGGGGCTGGCACACTGTATACTACAGGGGCTGGAAGGCAATATATTACAGGGTCTTGCAGGCTATATACTACAGGGTTGGCAGGCTATATACTACAGGGGGTAGGTGGCTATATACTACAGGGGCTGCAGGCTGTATACTACAGGGGCTGGCAGGCTATATACTACAGAGGCTGGCAGGCTATATACTACAGAGGCTGGAAGGCTATATACTGCAGGGGGCTGGTTGGCTATAAACTGGGAGTCTGCGACCAATGCATTTCCCACTCTCGGCTTATACTCGAGTCAATATGTTTTCCCAGTTTTTGTGTTAAAATTGGGTACCTCGGCTTATACTCGAGCCGGCTTATACAAGAAAGTCAAGAAAGTCAATCACTGTTTTACTATATTTTAGGTCAAATTCAAATTATTCTGAATCAGTTGCTGAATAAAGCTTGTCACCTTTGCCTCAGACCATTGCCAAAAAAATAAAAGGTCATCAATGTATCTTAGAAAACCTACACAACACCTCTATATTTTAACAATATTAAAGGAAACCTACCATTTAGAATGGTAGGGGTAAGCTGTAAGTACCGAGCACCAGCTCAGGGTGAGCTGGTGCCGGTACTTACTTTCGTTAGTGTTATAAACCGCGGTATCGAGGTTTTAACACTTTTTAAACTTTAGAGCAGGAGAGGCTTCGGCGCTGCGCGCGACCGTGCGCGCGCAAGATCTCTGCTATTTCCTGTGTAGGCGCACGCAGCGCCGAAGCCTGTTCTGGTCTAGAGTTTAAAAAGTGTTAAAACCGCGATACCGCGGTTTATAACACTAACGAAAGTAAGTACCGGCACCAGCTCACCCTGAGCTGGTGCTCGGTACTTACAGCTTACCCCTGCCATTCTAAATGGTAGGTTTCCTTTAAGTCCTTCCAAACTAAATGACCTAAAACCACAACACCAAAACATGCAAAGCTATGACCCATCAATCTAAAAATTATCATAGAATCATATCATATATCATTAACATGGAAAACTGCATAGAGATGAAGGGGCTAAAAACTTAGCCAGATGTAATAATATTCAGGAGAAAAGATATACAGACGTGACCACAATACTGATCAAATAATATATCAGCAAGCATACAATGTAATCCTATGTTTAACGGATAATACCAGTTATAACATATCTGTTAATCTATGCCTATTAAGTCTATGCCCACCATTCATAAATAAGAAGGCCTAGATCAAACTTATGTCAGCCATATACAATTAATGATCATACAAAACAATATTCACACAAGTCCAAATGAAGAACATATCATAATTGTCACGGATGCACCCACGATCCTTGTTGCGGATCGCGGGAACACCCGTGCCTCTCTGTGTGGCGAGGCGCCTCCCCAGCCCAGACTTACTTCCCCTCAAGCCAGCTTCGTGTCTGAATAGGCTGCGCACGTCGGCTCTCCCAGCCTTAAAGGGCCAGCATCCTCCTGATTGGCGCTGGCTAATCCAGCTCAGCTTTTATAATCCGGCACCTCCCTTCCTGCCTCGCCGGATCTTGAGCATTGTTTACTGTAAGTGAAAGCCCTATCTTCTGTACCCAAAGGAACTTTTATGGTTTCCGTATAAAGCTTCCCTAAGCTGTTCCTGAAGTGGTGTGAGATCTCCAGCGTTTCCAGACGCTCCTGTGTGTCCAGCATTTCCAGAAGCTCCTGTGTTCTGTGTCTCCAGTGTTCCCAGACGCTCCTGGTGGCTCCTGTGTTCCCAGTCTTCCCACAGGCCTCCAAGTCACCAGCTCTCCCCCATGGGCCAGTCCGTTCTTGTCTGCCTGTCTGCCCGTGTCATGTGCCAGCTCCTGCTTCCAAGCCGGACTCCTGCTGTCACTCCCAGGCTGTGGCCTACATCTCCTCCTGCTCCCTGTTACCTTGGCTGCCACCGCAGGCCTAGTCGCACCCGTGGAATGACCTGGTGGCACCCCGCCGCAGCAAGACCATCCCGCTTTGTGGCAGGCTCTGGTGAAGACTAGGTGCCACTTAGACTCCGGTCCTGGGTGTCGGCTGGTACCATCTCCATCCCCCACGGTGGTCCAGAGGATCCACAGAATCTTCTCATAGAGACTCTGACAGTTCGTCCCCTAAGCGAACTGTGACAATAATAATCATGAACTGATATATCCGATCCAACTAGCCATTGGAAACATGAAAAATATAATGACATAATTGATTAGGTAGTTTAAGATTAAAGATATTTTATATCTTGTGTCATAATACTGCAAGATGTGGTTGCCCATCACAGAAACGTTTGACACGTATTTCACCTCTATCAGCTTCATCAGAAGGTAAGTATCATAAAAGTCATAAAAGGGGGTTTAGACAGATTGATCGCATTAGTCACACCTGTAGAGTCACGTAGTACATACACCTCAATGTGTATTCACGGCACTACCGCCCTTCACAATGGATTGTAGTCATGTGATCCATTGCTTGCATGATACAATACACAGAATACGGGAAGATGGTGCGCGATCGGCATGTTACACCAGCGCACTCCTGGAGGCAGTCCAGGGGGCAGACACCAATGACTAATAACGTTATGTGCCACATCCGAAGCCACCCACAGTTGTCATGGCACTAGTACACCGGGAGAATCAGGAGCGCATACTCGACACGTGCCTCCTTAGCCTGGTTATCTAATATATGAATATATAGTGAATTAAAGTGTGAAAAGAAACTCTTGTATTAATACTAAATCACTTATCCCAGTACATTTAAATAACTATCATGAATTCAAATGGAGAGCAGTGGATGAATGCTTCACCTCATAACATAACAAAGTGCTAAGTGCTAATGCTAATTGTAAACACAATTAACCGGTTAAAGGGAACCTACCACCACGAATCTACCTATAAAGGTAGATCGGGTGGTAGGTGGATGTATGGGACGTGAGGATAGCCCTTTTTAGAGCTAATCCTCACGTCCCCGCTAGCCTAGCATAAACTTTATTGGCCTAATATGTTAATTTAATTAAGCGGCTACCGGGGCGTGGAGTAGCCGGACACGAGGCTACACGGCGCGGCTACTCCACGCCCCAGTAGCTGCTTTCCCCCGCCTACCCTGTGATCTTTGGCGCGCAGCTCCTGGCAGCTGCGCGCCCTCGTCCGAGAAGCCGGAGTTCTGCGCATGCGCAGTAACTCCGGCCAAGATGCGCGATCTCGGGAACGAGGCCGGAGTTACTGCGCATGCGCAGAACTCCGGCTTCTCGGACGAGGGCGCGCAGCTGCCAGGAGCTGCGCGCCGAAGATCACAGGGTAGGCGGGGGAAAGCAGCTACTGGGGCGTGGAGTAGCCGCGCCGTGTAGCCTCGTGTCCGGCTACTCCACGCCCCGGTAGCCGCTTAATTAAATTAACATATTAGGCCAATAAAGTTTATGCTAGGCTAGCGGGGACGTGAGGATTAGCTCTAAAAAGGGCTATCCTCACGTCCCATACATCCACCTACCACCCGATCTACCTTTATAGGTAGATTCGTGGTGGTAGGTGCCCTTTAAGGACCGGGCCCTTTCCTGTTTTTTCAGGTCCATTTTTCACTCCCCACCTTCAAAAATCTATAACTTTTTTATTTTTCCATGTACAGAGCTGTGTGATGGCTTGTTTTCTGCGTAACAAATTGCACTTCATAATGATGGTATTAAATATTCCATGCCATGTACTCGGAAGCGGGAAAAAAATTCCAAATGCAATGAAAATGGTGAAAAAACGCATTTGCGCCATATTCTTGTGGGCTTGGATATTACGTCTTTCACTGAGCGCCCCAAATGACATGTCTACTTTATTCTTTGGGTCGGTACGATTAAGGGGATACCAAATTTGTATAGGTTTTATAATGTTTTCATACATTTACAAAAATTAAAACCTCCTGTACAAAAATAATTTTTTTGATTTTGCCAACTTCTGGCGCTAATAACTTTTTTATACTATGGTGTACGGAGCTGTGGGTGGTGTCATTTTTTGCGAAATTTGATAATATGTTCAATGATATCATGTTTAGGACTGTACGACCTTTTGATCACTTTTTATAGATTTTTTTAGATTTTTCAAAATGGCAAAAAAGTGCCATTTTCGAATATTTTGCGTTACGGGGTTAAACGCATTGAAAAACCGTTATCATATTTTGATAGATCGGGCATTTTCGGACGCGTCGATACCTGATGTGTTTATGATTTTTACTGTTTATTTATATTTATGTCAGTTCTAGGGAAAGGGGGGTGATTTGAAATTTTAGGTTTTTTTATTATAATTTTTTTTTTTTTAACTTTTTTTTTTTTTATTTATACTATTTTTCAGACTCCCTGGGGTACTTTAACCCTAGGTTGTCTGATCGATCCTATCATATACTGCCATACTACAGTATGGCAATATATGGGGATTTTCTTCCTCATTCATTACAATGTGCTATCAGCACATTGTAATGAAGGGGTTAAAACGAAATAGCCTCGGGTCTTCGGAAGACCCGAGGCTACCATGGAGACGGATCGCCGCCCCCCGATGACGTCACGGGGAGCGGCGATCCCAGGTAAGATGGCGGCGTCCATGCGCCGCTATCTGTTTGAGGCTGCCGGCAGCTTTGCCGGCAGCCCATGCTGTGAAAACACCGGCGATCGGTGCTAGCACCTAAAGTTAACTACAATATTACAAAGTTAACTACAATATTGTGCAGTACTTAATATAAATAAAGTGCAGTGAGCTAGTCATGATCATATAACATTTATAAAATAATATAGTAAACACAAAAATTTACAAAATAAGAAATTTTCCTGCTGAAGTTCCGCTTCCCTGTCGGCCCGATCTTGCCTCCTTCGTGGTCCAGCAATCTTGGCAGTTTGCCGCACATCGCGAACAGCTGGGACAAGTCACCGCCATGCTGCAACAGCTGCTAGCCACCCAGCAACAGGTTCCTGAGACTGCTCCCGAGACTTCTTCCACCCCGGTCTGTCTTCCTGCCGCTGAACCTAGGCTACGGGTGTATATGCCCGACAAGGATGACGGAGATCCCAAGCTGTGCAGGGGCTTTATAACCCAGTGCTCCCTGCACATAGAACTCATGCCTTCGCAATTTGTCTCGGAGCAATCCAAGGTGGCATTCTTGGTCAGTCTCCAGGATAGCCCTGGCATGGGCTACCCCTCTTTGGGACAGAGAAGACCCGGTCACGGCTACTCTCACAGCATTTCTGGTGGAGTTTACCAGGACTTCGTGGATGTGTTCTCCAAGAGACAAGCTGAGACTCTACCTCCACATCGTCCCTACGATGCCCCATTGACTTGCTGCCCAGCTCTTCTCCTCCACGGGGTCAGGTGTACCCTCTATCGGTACCTGAGACTGCCGCCATTTCTGAGTATGTCAAGGAGAACGTGCAAAGAGGTTTTATACGCAAATCCTCCTCTCCAGCTGGCGCAGGTTTCTTTTTTGTCACTTAGAAGGATGTCTCTCTCTACCCCTGTATAGACTATCACGATCTTAACAAGGTCACCATTAAGAATCGCTATCCTTTGCCGCTGATCAAGATGTTGTTTGACCGTCTACAGGGTGCTAGAGTGGGACCTACAATCTCATCCACATCAGGAAGGGTGACGAGTGGAAGACTGCCTTTAACACCCATAATGGGCCTTTTGAATATTTGGGTATGTCCTTTGTAATGCGCAAGCCGTTTTCCAGGAATTTGTTAATGATATCTTCAGGGACTTCTGCTGATCTCGAGTTTCACCAGTCCCGTGTACGGCAAGTGCTCAGCCGTCTCGGGGTTTACCATCTATACGCCAGACTGGAGAAATGCAAGTTTCATCAGAAGAGCCTTCCATTCCTCAGCTATATAATTTCTGATAAAAGCTTGCATATGGATCCCGCCAAGTTATCTGCGGTTCTTCATTGGCCTCGCCCAGTGTTACTGCGAGTCATTTAAAGATTTCTGGGCTTTGCAAATTATTATAGACAATTTATCCCTCATTTATCGTCTCTGGTAGCCCCGATGGTGGCACAAATGAGGAAAGGTGCTAATTCCCGTTTCTGGCCTCTAGCAGCAGAGGAGGCCTTCACAAAATTAAGACTGCTTTTTCCTCTGCATCAGTTCTTACCCGACCTGATGCCTAAAAGCCATTCCTTGTGGAAGTTGACGACTCCTCCGTGGGAGCTGGGGCGGTCCTTACCCAGAAGGGGCCTAAGGGCCGAACTGTCACCTGCGGCTTCTTATGTAAAAACCTTCTCCTCCACAGAGAGGAGTTATTCTATTGGAGATCGGGAGTTTCTAGCTATCAAGCTTGCCTTGGAGGAATGGCGCCATCTTCTAGAGGGAGCCCAATTTCTGGTCAGCATTTACACGGACTACAAGAACCTTCAGTATCTACAGACAGCTAAGCGATTGAACCCTCGTCAAGCCTGGTGGTGCCTCTTCTTTTCTCGCTTTGAGTTTCAGATTAATTTTGGTTCTGTCGAGAAAAACATCAAGGCTGATGCTTTGTCCCGTGTTTCTGATGTACTGGGGGAGGACTCTGCTCAAAGACGCATCGTTCCTCCAGAAAGGCTTGTGCTTGCAGCGCCGGTGGACCTCCAGCAATTACCTCCCTGCAAGACTTATGTGCGACCTGGTCTTCGAAAGAGGATCCTGACCTGGGGACATTCTTCTCGTATGGCTGGGCACCCTGGGGTGCAGCGCACTGTTGCTCTCAGTTCCCGATTCTATTGGTGGCCTGACTTGATCAAGGACATTCAGGATTGTGTTCCTGTGCCTCTTGTGCTCGTAATTACCCCTCACAACAAAAGCCAGCTGGTCTTCTGTTCTCGTTACCCTGCCTACCTGCCCCTGGTCTCATGTTGATTTGGACGTTATTACGGATCTGCCGCTTTTCTAAGATGTCCCATTTTGTCCCACTACCAGGTTTGCCTTCTGCTCCACGTCTTGCCAGTCTCTTTTTCTGGCATATCTTCCTGCTTCATGGCCTTCCCGGGCACATAGTTTCGGATCGAGGAGTTCAGTTCGTGTCCAAGTTCTGAAAATCTCTGTGCAGCCAGTTGCAGGTGAAATTGGACTTTTCTTCTGCCTATCCCCCTCAGTCTAACGGCCAAGTGGAGAGGGTGAATCAGACTTTGGGTTGCTACCTCCGCTATTTTGTGTCCGCCCTTAGGCTGCTCTTTTAACATTTCCCTGGACTCCACTTCTGCCGGTTCTGCTCCCTTCTTTATTAACTATGGACTGCATCCATGGCCTCCTCTTCCGTTACCCATGTCTGTAGATGTTCCTGCTGTGGAGGACTTGGTGCAGAATCTAAAAGTCATCTGGGAACAAGTCCGCACCTAATTGCTCCAAGCTTCAGCTCAGACCAAGCGTCAAGCGGGCAAAAAACGCCGACCGTTTCCTATCTTAGCTCCTGGTGACAGGGTCTGGTTATCCTCCAAGTACGTACAGCTGAAGATCCCTGGCTACAAATTGGGACCCCGATTCTTGGGTCCATTTGAAGTCCTCAGTTGCATCAACCCGGTGGCCTACAAGTTGCGACTGCCTCCTAGCATGCGCATACCCAGCTCCATCCACGTTTCTCTCCTCAAGCCAGTCATCTTGAACCGCTTCACCCGCCAAATTCCACCTCCTCGGCGCCACAGGCTGATTCCACTGATTTCTTCGAGGTGAAGGAGTTCCTGGGTATGAAGACGATGAGAGGTAGGCGGTTATTTCTTGTAGACGGGAAAGGATTTGGTCTTGAGGAGAGATTGTGGGAGCCAAAGGATAACATCCTGGACAATGTCACGGGTGCTCCCGCGATCCCTGTCTCGGATCGTGGGTGCATCCGTGCTCCTCCGTGTGCCCCCGCTGCAGCCCGGTCTCCTCACTCCCCTCTCCCAGCTCCTGCTCTTTCCCGGACTGCTGTGCGCGCGGCTCCTGCAAAAAATTTAAAGGGCCAGCGCACTGCTAATTGGTTGAACACTTCACCTTTAAGAATCCTGCTTCTTCCTGTGTCCCCTGCCGGATCTTTGTGCCTCACAGCCTAAGAGAAAGCTTCCTTGTGATTATTCCTGCGTTCCTGTGTATTCCTGTATTCCTGTGTGTCTCCGCTCTGAGTCCTGTGTAGCCGTGTTACCCGAGTTCCTCCGTGTTGCTGTGTTCCGTGTGCCTGTGTTCCCGTTCCCACCTGCCTGGACCTCCCGTTGCTGACCCCGGATTTGGACTTAACCTCGCATCTCTGCCGCCTGCCCTGACCCCGAGCCTGGACCTGACTACGAGACTGTCTTCTGCTAAGGTACCTCGACCTCGGCTGCCACCGCGAGCTAGTCGCACCTGGGAGTGACCTGGTGGTATCCTGCCACACCAAGTCCAACCTGCTTTGCTGCGGGCTCTGGTGAAAACCAGGTGCCACTTGGATTCCGGTCCCAGGTGTCGGCTAGTTCCATCTCCCGCGGTGGTCCAGAGGATCCACTGATCCTGACAGTAAGATCCGCCCATGGATCCCGCTGAGGCTCCTACTCCCAGTCAGCTTGATCTCGCCATTATCGTGATCCACCAGTCCCGGCAGATTGCTGCACAGCGGAATCAGCTAGAGCAAGTCACCGCCATGCTACAACAGCTACTAGCTACCCAGCATCAGCAACAGTCTCCTGAAGCGCCCGCTGCGACTCCTGCTACCCCGGCTTATCTTCCTGCTGCTGAACCCAGGCTATGTCTCTCTTTGCCTGGCAAGTATGATGGAGATCCCAAGATGAGCAGGGGCTTCATAACCCAGTGCTCCTTGCACATAGAACTCATGCCGTCACAATTTGTCACAGAGCGGTCCGAGGTGGCATTTGTCCTCAGCCTTCTTTCTGGGAAAGCCCTGGCCTGGGCTACTCCGCTTTGGGACAGAGATGACCCAGTTATGTCTAGCCTCACCCCGTTTCTGTCAGAGTTCCGGTAAGTCTTCGAGGAACCAGCACGAGCCTCCTCTGCGGAGTCTGCATTGTTGAACCTGCGTCAGGGCAACTCATCTGTGGGAGAGTACACAGTTCAATTCCGCATCCTGGCTTCCGAACTTGCTTGGAACGATGCAGCCCTCATCGCTACATTTAAGAAAGGTCTCTCTGCGCAGGTCAAGGACGCACTGGCAGCTCGGGACCTTCCATCCAGCCTGAGTGGCCTCATCACCTTGGCCACTCGAATTGACGTTCGGTTTAAGGAGCGCGCTGAGGAACTACGCTCCGAGTATCCCCAAGGCCGTGTTGGACGCCTTCCTCGCCTGGCACCAGTCTTCCAAAGGCCGCTCCAGCCCCCGCCAGAATCTTCTGCTGAGGAACCCATGCAGGTTGACCGAACCCGGCTCACTCTACAAGAGCGTTCCAGACGATGTCAGGAGAACCTGTGCATGTATTGTGCCAGCCCACAGCACTTCGTCGGGACTTGTCCTGTCCGTCCCCAACGCCCGGGAAACGCCAGCACCTAGGCTTCTCAGGAGAAGCGTCCCTAGGTGTGAATATAGCTTCTCCACGCCTGATTCTCGCCGTGCTCCTCAGCATTGGCACCGGTAATCCGGTCCAGGTTTCCGCTTTCCTGGATTCGGGCTCCACAGCGAACTTTGTAGATGCTGCCCTGGTCTCCCTGCATCACTTCCCCATGGTTCGTCTTGAGAAGCCCTTGTCCATTGCCTCAGTCAGTGGCCAGATTCTCTCCGTGCCCATCTGGTTTCGCACGGAACCCCTGCTCCTTCAAGTTGGTGCATAACATAAAGAGAGACTCTCCTTTTTTGTGCTGCCACAGTGCACTTCCACTCTCCTGCTGGGTTTCCCCTGGTTGCAGCTTCATGCCCCTGGTCTGGACCGGTCTTCTGGGGAGATTCTCCGTTGGGGTCCGGATTGTTCCTCACGCTGCATGACGGTTCCACATCCGCTCCCTGTCAGGACTGCTACCTTGTCTCCCAAGCCTCTGGAGGGACTTCCAGCTCTGTACTGGGACTTTGCAGATGTGTTTTCTAAAAAACAAGCCAAGACCCTTCCTCCAAGACCTGCTGCCTGGATCTTCTCCACCACGGGGTCGGGTGTATCCGCTCTCGGTTCCTAAGACTGCCACTATGTCGGAATATGTTAAGAAAAATCTGCAGAGAGGATTCATAAGCAAATCCTCCTCACCAGCTGGCGCTGGTTTCTTTTTTGTCACTTAAAAGGATGTCTCTCTCCGCCCCTGTATAGACTATCGTGGTCTTAACAAGGTCACCATTAAGAATCGCTATCCTCTGCCGCTTATGACGGAGTTATTTGATCGTCTGTGGGGGGCAAGAATTTTTTCCAAATTAGATCTTCGTGGGGCCTACAACCTCATCCGCATCAGGAAGGGTGACTAGTGGAAGACAGCCTTTAACACCCGTGATGGGCATTTTGAATATCTAGTTATGCCCTTTGGACTTTGTAATGTGCCAGCCGTTTTCCAGGAATTTGTGAATTATATTTTCCGGGACTTATTGTACAGTTGTGTTGTGGTTTACCTGGATGACATCCTTGTGTATTCTGCTGATCTCGAGTCCCACCAGTCTCATGTACGGCAAGTTTTCAGCCGCCTCAGGATGAACCACCTCTATGCCAAGCTGGAGAAGTGCCAGTTTCATCAGAAGAGCCTTCCATTCCTCAGCTACATAATTTCTGATAAAGGTTTGCAGATAATTCTGTCAAGTTATCTGCGGTTCTTCAGTAGCCACGGCCAGTGGGACTGCGAGCTATACAAAGATTTCTGGGCTTTGCTAATTATTATAGACAATTTATCCCACATCTCTCATCTCTGGTCGCGCCGATGGTGGAGCTTACGAAAAAGGGTGCTAATCCCCGTGTTTGGCCGCCAGCGGCAGAAGAAGCCTTCACGAAATTAAAAACTGCTTTTTCCTCCGCTTCAGTCCTTACCTGACCTGATACTGAAAAGCCATTCCTGGTGGAGGTTGATGCCTCCTCCGTGGGTGCTGAGGCGGTCCTTACCCAGAAGGGGCCTAGGGGCCGAACACTCACTTGTGGCTTCTTCTCCAAAACCTTCTCCTCCGCGGAGAGAAATTATTCCATTTGAGATCGGGAGCTTCTAGCCATCAAGCTGGCTATGGAAGAGTGGCGTCATCTGCTGGACGGAGCCTGATTTCCAGTCAGCATTTTCACGGACCACAAAAACCTTCAGTATCTACAGACGGCTCCATTTTCGTCCTGCAGAGAAAAACATCAAGGTTGACGCCTTGTCCCGTGCTTCTGCTGTTATGGGGGAGGACTCTGCTCCGAGGCATATTGTTCCTCCAGAGAGACTTGTGCTTGCCGGGCCAGTGGACCTCCGGCAGCTGCCTCTCGGCAAGACTTATGTGCAACCTGGTCTCCGAAAGAGAATCCTGACCTGGGGACATTCTTCTCGTGTGGCTGGGCACCCTGGGGTGCAGCGCTCTGTGGCCTTGATTTCCCGATTCTACTGGTGGCCTGACTTGATCAAGGACGTTCGGGATTTTGTGGGTTCCTGTGCCTCTTGTGCCCGCAACAAGCCCTCACTACTAAAACCTGCTGGTCTTCTGTTGCCGTTACCCGTGCCTACCAGCCCATGGTCTCATGTGGCTATGGACTTTGTTACGGATCTACCGCCATCTTCTGGCAATACTGTTATCTGAGTGGTGACCGTCTCATTTTGTCCCTCTACCAGGTTTGCCTTCTGCTCCACGTCTCGCCAGCCTCTTCTTCCAGCATATTTTCCGGCTTCATGGTCTCCCTCGACACATCCTCTCGGATCGTGGAGTTTAGTTTGTGTCCAAATTCTGGAGAACTCTGTGCAACCAGCTGCAGGTGAACTTGGACTTCTCTTCTGCCTATCACCCACAGACTAACGGCCAAGTGGAGAGGGTGAATCAGACTTTAGGTTGCTATCTCCGCCACTTCTGCCCGTCAGGACGACTCTTACAATTCCCTGGACTCCACTTCTGTCGGTTCTGCTCCCTTTTTTATTAACTACGGACTGCATCCTCGGCCTCCTCTTCCGTTACCCATATCTGCAGATGTTCCTGCTGTGGAGGACCTGGTACGTGATCTAAAAGCCATCTGGAAACAAGTCCACACCTCATTGCTCCAAGCTTCAGCCCATACCAAGCGTCAGGCAGACAAAAGACGCCGACCATTTCCTGTTTTAGCTCCTGGTGACAGGGTCAGGCTGTCCGCCAAGTATGTTCGGCTGAAGATCCCTGGCTACAAATTGGGTCCATTTGAAACTCTCAGCCGCATCAACCCGGTGGCTTACAAGTTGCGCCAATCATCTTCAACCGCTTCAACTGACAAATTACTCCTCCTCTGGCACCAAAAGCTGATTCCACCGATGTCGTCGAGGTGAAAGAGATCCTGGATACTAAGACAGTGAGAGGTAGGCGGTTGTTTCTGGTAGACTGGAAAGGATTTGGTCCCGAGGAGCGATCTAGGGAGCCAGAGGATAACATCCTGGACAAGAGCCTGCTCCAATGTTTTCTCAGGCCCAAGAAGAGAGGGAGGCCGAAGGGGGGGTACTGTCACGGGTGCTCCCGCGATCCCTGTCTCGGATCGCAGGTGCATCCGTGCTCCTCCGTGTGCCCCCGCTGCAGCCCTCACTCACTTCTCCCGGCTCCTGCTCTTCCCCAGACTGCCATGCGTGTGTCCCTGCCTTCTAGGGCGGCTCCTGCCAAAAATTTAAAGGGCCAGCGCACCGCTAATTGGTGCACTCGCTGAACACCTCACCTTTAAGAATCCTGCCGCTTCCTGTGTCCCCTGCCTGATCTTTGTGCCTCACAGCCTAAGAAAAAGCTTCCTAGTGATTATTCTTGCGTTCCTGTGTATTCCTGCGTTCCTGTGTATTCCTGCGTTCCTGTGTGTCTCCGCTCCTGAGTCCTGTGTAGCCGTGTTACCCAAGTTCCTCCGTGTTGCTGTGTTCCGTGTGCCTGTGTTCCCGTTCCCACCTGCCTGGACCTCCCATTGCTGACCCCGGATTTGGACTTAACCTCGCATCTCTGCCGCCTGCCCTGACCCCGAGCCTGGACCTGATTACGAGACTGCGTTCCATCTCCTGCGATTTCTCAGGTCCGTGTCGCTCCGTATGTCCCCGCTTCAGCCCCTGCACCGGACTCACCTGTCCCAATTCTTGCTCGCCACCAGATTGCCGTGTGCGCCCCCGCCTCCTAGTTACCGTTCCCTTCTATGTGGACCTCCCTTGCTGACCCCAGATTATACTTGACCTTGCACGAGCATGAGATTGTCTTCCGTTAAGGTACCTCGACCTCGGCTGCCACCGTGGGCTAGTCGCACTTGTAGTACGACCTGGTAGTACCCTGCTGCAGCAAGACCATCCCACTTTGCGGCGGGCTATGATGAAGATCAGGTGCCACTTAGTTTCCGGTCCCAGGTGTCGGCTAGTACCAACTTCCGTGGTGGTCCAGAGGATACACTGGTTCCAAACCATGGCAGACAGCTATTTAGAAGGGGATTGTGTTGCACGCAATCGGATTTTGGCACAATCGCGCTGACTGAGGGCGGGCCGTCAGACAATCCAATGGATTCGGACTGAGCACGGGATTTAACTTTAAAATTGTGTAGCAAGATATGCACTTACATACACCGGGAACAAGAAGGTGAACTCCAGCAGACCTGAGTGAGTAAGGGACAGATGCAGGAAATTGGGCACACGATCTTTGTGAATCGCGCTGGAGTGCATGATCGTTGGACACTCCGCATTTTGGGAACTCCGTCGGCCGGGTAAGTAAATGTGCCCCAATTTGTCTGCTAAATACACAAAAGACACCAATTATTAAAAGCTCACAAAAAACACAACCCTGCAATTAAAAAACGTATTAAACTCGTTAGACCTATTAGACTCGTTTAATCCCGATGGGGAAACTGTATTAACAAAGACCATCCATTTTGTCTCTTTCTGCAACAAAGATCACTAAACATCGCCACCACGGCAACCATGGTTAACCCTGTCTTTCCCACGCACTTTGAAGCCCTTTGGATTACAAGAATGATACTCATAAAAATTACAGTGGATAGTCTGAAGTCCACTGGGATCATCTTCTCTTTCCACCGCTGTAATTTTGCTCACATGTTCCAGAACCGAACCCTCAGGGCTCTAGTTGTCATCCCTATATATATAAGGTCACAGAGACAAGTGGCAAAATAAATGACAGCCTCTGTCTTACAATTAATATTGTGAACAATCTTATATTCCTTGTCCTTAGAGGAATTAAAGAAATATGTAGATCTTACCATATTGGTAAGATGGAGGAGCACCTGTGGATATTGTGTTCTTGGACTTTGCAAAGGCATTTGACACTGTCCCTCATAGACGCCTGATGGGTAAAATTAGGGCTATTGGTTTGGCAGAAATCATTTGCAATTGGATTGAAAACTGGCTGAAGGATCGTATCCAGAGAGTTGTGGTCAATGATTCCTACTCAGAATGTTCACTAGTTATGAGTGGTGTACCTCAGGGTTCTGTGCTTGGCCCACTACTATTTAATATATTTATTAATGATATAGAGGTAGGAATTAATAGCACTGTGTCTATTTTTGCAGATGACACCAAACTGTGTAGTGTAATACAGTCTATGGAGGATGTTCATAGGCTGCAGGGTGACTTGGACAAACTGAATGTTTGGTCATCCACTTGGCAAATGAGGTTTAATGTGGATAAATGTAATTTTATGCACCTGGGGGCCAATAATCCAAAGGCAAAATATGTCCTTGGGGGAGTAAATCTGGGAGAGTCCCTTGTTGAGAAGGACCTGGGGGTACTAGTAGATCATAAATTGAATAACAGCATGCAATGTCAATCAGCTGCCTCTAAAGCTAGTAGGATCATGTCATGTATCAAAAGTGGAATGGACTCTCGTGATAGGGATGTAATATTACCACTGTACAAGGCACTGGTTTGGCCACACCTGGAATATGCTGTCCAGTTCTGGGCACCGGTCCATAAAAAGTATGCCCTGGAGCTGGAGAGGGTTCAACGTAGAGCCACAAAACTGATAAGGGTTATGGAGGGTCTTAGTTATGAGGAAAGATTAAAACAACTAGATTTATTTAGTCTGGAAAAGAGACGACTACGAGGGGACATGATTAATTTATATAAATATATGAATGGTCCATACAAAAAATATGGTGGTAAGTTGTTCCAGATTAAATCAAATCAAAAGACGAGGGGGCACTGTCTCCGTTTGGAGAAACCAAGGTTTAATCACCGGAGGCGACAGGGCTTTTTTACTATGAGAACTGTCAATCTGTGGAATAGCCTGCCTCAGGCGCTGGTCACAGCAGGGACAGCAGAGAGCTTCAAGAAGGGTCTAGATGCCTTTTTACACCTAAATAACATTAATTGTTATGCTATATAGGATTGTTTCCCCTAAATCCCTTCCTCATCCAATCCCTACCCTTCCTTGGTTGAACTTGATGGACAAGTGTCTTTTTTCAACCATATAAACTATGAAACTATACAAGCAGTCACCACAGGAGCATGAGCCCCATTTTGGGCCTCTACTCCCAAAGATATTCACCAAGGAGGGTACATTGTGACTAGTAGTCAAAATATCCCTCAGGTTGCGTGAACGTCACTACGTAACCAGGGGAACCGGTGGAAGAGATTGTGCTAAGGTGTTTTTTGTAAAACAGACCAATGTCTACGCAAGATCTCTTGGACCTCTAGTGGGAATTAAATGATGTCATAAAACAACCATGATTGGCAGATTTAGACTTACCCCTTGGTCTACTTACCAGGAAAGAATCTCTGGATACATTTTTCGTCCTTTTATATCTATTCTTAATATTTCGTTCACCATATCCCCTCCCCTGGAATCGTTTGAAGAGATCCCCTGCCGGTTTTTAAAAAACTTCCTCTTTAGAACAAATACGCCGCATTGAAGGAATTGGCCCACTGGGATAGCTCTTTTAACTGGAGTATAGCAAGAGGAGGTGGAGTGGAGGAAAGAGTTAGTGGAGGTAGATTTACGAAAAACATCAGCACACACAGATCCATCTGGACCACAAGTGATAAGGATGTCAAAAAACTGTACTTGGGTAGAGTTATATTTTCAAATCAACTTGATATTTTTGTTACATATATTTAGAATTTTGTAGGAAGAGATCTAAGTGCGACATGGAGCCCTGCCAAATGAACAGTATGTCATCTATATACCTAGACCACATGAGTATCAAATACTTCAGTATATTTAAGCTGTTCTCTTTTACATAGCCCCAGGAACAGATTTGCATATAATGGCACACATGACGCCCCCATCGCTGTACCCTGGGGCAGTAGGAAGAGGCAGTCTTTAAACACAAAATAATTGTGTCATAAGATGAAATCCAATAAAGATATAACCAGTTCAATCAAGTCTCTGTCCAGATTGGTCATCTCAAGATAATGTGCATACTCCGAGGTCATGTCCACTTATTATCTTCCTACTATACATCATTCAATTGCCTTAGCATATCAGTAGTGTCCTTAACAAAGGGCGGTAATGCTTCAACACATTGCTGTAAATAAAAGTCCACAAACTTGCAGACTTTATTACAAAACCCCCCAATACCCGAAACAATTGGTTGGCCTAAGGGGTGGGTTGTCTGTTTATGTACCTTAGGTAATTAATAAAGTGTAGGGAAAATTGGCTGGAAATTTTACCTTCAAACCCTCTACTAGTCGTGAAATGATAATACATTGTTCAATAGCTCCATCTATGATGTCATCTAACTCCATTTTAAATTGGAAAGTGGGATCCATATCCAATTTAAGATAACAATCCCTCATATTCATATGACAAAAAGCTTCACATTCATACATTTTTGATGGCCACAGTACAACAATCCCATCCTTGTAGGCCGGTTTGATGACAATAAAAAAAAAATGCCATTCCTAAGCCCTGACCTCTGGAGGCTGTGAAGCTTTCTCCAAGCTGAAGTCTGCCTTTGACTCTGCTCCTGTACTTACTCGGCCTGATAAAGAGAAACCGTTACTGCTTGAGGTTGACACCTCTTCCGTAGGAGCTGGTGCCACTTTCACCCAGAAAGGGCCCAAAGACCAAACTCTCACTTGTGGTTTCTTATCGAAAACTTTATAGGCCGCAAAGAAGAATTACTCCATGGGTGATCAGGAGCTTCTGGCCATAAAGCTTGCCTTAGAAGAGTGGCATGATCTTCTGGATGGAGCTTGTTATCCAGGCTGTATTTATACTGATCACAAAAATCTCCTGTATCTCCAGACCGCTCAACGCCTCAATCCACAAAAGGCTCGTTGGTCCCTCTTGCTTCAACTTCCCGATCCATTTCTGTCTAGCAGAGAAGAATGTCAAAGTCAACGCCCTCTCCGATGATATTGGGGACAAAGCAGCTCCTCGATATAGCATTCCTCCTGAAAGGCTTGTTGTTGCTGCTCCTGTGGATCTACGACAAATTCCTCCTGGCAAGACCTATGTCCGACCTTCCCTTCGGAAGAGGATATTATCTTGGGGACTTGGCTCTCATGTGGCTTGGCACCCTGGGGTGTAGAGATCTGTCACTCTCATTTCTCGTTTCTACTGGTGGCCTGGTCTGGTCAAGGATGGACAAGACTTTGTGAGTTCCTGTGCCTGAAATAAGTCATCACGTCTAAAGCCAGCAGGTCTACTCCTGCCACTGCCTATACCCAGCTGCCCGTGGACTCATGTGGCCATGGGCTTTATTATGAATCTTTCACTTTCTTCTGCTAATACCCTCATTTGGGTGGTCACAGATAGAGATGGGCGAATTTGTTGAAATTTGGTTGGACCCGATTCACAGAATTTTTCTGAAAAATTTGATTAAACCCGAATCGAATTATGACCAATCACGTTAAAAAACAGGTATTATGCATAGGGAGCGTGGTTTGGTCTTCAAACATGCTGTGTTTTAGTTTGACACGCTCATGACAGCCTCCGCTCTTAGAATCACTTCACTCTTCAATTCCATGGGCACTAACAGTGGCCAACTTCACCAAATAAGTGAGGTAGGAACGCAGCCTGACAAGGAAACATTTGTGCCAGCTCCAAAGGACTGAGCTGAGGGCCAAGATCCCACTATAACATCAAAGAGTGCACTCTTTTTATACTGTTATCAGATGATTCCATAGATTATGGAAGAACCTGTTCTGTTAAAGGCTGATACATGTAGAAACCCCCCAAAAGAGTGTAGAGGGTGCCGGCAGTAATTTTGCATTGTTGTCACTGATCATTTTGCCCTTCATTTCATCCGTCAGTGTCCGCTTTCAATTGGTCAATAATCCATCAGTATTGCTAAAACCAAAAACAAACAGGAGTGGATCCAAAATAGAGATGACCAGTAAATGGGATATTTGCATGTCCTCTGTTTTCTGTATCCACTCCTGCTTTTGGCTATCAATTCTGAGGCTTTTCATTCCTTCTGACAGATGAAATGAAGGGGAAAACCAAACATAGTGGCAACGTCATAGAGTGGTGGAGGGTGAAAACAGCATTATGGAAATCACAGGGTGTTACAGGGAAAAGCAATGAAGGGGTAGGACAGCAATCCTCTCAGTAGACAACGTAATGGTGGTGCCCGCGACCAAAGTTTCTGATGCCGGAAACTGGAGATCAAATCTTGAAGGAAGAAGCCACAGCACCGTGGATGAATTTTCAGATGAATTTATTTACATGTATAACCAAACATGTTCAGCGCGACGTTTCGATTCGCAATGAATCTTCATCAAGCAAGCAAGCAGGAAAATCTTAACTGTTTCTAACATACAGACAATTAAACATAAACACCTTCTCTGATCAGTGCCAGCACGTCAGTCCAGTACGCTCCTAGTTTAGTACACCCCCAAAACATGTGCATCAGGCTGGCATCATCTATGCCGCACTTGGGGCAATTTGCATTGTCCCAAGCCCCTATTTTCCGCAGAAGGTCAGGCGACTTGTATGCCCTGTGGATTAACAGAAGTTGTGAGTACCTATGTGACTCACAGAGAGAGACAGCTGTGCGGTCATTTCTAATATAGCATTCCATTGGTCAACTGTTAGCTGTCCCACATCTATTTCCCATTTCTGTCTAGCCTGAATGGGGTATTTTTCCAGGTGTTTGGATAACAGCAAATTATATAATGCTGATATAAGACCTTTCGTACTTTCAGAGCGCTCCAGTAATCCCAAAAAGGAGAGGGTCCCCACTGACGGATCCTCCTCTTTGAACTGCATTGACCACGCATGGCATAGCTGGAGATACTGATAGAAAGCGCGATGGGGAATATTAAATTGCTCTTGCAGTTGCTCAAACGACTTGAGCTTTCCATCCTCTCAAAGCTGAGAGATCGTCACCACACCCGCCATTATCCACGTATTAACCCCTTCTAGTTTTTTAATTTCCGGGAAAGCATTATTGTACTGGAACGTACTTAGTGTAGCCCGAGAATCCCACACATTTCTTGCCTCTGTCCCACACCTTGTATATCAGCTGTATCGTCGGTACATCTTTCCATTGTTTGTGGCTATCCATTACTTCTACTATGTACATCGGAATGCTCCATGGTGAACCTTCACTAATCAGTCTCTCGGCTGAGCCCAGTCCCTCCTCTCTATGCCATCCATTTAGATGTTGCAATTGGGAGGCCAAGTAGTAAATCCAAGGATTGGGAAGTGCCAAGCCCCCATCCTCTTTCCCGCTCTGTAACGTCTCCAGTCTAATATGGGGATGTTTCCCTTTCCAAATCAGAGATCTAAATACCCCATCCAATTTTCTAAATAGCTTTAGTGGAATCCAAATGGGAGCGTTGTGGAGTATGTACAACCATTGGGGCATTAAGATCCTTTTAATCAAATTACAACGCCCCACAATTGACAATGGAAGTTTATTCCATGCCTGGACTTTAGTCTTGGTTCTTTCCAGTAGTGGGTCTATATTAAGAGAAACATAGTCCTTTGAGTTTTTAGAGATCATCACTCCTAGGCATTTAAAGGACTGTACTGATTTAATATGTGTTTCCTCCAAATTAAGAGAGTCCGGGATTGTATCAACCGGTAGTAGCACAGACTTTCCCCAATTTATCTTGAGTCCTGATTTCTGGCCAAATGTTCTGATTATATCCATGGCAGGTGTCAGGGAGGCCTCCACGTCTCCTAAGTATAGTAGCATATCATCTGCGTATAAAGATACGCGCTTTTCTACCCCCCTCTCTTAAACCCTACAATGTCCGGTGACTGCCTGATCAGACTCCCCAGCGGCTTGACAGCCAGGGCGAACAGGAGGGGAGGTAGGGGGCATCCCTGCCTCGTACCCCTGTGTAAATAGAATGCCTCTGATAAGCAACCGTTCGCTCTCACCCGAGCTCTGGGGGAGGAGTATAGCAATCTGACATAGGATGTGAATCTAGGTCCAAAACCCATCACATCCAGGACAGCCCATAAATATCTCCACTCGACGCTGTCAAAGGCTTTGGCAGCGTTGAGCAAGAGGACTGCCCTTTCGCCAGCTCCCTTTTCTGAGAGTTGTAGGTTCAGAAATAGCCTCCTTAAATTAATGGATGTAGCCCTCTCTGGGATAAACACAGGCCTTCTCGTTGCAGTCTCTAGTTCTTCAAGGGTTATGGGGGATTCCAGGGTTTGTCTTGCTGTGTCAGAAAGCTTTTTGATGGGCAGGGATTCTACATATTGCATCATGTCCTCCCAGGTGTCTGTAATAGTGGACATGTATAGGTACTTATAGTATGTATAGAAGACATCCAATATCTCTCTATCCTGAGTCACTCTAGACCCGTCCCCTTATCCAAGTAAGTAATATGTCCCATTCCCTGCTGTGCCCGTACTATGGTTGCCAAAAGATGTCCTGTTGCCTCACCCTCCTCAAAGTACCTCTGTTTCATGAAGTACCTCTTGGTAGCAACGGAGCTCAACATATGATCTCTATATGTGGTTAGGGCCTCCGTCCATTCTTTCAAGTGGTCACCTGATGGGTCAGAAATGTATTTGCCCTCCGTCTCCGTCACCCTATTTATGAGTGTCAAATGCAGGCCTCTTGATTTAGTTTTATGTCTAATTATAGCCTGGTGTACGGTCCCCCTTATATGTGCTTTCATGGAATCCCAGTTCGCATTCTCTGGGACAGACCAGTCATTTGTATAAAAATATCTCTGTAAGGCTTCCGGGATAATGCCACCCACAATCTGAAGCCAGTATGGATTGACCTTCCAATAACCTTCTCTAGGTCCCACTTCTGGGCGCATGGTCAAAGAAACCAAAAGCGGAGAATGGTCTGATATGCTTCGAGCCATGTATTTAGCATCTGCGACAAAGGGGAGAAGAGATTGTGTACCCAGTGCCAGGTCTATCCTGGATAGGGAGCGGTGAGAAGCCGCGTAGCATGAGTATTGTCTGACCTCTACATTCCTTTCCCTCCAAATGTCACATAAACCCACCTCATCTAGTAAGCGCGCCAACATGGTCGGTGAGGCCGACTCCGCGATGGTGCCAGTGTGAAACTTATCCCAGAAGGGATGTAAATAATTATTAAAGTCTCCGATTATCAACACCGGCATCGCCGGGGATCCGGCCATAAATGAGATAACTTTTTTAATAATTGCATTGGAGTATGGAGGGAGGACATACACTGCAGCAATTATACATTTAATTCCGTATACACTGTAGACATATATACCTGCCATCCTGATCTGCCACTTGTCTCTCAGATACAAACGGTATATTACGATGCACTAAAATGCTAACTCCTCTCGCATATGTGGAGTAGACTGAGTGATACTGATGCCCCACCCATGTTCTATTTAGAAGAGGGATATTTTCCTTTACTAGATGTGTCTCAGAGAGGCATAATATTGCAGATTGTAGGCTCAGTAGAGATCTATATATCGCATATCTCTTATTAGCGTCTCCTGTACCTCTGACGTTCCACGCCAAAATATTAACCTTAGCCATACCCACATATACTCAAGTTTCTTTCCCCCCCTCTGCATAGACGGTAACTCAATCGTACCCCATTGTGTCGCACAATATCTCAGTCTGGGACCCTCCCCCCCTCCCTTGTCCCCCCAAACATAGTTTAACAAAAAGAAGAAAAACCAATAACTCCCGTGAGGGAACAACAGAAAAACGTAGACACATTCGACATTTCCCACCGGAGGTAGGAGTCGGGGTAGGAGTGTCTCCCTTTACTTGCAGTCCTATAATGAAACTAGCGATTGCACAAATAACAAGAATAGTCCCGCCATTTGACTTAGGTTAACTTTCATTTTGGCCCATGTTTTAGACTTATCTGTCGATACCACTTTTGATACATGACAAGATCCTACTAGCTTTAGAGCCAGCTGATTGACATTGCATGCTGTTATTCAATTTATGATCTACTAGTGCCCCCAGGTCATTCTCAACAAGGGACTCTCCCAGATTTACTCCCCTAAGGACATATTTTGCCTTTGGATTATTGGCCCCCAGGTGCATAACCTTACATTTATCAGCATTAAACCTCATTTGCCAAGTGGATGACCAAACATTCAGTTTGTCCAAGTTACCCTGCAGCCTATGAACATCCTCCATAGACTGTACTACACTACACAGTTTGGTGTCATCTGCAAAAATGGACACAGTGCTATTAATTCCTACCTCTATATAATTAGTTAGTTTGTTTGACAACTTCTATTTTTAGTAAACCCATGCTGGCTGTCACTTATTATACTATTTGATGTCATATACTGCAGTATGTAGTCTTTTACTAACCCTTCAAATAATTTCCCCACAATGGAAGTTAAGCTTACAGGCCTGTAATTGCCTGGCGCAGTTCTAGAGCCCTTTTTATATATTGGCACCACATTTGCCTTGCGCCAGTCACTTGGCACCACACCAGACATTACAGAATCCCTGAAGATTTTAGATAGTGGTACATCAATAACAGAACTTAGTTCTTTAAGAACTCTGGGGTGTAACCCATCTGATCCAGGAGCCTTGTACACATTGATTTTATTGAGCTTAGATTGGATCATGTCTACATTCAGCCAGTCTAGTATATTACAGGGTGCATGATATCCGCACTGGCACCACCCACGTCAGAAGTTCTTTCTTCTGTTGTATAAACGGAGCTAAAAAACCTATTAAGTATCTCCGCCTTCTCTTGGTCTCCAGTCACTGATGCCCCATTTTCAGAATAAAGGGGTCCAACCTGTTCTGACCCATTTTTTTTGCATTGATATACTTAAAAAATTTCTTGGGATTTGTTTTGCTATCTTTAGCCACCACATTTTGTATTTTGGCTGTTTTGATTTCCTTTTTTACAGATTTTGGTAAGTTTTTTGTAAGTATTGAAAGCCTCAGGTGACCCGTCAGATTTATATTTTTTAAACGCTTTCTTTTTCTCATTAATTGCCCTTTTAACTGTAGGTGTAATCTAGCCGGTCTATACTTGTTACCTATTGGAATAAATTTAGAAGTATAAAAACCCAGGAGAGATTTGAATTTCTCCCATTTAACATTACTATCATCATTTGACAGAATCTGATCCCAGTCTATATCCTATATTGCAGCCCTGAATTTTTGGAAATTAGCCCTCTTAAAATTCAAAGTTTTCAATTTTCCCACCTATTTCACCTTTTTAAAGTTTAAGAGGAAAATAATTATATTATGATCCCTGTTCCCAAGGGGTTCCCAGGCACTGACATTTTGGACAATCTCCTCATTGTTAGACATCACAAGGTCCAACAATGCGTCTCTTGTGGGATCTTCTACAAGCTGCAACATAAAATTATCCTGCAGAAAGTTGATAAAATGTCTCCCCTTCACAGATGAAGAAGAGCCCTGACCCCAAATTATATTTGGAAAGTTAGTCTCCCATTATCACTACGGTCCCCTCATGTGCAGCCCTCTCCATCTGTTTATATAGGTGACCCTCTATTTCCTCAGAGATGTTAGGGGTCTATATATTACACCAAAAATAATTTTCTCAAAGCTCTCTTGGCTTTGAATTTTCTGTCACACAGGCTATTTTCTGTCTGGTCACACACCCTAGTTACTGAGGACATGCCCCTTTTTCGGAAGAGTCATATAACTGCAGAACTAACATAGTCTGATGCCAATATTTTATTCATTTTTTTCATAAATCAGTGTATATAGCTGTATAACAAGTCATTTTTATTGTAACAAGATTACATTTTTATTGATAAAATTTCAGGGTCTGCTGCAACCTGGGGATGTGTAATAAACGTGCTCCATGATAATGTTGAGCTGGTTGGGGCTGTAAAGCAAGTAGTGTAAAAATGGAGGCGAAGTGAGGAGATACCACCGGGGAGCAGGAGCTACACAGGAGAGATCACGGCCAGCATGCGCCTGAAAGATGAGTGGATGTAGCAGCAGAGGCAAAAAAGAACAAAGGCCCATTTGAGTAAGTGACACTGTGCGGTAGCAGCTAGACCCAAGAAAGAGTTGTCACAGAGGAGTCTGTACCAGCTGCTGCATAGGAGCTGGAGACACATGTCTGTTATTGCAGTGGATGGAGCCCACTGGAAAAATGTTGACTGTTGTAGGCTGAGCAGAGTGAGGAAAGAGAGTCTACTACAGAGCCACAGAACTGAGATATTAAAGTAACTGCCAGGACACTTTCAACTTGTGTTATCACCGACGCTGCTGAGGAGTACAAAGTAAGTGCTCCAGTGTGGCTGCAATCCTAACAAAG
Organism: Engystomops pustulosus; assembly: GCF_040894005.1. Lineage (NCBI taxonomy): Eukaryota > Metazoa > Chordata > Amphibia > Anura > Leptodactylidae > Engystomops > Engystomops pustulosus. The sequence goes on along the minus strand of NC_092415.1, from coordinate 83,332,663 downwards.
AATCAACTAATAACATATCAACAAAATCGACTCTCTCTGAGTCTTTTTAATCAAATAACTAACAGGCTAGATCATCATTTGCCAAAGTATATTACATTCAAACTACTAACCTTTTAACTGCAATGATATTGGTGGCTGTGTAGTATAAGCTTTAAAGATAAAGCAGTATTAACCACAATAAGTCATAGGCTGTTGGTAAATGGGAAGACGAAGGAAAAGCCACATGAACACACCAAAAATGCCCTCCCACAAATCCTCCAAACCTCAGCAGAACACCAAAACAAGATCATAGGCATCATCCTTGACAGCAATAAATTCACTCCATGTAGAAGTAGACATATCTGATCAGTCTGGCCATATAACTGAGGCTGCATTCACACTACCATATGGGGGACCTATGTATGGCCCCAAGCTTGAGACCCATAGATGGCAATGGCCGCACGGAGGGATACATGTCCTATCTTTTCCTGTGTTATGGCCCGTACAAAGTGCATTACTATGGAGAGGGGAGGGGTCACCCCTCCTCCTTTCCATGGTGCCCAACGTGTCTGGCTATGACCCGGCGGGAATGCGTTCGTGTGAATGCAGGCTGACTCTGCTAAGGTACAAAATCAAAGAAAAACAAGCAACACTAGTACTGAAAAATAAAACTAAGGTATTGGGCTTAGGTTAGATAAGTACACAATCAATGTTAAAGTGAACACTAGTTATGAATAACCAATATAAATACAAAATTGGAGCTCACAGTACCTGTAGAATATGGGATAAGGAAAGGAACACTGCCCAGCCTCCCCCCAACATGCGTTTCGATCAAACAGACCTTTGTCAGGGGGTGGTGGTGGGATGGCATCTGAGAGGCCAACCAATGAGGGAAAGACACTTAGAAACACGTTAATCTAATACATAAAAAAAACAATAGTCACTGATGAATTAAGAAAATATATACAGATTGGGATAATATTCTTAATTTTCTTTTTCTAGGTTTTTTATTAAATAGATATTTTTCATACATTTACCATCTCTCACATTATTATTATTCACCTTCTTATCTTGAAAAAGGCTTTAAACAGCCTGTCGCTGTTGCGTGCCCGGCACCTCTCTGTAACTCCCACTGGTCTGAATAAAGCATTGCATTTTTTGGTGAGTGAACCACTTCATTTCAATTCTCTCTTATTGGACATTGCTGTTCTATTCCTGGTTTTTGCTACGGAGTGCACCACCATTGTTGATGTCATTGCCTTCGGTTCCTATACATACCTGATCTTTTGGCTGATTTTGTGCTGGATGTTTGTGCTGCAATGAAGGACTCAGTTGCCTTTTGTACCACTCTGTGTACCTTCATACCTTCATTCACATGTTACCTCATATAAATCACAGCTTAATACATTTTCATATTCATCATTTGTATTACTTATTATTTTATATAATTTGCACAGCTGCCCTGAACGCTTGCCATTTTCCAACATGGCGCCCGGATGTATCATACGGGAGTTGCGCATGCTTCGGGCCATCTGTGCTTTGGCAAGCCTTGGTGCCCTATCATTCATCCAGATGACATGATGTTCTCTGGGTGACCCTTCTGGCTTGACGCTCCTGCGCTCCGTTGCGCACGGACTGTAATATGACCCAGTATCTTTCCAGTTCCATGGCATCCCGCATCGGGTCAATCTGTTTATACCTTCTTGATTGGTCAGTGACTCTTTGTTTCTTATGTATTAGATTAATGTTTCTTTATGTCTTTCTCTCATTCGTTGCTCTCCATTTATTAGATCTCAGACGCCATCACCACTTGACAAAGGTTTGTTTGACCGAAACACATGTCCGGGGAAAGGGGGTTACAGTGTTTCTGTATGCCTTTGTCCACTTTAACAATAGGCAACAATCTAAATAAGAAGGAACAACAGAGTTTTTCCAGGCTGAAATCATTGAAAATTGTCCTTACCAAACCAATTGTGGAGGATGAAAATGTGGTGCTTTGGCTGGATACAATATGTAAAAGGAGGCAAACAGTCAGTTCAGGGATTGCGATTGTTATAAGAAACTTACTTACAATCCCCTTTCAACTTTTAGCACACAGATCAAGATCCTTCTTTCTCAAGCATTGGACGATTATGTTATACCTAATTCTGTGGCCAGTTAAAGATCCTACGATATCAATATTATACCTTTTACCCATGGTTCACAAGAATGCAAAGAATCCAATAGGGAGACCGGGGTAACCTCCCCTCCAGACTTGTTGCAGAAGCTGGAGGTGAGTCATTTGTTTCCTGTCCATATTCTGGTTACCTGTGATGTGAAGTCACTTTATAGCTCCAGGGCACAGCTATGGGGGCAGCATGTGATCCCTCATATGCTAATTTCCTGTCAGATGGTGGGGTCTCAATATGCCGTGTCCTGTTTTGGGCATGGTACGTTGATGATAGTTTCATCATCTGGCAGGGGGACCTGTTACAATTACAGGTGTTTTTTTTTCCAATCAGAATTTGTTGAATATCAATTTAATGTGGTTTTGCATTTCAGATTCCATCGATTTTTGGACATATGTCTAAGACTGATGTTTTCCAAAGAGAAATTATAAATACTCTCTTATATGCTTCTTTGGCTCATCCATATAAGACTTTCTATGCAGTCCTGGTGGGACAGTTCTTAAGTGTGAAGAGGATGTATTCCACTTCTAGTTAGTTTGAGAAGCAAGCAGAGGATCTAAGAAATAGATTTTTGGGCAGAAGCTATATCCATCGGTGTATCACAAAAGCATACCACAGAGCTCAATGAACAGACCTTGCTTCCATTCTTCATTCTAAAATCATAGCAGTAGATGTAAGGAAACTCAACAAAAAACTGAGGTTTAACAGAAGCTTAACGTAGCAAATAAAAATCCCATTGACATAAATGTGATTTTCATGTCATCCGTTATGGTCAGTTTGGCAGGTATCCGTTATCCATGCCATCATCCGTCATCCATTTTTAAATGGGGGGAAAATACCGCAGCCTCTGTAATTTTTTCTATTCAAAAAAACGCATGGATAACGGATACCTACCTAAATGGAACAGCCTCTGAGATTCATCACCATGTACCATAGTAGATGTAAGGAAACTCAACAAATATTAACCATTTTTTTTAAAATCTGACCAGTGTCTCTTCGAGTCGTAATAAACACTATAACTTATCAAACTGATTTTGTGATTGTTTTCTCGTGATACATTGTAGTTTATATTAGTAAAAGCATGTAGCGAATCCAGCTTTACACAACCATCCAGGATCAGCAAAAACGTAGCAATTTATTTCACATTCTTTAAAAATTCACGAAGGCAAATGAACATATAGGAGAACACAGACATACACATCGTAATCCCTACGCGTTTCGCAAAAAATCCTTCATCATGGCATGAAATGTAAACTTTTACAACTGGAATCCAAATGGATTTAGACCCCACAGAATTTTGTAACAGAGGATTTGAATCACAATTTTGTCTTCTCAAATTTCTTGTAGTTTTTGTCTGTGCTTTTGATGGCTTCTCTGTCTTCTTTGTAGCACCTACCCTATGTGGCGCACTTGATTTATTTTGTCTATTTTATTGTTTCTTGATTTGTATGGGGTTCTTTTGTCTGTTGCAAAGTTATTGGTTGTATATTGGAGGTCCACTTGGGATTTATACTTGCCTCTGTCATTTGTAATATGGATCATTCCACCTTTGTTTATGCTTATGGTTACCTTGATAACTTGCACTATTTACTATTTTGATTTGGACATCTGGGCACAATTTCTCTCTCTCTTCTAGCATTTGGGATGGCATTGGTTCATTTTGGGATATTGTGCTTATTTTTATTTTTCTTGATATTTTATTTAATGAATATTTTTCATACATATACACTGTTGTGTCACTTGTGTTTGCACATTTGTCTCACTTCATCTTCCTCACTGCAGTCACATTTTTGTACTTTCATACACACCTAGTATGTGTCTCCTATGTATGGGCTTTTTCAGTATCATTATCTCATACAGGTTATTTGTCCTATTCTTTCCATATCCCCTTTAGTTGCACTTTATATTTATTCACTTTCTTATCTTCATTTCAGTCACAGTTGCACACATATTCATTTTCATCATATGTATTACAAGGGCACTCTGATTGCATCATCTGAATTATATGATGTACTCCAGGTGACACATCTAGCCTGGTGCTCCGGCACTCCATTGCACACGGTTCCACAGCCTTCCAGATTGGGTCAATCTGTATATACTTTCTTGATTGGTCAGTGACTCTTAGTTTCTAATGTATTAGATTAAATATAACTCTACCAGAGACAAACCAAAAAAGGTTTTCTTGCACCCTTTGCTTCTTCATGGGTAAAATGCAGTCTCCCAGCACAACCGAACCCTGTGGAGAGACTTTATGTATATATATATACACTACCATCTGAATGTCGCAGAGTCATCAGACCAGGCAAAGTTTTTCCAATCTTCTACTGTCCAATTTCGATGAGCTTGTGCAAATTCTCAACCTCTCTACCATCTGAATGTCGCAGACTCATCAGACCAGGCAACGTTTTTCCAATCTTCTACTGTCCAATTTCGATGAGCTTGTGCAAATTGTAGCCTCAGTTTCCTGTTCTTAGCTGAAATGATTGGCACCCGGTGTGGTCTTCTGCTGCTGTAGCCCATCTGCCTCAAAGTTCGACGTACTGTGCGTTCAGTGATGCTCTTCTGCCTACCTTGGTTGTAACGGGTGGCGATTTGAGTCACTGTTGCCTTTCTATCAGCTCGAACCAGTCTGCCCATTCTCCTCTGACCTCTGGAATCAACAAGGCATTTCCGCCCACAGAACTGCCGCTCACTGGATGTTTTTTCTTTTTCGGACCATTCTCTGTAAACCCTAGAGATGGTTGTGCGTGAAAATCCCAGTAGATCAGCAGTTTCTGAAATACTCAGACCAGCCCTTCTGGCACCAACAACCATGCCACGTTCAAAGGCACTCAAATCACCTTTCTTCCCAATACTGATGCTTGGTTTGAACTGCAGGAGATTGTCTTGACCATGTCTGCATGCCTAAATGCACTGAGTTGCCGCCATGTGATTGGCTGATTAGAAATTAAGTGTTAACGAGCAGTTGGACAGGTGTACCTAATAAAGTGGCCGGTGAGTGTATATATATAAATGGTTTTGTGATTCTTTTTTATTGCACTTCTTTTCTTAAATTAATAATCCAGAGATTTTACCTGAATAATAAAAAAATATATATTATGCAATCCAACTTTGGTACCACATGGTATAATAAAGAAACCTCACTATGGTTATAGATATTCTTAGTTCAAACATCAATTACAATTAGGCTAAGTTCACATATCCGTTCAAACCTCCGTTTCTTACCTCCATTAAAAAAAAGGTAAAGAACGAAGGTTTAACAGAGGCTTAACGTAGCAAATAAAAATCCCATTGACATAAATGTAATTTTCATGTCGTCCGTTATGGTCAATTTGGCAGGTATCCATTATCCATGCCATCATCCGTCATCCATTTTAAATGGGGGAAAATACCGCAGCCTCTGTAATTTTTTCCATTCAAAAAAACGCATGGATAACGGATACCTACCTAAATGGAACATAATGGATAACATAAAATTTACATTGATGTCATTGGGATTTTTAATTGATACGTTAAACCAACGTTTTTTACTTTTTTTTAATGAAGGTAAGGAACGGAGGTTTAAACGTTAATGAGAAATTAGCCTTACAATGTCAAACTAACAATTACCCTCCAAAACCTAACACTCCTCCTATTCCGATCACCTCTGGGATGCCAGTACAAGAGCAGCATCTGGATCTGCTCGCTCTATCCATGACCGAAAAATTGTCGACTGTCACCAAGGCAAAATCACCCAAGAACAAGATTCGCTCATTTACAAGCAACGACAGCTGAACCACACTATCCCGTGCTTTTCCCTAACCACCCCATGAAACTCTGGTCCAATGGACGACCTTCTCTTGATACTGACTGAACCAAAGTCTTCCCACACATCATCGAAACCCTAACTGAATTCTGCCATATCTCAAAATTAGCTACCTCTGTTAGCACAAATAACGTCATCACTGAACTCACTGGCCTTACCATACATTTCTTGGATGGGACGTAAAACTTTACTACAGACCTTTATAATGCCCAACTCCTGTACCTCCTTCAGACACTAATCATAGCTGTGCCCAAAAATTTTTTCTTAATTTAAAATCACTGAATATCTCATTGTTATGGAAAGGCAAAAAAGCAAGAGTCCCATATGATCGGCTAAAGCTAAAGAGAAAATGGGGGCTTCAATCTTCCAGACTAATTAAGCTATTACTAAGCCATACATTTAAAAAGATAGGTACAACTACACAACCCCAAACTAATGAACCTGAGCCTTGATAAAGAAGCATATCCCCTACAAAACTCCCAGAGGGCACAACTTTGGAACATAAAAACACCCAGTTTATGCAACAACCCAATAACAAAAGGGACTACCATAGCCATCCAATCACTCTCCTCAGACTTCCACCTACTCGGCACCCCCATTGATGCCAAGTAATTTGATACCAACCCTACTCAACCCAAGCAAAACGATCTAAACACCCTCATTATGGTCACACTGGGCGAAAATCCCATTGAGGACATTCAGGAACAAAGATATCCAACAGCTGAAAGATAAAGAAGAACACCAATTACCTACACTTAATTTCCAGCAAACTTGAAGAATAAAAACATAACTAGACCCTGCTAAAGAGGAAATACCCTCTTCGACAAGGCCGGGAGGTATATACTTTGGGACTGGAGCTATATACTGGAGGGCTGGACATATATACTATGGGCTGGACCGCTACCAGACAAAATGGAGGTATGGGCTTAAGGGATTTCACCATCTATTACCGAGTGGCGCAAATGCAACGCTTACTGAGGCTTTTGTACAGGGCCCTCAATAGCCTCTGCACCCAGTTAGAGCAACATCTCCTAACTACAGAGGAGAAACTTCAGTTGTGGGGCATACAACATAGAGACGAAAATAATATCCTACACAGCTGTTTGACAAAGGGAATAGTGACCACCATTCTTTCCTTAAATAAGAAATGGCAACTAATGGGAAAATAAACAAAACTCATGCCCATGGCGCTAGCCCCATATGTAGATAACCCGTTAAAACATAATGAAACTACCTTTTGGGAAGACTACTCAGATATCACAGTGGGAGAATGGCTGGCATCAGCAGATCAGAAGCAAGATAAAGTAAAGTGGTTAATGGACAAAGGTAGACCACTTGACTTCCTTAAGACACATGCCTTAACCTCCACATGTAAGAAGATACACAAGAAATTTACACCATCTAGAGACCACAAGTGGTTAGAGAAACAGATAGCTGCAGAGTCACCACAAAAGAAAAATACTAAACAATTCTATGAATATCTCCTCTCACTAAAGGTTAAAGATCCCCATCCCTATATAAAAAAATGGGAAAAAGAGCTAGGGACACAGTTCACAGAAGAGGACATTAAAGGCATGTTAAAAGGGGCACATGGTTTTTCTAAATGTATACGGATACAGGAAAGCTCATTTAAACTTTTAACTAGATGGTATAAAACCCCACATGTATTGCAAAAACAATACAGAGATATGCTGGAGATGTCAGGATTCAAAAAGTGATATTTACCACTTGTGGTGGACCTGTCGGGAGATACAAAAATACTGGCAATCCATAGTATTAGAAATGAAGCAAATTTGTCTACCTTCATTGAAATTAGACCCGAAACTGATCCCAAACCACACGCTTAAACCAGGAGTAGATAACCTCCTGACGTTCTTAATAACAGCAGCTAAATTATTAATCCCCCAACTTTGGCTATCCCCAAACCCACATACTAAACACATGTGGCTTCAGAAGGTGGAAGACATTTACCGTATGGAAGAGCTGATACACTGGGATCTGGGTTAAAGAGAGAGTTTCCTTACGGTTTGGGGCCCATGGAGAAAATACACGTCCAAAAGGGAATGAGAATGTTGTACACTCTCATTTAGGAAAAGAAGAGATCATGAAAAATGTCTACACTTTATCGAAAGCCAAATTCACTCATACAATATAACTCATTAGGACATACTATTCTCTCATGCCCTGCCTCCCCCCCCTTCTTCACTACAACCCCATCCTGTCTTCATGTGGTTCTATAATTTCTAAATGTTGTATTTAAGTTAAAAGAATAAGCTTACATCTGTACTCGTATGAGTAGCCTTACATGAATGCCTCCGATATAACGGGAAGGAATTTATTGAATGGTTACCTTTCAACTTTATATTGTTAACAAAGGAGGTTATGCATGCACCATGTTTTACCACAAGCAAATGCTACCTGTTAATGTATGTATGTTTTAAAACAATAAAAAGAGTTTGAAAACATATACTATGGACTGGCTATAGTATATACTGGTGGGCTGGAGATATATACTGGGGGCTGCTAAAGTATATACTGGGGGGCTGGAGATATTCATTACTAGGAGCTGGAGATAGTTTATACTGGGTGGCTGGCTATGATAATTAGGCGGTGCTGCATATAACTGCTTAAGGGCATGCCGCATATCACTTCATACTATATTGATTTATAAGGAGGTAATTTATTGTCCATTTATTAGGGGTATGCAGGGAATAAATTAAAAAGTATGTAGTTGCGGGGCACTATATATTATACAATAACTTAAGGGTGCTCTATTTATTAGCGTATGTACCTGAGTTTTTCAACACAAAAAATGTGCCGGAAAAACCCAAACTCGGTTTCGAGTAAAAAAAAAAAAAAAGAAAACCTTTCCGACGCCCCCTGCAGGTCGTCTCCGCAATCCGCCTGGCACAACATTATGGCCTGCTGGGAGGAAGTTTTAAGAGTGGAGTGTGCCTGCCCTTGTAAACAAACAGGAGTGACGGCGTATGTCACCGGGGGTGCGGGGGAAGGTAAGTTCCCCTTTAAATACAGATATTTTGACAATAAAAGTGCTGTTTATTCTGGGTATTAATATTTCAATAGCTAGACTCTTTACACTTGGTTTTTAGACTTATGGGGTTACTGCATACACAGTGGAATGGCTGTGGAATTTACACAGCAGTAATTCTGTGGACATTCAGAAACCAGCTAAAATCATGTTTTGCATTGGTAAAGTTTGATTCCAGCATCCTACAGTGCAATACGCAGTGGAAATCGGTTTCTGCTAAATATTTTTTACGCAGCATGTGGATAGGATTTGTATGAATGCCATCCGCTTCGCTGTTACTAGTTCAGATTAGTTAGGGCTTCATTATGATCTATTTTCAATAACCTTGAAATACATGACATTACTTACTCTATTACAGTAGGCGTCCTTCAGTTTACAAATGCAAAAATGTAGAGCAATGTAAAAGTGAAGAATGATTATGGAAATATTTATTATTGGCCACGTTTCACAATATGTGACATTTTGGTTCTTATAAGCCTTTTCCATAAGATTAACAGTCGAGGATGGTGGAAAAAGTGTTAGTATTGAGGCACTAAAGAAATTTTCTTCCCACTTGAATCACTTAAAGTCACTCTAGATGACTGCCTATTCCCTTTCCCAACCCTGAATTTACAAGACTAATGGATATACATTTTCCAGTATAATAGATTTCACACCAATGTTTTATTTTTTGGCTGGTTACGCCTTAAATTGTTAAGTGTAACACTGAATAAATATTTCATTAAGGAATTCTACAGTCACTTTTAGCACAGTACAAATGCAAAAAAAGAAAAAGCTTTAACTGTAAAAAGATCACTGTGACTAAAGTTGCCTTGGAGACAGGCCCCAATACTTTCTTTTTGTTCTTGTAGATTATCATTGGTTTTTCCATAGTGCTATAATCCTAAATGATCCCATTAAGGACTCCAGAAAAAGGAGAATATGTAGAGAAGATGTCGTATTGAAATTCATGTTTTACTGTGCTGATTCTTGGATGCCAACAGCCACACTGGAGAAAACATGCTTTAAGATTTCCTTGTAATCCTATTCTATATCAGCTTTAATACTTACACGCAACCACCCAATTATTGCTCTAAAGACTGCAGATATTTCTTTTCTAATCATTTATATATTTAGAAATAATAATTATTGTATGGAAATAATTGCTGCAGTAGAAAAAGCTCGCCCATATACTGCATAACTTATCTCTCCTGAAAAGACAATAGAAGAGTATCATTTGCACAGAAAATATTGTCAAAATTCATTACAGAATGTTCATCTGTAGGTCATTATTTCTTTCACACGTCTTATTTGGTTCATCTAGTCAAGGCTATAATGGAACTTATTGGAATAATATTACGTAATTAGGCCATTTTAGATCTGGTCAGAATAAAACTAGGGGCATTCCCATCTGGGCATTCACATTTAATTTACGGTAATTCATTTGCCATATGTAAACATTTCTTCTATTGGATGTTATTAAAAAAATGTTCCTGTGTGAAGATAATTTCTCATAAATGTAGCCATGTTGTCCCTTAGAAACGAGATAGTTTCTTCGGATACGACCACCTCACATTTTAGTAGCAGTGGCCAGACAAGTACTATTGAGTCCTGCCTGACCTCCTGAATTCAGTGATCATTACCACAGGACAGCTGTAGGATATGCAGTAACTCCTGGACATTTTATATACAAAAACCTTTTGTTTCTTCGTGCAATTACCCCAGCAGAGGTGGTCGTATCCAAAGACACAGTCTTGTTTCTAAGGGACCATATCACTACATTTATGAGAATTTTTTTTTAATAACATCTAATTGTATATATATATATATATTGTGAGACACTGAAGGGGTTAACTGTGGATGGGCGGTATGTTTCCCCTAGGTTTTGCTTCTATGCAAGGCCTTAGTGCTGAGGTGGGTTTGTCCAGCACCTTGGACACAGATGATGGGTGCAGACTAATGAGGCTGCATAAAATGACTCAGCAGTTTTGAGTGGGTTGTCTCTCTGTGGAAGGAGGCTGAGAGGACACAGCCCTGACCTCTGTGTCTGGAGCAGCCACGTGAGTTTTGTACAGCGTGAGTTAGTGGACTATTTGTATAGTTAGCACCCTGACGGGTAGGTTTTTTTGTTTGTTTATTCAAATACCTGAATGTAAAGGCTGGTTTATTTTGCTGCAATAAACGCAGGCAAGACCTGTTTGGGCTGTATCCTGGTGTCACTGTCTTGAACTGCATCACAGCACCCCGCTACCACGGTCTCTACCGGGCCAGATCTCCCACATATGGTGCTTTGGATTGCGGGCAGTTCAAAAAGACATACACCTGAAAGGCTTGCTACATCCTGCAACATTGCATGGCCTGGGTGAAAACAGCAGGCAAATTGCAGGATAAAGCCAAGATGGAGGACTTTATTAAAGCCATGCTCCTGCAACAGGAGGAGAGATCCCGCCAGCAGCAGGAGGAGGCCAGAGCTAATCGGCAGCAGCAGCAGGAAGAGTCCCAGGCTAATCGGCAGCTGCAACAAGCCATGCTCCAGCAGCAGGAGGAGAGGTCCCGCCAGCAGCAAGCCATGTTCCAGCTGCAGGAGGAGAGGTCCCGCCAGCAGCAGGAAGAGTCCCGAGCCATGTTCCAGCTGATAATGGAGAAGTTTTCTGGCATTATGGCAGCACCGCGAGCGACGACTACTGAGGGGTCCCATACTGGTCTACAAGGGTACCCGGTTGTCCAGCGTTCCGCACGGGCTGCAGTACAAAAGGCGTTACAAAAAATGGCGACAACCGACGACGTGGAGGCATATCTCACAGTGTTCGAGCGAGTAGCTGAGTGAGAGGAGTTACCGGCTGAGCAGTGGGCAGATGTCCTGGCACCGTTCCTGACCGGCGAGTCGCAGAAGGCTTACTACGACCTGAGTGAAACGGAGGCCCGTAAGTACCCCCAGCTAAAGGCGGAGATTCTGGCTCGTCTTGGGGTCACCGTTCAAGTTCGCTCCAGCCGGGTCCACCAGTGGGCTTACTCAGAAAAATTACCCCCACGCTCCCAAATGCATGACCTGATCCATCTTGTCCGGAAGTGGCTACAACCAGAGGACTGCACCCCCGCACAGATGGTAGAGAGAGTGGTCCTCGACAAGTTCACCCGTTCTCTGCCTTCTCGGCTCCAACGGTGGGTTGGACAGGCCGGTCCCACAAAAGCTGAGGAGCTTGTGTCCCTAGTAGAGAGGTATCGGGCTACGGAGGACCTTCTACTTACCTCTCCGACACGAAGCAGTGCCAGTGACAGGGTCACCAAACCAGCTGGTAAGACTGCTACTGTGGAAAAGGGGAGACATGTCAGGTTGGGAGGGGGTTCATTGGGGGGCGTGGATACCCAGAAACCCAGTGAAGCTCGTGACAGAGGTCATGGCCGTATCCAGTGCTGGCGGTGCCATGAAATGGGCCATATTGCTGCCAACTGTCCACTGTCAGTGGAGCCAATGGACTGCAACCAGACCCGGCGAGTGTCACTGTTTGCCCGGCCAGTTCTGGCGGCTGAGTCAGTCACGGATGCAGAACCCCAAGTATGCATGGTCACAATCGGTGGCCACACAGTGGAAGCCTTGCTAGACTCAGGGAGTCTGGTCACCCTGGTGCGGGGAACTTTGGTTGATCCGGGACTATACAGTGGGCGGAGAGTGGGAGTGTTGTGTATACATGGGGACACTCGCGAATATCCCACTGCTGTCATCAACCTACATACCCCTTGTGGTACTGTTACCCATGAAGTGGGGGTGGTGGGGACCCTTTTTCATGAGGCTATTATTGGCAGAGACTTACCGGTGTTTTGGGACCTCTGGAGACGAAGACCCACCTCAGGTGCTGTTGCAGATAATGGACATCAGGTATGTCCGGCCTTGGCCCCTGAACCCTTTGAGGCCGATGTACCCACACCAGCAGTAGGGGTGACCCCATGTGATGAATTCTCTCCCCTAGAGGTCCTAGCTGGTGAGGTCGAGGGCCACGAGGAGGTGGCCGACATGCTGGACCTTGAGATTTCCCGTGAAAATTTTGGTGCTGCACAGCTACAGGACCCTACCTTGGTTAAGGCACGGGAGAATGTTAAGGTGATAAATGGGGTACTCCAAATACCAGGGGCTGATAAAATATACCCCCGAATGGTGATTATTGGGGAACTGTTGTACAGGGTCGACCAGATACGGGGTGAGGAGGTTGAGCAACTGGTAGTACCCCAATCTCACCGTAGGCTGGTGCTAGAGTTGGCACACAAACATGTGCTGGGAGGGCACTTAGGTGCTGAGAAGACCCGAGAGAGGATCCTGCAGCGATTTTTCTGGCCCGGGGTGTGGGAGGAGGTAAACCGGTATTGTAGCTCCTGCCCTGAGTGTCAACTTACTGCCCCGGTCTCCCACTTCAGGAGTCCTTTGGTCCCCCTACCAATCATAGAAGTGCCCTTTGAACGGATTGCAATGGATCTGGTTGGCCCCATAGTCAAATCCTCCAGGGGGCACCAATACATCCTAGTTATCCTGGACTACGCTACGCGGTATCCCGAGGCGATTCCATTAAGGAACACCTCCTCCAAAAATATTGCTAGGGAGCTGTTCCAGGTGTTCTCCCGCACAGGCCTCCCCAAGGAAATCTTGACTGACCAGGGTACCCCATTCATGTCTAGGGTAATGAAGGAGATGTGCAAGTTACTACAGGTAAAACAGCTCCGCACCTCTGTGTATCATCCTCAGACAGATGGCCTGGTCGAGAGGTTTAATAAGACCTTGAAGGGGATGCTTAAGAGGGTGGTCAGCAAAGATGGGAAGGACTGGGATTGTTTGTTGCCCTATTTGATGTTTGCCATACGGGAAGTTCCCCAGTCCTCCACGGGTTTCTCACCCTTTGAGCTGTTATATGGCCGTTCCCCACGTGGGCTTTTGGATGTAGCCAAGGAGACCTGGGAACAGGAGAGGACCCCCCACCGTAGTGTGATAGAACACGTCTCCCTTATGCAGGACCGCATAGCGGCGGTAATGCCCCTTGTAAAGGAGCACATGACAAGGGCACAAGAGGCCCAGTCTAGGGTCTACAATAGGGCAGCCAGACTCAGGACCTTTAACCCAGGCGACAGAGTGCTAGTTCTGGTGCCCACCGTGGAGAGCAAGTTCCTGGCCAAATGGCAAGGACCATATGAGGTCATGGAGAGAGTGGGGAAGGTAACCTACAGGGTATCTCAGCCGGGGAGGAGGAAACCCGAACAAATATACCACGTGAACCTCCTAAAGCCATGGAGGGAAAGAGAGTCTCTGATGGCCATGGGAGTAGAGAAGGCGTCAGTCTCCAAGAAGGGGACACCGGAGATAGGTGTAACCGATGCCAAGGTGCCTGAAGTACGGATCTCGGAGTCCCTCTCCAGGGCCCAGATTCAGGAAGCGAAGGAGTTTGTGCTCCAAAATGTGGATGTGTTCTCTAAGTTACCGGGACGTACTTCAGTCATCAAGCATGACATCATAACCGAACCCCACATCCGGGTACACCAAAAACCCTACCGGGTCCCTGAAGCGCGCCGGCTTGCCATATCCGAAGAAGTCAGGCAGATGTTAGACCTGGGGGTTATCGAGGAATCTAAAAGTGACTGGTCGAGTCCTATTGTGTTGATTCCCAAACCTGATGGTTCCCTACGGTTCTGCAATGATTTTAGGAAGTTGAACGAGGTGTCCAAATTTGACTCCTATCCCATGCCCAGGGTTGACGAGTTGATAGAACGACTTGGACAGGCTAGGTTCTTCTCCACCCTTGACCAGACGAAAGGGTATTGGCAGGTACCCCTGACTGACAGGGCTAAAGAGAAGACCGCCTTTGTTACCCCTGATGGGCTTTTTCAGTACGTGGTACTCCCCTTTGGGCTACATGGGGCTCCCGCCACATTCCAGAGGTTAATGGATCTCGTGCTAAAACCTCACCGGAGTTATGCCTCGGCCTACTTGGATGACATCATAGTCTATAGTAACGACTGGGAGAGTCATCTAGCCAAAGTACAAGCAGTGGTAGACTCCCTGAGGGCAGCAGGGCTGACAGCGAACCCCCAAAAGTGTGCACTGGGTCTGGAAGAGGCCCGTTACCTGGGGTACCGTATTGGGCGAGGGGTCATCAAACCCCAAGTAAATAAAGTAGAGGCGATCCAGCAGTGGCCACGACCTTTGAGCAAGAAGCAAGTGAGGGCTTTTCTGGGCATAGTGGGCTATTATCGCCGATTTATCCCCGATTTTGCGACAATAGCGGCGCCCCTGACTGACCTGACTAAGGGTAGCAGGGCGGTGATGGTAAAGTGGAGTGAAGAGGCTGAGGGGGCGTTTCAGCGACTTAAGACGGTTTTGTGTGAGGGACCGGTACTGATCACCCCTAACTTCACCAAGACCTTTATTGTACAGACTGACGCTTCTGACGTGGGCTTGGGGGCTGTCCTGTCCCAAGTAGTGGGGGGTGAGGAACATCCCGTGACATTCCTGAGCCGCAAGCTCACACCTCCTGAAAAGAACTACAGTATAGTTGAGCGGGAGTGCTTGGCGATCAAATGGGCTCTGGAATCCCTGAGGTATTATTTGGTAGGGCGGCAGTTTACACTAGTGACTGATCACTCTCCCCTAACCTGGATGAGTCAGGCCAAGGAGAGGAACGCCAGGGTCACAAGGTGGTTCCTCATGCTCCAGAATTTTAAATTCACGGTGGAACATCGAGCAGGAAAGCTGCATGGGAATGCCGATGCCCTATCCCGTACCCACTGTCTGATGGTCAAAAGTGTTCGTCCCCACAGGGTCAAACAGAGGGGGAGGGTATGTGAGACACTGAAGGGGTTAACTGTGGATGGGCGGTATGTTTCCCCTAGGTCAGTGATGGCGAACCTTTAAGAGCCTGAGTGCCCAAACTTTAACCAAAAGTCGCTTATTTATTGTAAAGTGCCAGCGCAGCAATTTAAGCAGTAATTTATTTCTCCTTGTTCTTTGACAACTTTCAGTCATTCAGCCTCCTAAAGACACCAACGCAGTTGAAAGGAGGAGGGCAAAATTATCTATCATTGTAGGAAGATTCTGTAGGTAGATTCTTTGAGTCTTGTCTGGTGAACTTCATTCTGGGGTGATGGCCTGGGTGCCCACAGAAAGGGCTCAGAGTGCCGCCTCTGGCACCCGTGCCATAGGTTCGCCACCACTGCCCTAGGTTTTGCTTCTATGCAAGGCCTTAGTGCTGAGGTGGGTTTGTCCAGCACCTTGGACACAGGTGATGGGTGCAGACTAATGAGGCTGCATAAAATGACTCAGCAGTGTTGAGTGGGTTGTCTCTCTGTGGAAGGAGGCTGAGAGGACACAGCCCTGACCTCTGTGTCTGGAGCAGCCACGTGAGCTTTGTACAGCGTGAGTTAGTGGACTATTTGTATAGTTAGCACCCTGATGGGTAGGTTTTTTTGTTTGTTTATTCAAATACCTGAATGTAAAGGCTGGTTTATTTTGCTGCAATAAACGCAGGCAAGACCTGTTTGGACTGTATCCTGGTGTCACTGTCTTGAACTGCATCACAGCACCCCGCTACCACGGTCTCTACCGGGCCAGATCTCCCACAATATATATATATATATATATAGTAGATTAAAGACACTCAATGTGAATGCCCAGATGAGAATAACGTAAAGTATAAAGATACTTTCTAATGTACGTTGCCTTTTTTCTGTTTGCCTTTCAGTATTTTGCTCCCTCCTTTCAAAAGTCATAGCTTTTTTATTTTTCTGTGTACGGAAATTTCTGCGTAACAAATTTTACATCCTACCGGTAGTAGTACAATTAAATGCTCTTTGCAATGTCAAATTCCAACTCTAGTGAAATTGATGAAAAAAAGCATTTGCAGCATTTTTTGTGGTCTGTTTTTAAGCTGGTACGATCTCGGAAATATCAGATCTTTACAGGATTAATTATGTTTTTTTTTTTAAATCGTTTTTACTAACCACTTAACCAATTTTCCATTTTCAGTACACAAATCCAGTACAGACATAACTACACACAGGTAGCATGAGTACAATAGGAAAATTTTAACCATCTTTAACATACAGACATTAAATACACAAACACCTCCCTCACCCGTCCCCCCCGTCCCTTGCCCAGACTGAGATATAAAATTGACCACTAAGCGTTAAGGTATGCACTTGTCTCAACATTCAAGGACTGAGCTCCTAAGTGTAGCCTCTCCCAGTATCAGGTTCCCCACAGTAACATTCTTTCTGTACATCTGATAACCTTATATATGCAGTAAAGCATCTGTCAGAAGTGCACCTGACGGTACCCCAGGGGTATCCATCCATTTTCCCCAAATGGCATCAAATTTCTTTAATGTGTTTCTCTTTTTGTATACTGCTCGTTCTAGTCTGATATAATTGTTCAGTCTGCTGCGTAGTTCCGCAGAGGAGGGGACAGTAGGCTGGATCCAGTGTGCTGCTATAAGTTTGCGAGCCTGGTATAATATGCGTGCTATGGCCAACTTAACCGGTCTGACATCGCAGACCTCGTCCAAATAACCCAACACACATGTCACAGAGGAAGGTTGAAGGGTCAGAGAGTACACTTCTCTAATTAGTGCCAGTACGTCAGTCCAGTACTCTCCCAGTTTAGTACACCACCAAAACATGTGCATCAGTCCAGCATCATCTATGCCACACTTGGGGCAATTCGCATTATCCCAAACCCCTATTTTCCGCAGAAGGCCAGGCGACCTGTATGCCCTGTGAATTAGCAGGAGTGGTGAGTATCTATGAGACTCGGAAAGAGACAGCTGTGGGGTCATTTCTAGTATGGCATTCCATTGATCATCTGTTAGCTGCCCCACATCTATTTCCCATTTATGTCTAGCCTGAATGGGGTATTTTTCCAGGTGTTTGGATAACAACAAATTATATAGTGCCGAAATAAGACCCCTCGTGCCATCAGAGAGCTCCAACAATCCCAAAAAAGAGAGGGGCCCAACTGACGGTTCCTCCTCTTTAAACTGCATTGACCACGCATGGTGTAACTGGAGGTACTGATAGAAAGCGCGATGGGGAATATTAAATTGTTCTTGCAATTGCTCGAACGATTTGAGCTTTCCATCCTCCAAAAACTGAGAGATCGTCACCACCCCTGCCGTTATCCACAAATTAATCCCTTCTAGTTTTTTAAATTCCGGAAAAGCATTATTGTGCCATACTGGAACGTACTTAGTGTAGCCCGAGAACCCTACGCATTTTTTGCCTCTGTCCCATACCTTATATATCAGCTGTATAGTCGGTGCGTCTTTCCATTGTTTATGACTCTCCATTACTTCTACTATGTACATCGGAATGTTCCATGGTGAACCTTCACTAATCAACCTCCCGGCTGAGCCCAGTCCCTCCTCTCTATGCCATCCTTTTAGATGTTGCAATTGTGAGGCTAAGTAGTAAAGCCAAGGATTGGGAAGTGCCAGACCCCCATCCTCTTTCCCTCTCTGTAACGTCTCCAGTCTGATACGGGGGTGTTTCCCTCTCCAAATCAGAGTTCTGAATACCCCATCCAACTTCCTAAATATCTTCAGTGGAATCCAAATGGGAGCGTTATGGAGTATGTACAACCATTGGGGCATTAGAATCATTTTAATCAAATTACAGCGTCCCACAATAGACATTGGAAGTTTATTCCATGCCTGGACTTTAGTCTTGGTTTTTCCCAGTAGAGGATCTACATTAAGGGAGACATAATCCTTAGGATTTGTGGAGACCACCACTCCTAGGTATTTAAAGGACTGTACTGATTTAATATGTGTCTCCTCCAAGTTAAGAGAGTCCGGGATTGTATCAACCGGTAGTAGCACAGACTTTCCCCAGTTTATCTTGAGTCCTGATTTCTGGCCAAATGTTCGAATTATGTCCATGGCAGGTATCAAGAAGGCCTCTACATCTCCCAAGTATAAAAGCATGTCATCTGCATATAAAGATACGCGCTCTTCTACTCCCCCTCTCTTAAACCCCACTATATCCGGTGATTGCGTGATCAGACTCGCCAGCGGCTCAATAGCCAGGGCGAACAGAAGGGGAGATAAGGGGCATCCCTGCCTCGTACCCCTGTTTAAGTAAAAGGACTCTGATAAACAACCGTTCACTCTTACCCGGGCTCTAGGGGAGGAGTATAGCAATTTAACATAGGCAATAAATCTAGGTCCGAAGCCCATCACATCCAGGACAGCCCATAAATATCTCCACTCGACGCTGTCAAAAGCTTTGGCAGCATCGAGCGAGAGGACTGCCCTTTCGCCAGCTCCCTTTTCTGAAAGTTGCAAGTTCAGAAACAGCCTCCTTAAATTAATGGATGTGGCTCTTTCGGGAATGAACCCTGTTTGGTCAGGGTGTATAACCTCAGATATTACCTGGTTTAGTCTCATAGCTAGGACTTTGGCAAATATTTTGACACCTACAGGCAATAAAGAAATGGGTCTATATGATTCCGGATTAGCAGGATCTTTTCCCTTCTTGAGAATTACCACTATCACGGCATCTAGCATGGAGTTAGGTAATCTGCCTGTCTCATATGCCTGCTCCAATATAGATAGTAGTCTGGGAAGGAGAGTATCTCCATGGGTCTTATATAACTCCGCCGGGAGTCCGTCCATTCCTGGGGCCTTCTCGTTATGCATAAACCCCGTTGCAGTCTCTAGTTCTTCAAGGGTTATAGGGGATTCTAGAGTTTGTCTTGCTATGCTAGAAAGCTTTTTGATTGGTAGGGATTCTACATATTGCATCATGTCCTCCCAAGTGTCTGTAATAGTGGATATGTATAAGTGCTTGTAGTATGTATGGAAGACGTCCAATATCTCTCTGTCCTGGGTCACTCTAGACCCATCCCCCTTCTCCAGATAAGTAACATGTCCCATTCCCTGTTGTGCCCTTACTATTGTTGCCAGAAGGTGTCCTGTTGCCTCTCCCTCTTCAAAATACCTCTGTTTCATGAAATACCTTTTGTTAGCAGCGGAACTCAACATATGGTCTCTATATGTGTTTTGGGCCTCCGTCCATGCTTTCAAGTGGTCATCTGATGGGTCAGAAATGTATTTGCCCTCGGTCTCCGTCACCCTGTTTATCAGTGTCAAATGCAGTTCTCTCGATTTAGTTTCATGTCTAATGATAGCCTGGTGTAGGGTCCCCCTTATATGTGCTTTCATGGAGTCCCAATTAGCATTCTCTGGGACGGACCCATCATTTGTGTCAAAATATCTCTGTAAAGCCCCTGGGATAATGCCCCCCACAATCTGAAGCCAGTATGGATTGACTTTCCAATAACCTCCTCTAGGTCCCACTTCTGGACGTTGTGTCATGGAAACCAAAAGCGGGGAATGGTCAGAAATACTTCGAGCCATATACTTAACATCTGCGACAAAGAGGAAAAGAGATTGTGTACCCAGTGCCAGGTCTATCCTGGATAAGGAGCGATGAGAAGCCGCATAACTTAAATATTGTCTAACCCCAACATTCCTTTCCCTCCAAATATCACATAAACCCATCTCATGTAACAATCGTGCCAACATGGTCCGTGAGGCCGACTCCGCGATGGTGCCAGTGTGAAACTTATCCCAGAAGGGGTGTAAATAATTATTAAAATCTCCAATTATCAATACCGGCATCACTGAGGACTCGGCCATAAATGAGATAACTTTTTTAATAACCACGTTGGAGTATGGGGGGGGAACATATACTGCAGCAATTATACATTTAATTCCATACATAGAACACTGTAAGCATATATACCTGCCCTCCTGGTCCGTCATTTGTCTTTCACATACAAACGGTATATTACGATGTACTAAAATGCTAACTCCTCTCGCATGCGTGGAGTAGACTCAGTGATACTGTTGTCCCACCCATGTTCTGTTTAGAAGAGGGATGTTTTCCTTTACTAGATGCGTCTCAGAGAGGCATAATATTGCAGGTTGTAGACTTAGTAGAGACCTGTATATCGTATATCTCTTGTTGGCGTCTCCTGTACCCCTGACGTTCCACGCCAAAATATTAAACTTAGCCATACCCACATAAAGTCAGGTTTCTTTTCCCCTGCATATATGGTAATACAGTCATACACAACTGTGTCGCACAATATCTCAGTCTGAGCCCCTCCCCCCTTCCCTTTCCCCCCCCAACCTATTTTAACAAAAAGAAGAAAAAAAACGAATAACTCCCATGAGGGAACAACAGAAAAACGTAAACACATTCGACATTTCCCACCGAAGGTAGGAGTCGGGGTAGGAGTGTCTCCCTTTTCTTGCATTCCTATAATGAGACTAGCAAACCTACAAATAGCAAGAATAGTCCCACTACTTGACTTAGGTTAACGTTCATTTTGGCCCTTATTTTAGACTTATCTCTCAACGAGGTATTGCAAGCAGTCTTCAAAATCAGTGTTCTGGTGATCCACGGCGTTCGGCTCGAATCCTGTTTCCTTGGGCATCCATCCACTCCATAGCATCCTTGGGTGCCTCAAAAAAGTGTGTTGTTCCTTGTGCTATAACACGCAATCGTGCTGGGTACAGCATAGAATAAATCACATTCGCCTCTCTCAGTCGGCGCTTCACATCGGTGAACTGTGCCCTTTTCTTCTGAACTTCTGTAGAAAAGTCCGGATAAAATGAGATTCTCTTCCCGTTCAGGGATATCTCTTTGAGCTCTCTTGCTCTGCGGAGAACAGTGTCCCTGTCCTTATAATGCAACAGTTTAATGAGAATAGACCTTGGTGGAGCACCCGGTGGTAATGGTCGGGTAGGGACTCGGTGCGCCCTTTCAATTGCAAAGAACGGTGAGAGGACATCCGGGCCACATATCTCTCTCAGCCATTTTTCGAAAAAGTCTACAGGATTCTTTCCCTCCGACTTCTCTGGGACTCCCACTATTCTTACGTTGTTCCTACAGAGCCTATTTTCTAGATCATCCGCTTTGGACATAAGAGTTTGAGTAGTAGATATAACTCTTCTCATGTCTCTTGTCATAGGGGGAAGCTGGTCTTCAACTTTGCTTACTCTGTCTTCCACCTCCTTCACCCTCTATCTGACCTTATGCATGTCATGGCGGATCAGTACAACTTCTTCCGTTAGGCCTCCCAATTGTTTGGCCAGGTCAGCTTTACAGGACGTGACTGCCAGTAATACATGCCTCAATGTGGGTTCTTTATCAGTCTGGCTCACCTCTTCTGCTGTGTCCTCCAAGTTAGTTGACTGAAGTCACCGCTCCGGTGTTTTTAGGAGCTCAGGAATTCCTGTAGGGGTAACCTCCGGCAGTTCTTCCTCCTCACTCTCTGCGGAAGAGTGCTCCATGCTTTCCTCCTGCGTCTCCTCAGCATGGATATCAGCCTGCACCATCAGGCACGATGTGACTGAGACACCCTCTCGTCGTAGCTTTTCCTCGGGGGTTCTTATGGCAGTATCTCCGTCTCTGGCATATTTTCCCAGACGGGCAGCAATCTCCGCCATTTTATCTTTAGTGCGGCGCTCCGCCGCCATATTGCCCGCCACGCCTCTCTTCCCCGATTTCATCTTTCGGGAGCCGTAGCGTGTCATGCTCCGCTTAAAAGCCCGGATTCCGTCACCGGCAGGCTCCGTGACTGCGGCTGGTGCTATGCGAGCCCTCTTACCCCCGAATCGGGCCAAAATGCAGGGTTAATAGGGGAACTGCAAGCGGGAGCTCCTCTCGCACACGTCCGCTCACATCAGCGCACAGGCCACGCCCCCCGGATTAATTATGTTTTAATCCATTTAAAAATGTAAATCTTTTGAACAAAAACATTTTCTTTGTTTCGCCATGGTGTAATTTTTTGCAAGACAAGCTGACTTTTTCATTGCTAGCAAATTTTTATTTAACCAAAAAAAAACCTCAATAGCACGGAGTAAGTAAAGTAACCAATACTTCATATGGTACACGTAATTATTCTTTATTTATCACATCAGTCATACACAATGACCAGAAAAAAAAGTATTTAAAAATACCTCCTTAAAAGAGATAAACATAAAAAACCAACAGACAGTGTGATAATATCTGGACTGGGAGTTATCATATACCAAATCTGTAACAAGGTCCTGGTAACACATCATAAGTATCACAGAAAAAATTACAAATTTAGGGGAACACAGAAGGTTAAATACACAAAGTCTAGTCTTATACTCTAAATCCCCCCAAATTATATTAAGCCAGCTATGACACAACCATTATACCAACTAGAGGCCATACTCCACAAGTTCAGTACCAAACTGTCCGAACACCCCTACATACATTTTGCAACCTGCTTCGTCAAGGGATGCCTTAACAATGTGCCACAGAACCATTAAAAGACCATATACAGGTGGAGATAATTACCAGAATGGCATGTTTTGTTGCAGCGCATGTCAGGAAGCGTCCACAACACCTCAGAATCCGTCCGCCAGCGTCACAGATCCAGCACCGCCTTCCAATGGATGCAGGAGCCGTTCAGCACGCCCACAGGAAGTGAGGTAGGGATCGAATTCCTGTCATGCGCACAAACACCCCAAACATCATGGTGGCCAGCATGGAAGTGGGCAAAGTTGCCCTATCCTCATAGATCGCCTTTTTAACTTATCCTTTATACCACACACAATTAATTTCTTTTAACAAGGTAAATTAGGGTGACTCTTATAGCTGACACCATATCATTTCACTATGTGAAGGTTCATATTATTATATCAATTATACCATTTCAAAAATAGATGCTGCAAACAGTAAATAAATGATATACAAGAAGGTGTAAAAATATGAAAAAAGTGCTATGAGCCTAAAGTGCATTGTGCAAAGAAAAGAAAAATATATATTTTTTTCTTTTTTTTCTCCCCTTCCTTCTTTTTTCTTATTTCCTTCCCCCTTTCCTTTCCTTTTTTCCCTTTTAAATGGATATTGGTCCAATTGTTGTGTAAGTGACGAATTCTATTACGGTTCACTCCTCTCATGGAACTCGGTCCATTAGAGCGAACAAAAAATAAAGTGCTGCAAAAGTGAGACAAAACACATATCAAAACAAACAGAAATACACAGTGTGATAATATCTGGACTGGGAGTTATCATATACCAAATCTGTAACAAGGTCCTGGTAACACATCATAAGTATCACAGAAAAAATTACAAATTTAGGGGAACACAGAAGGTTAAATACACAAAGTCTAGTCTAATACTCTAAATCCCCCCAAATTATATTAAGCCAGCTATGACACAACCATTATACCAACTAGAGGCCATACTCCACAAGTTCAGTACCAGTGTATAGTGTACATATAAACATCCATTGTAATATAATGTGTATACAGCAACATATGAAACAAATAGAGTAGTACTACAGCAAAAGGTCTCTTTTAAGTTTAGAATTTTTCATGATAAATTTGATTCAGATTCAATCCAATATGAACCCATCCAATGAGGTAGATTAGTATAATCTCAGACGCCTTTTTTTATCATCCAAACAACTACTAGATTCAATACAACGCCCTTTCTCAGATATAAGCCATCAAAACCTGTAACCTACAAAATAAGTACAATATCGCAATCATGGTCCAATCAATAATCACAATATATAATACATCCATGGCACAATCAAAAAAATAGCGCATCAGAGCCCACCTCAATTTTATTGTGACTTGCAGAAATACAACATAGATCAATCCTAACCCAGAAAGGGAGCAAATGAGGTAATCTTATTCAAGCCTCTTGGAGTTACTAGTTACTAGTTATTAATTATTGGTTACTTTACTTATTCAGTGCTATTGAGGTTTTTTTTGGTTAAATATTAGTTGAGTAGTCCTCTATTTACCTCCTTACTATTTGTATTATCAATACCTTGTGGTTGATATATTTTTGGTGACCTAGCAAATTTTTATGCAGGGTATTTGCATTCTAGGGGGTCTGATCACTCATTCCATATACAATACTGCAATAGTACAGTATTGCAGTAAATAGTGAAAATATTGCTGATCTGTAATGGAAGAGGGAAGTGGCATCCTCACAATCAGATTTTTTGGTTTAAAACTGATTGGCTGTAATAAACTTTAGAAGAGGTGGCCCAGTAAGTATATAGGAGTGAAGAAATGTATACAATATAGGGTCCTGTCAATGAGGTGAATGGTGTTTTGGAGAGGAGGCAAAGACGTTTCATAATTTTCCGGACCCAAAATTCAGCCGACCTTGGGGGTCCGAATTTGCCCTTCCCACAGTGGACTAGGCAAAGTATTTGAAATAGTAAAATAACATAAAAAAGAAAGAAATAATAAAAAATATAAACAAAAAAAAATGTCACAGCAGTTGAAGGCGCTCTGGGTGTTCAGACCCAGTTAGTCATTCTCATAGCAGTAATAAAAGCAATGGGAAAACAACATAGCCTTTCCTCTCACTGCAGTTAGAGGCGCTGTGGGTGTTCAGACCCACTTATCTGAATGTGGAATTGAAAAATTTGAATTGGAAGTTCCATTAATCTGGAATTGGAAAATTTTAAGTTGAAGTTCCTGGCGTGCAGAACTTTTTAATACAAGCAAACTAAACAAAGTTTGTGCCTAGCAACTGTCTCCCATACACAACTACATGGAAGTCACAAAGACCTACTGTTAGACAACTGCTATAATAAGATCTTTAAAGTTGTCTATCTCCATCAGCCTGAATGGTAGCATTTCAAAGGCCAGAAATGTTGAAATGCCCTGACCAAAGCTTGTGCTCGTGCTTGGGAGCATAGGAAGCTGAACGGATGGTACTATGTGCAGGCAGGTGGCTTTGTCACTCGGGAGGTGGTGGCAAAAGCAGAGCCATCCAAAACCGCAGAGGGAACCTCAGACATTTGCAGGCTTTTTTGGTGTGACATCCACTGCAGCTCATGTTTTTCTTTGTAGGTGACTGGTTGTATACAGGGTGTTCGACTTTGGTTGAGACTGAGAGTTTGGCCGCACTGTTGAGAATGGTGGCACAGTGTGTAAATGACGAGTGCTTGGCAAGCTGGGCAATAGTAGGCAAAGTGTGGCTTCAGGCTGACCGCTGTGCCCTGCCACTCTGCTGCATTTTCTGATGACTGGGGCTCCCTGACCACCACCTCTTCATCTGAACTATCACTGCTTATCATCCATGTTGGGTCTAGGACCTCCTCGTCACCCCTGACATCTTCTACCACTGTCACTCACTGTCCACACATAGCAGTTGATACTTGGGATTCATCATCATCATAGAACTCTTGTGATGGCCTGCCATCCACACCCTCATCCGCCAACACAAGACAGAATCTTGCAACTCTATGGGACTCATTTACTAAGGATCCACGGAGTGCATTTTCGCCGGGTTTCCTGGCGATTTCCGTTTCGTGCCGCATTTAACAGGGGATTTTGGCGAACATGATCGGACTACGCTCGGCTTACAAGCACAAGCTTCGTGAATCGCACCAGACTTCATCTTCATCGGAGCGTCCGGATCGGGGATCGCAACAGGACCGGGTAAGTAAATTTGCCCCTATGCGTGCAACTGGGGCAGGTGGATAAGCCACAGAATCCCAGCTCGGAGAGTGATCATACAGCATAAGTGACTGTTTGACTTTTATTGAGACTGCTTTGCTGTATAATGGTTTCAATACAAAAAGTGCTTAGACGGTATTGTAAGTTAACACTGCTACAAATAGTACTAAAACTTGTACTGTAAGGTGATACTGATGCAAACAGTACTTCGACTGTTGGTTTAACAAATGCAAATAATACTAAGAATGGTAGTGTACCCGAACACTATGATGCTGTACATGCAAAAAGGTACTGTATGGTAACATTAATACAAATAGCACTAACACTGGTAGTGTATCAGAACACTGTATGATGCTGTAAATAAAAATAGTATTTAACTTGGCCCTTTTTTGTTTTTGCTTCCCCATTTTTCACTCCTCACCTATACATTTTTTGTACAGAGCTGTGTGAGAGCTTGTCTTGTTTTCTGCATAACAAATGGTATTTCGTAGTGACATTATTTCATAGTATCATAGTTTATACGGTTGAAAAAAGACACTTGTCCATCAAGTTCAATCAAGGAATGGAAGGGAGATAGCATGAAGAAGAGATTTATTTAGGCGTAAAAAGGCATCTAGACCCTTATTGAAGCTCTCTGCTGTCCCTGCTGTGAGACAGCGCCCCCCTAGTCTTTTGATTTGATTTAAATCTGAAACAACTTACCACCATATTTTTTGTATATACCATTCATATACCGTATATACTCGTGTATAAGCCCGAGTTTTTCAGCACAAAAAATGTGCTGAAAAACCTTGCCTCGGCTTATACACGAGTCAATGATAAAAAAAAAATGTAATACTCACCCTCCGGTGTCCCCGATGTTCGTTCCTGTCGCGGCTCCCGGCGGCTCCCTGTGTCTCCTCTTCTGTCTTCTATCTTCTCTAGCCGGCAGAGTCGCGTCCATGCGATCTGCCGGCCATCGCACACTGTGATGCAGCGCTGTCGCCGCTGATGAAGAGGCCGCCGGGAGCCGCGATGGGGATCGGAAGCCGCCGGGAGCCGCGACGAACATCAGGGACACAGGACGGTGAGTATTAAGTTTATTTTTTTATCTGTATGCTACACGGGGGCAGGCTGCATGCTACACGGGGGCAGGATGTATGCTACACGGGGCAGGCTGTATACTGCAAGGGGGCAAGCTGTATACTGCAAGGGGGCAGGCTGTATACTGCAAGGGGGCAGGCTGTATTCTACATGGGGGCAGGCTGTATTCTACATGGGGGCAGGCTGTATTCTACATGGGGGCGGCTGTATGCTACATGGGGGCAGGCTGTATGCTACATGGGGGCAGGCTGTATGCTACATGGGGGCAGGCTGTATACTACATGGGGGCAGGCTGTATACTACATGGGGGCAGGATGTATACTACATGGGGGCTGGCTGTGTACTACATGGGGACAGGCTGTATACTACATGGGGGCTGGCTGTATGCTCCATGGGGGCTGGCTGTATGCTCCATGGGGGCTGGCTGTATGCTACATGGGGGCTGGCTGGCTGTATACTACACCCTCGGCTTATACTCGAGTCAATAGATTTTCCTAGTTTTCTGTTGTAAAATTAGGGGTCTCGGCTTATACTTTGGTCTGCTTATACTCGAGTATATAGGGTATTTCAATAAATTAATCATGTCCCCTCGTCTCTTTTCCAGACTAAATAAATCTACCTTATATACTTGAGTATAAGCCTAGTTTTTCAGCACAAAAAATGTGCTGAAAAGCCCAAACTCGGCTTATACTCGAGTCAAAAAAATAAATAAATCAAAACTCGCCTTTCTGGCGGCACCCATAAATCTTCTGTGCGATCCATCCGGTATTGTTGTGCTGCACAATGGGGAAGGAGGGAGGGCTATATACACTGGGGCAGGGGCTGGCAGGGTATATACACTGGGGCAGGGCCTGGCAGGGTATATACACTGGGGCAGGGGCTGGCAGGCTATATACACTGGGGCAGGGGCTGGCAGGCTATATACACTGGGGCAGGGGCTGGCAGGCTATATACACTGGGGCAGGGGCTGGATGGCTACATACTGGAGAGGCTGTGACCAATGCATTTCCAGCACCTTGTTGAATCTATGCCACGAAGAATTGAGGCAGTTCTGAAGGAAAAAGGGGGTCCAACCCGTTACTAGCATGGTGTACCTAATAAAGTGGCCCTTTCTCAGATATAAGCCATCAAAACCTGTAACCTACAAAATAAGTACAATATCGCAATCATGGTCCAATCAATAATCACAATATATAATACATCCATGGCACAATCAAAAAAATAGCGCATCAGAGCCCGCCTCAATTTTATTGTGACTTGCAGAAATACAACATAGATCAATCCTAACCCAGAAAGGGAGCAAATGAGGTAATCTTATTCAAGCCTCTTGGAGTTACTAGTTACTAGTTATTAATTATTGGTTACTTTACTTATTCAGTGCTATTGAGGTTTTTTTTGGTTAAATATTAGTTGAGTGGTCCTCTATTTACCTCCTTACTATTTGTATTATCAATACCTTGTGGTTGATATATTTTTGGTGACCTAGCAAATTTTTATGCAGGGTATTTGCATTCTAGGGGGTCTGATCACTCATTCCATATACAATACTGCAATAGTACAGTATTGCAGTAAATAGTGAAAATATTGCTGATCTGTAATGGAAGAGGGAAGTGGCATCCTCACAATCAGATTTTTTGGTTTAAAACTGATTGGCTGTAATAAACTTTAGAAGAGGTGGCCCAGTAAGTATATAGGAGTGAAGAAATGTATACAATATAGGGTCCTGTCAATGAGGTGAATGGTGTTTTGGAGAGGAGGCAAAGACGTTTCATAATTTTCCGGACCCAAAATTCAGCCGACCTTGGGGGTCCGAATTTGCCCTTCCCACAGTGGACTAGGCAAAGTATTTGAAATAGTAAAATAACATAAAAAAGAAAGAAATAATAAAAAATATAAACAAAAAAAAATGTCACAGCAGTTGAAGGCGCTCTGGGTGTTCAGACCCAGTTAGTCATTCTCATAGCAGTAATAAAAGCAATGGGAAAACAACATAGCCTTTCCTCTCACTGCAGTTAGAGGCGCTGTGGGTGTTCAGACCCACTTATCTGAATGTGGAATTGAAAAATTTGAATTGGAAGTTCCATTAATCTGGAATTGGAAAATTTTAAGTTGAAGTTCCTGGCGTGCAGAACTTTTTAATACAAGCAAACTAAACAAAGTTTGTGCCTAGCAACTGTCTCCCATACACAACTACATGGAAGTCACAAAGACCTACTGTTAGACAACTGCTATAATAAGATCTTTAAAGTTGTCTATCTCCATCAGCCTGAATGGTAGCATTTCAAAGGCCAGAAATGTTGAAATGCCCTGACCAAAGCTTGTGCTCGTGCTTGGGAGCATAGGAAGCTGAACGGATGGTACTATGTGCAGGCAGGTGGCTTTGTCACTCGGGAGGTGGTGGCAAAAGCAGAGCCATCCAAAACCGCAGAGGGAACCTCAGACATTTGCAGGCTTTTTTGGTGTGACATCCACTGCAGCTCATGTTTTTCTTTGTAGGTGACTGGTTGTATACAGGGTGTTCGACTTTGGTTGAGACTGAGAGTTTGGCCGCACTGTTGAGAATGGTGGCACAGTGTGTAAATGACGAGTGCTTGGCAAGCTGGGCAATAGTAGGCAAAGTGTGGCTTCAGGCTGACCGCTGTGCCCTGCCACTCTGCTGCATTTTCTGATGACTGGGGCTCCCTGACCACCACCTCTTCATCTGAACTATCACTGCTTATCATCCATGTTGGGTCTAGGACCTCCTCGTCACCCCTGACATCTTCTACCACTGTCACTCACTGTCCACACATAGCAGTTGATACTTGGGATTCATCATCATCATAGAACTCTTGTGATGGCCTGCCATCCACACCCTCATCCGCCAACACAAGACAGAATCTTGCAACTCTATGGGACTCATTTACTAAGGGTCCACGGAGTGCATTTTCGCCGGGTTTCCTGGCGATTTCCGTTTCGTGCCGCATTTAACAGGGGATTTTGGCGAACATGATCGGACTACGCTCGGCTTACAAGCACAAGCTTCGTGAATCGCACCAGACTTCATCTTCATCGGAGCGTCCGGATCGGGGATCGCAACAGGACCGGGTAAGTAAATTTGCCCCTATGCGTGCAACTGGGGCAGGTGGATAAGCCACAGAATCCCAGCTCGGAGAGTGATCATACAGCATAAGTGACTGTTTGACTTTTATTGAGACTGCTTTGCTGTATAATGGTTTCAATACAAAAAGTGCTTAGACGGTATTGTAAGTTAACACTGCTACAAATAGTACTAAAACTTGTACTGTAAGGTGATACTGATGCAAACAGTACTTCGACTGTTGGTTTAACAAATGCAAATAATACTAAGAATGGTAGTGTACCCGAACACTATGATGCTGTACATGCAAAAAGGTACTGTATGGTAACATTAATACAAATAGCACTAACACTGGTAGTGTATCAGAACACTGTATGATGCTGTAAATAAAAATAGTATTTAACTTGGCCCTTTTTTGTTTTTGCTTCCCCATTTTTCACTCCTCACCTATACATTTTTTGTACAGAGCTGTGTGAGAGCTTGTCTTGTTTTCTGCATAACAAATGGTATTTCGTAGTGACATTATTTCATAGTATCATAGTTTATACGGTTGAAAAAAGACACTTGTCCATCAAGTTCAATCAAGGAATGGAAGGGAGATAGCATGAAGAAGAGATTTATTTAGGCGTAAAAAGGCATCTAGACCCTTATTGAAGCTCTCTGCTGTCCCTGCTGTGAGACAGCGCCCCCCTAGTCTTTTGATTTGATTTAAATCTGAAACAACTTACCACCATATTTTTTGTATATACCATTCATATACCGTATATACTCGTGTATAAGCCCGAGTTTTTCAGCACAAAAAATGTGCTGAAAAACCTTGCCTCGGCTTATACACGAGTCAATGATAAAAAAAAAATGTAATACTCACCCTCCGGTGTCCCCGATGTTCGTTGCGGCTCCTGATTCCTGTCGCGGCTCCCGGCGGCTCCCTGTGTCTCCTCTTCTGTCTTCTATCTTCTCTAGCCGGCAGAGTCGCGTCCATGCGATCTGCCGGCCATCGCACACTGTGATGCAGCGCTGTCGCCGCTGATGAAGAGGCCGCCGGGAGCCGCGATGGGGATCGGAAGCCGCCGGGAGCCGCGACGAACATCAGGGACACAGGACGGTGAGTATTAAGTTTATTTTTTTATCTGTATGCTACACGGGGGCAGGCTGCATGCTACACGGGGGCAGGATGTATGCTACACGGGGCAGGCTGTATACTGCAAGGGGGCAAGCTGTATACTGCAAGGGGGCAGGCTGTATACTGCAAGGGGGCAGGCTGTATTCTACATGGGGGCAGGCTGTATTCTACATGGGGGCAGGCTGTATTCTACATGGGGGCGGCTGTATGCTACATGGGGGCAGGCTGTATGCTACATGGGGGCAGGCTGTATGCTACATGGGGGCAGGCTGTATACTACATGGGGGCAGGCTGTATACTACATGGGGGCAGGATGTATACTACATGGGGGCTGGCTGTGTACTACATGGGGACAGGCTGTATACTACATGGGGGCTGGCTGTATGCTCCATGGGGGCTGGCTGTA
Source organism: Engystomops pustulosus (assembly GCF_040894005.1). Lineage (NCBI taxonomy): Eukaryota > Metazoa > Chordata > Amphibia > Anura > Leptodactylidae > Engystomops > Engystomops pustulosus. The sequence continues at coordinate 83,300,488 of NC_092415.1, read as the reverse complement.
TGCTCCATGGGGGCTGGCTGTATGCTACATGGGGGCTGGCTGGCTGTATACTACACCCTCGGCTTATACTCGAGTCAATAGATTTTCCTAGTTTTCTGTTGTAAAATTAGGGGTCTCGGCTTATACTTTGGTCTGCTTATACTCGAGTATATAGGGTATTTCAATAAATTAATCATGTCCCCTCGTCTCTTTTCCAGACTAAATAAATCTACCTTATATACTTGAGTATAAGCCTAGTTTTTCAGCACAAAAAATGTGCTGAAAAGCCCAAACTCGGCTTATACTCGAGTCAAAAAAATAAATAAATCAAAACTCGCCTTTCTGGCGGCACCCATAAATCTTCTGTGCGATCCATCCGGTATTGTTGTGCTGCACAATGGGGAAGGAGGGAGGGCTATATACACTGGGGCAGGGGCTGGCAGGGTATATACACTGGGGCAGGGCCTGGCAGGGTATATACACTGGGGCAGGGGCTGGCAGGCTATATACACTGGGGCAGGGGCTGGCAGGCTATATACACTGGGGCAGGGGCTGGCAGGCTATATACACTGGGGCAGGGGCTGGATGGCTACATACTGGAGAGGCTGTGACCAATGCATTTCCAGCACCTTGTTGAATCTATGCCACGAAGAATTGAGGCAGTTCTGAAGGAAAAAGGGGGTCCAACCCGTTACTAGCATGGTGTACCTAATAAAGTGGCCGGTGAGTGTATGTCTTAATTAAGAGATTCCTTCATGATTAACACCTTTCTGACGAGGCCTTAAAAGGCTTTAATAGTAGCATAAGCTAATTATCACCTTGCGTTTTTTTGTCAAACACAGGCATAGATATAAAATAAAAAATGTTAAAGGACACCTTTTCATTTTCATTTTAGGTTGAAGTTACAAAAATATATTTTTTTAATGTATAGTATGTATTTTTTCAGTTTTCAAATAAAATCGAAATGATGATTATAAATGAATTCCAAAGTGTGTTAGATTTATATTATGATAGCCTCGAGCAAACAGGGCAACTTTTGCAATGTTTTTTATAGTGTTAAGAGGGATTTTTTTTTAAATATTCACATATAACTTCACTTCAGCGGTATACAGTGAAGAAAGGAGAAGCCAGAAGCAGTAATAAACCACTTCTTTCTAGGGTCTATGGCTGTGTGTGACAGCCAGAGATCTGGTCCTGCTTCCGTAGTTAACGTTGGAGCAGAAGAAACTTCAACAAAGTCTAAAGTCGTGGATGGAGGGAAACAAGTTAATATGTAAACATGATTAATTATGTTTGGTTGCATATATATATATATATATATATATATATATATATATATATATATATATACTTATATATGTACAGAGTGTAACAAAAAGGTTGGGGTGGAGGAATATCTTGAAAATACACATCCGCTTGAAAAAATAAATGTGTCAAATATTTTTCATATTATTGCATATTATTGCAGGATCATTTCCCAGGAAATAATTTTGGTGACAGATGATGCAAAAAAAATCAAAATGTGTGCAAAAATGTTGGAAAAAGGGGATAATTTGATGAAATCTGAAAATAGACATATGCAATATTTTTCTAAAAGCTATCCAATGTTACCAGATGTATGCACTTAATGTTGAACATTCCATATTTGAAAACTTTGTAGACATTGAGAAAAATCCCCATCTTCTTATTAATTCGGCTCTCCAATGTGTGAGAGGCAATGGGAATTCAGATTAAACCATCAACGAAGAGAACAGAAAACTACTTGTACATGTCCACGTCGTTGTGGCTGGGTTATGCTGAACTTTGATGAAATTTAATTCCCCCCACCTCATCCCTGGGGGGTAGAAAAATAGGGTCAACTTTAGTATCATTGGATTGATTTATAAGAAATAGTCACATATTGTTTATTTCTTAGTTTTGATATGAAATTCTCGATGTCCCTACTTTAACATTTTTTACCCATTTTTAGTTTCACCATCTGTCAATGAATATTACTTGGTACTTACTAATTGGTAGATTGAAGGAATCTGAATATGGAATAAAAAAATGGGGATCTCATTTAAGATTTTAAAGTTGCCCCTTAATTTCGGTGTCATTGGAAAGCTTTTTGAAGTATTTTACGATGTGAATTTCACAAGATATTACACCATACCCACCTTTTTTACACCCTGTATATATGTTTAAATATTGGGGGGGGGGCACTGTATATGTTAGGAGGCTAGATTGAGTAGCTTGGGGATAGTGGGCTTAAGGTTAGGCTATGTTCGCGTTATTGGCCATATGTTGTAAGGAGGATTTCAACGTATCTTTACAACGTATGGCACAGACATGTCGCCCAGGAACCCACCCTCCCCTCTCTCCTTAATGCAGGGGGTGGAGTGTACATCAGCAGCCTATTAAAGGGTGTTCCCCTAGTGATGTCACTGTCTTGATATGTACAGTATCAACGGGTCCTCCCTCCTGCGGGGTGATATATGCGCTCGAGTGGACTGTGAAGTAGGAGGCATAAGGATGAAAAGACGTAGCTTGCCATCTTTCCATCTTGTATTTTTTTGATGAACAGGGTGTATAGTGGCCAGACAGCTATGCCATCGTCTGCCACTACTTGTCAATGTATATGCTAAGCATATTCGTAGGGCGCTTTCCCTATGTATACACTAAGCGTAAAGAGAAACATGGTATGAACCCAGCCTTAGTTGTCTATACAGCATTGGTTAAAATGGCATTCACATCATCTATGTGACAACATATATTCTTGTGCTTTTTAACTCCACCCACTGCTGAAAAACATCAGTGGGTGTGGCCATGAGTCTTTCCACAACACTGTAGTTCCTCCTTATCCTGAGCTAATCGCTGGATTAGGACCAGTTCTCCAGCGGTCAGACACACCCGGAAAGGGAAAAGGTAGAAGCGGTTTGTTACTCGTCCTGCCTCCTCCTTTCTTCACTGCCTAACGCTGAAGTAGCGCTATGCAGTGAATGCAGTAGCCAGCGGTCACTTGATCGCTGTGTCTACAGGGGTTAATAAGTGCTGCTCAGTCTGATTGACTAGGGGCTCTTATAGATTCCCTAGTTACAGGAGAAAACTAAACCAGGGGTTAAAAAAAAAATAATTTGCACACACACAATAATAATAAACATTTAAAAATAAACAATATTTCCCGATAAGGGGAAAAACCTTTCCATAATTGCCCAAGACTATACATATTATATATCAAAATGACACACACTAGGGAATTAACTGATAATGTTAATTTTGAGTTAATTTGAAAATTAAAAAAAAAGTACTATAATTTACAAAAGACTTATTTCGACCCCAAATAAGAATACAAATGTTAAGAATACAAAAAACGTTAAGGTAGCAAGCAAAAAAGTTATGGCCCTTAAGAAAATTTTCTAAAAATGCCTGGTCACTAGAGCCTTTTCAGGCTGCATCACTAAGGGGTCCAGGCCTGTTCAGTATGGGGTTAACTTTATTGTAAGTTTATAAAAAAGAAAAAGGTAGACACATGAATATCCTATAGTATTCAAGGGTCTTTCTAGTACGGTATATCACTGGTTGGAGTCAACTGAATAATAACAAAATAATAATATACTAAAATGCCCAGGATTGTAATTATTATAGTAACACCTTGTAAACATTTTGAGCTTTTGCCAGAATAAACCATGCTCCTTTCTTATGTTATTTTAGCTGTAAACATAAGCTAGAATGTTATTATTTTTATTAATATGCCTTTGGCAAATATGCTAATTGTTCCAAACTTGTACATAGCAATTTTTAAGACCAGATAAAGCATTTATGTTATTTGCAAATGGACGGGAAACTGATGCCATAGTTATCTATGCAGAAGACAAAATATATCAAGCCGCATAAAGCTTTTTTGAGTAGCCAATACTTTCCCTATAGAGCATCAGAAGGTCAACAGTTGTGTCCTCCTCCTGTATTAAACTTCTGTTACGCAATGCATATATGAGAATGCACCCTAAGTTTAGAGAGCTAATTTTATTGTATTCATGATTGGAAAACCCATTAGAGAAGAAAGTAAAAATAAAATGGAATAAGGTACAAAATAGTAGAAACTTTATTAAGTATAGGTAATAATAACAATTATTAAAAAATAGGCAAGCAAGTAGGGTAACAAACAGACAAGAAGATATTACAGGGTACCGGGTGTAACCATAATAAAAACATGTAAGAAATATTCCTGTGTACGGCTAAAGTGCTTAATAAATAAGACCAGGATCGGTCAGCATTAGACAAGTTATACAGGAGAGAACAGTGTGAGTATGCATACAAACCACGGACCCACAATAAAGGCACAGCCCTGACACATGTTTCGCCACTGAATGGCTTCCTATTTTTTAATAATTGTTATTATTACCTATACTTAATAAAGTTTCTACTATTTTGTACCTTATTCCATGCTACTTTTTCTTTCTTCTCTAATGGGTTTTTCTAATTTGGCTTTAGGGGGTGGTGTGTGGTCCTAACTTCCACCCCTCTCCTTCCTTTTTGCTGTGTTTGTTATGTATTCATGATTGGCTTTATTGAGGCCATGCAAGCAATTCCATTTATATTTAGGCTTACAAGTTTTCCACTGCCTACTGCACAATGTTCTTATGGCCTTTAGTCTGGCTGTGTCTATAAACTACAGACTAGAAACTTGTTGATTAATTTTTTAAGAATGTAATGCTCTAGGTCTAGGAGATGTTTGTACCACATAGCACAGTCTGTGTAAGCTGTAACATTATTAACCCCTAGTACATAGGTTTTTGGTGATTTTCCCAAAAATCTGAAAAATGGCACCCAAATTCTTATTGTTAAATAAATAAACCATTGCTCAACCCTCTTTAAACAGCAAAGAAAAAAGGGAAAGAAAAGACAGTACTTTCGAGTTGGAGGTTGCATACACCACTCTGCCTTGTTCCAAAATGGAAGACCCTTAATGTTCCAATGGTTAGCAATAGCTCCCAGTTGCAGTGCACTCTGTCGGCATTAGTCCACTTCTAAACCTTGCCTTTGTGTGTTAAAGACAGCCATGGATCCTACATAATGGGAGACAAACTAACCGTGCGGATCACCAAGGTTTAGGGAGACAGGTATTTATTATTAAACGTACTCACAAACAAAGTTTAAAATGTGCTTGTAGTCCAAGAGGTTTAAAAATGCTAAAGCACCTCACCGGACCTCATGTTTCACCTCTTCAGGCTCTTTCTGTGGCATGGTACTTGATGTAACATTAGGTGTTTAAATACACAATTCCTTCCCAGTCTTTAAATGATTCCAAATTTAGAAAAGAAAATTTTAAATATTTTATTAATGTATGTCATACTTCTTTTTTTGCATTAAACATACACCCATACCAGCCATAACATTTTTTTTCACAATACACAACCCTTCATTACCCTGCTCTTAGATGAACAGTTAAAAAACCCTTCATTCTTCTACATAGGAATGGACCCATTGCTTTTAACCAAGTCTAAAATATAAACTCACCGGCCACTTAATTAGGTACACCATGCTAGTAACGGGTTGGACCCCCTTTTGCCTTCAGAACTGCCTCAATTCTTCGTGGCATAGATTCAACAAGGTGCTGGAAGCATTCCTCAGAGATTTTGGTCCATATTGACATGATGGCATCACACAGTTGCCGCAGATTTGTCGGCTGCACATCCATGATGCAAATCTCCCGTTCCACCACTTCCAAAAGATGCTCTATTGGATTGAGATCTGGTGACTGTGGAGGCCATTTGAGTACAGTGAACTCATTGTCATGTTCAAGAAACCAGTCTGAGATGATTCCAGCTTTATGACATGGCGCATTGTCCTGCTGAAAGTAGCCATCAGATGTTGTGTACATTGTGGTCATAAAGGGATGGACATGGTCAGCAACAACACTCAGGTATTGTTGCGTTGCAACGATGCTCAATTGGTACCAAGGGGCCCAAAGAGTGGCAAGAAAATATTCCCCACACCATGACACCACCACCACCAGCCTGAACCGTTGATACAAGGCAGGATGGATCCATGCTTTCTTGTTGTTGACGCCAAATTCTGACCCTACCATCCAAATGTCGCAGCAGAAATCGAGACTCATCAGATCAGGCAACGTTTTTCCAATCTTCTACTGTCCAATTTCGATGAGCTTGTGCAAATTGTAGCCTCAGTTTCCTGTTCTTAGCTGAAAGGAGTGGCACCCGGGGTGGTCTTCTGCTGCTGTAGCCCATCTGCCTCAAAGTTCGACGTACTGTGCGTTCAGAGATGCTCTTCTGCCTACCTTGGTTGTAACGGGTGGCGATTTGAGTCACTGTTGCCTTTCTATAAGCTCGAACCAGTCTGCCCATTCTCCTCTGACCTCTGGCATCAACAAGGCATTCAAATCACCTTTCTTCCCCATACTGATGCTCGGTTTGAACTGCAGGAGATTGTCTTGACCATGTCTACATGCCTAAATGCACTGAGTTGCCGCCATGTGATTGGCTGATTAGAAATTAAGTGTTAACGAGCAGTTGGACAGGTGTACCTAATAAAGTGGCCGGTGAGTGTATATTAATCAGCCACACTTGTGGAGCAAAACTAAATATGCCCCAAAAGTGTTATCTCATATCCCCTTTTTTTAAAACTTATTGTTCATACATCCAACTTTAGATAATAGAGATTACAATATATTTTATCCAAACTTTATAGGTATATTTCTAACGTAGTTTAATTTTAGTTTAAGGGTTTTTTCCCCATCTGAGCATTCACATTTCATTTAATTCATTTGCTATATGTAAACATTTCTTCAATTGGATGTTATTAAAAAAAAAGTTCCTGTGTGAAGATAATTTCTCATAAATGTAGCCATGTTGTCCCTTAGAAAAGAGATGGCTTCCTTGGATACGACCACCTCAAACTTTGGCAGGGGTGGCCAGACATGCGCTATTGAGCTCTGCCTGACCACATGGCTTCAGCAATCATTACCGCAGGACGGTTGTGGGACCTGCAGGAACCCCCGGACATTTAATTTACAAAAGCTTTTTGTTTCTTTGTGCAATTACTCTAGCAGATGTGGCCATATCCAAGGAGTCAGTCTTGTTTGTAAGGGACCAATTGACTACATTTATGAGAAATTATCTTCACCAAGGTAAAAAAATAATTAATAGCATCTAATTGAAGAAATGTTTATATATGGCAGATTAATTAAATTGAATGTATATGTCCAGACGGTGTGGAAATACCAACAGAAATAACAGCAGACTGAAGAGGTGAGGATCTGAAACTAAATGCGAGAGAAGGTTTCTGGATCTTTCACTTAAAAACTCTACAGCCGCATGATCAGAATATAGGCTTTGAAATTAAAAGTTTCCTATTGTAATCCTGGGTTTTAAATGCATAGATACAATATACCACTCTTTTATTTTATGTTAATGTAGGGGGTTTCAGTTGTGGTTAATTCACTATGTAAGAAAGGACATAATTTAGCCTATAAAACAAATAATGCTTCCTGATTGGTGGAGAAGAGGAGGACCAGAAAGAAAACTGAAAGGACATAGAAATAGTAGAAATGGTGGAGCAGACCAGAGAGGAAACTACTGAAACATGAAAACACATTGGGGATGTGCCTCCTTAAGAGGATCATTATTGGTCTAGAGAAAGGGTGTGTTTTTCTCTTTTTACAGTATGATTAGTTTCCATCTATGTGCATGCTTTCCCCCATTTCTTTAATGTAATAACGCATTCCAAATTCAGAAGATGAGAATCAGATTTTGGATGCCCATTTTGAGTAACGTTATTACCATGTAGAAATAGAACTATAGATAGGAAAGGGATTTTACATTACTCTGTGGAATATTATACTACCTTAGAAATGTAGTTAGTCGGATATAACTATAAAGTTTGGATAAAATATACTGTATTGTAATCTTTATTATCTAACGTTGGATTGGGAGGCGTAACGGCATGACGTAGGCACGTCACGCTGCACAGCCGCCCGCCAACCTTCCCCGCTCCCCCTGCTGACCTGTGATGGATGCCGGAGGCTGTTAACCCTGCGGGCCTTCGCCTCCTTGGCCGGGAGGGGAGGACATGAGCTCGGCCGAACCGGTGCCACAGTACTGCGAGGTCCGTAACCTTTCTTCGTTTTGCTGCCCGTTGGAGGAGGCGGTCCATTTATTATTTTTGCCTGGAGTGGATGCATCCCGTCATCGTTTTGGCTCCGTGAGGATGGAATTCGGATGCGTATCGGGAAGGTTAGAATATCTGCCGACGGCCGGATGCTCGGTTCCGGAGGTGCGCTGACTCGGTGGAATAAGTTCTGGTGTCGCTGCTGAGGCTGTGTGGCTGGAGTGCTCACCGCGGTGTCGGCGTGGCCGGTTACAGAGCCGGCGAAAGTCCCCTGTACCTGGTCCCTGTTTCCCTCCGCTTGAAATGACTGCCGGGGCTGTTTGGAGCCGCTCGACTGGACTGGTGAGATGTGTCTGGATCTAATCCCTCCTCCTCCATGTATTAAGCCGTTATTAACTGGTACTAACTAAGACTATCATATAGCCAACCTAACATCTGCCTGTTATCTGCATCTTCTAACTTAACATCGTCAGTGGCAAGGTATTTCTCTGTGAGAAGCTCCCTTCACGGGGACAGTAACGTGCTAAGAACCAAGACTATATCAATAACAACTTGATATCAGCTGTATACTAACTCTGTATACTAACTCTTTACTAACCTAACACTGCGTTAGGCTGAGCGGACTCGCTTTGGAAGCGCCTTTTGCTTTCTTCGTTTTTTTCTTTTCTTTTTTTTTTTTTTCCCCTTCTCTGCCTCTGCTTTGCTAAAATACTTGGCCCTCCCCTAATTGTATGCATCACATTATCTTCCTGAATGGATAGGGGGTCTATTGTTTTCATTACAGAGGAGGTGGAAACTATGTTTATTGTCACTCCTAATCTTTGTATGCAGGATATTTTGGGCTCTCCGTCAATTGTGTAGTATATGTTTCATATTTCTGGGCTGTAACATCTGGGTCCGTTGTTAATTTTCCGGAGTCATAGCATCTGTCGTGTAGGGGGTACACATTTTGGGCAGAGATTGACGTCTGCTATGCCTCCCAAAAATACTTCAAGGAAGTCCCTGGGGGCAGCTTCTCCTAGACCCTTTTAGGAGGGTCTAAAGGGGATAATTCTACAAAATTGGATAAACTATGGAAGTCCCCCCCAGTTAAAACACGTACTGGTTTGACCACGCAGAAAAATCTGGAAAACGATGGCCAAGACCCTAAAAATAAATCGCATGGTCCGAGATTTGCTGTGCTAGAAGGGGAGGAACAGGATGGGGAAGATGCAAGTGTTGGGGGAGAAAATGCTATGCTTAGAGAGATCCTTGACTCCATTAAAACATGCAACTCTGCAATATTGGAACTTTCAGATCAGGTGGGAGCTCTGAGAGGAGATGTCTACCTCCTGAGAGAGGATTTGAATAGGGTGAGAGACAGACAGAAAATTGCAGAGGATAAAATTGCTAACATTGAGAAGGAGGTGGGTAGTCTCAAAAAAATCACCTCTTCACTGGAAGTAGAAAATAAGGCCCTTAAAGGGAAAATTGCGGATATGGAGGATCGCTCAAGAAGAGCTAATTTAAGGTTAATAGGGATACCAGAAAAAGTTGAGGAAGAGAACCCTGTAAGTTTTATCAAAGAGTGGCTCTTGGAGAAAATAGGGAAGGAGCATCTTTCCCCGAATTTTGACATCGAACGAGCACATAGAATCCCGTCAGTTTCTTATATCCCGGGTAATACCCCCCGTACCTTTATTTGCAAAACATTACTCTCTAGAGATCGTGATACGATACTAAGACGCACACGTGAGCTAAAAGACCTATCAATTCAAGGTGCAAAAGTTGCAATGTACCCGGATTTCTCTAAGGACACCCTCCAGAAAAGGAAAAGTTTTCTGGAGGTGAAAAAAAGGTTGAGAGATAAGGGTATTATTTATTCACTGATGTTTCCGGCCAAATTAAAAATTATTTTTCAAGGTCAGTCCCAGTTTTTCAGTACGCCAGAACAAGTTTCAGAATGGTTAGATCTTAAGGGACTATGAAATTGGATATTTATGTCACTACAATCTGGTTCAGGTCAGCTCTGGGGGAGTTGGGGTTGTGCGGGGGTGGGTAAGTGGCCGAAGTAGGAAGAGTTCTACCATGGTAGGACAGGTTGTTGGGTTTCGGGGGGAGGGGTGTTCCGATGCTGGGGATATTGCTTGGTCGTGGTTTTTTTTTTTTTTTTTTTTTGGTCTTAAACTATGGGTACTAGGTTTATATCATGGAACATAAGAGGGTTGAAAAACCGCCTGAAACGCTGTATTATTTTTGACTATATTGTTAAACAACTACCTGCAATTGTTATTTTACTGGAGACATATCTCGATAAAGACTCTTTGGGGGCTATTTATCATACGCTGGCGCTCGTGCTGCCAGTCGCGCAGCGTTTATCCTATGCCAGGCAGGGCCTGGCGTAGAAAAAGACGCAACCGGCGACTTTTCACGTTTGAAAAGTCGCCGGCAGCAGCGAGTGTGCAGGCGCGGGGACAGTAACGCCCCGCGCCGGCCCACTCCGGGCCGGCCGCGCCCCCTTCACGCCCCACTGGCGTGAAGGTGGCGGATTGGGGAAAATAATCGCAAAAGCTAGCAATAAGCTAGCATTTGCGATTATTTCAGGGCCTCTGCGCCACTGGCGGTGCGCAGAGGTCCTGATAAATATGCCCCTTTGGCTCTAATAGATAGGAGGTGGGCCAGTCATGTGTATAATTCAGTTTTCTCCTCATTCTCCAGAGGTGTCTCAATTCTGGTTCATAGATCAGTTGGCTTCCAAGTATTGGATGCACTGTGTGATCCAGACGGGAGATATGTATTTTTGTTAGGTATACTAGAGGGCACTAAATGTGTTGTGGCAGGAGTTTATATACCTCCCCCCTTTAGATATGATGTTTTGATAAGTTTATTGCGGTTTCTGGAAAGGTGGGCGACTGCCCCGTCCTGGTTCTTGGCGACTTCAATGCCGACAAGAAAGATCGAATAGGGAAAAGAAACCTGGTAGGCGTAGAAGCGGTAGACCCCCCCTTTGCCAGGTTCTGCCAGGAAGTGGGTTGGAGAGATGTGTGGAGATCCTTAAATGGGGAATGGCCGGTATTTTCATGCTATAATCGCTCCCATAATACCTTTTCCCGGATTGACTTAGCTCTGGTTAACGATCACGCCATTGATTGGGTGGGGAAAATTCGATGTGATAATCGCTCCATCTCCGATCATTTCCCATTGGTCCTTGAGTTATCCGGTTCAAATAAACCTGCTCTTAGGTTCTGGAAACTCAATGCGCATTGGCGGGTTCTTTTAACGGATGAAGATAAAATTAAGAAAGAGCTATGTAGGTTTATTTCGGCTAATAGAACCTCTGAGAACCTTGGACTAATGTGGGATGCAATGAAATCTTTCCTTAGAGGGATATTAAATTCAGAAATTATATACTTGCGTAAGCAATGGGCCAGACAGGAGAGGACACTAAAAAAGGAGGTGAAAGAAAGAGAAAGGGCCTTCCTGGAGAGTGGTTTGAAAGAGCTGCACGATAGCTTCAATAGGGCACAAGAGGAGTATAATAGATTTATTGCAAATAAGGCGATGCAGAAACTATTTTTTTTGGATCAGAAGGCACATTGTGAGAGTGGCTCCCCTTCAAAGGGGCTTTTGCAGAAAGTTAAAAAAACAACAGGAGGTAAATAGAATAACAGCTATTAAAAATGACTTTGGGGAATCAACTTCCAATGCTCAGGAGATTAGAGGTATTTTTTTAAAATTTTTTCAAGGTATCTACTCCTCAGATTTTGAGGTGTCAGTAGGGGATATAAGTCATTATTTAGATAATGTCAATTTCCCTGTCTCTCGACGGATAAGGTGGATAAGTTATCTCGTCCTATATCTATTTCGGAGCTCGAGGAGTCCCTCTCATCCTCCAGACGTAATTCTTCCCCGGGACTGGACGGGTTACCTCTGGAAATTTACAGTAGATTTGGTCCTATTCTTCTTCCACTTATGATGGAGATCTGGGAGCTTGCTCAAAGGGAGGGTAAGTTGCTGGATTCGTGGTATGAGGCAAGTATAGTCCTGATACAAAATAAAAATAAGGATCCACTGGAAGCGGAATCCTATCGACCAATTTCGCTTATCAACGCGGACGCTAAACTGGTGGCCAAATCAATGTTAAACAGATTAAAGGAATATCATCAGAGAAATAGAAAAATAGTCGGCACTCACCGTTTTTCTTTAAAAATACTTTTTCTTTTATTTCATACCGTTTAAAAAAATGTCATCTTTTTTAGCCAATTTCCATCTTTGGCTAAAAAAGATGACCCCCTTAGGGAACTACAGATGTGGTAGTTGTAACCATTGTTCCCAGATAATTCAGGGTAAAACCCTACAAATAGGAGGTATAGACCATAAAGTAAATTCCTTCATTACATGCAGATCACACTTTATTGTTTATGACATTTTTTGCCCATGTGGACATTTCTATATAGGCAAAACTATAAGGACCTTATTTACCCGGTTTAGGGAGCACAAAAACTCCATCATTAACGGTAAAGGTGCTCCGCACCTAATAGAGCATGTTAGGATTGCACACAATGGCAACCCTGAGATTCTGTCGTTTGCGGGTTTGGAACTAGTGCTTGTCCCGGCACACGGGGGCGATAGACAGAAACAACTTCTTAGAAGAGAGGCATGGTGGATAATAAAAACAGAGGCTCTTGGAGCCCTAGGTCTGAACGACAAAAACGATATGGGGGTTTTCTTATGAGGCAAAAATCCGTCTCGAGAAAAAGTTATTACAATTATGTGTTGCCGTGTTTGTATTTTTTAAAAATCCTTTAATTGTGTTTGGAGAAGAATTTATGAAGTTCCCCCGCACCGTACTATCTGGTAAGAATAGATTGTAGCTCCTTCTTAGGTCCTCGTCAGTCTCCTTCCTAGTCACCTTCCCTCCAAAATGTATTGGATATTGTATCCTTCAATCTCCCCCCCAAAGCTGTTGCACCACGCCTCCACCCATGACGTGGGAGATACGTGATCTTGCCCTATATTCAGTCTTCACTAAGGTCCGTTCTGCCTTCAAACGCCTAGCTCCGCCCACTAAATCAGTGATTGGAGGAAAACAACGAAGTAGTTTCCATTCTGGTCCGACGCAGCATTTAGCCTTTCTAAGGGTGCGGTCGAATTTCGACCCCTCCCCTATCTATGTTTTTAACCAATAGCAATAGGTTAAGGTTGTGGGTGTGTTTTGTGACGTCAGTGAGTCTTGCATGGCGGCCAGCATAAATTGTTTGGAACGCCATGCAGTAGCAGGCAAGATGAAGCGCTAGGTTAGCGCGAAACGATTCGTCCCTCCAACCCTCACTTTTTTTTCCTGCTGTCAGATGTCTCTCCCTGTGAAACAGAACATTTTTTAAACGGTATGAAATAAAAGAAAAAGTATTTTTAAAGAAAAACGGTGAGTGCCGACTATTTTTCTATTTCTCTGATGCGCTTTAGATGAAGGACTTTTCCTATTTTTATTAAGTCAGAGCACCATCTGTATTTTTCCCCCCAGAGAAAAAAATGGACTCTCTATAAAATATTACTGTTAACCCTACATGCCAGAGGGTAACACAAAAAATTGAGGATACAAGCAGTGCCCCTATATCCCTTCTGTCGTCTTCCAGTGATACCTTTAGATTAAAGGAATATGCACCAACACTTATACATGAAGACCAATGTGGTTTTGCGGCTGGTCGCCAGAGTAAAACTAATATAAGACGTCTGTTTGCGGGCCTACAGTTGGGCCAGGGGGGGTCCCGCTCCATCCTGTCACTGGATGCCTCTAAGGCCTTTGATAGGGTGGAGTGGGACTTCCGTTGGGAGGTGCTGCACAGATTTGGGCTCCGCAGCAGCTTTGTACATTGGGTTAGACTTTTTTACCAGGCCCCTAGGGTCTGTATTAGAGTTAATGGCGACTATTCCCCTTTCTTTACTTTGTCTAGGGGCACAAGGCAGGGATGCCCCCTGTCCCCGTTGTTATTTGCATTTTTTTATAGAACCTCTGGCAATAAAGCTTAGGGCGGACAGGGAGATAGAGGGGGGAGGCCTTGCTGGGCCTACGGACAAGATTATGTTATATGCTGATGATGTCCTCCTCTGCCTTAAAGACTCCGGCATATCTGTGCCAAAAGCCTTGAAGGTCATTAAGGAATTCGTTAGGTTTTCAGGATTTCAGATAAATACCCATAAGTCTATTCTGGTCCCACTTGATAGCGACTCACACCTTAATTATCTGCAGTTAGATTTGAAGATATCTTCTTCATGCGACTATTTGGGCTTAAAGATCACGTCAAAGGTCGATGATTATATTACTTTGAATCTTGCCCCCCTGTTAATAAAATTAAAAAACAAGGTGAATACATGGAATTCGCTCCCACTAAATCGTGCAGAGAGAGTAGTCCTTACAAAGAGCGTATTGTTGCCCCAAATATTGTATGTATTATGCAATTCTCCCTGTTGGATAGGTAAGAAATGGTTTGGGTTCATCCGTGCGATCATAAACAAATTACTTTGGGGGAGGAAAAAGGTACGCATTAAACAAGAAAGGTTAATGATAGATAGGGAAAGGGGTGGCCTTTCGCTCCCTTCCTTCTACCATTATTTTTTGGCGGCACAGACGCAGTTTATTCTGGAAAACAGATATTCTACTATATTTCAGGCGATTATCTCTCGGTTGGGTCGAAGATTCGAATCAATACTCGCCCTATTGGAGTCTGGTCAATTGAAGGGTCTTGGTGTAAGAAAACTCCATCTGGCGAGGTTACTGGAGAATACTGAAGAGACCTCAGGAGGCTATATGGTATTAAGGGGGGATTTAAATTTACTCCTTTATGGGGCAATCTTAACTTTTCAGAATTATGTAAAATGGAAGATGTCGGGTTTTGGGAAAAAAAGGGGATTAAGTCTTTGGAGCAGTTAGGGGAATATGGAGCAATACCTTCCTTCCAGTTTTGGAGCACTAGGGGTATTCTGGAGGATAGGGATTTCTTTAGGTATTGCAAAATTGCACATGCATTTAGGAAAGGTCGGTTTGATCACCGCGGCACAATGGCGAGATATTTATAAGAATGTTGTTAAATCATCGATTAACCTAAATCACAGATGCACACAACTTAATATTTTATATAGAATTTACTTTTCACCATATTTAACCCCTTAACGCTGAAGCCACTTTTCACCTTCCTGACACGGCCCATTTTTTCAAATCTGCCCTGTGTCACTACAAATGGTTATAACTTCGGAACGCTTTAACATATCTAAGTGATTTTAAAATTGTTTTCTCGTGACACTTTGTACTTCATGTTAGTTGAAAAATTTTGGTGGTATGTTTTGCATTTATTTATGAGAAAATCAGATATTTGGTGAAAATTTGGAAAAATTCTTGATTTTCGAACTTCAAAATGTTCTACTTTTTCCATACATAGTCATAACAGCAAAAAAATTTAATAACTAACATTCACTAAATGTGTAATTTATGTGGACATGGTTTTTTATGCATCCTCTTATTTTTGTAGGATGTTATGGGGCTTTGAACGTTAGGTGCGATTTTTCACATTTTCATAAAAAACGCAAAATCCTGCTAATGAGGGACCTGCTCAGGTTTCAAATCACTTTGAGAGGCCTAAATAAAAGTAAAACCCCATAAATTACCCCATTATAGAAACTACACCCCTCAACGTACGTAAAACAACTTTTATGAAGTTTGTTAACCCTTTAATTGTTTTACAGGGGTTAAAACAAAATCGGATACAATTTTGAAAGTAAACTTTTTTGGCTAAATGAATGTGTTTTTCAAAAAATGTACAAATTCTCAGTGGATAAAATACCAAAACGCTCCACAAAATTTGATACCCAATCCCTCCCGCGTATAACAATCCCCCATATGCGGTGGTAACCTGCTGTATGTGCACACGCCAGGGCATCGAAGGGAAGCTGCACCATTCAGAGCAGATTATGCATTGTCACTTTTTATTGGCTATGCAATCTTTATTTTTTTGGCAATTTGGACATATAAGGGCTTATTTTTTGCGACATGAGATGCACTTTACAAAAACTTCATTTTCGTGGGTCATTAGCTTATTGATGAGATTTTATTAACTCTTGAATGTATAGGTGAAAAGAAAATTGTCAAT
This sequence comes from Engystomops pustulosus, assembly GCF_040894005.1. Lineage (NCBI taxonomy): Eukaryota > Metazoa > Chordata > Amphibia > Anura > Leptodactylidae > Engystomops > Engystomops pustulosus. The sequence goes on along the minus strand of NC_092415.1, from coordinate 83,284,280 downwards.
TTTGGTTTACTTTCTTTTTGTATTTTTGGGGGGTCGTACACCGTTCACTAAAAATACTATATTATCTTTATTCTATAGGTCACTACGATTACGGTGATACCTCATTTATACTGTTTTTCATTTATGTTTACAATTTTACTGGATAAAAACTAATATAGAGGAAATCTCATTTGTTTTTGCATCGCCATCTTTTCGGGGATATAACTTTAATATTCTTTGGTTGACAGAGCTAGTTTAGGGCTTATTTTTTACGTGTTGAGTTGTTCTTTTCAGTGGTACCATTTTGGTGCACATAACTTTTTTTGATCACTTTTTAGAACATTTTTGTGTAGAGATTTTATGAAAAATGTACATTTTTGGCGTGTTTTACGGGTTTTGTTTTTACGGCGTTCACCGAGCGGGTTCAATAATGTTTCTGAGTTATTGTACGGATTGTTACGGACGCGGCCATACCAAATATGTGGGTTTTTTTGGCGATTTTGTGTTTTTTCACTTTATTGCATGTGTATAGGGAATATTTGTGTTTAGGGGACTTTAACTTTATTTAATTAATTCTTTTTATTAACAAATGATTTTATGTAATGTTTTTAACTGTTTTTATTAACTTTTACAGGTTAGCTTGAACAAGTGATCCACTGATCACTTGTTCAAGCTCTTCTTCACATTACACAGTGTAATACAGATGTATTACACTGTGTAATGTAACACACTGAGCATGCTGCGCATGCTCAGTGTGTTACAGCCGGGTCCTGCCAGAAGGCACGGACCCGGCTCACACAGGAGGATCGCGCAGCCCCGGGCACCGGCAGTCGCGCGGGGGGGGGTCCGATTCTTCTGAAATGCCCCTAGCATGCCGCGGTCAGCGCGTCCGCAGCGTGTCAGGGGTTAACACCCGCGATCTGAGAAATCTCCGATCGCGGGTGTTAGAGGAGGGTGTCGGCTATAATATATAGCCGACACCCGCAGCTTCTGGCGCGGGCTCCGTTCTGGAGCCGGCGCCAGAAGCATGACGTACTATTACTGCATTTTGCGGGAACGCACCTCCCGCCATGCAGTAATAGTACGTCAAATGTCGGGAAGGGGTTAATGTTCAAAATTGGTTTAAGTGAAAACTCTAACTGCACGAGGTGCAAAAGTCCTCAAGCAGATATCCTACATGCTCTATGGGATTGCCCGAAGATCAACTCATTTTGGGAGGAGATTTTTATGAAATTAAAGAATCAGCTTCAATGTTCTCTTCCGCGCGTGGCCACTTTTGGGGTTTTGGGCTTGCTCCCGATTCCCTTAGATGTTAGATCAAAAAGTGACCTGGCCTTGAAGACTATCTTCCTTGCGAGACTAGTATTAGTCAAACATTGGTTAGACGACAAATCCGCAACAGTGAATGAATGGAGCAACTTAGTTAACCGTACAAAATCGTATGAATGTGCGTATGAGAAATGCTACAGGAAGGGCAGCAGACTCAGTGCTATCTGGGATCTGTGGAGACTATAAATGCTTGTCTATGCAGGGCATCCCATTGAGTAGCCAGGTAACCGGAAAGTCTTATTTTTTGTTTCTTTTTTTTTTTTTTTTTTTGGTGTTTTTGTTTTTTTGTTCCTTTCTATATCTCCAGCATCGGTAGAGGCGGTGGGGAGGGGGAGGGGAGGTGGTGGATGGGGGGTGCAGAGGGTTTATGTATATTAATATTATGATGTCACGGTAATGTGTTGGAAGCTCTTAATTGTATGGAGCTTTTTATATGATGTTATTGTATTAAGGATATTTGATGCGATGTTATGTATGTAATTATGCATTTAAATAAAAAAAAAACAAAAAACGTTGGATTTATGAACAATAATTTTTAAAAAAGGGGATACAAGATACCACTTTGGGGACATATTTAGTTTTGCTCTGCAAGTGGGTCTGATTAATATATCCACTAGATTTGGTTAAAAGCAATATGTATATTCCTGTGTAGAAGAATGTAGGGTTAAAAACAATGTTCCTTTTGTGTATCGTGAAAAAAAAAAAAAAAGCTATGGCTTGTATGGGTGTATGTTTTTTGAAAAAAAGGAAGTATGACATACATATATAAAAAAAAATTGTCCAAATTTGGAATTGTTTAAAGGACACCTGTCATCAGGTCTCTGTCACTAGTCCTGTCACCTCTGTTGGAGCAGCTCAGAAGGATTCCATCCCAGCCTTTATCTAGTTATTTCATACATTAATCATTATAAAATCATCTATTCTTTATTATGTAAATGAGGCTGGTCACATGGTCAGAGGGAGTGATGTCACCCCTATTACCCTTCCCCTCCCCCTGATCATGTCTGTGTGTAATGTATAGTAAAGCATAGTTAGTCTGTTTGCTGCATCTGCTGACATGCTGCATCCTAATACATGTGTGCTACACAGACATCAGCAACACATGAATCTGACATGTTCTTCTATAACATGGCTACCTGGAGCTGTTGTAGCCCTCCTATACACACACAGGCTGCAGGGGCCGCCAGCACCAGGAAGCACATGGAAGAGCCATTACACCATTATACAGGCTGTCAGTCATGCACTGGGGGTGTGGCTGTACCTCCCACTCATGAATAAGCTGGACAGCTTGAATATGCTAATGACTCATTGGATATTTCAGAAGTCATTTGCATACAGCTTTAGGACCTCATTGCTTAAGTTTACAGGCATGTAGAGGGACAATGAAGGGATAGAGGCAATGCTTTCTAATGGCAGTTTATGAAAATATATTTAGTTTAGGGGGGTTATTTTGCATGATGGGTTCTCTTTAAAGACTGGGAAGGAATTGTGTATTTAAACGCTTAATGTTACGTCAAGCACCATGCCCCGGTAGAAGCCTGAAGAGGCGAAACCTGTGGTCAGTTGAGGTGCTTTGGCGTTTTTAAACTTTAATAAATAACTGTCTCCCTAAACTTTGGTGATGTGCATGATTGGTTTGTTTCCCATTATGTAGGATCCATGGCTGTCTTTACCACACAAAGGCAAGATTTAGAAGTGGACTAATGACGACAGCGTGCACTGCAACTGGGAGCTATCGCCAACCATTGGAACATTAAGGGTCCTCCATTTCGGAACAGGGTGGAGTGATGTATGTGATCTCCATCTCGAAAATACAGTTTTTTTTCTTTGTTAAATAAATAAACCAATGCTCAACCCTCTTTACACATCAATGTGTTTTAGCATTTGCAAGAGTGCTTTTCTCCAATTGCTCCTCTCTGTAGAAACTTTTCTCTCTAGGAAATACCTTTTTCGTTTTATTGTTCTTGAGCACCCAAATTCTAAGCCTCATAACATTCTAGTAATTCTGCATCAAAAGTAGAGAGTTTAAAACTTTGAAAACAAAGAATTTTTGCAAAATTTTACCAAATTTAATAACTAAACACAAAAGATATAATCCAAATTTTTAAACTAATTTCAAGTACAATAAGTCACAATAAAACAATCTTAAAACCCCTCTGGATATGCTAAAGCATTCCAAAGCTATAACCACTTATAGTAGCACAGGGCAGATTTGAAAAATTGAGTCCTGAAGGAGTTAAAAGTATCCACAATTTAACCCCTTAACGACTTGGCCTTTTTTAGTTTTTTCACTTCCATTTTTCACTCCCCACCTTCAAAAATCTATAACTTTTTTATTTTTCCACATAAAGAGCTCTGTTATGGCTTATTTTCTGCGTAACAAATTGCAATTCGTAGTGACGGGATTCAATATTCCATGGCGAGTACTGGGAAGCAGGAAAAAAAGTCCAAATGCAGTGAAAATGGTGAAAAAACACATTTGCGACGTTTTCTTGTGGGCTTGGATTTAACAGCTTTCACTGTGTGCCACAAATGACATGTCTACTTTATTCTTTGGGTCGGTACGATTAAGGGGATATCAAATTTGTATAGGTTTTATAATGTTTTCATACATTTAAAAAAATTAAAACCTCCTGTACAAAATTTTTTTTTTTTGATTTTGCCATCTTCTGGTGGCAATAACTTTTTCATACTTTGGTGTACGGAGCTGTTGGTGGTGTCATTTTTTGCGACTGTTGATGGCGTTTTCATTGCTATCATTTTTAGGACTGTGCGACCTTTTGATCATTTTTTATTAATTTTTTTATATTTTCCAAAATGGCAAAAAAATTTCATTTTTGACTTTGGACGCTATTTTCCGTTACGGGGTTAAACGCAGTGAAAAACCGTTATTATATTTTGATAGATCGGACATTTTCGGACGCGGCGATACCTAATGTGTTTATGATTTTTACTGTTTATTAATATTAATATCAGTTCTAGGGAAAGGGGGGTGATTTGAATTTTTAGGTTTTTTATTATAATTTTTTTTTTTTAATTTTTTTTTACTTTTACTATTTTTCAGACTCCCTAGGGTACTTTAACCCTAGGTTGTCTGATCGATCCTACCATATACTGCCATACTGCAATATGGCAGTATATGGGGATTTTACTCCTCATTCATTACAATGTGCTGATAGCACATTGTAATGAATGGGTTAAAACGAGACAGCTTCGGGCCTTCGTGAGACCCAAAGCTGTCATGGCAACGGATCACCGCTCCCCGTGACGTCTCATGCGGCGCCATCTTTTTGGAGCCTCCGGCAGCATTGCCGGCGGCGATCGCCGTGAAAGCACCCGCGATCAGTGCTAGCACCGATAGCGGGTGTTACCGGTAAGCCTTTGCTGCAATATGCAGCAAAGACTTACCGTCTATGGAGAGGGCTTGTACTAGTACTAGTAGGGCGCGCATCGGGAAGGGGTTAAAGAGAACCCATCATGCAAAATAACCCCCCTAAACTAAATATATTTTCATAAACTGCCATTAGAGAGCATTGCCTCTATCCCTTCATTGTCCCTCTACATGCCTGTAAACCTAAGCAATGAGGTTCTAAAGCTGTATGCAAATGACCTGTGAAATGTCCAATGAAGCATTAGCATATTCAAGCTGTCCACCTTATTCATGAGTGGGAGGCACAGCCACACCCCCAGTGCATGACTGACAGCCTGTATAATGATGCGAGGCTGTATAATGATGTGCTTCCTGGTGCTGGTGGCCACACCCCCTGTAGCTTGTGTATGCATGTGTGTGTGTTTAGGAGAGATACAACAGCTCCAGGCTGCAGCCATGTTACAGCAGAACATGTCAGATTCATGTGTAGCTGATGTCTGTGTCTCTCACCTGTATATTAGGAGAATGCAGCATGTCAGCAGATGCAGCACACACACTAGCCATGCTTTACTATACATTACACACAGACATGAGCAGGGGAGGAGAGAGGAGGGGGAACAGGGGTGACATCACTGTCTCTGACCATGTGACCGGCCTCATTTACATGATAAAAAATAGATGATTTTACAATGAATAATGTATGAAATAACTAGATAAAGGCTGGGATGGGATTCTCGTGAGCTGCTCCAACAGGTAGAGGTGACAGGACAAGTGACACAGACCTGATGACAGGTGTCCTTTAAATAGAACAAGTGTGACTAACACAAAAAAGAAATTCCTCCCCATTTAAATTTAGGTCAAAATTCATAAAGTCCACAGACCTAAACAACAAATAATCATTATTAACCCCATAAGGACACAGGGTTTTTTTTTTGCTCATTTCTCGCTCTCCACCTTCAAAAATCCATAACTTTTTCATTTTTTCGTGTACAGAGCTGTGTGAGGGCTTATTTTGTGCGTAACAAAATTTACTTTCCCGTGATGTTATTTTATATTCCATGCCATGTACTGGGAATCAGGAAAAAAATTGAAAAAATGCATGTGCATGACATTTGGAATTTTTTTTGGGGGCTCAGTTTTTACGACTTTCACTCTGCGTTCCAAATAACACCTCTGCTTTATTCTTTGGTTCGGTATGATACCAAATTTATATAGGTTTTATTGCGTTTTAATAAATTTTCTGACGCTAATAACTTTTTCATACTTCGGTGTACGGAGCTGTGTGAGGGGCCATTTTTGTGTGAAATGAGCCGACATTTTCATTGCTACCATTTTGAGGATTGTGCGACATTTTGATCACTTTTTATTAAACTTTTTATGTCATGTAAAAAGGTGTAAAAGTTGCATTTCGGACATTGGGCGACATTTCCCGTTTTGGAGGTCATCGTTGACAATAACAGTTTTTATATTTTGATCGATTTGGGCATTTTCGGCAATACCTAATGTGTTTATGATTTTTACTGATTATTATGTTTTATATCAGTTCTAGGGAAAGGGGGATGATTTGAATTTTGAATATTTAAAAAAATTTTTAAACTTTTTTTTCACTATTTCTTAGACGCTGTAGGGTACATTAACCCTCAATGGTCAGATTGTTCCTATCATATACTGCAATACTACTGTATTGCAGTATATGGCGTTTTTGCAATTGATTCATTACAACGAACCATGCAACCTTGGGTCTAGCAACTGATCGCCGCAGCACCAACCGCTGGTGATAGTGATGGGTCTTTGCTGCAATATGCAGCAGAGCCCATCTCTGTATGAAGAGGGCTCAGCCCGTGAGCCCTCTTCATACACCCTTCATAGCTCTGCAGTGGATATATCCGTCGCAGAGCGTGAAGGGGTTAAACATTATTTTGCCTGTACAGCAACCCTTATGTCAGGGTTGCTATTGTTTTGATAGTTTTATTTGCTGAAAGGCAGTGTATCAAAAATAGTTATATAACCCAATAGAACAACAATTAAGCCATTTAGCCTGGTAAACATAATGGGGCAGATTTACTTACCTCGCCCATTCGCGATCCAGCGGCGCGTTCTCTGCTCTGGATTCGGGTCCGGCCGGGATTTAAGAAGGTAGTTCTTCCGCCGTCCACCAGGTGGCGCTGCTGCGCCGAAAGTCATCTCATCGCGCCGGAATGCACCACCTCGGACCAGGTGAAGGTAAGCGGTCCCCAAGCGACACTTTTTCGGGTTTTAAATGCGGCGGTTTTTCCGAATACGTCGGGTTTTCGTTCGGCCACGCCCCCCGATTTCCGTCGCGCGCATGCCGGCGCCGATGCGCCACAATCCGATCGCGTGCGCCACAATCCCAGGGCAATTCAGGTACAATCGGCGCAAATCGGAAATATTCGGGTAACACGTCGGGAAAACGCGAATCGGGCCCTTAGTAAATGACCCCCAATGTATGACTTAACGCAGAGCTGAGCTGAACCGTCATCGGTATACATGGGGTGCTGGCTGTAACTAATAGCTGACAGCCCAGTGTAACACCCGCGGGTGTTTAACCCGTTAAATGCTGTGGTCAATGCGACAGCAGCATTTAGCCTGCCTTTGGGGGGGGGGGTCCTTCCCCCAAGATCGCCACCCCCCCCCCCTGTGCGCCATCTCCAGGAGGCGCTGATAGTTTCCCTGGTAGCCCGAGGTCCGATCAGGACACCAGGGCTGCCTGTAGGCAGTGCCTGAAAGATGGAGTCTCTGATGTCATCTTAAAGGCACAGTATCAGCCTATGCATGTGCATAGGCTGACACTGCTAATAAACGGCAATACATCAGTATTGCAGAGTGTTATCATGAGCAAGCAATTAGATGATTGCTCGTTCATGTCCCATGGTGAAAATAGTAAAAAAAAATTTTTTTTCAAAAAAAGAAAGTAGTAAATCAATAAAATTGCCCATAAGCCCCATAACACATAAAAAAAAACATATAACGCTAAAGTAGCCTTTATCATAACATAGACCCCAAATATATAGTATCACCGCATCTGTAACAACTAGAGATGAGCGAGCACTAAAATGCTCGGGTACTCGTTATTCGAGACGAACTTTTCCCGATGCTCGAGTGCTCGTCTCGAATAACGAGCCCCATTGAAGTCAATGGGAGACTCGAGCATTTTTCAAGGGGACCAAGGCTCTGCACAGGGAAGCTTGGCCAAACACCTGGGAACCTCAGAAAAGGATGGAAACACCACGGAAATGGACAGGAAACAGCAGGGGCAGCATGCATGGATGCCTCTGAGGCTGCTTAATCGCACCATTATGCCAAAATTATGGGCAACAGCATGGCCATGACAGAGTGACAGAATGAAGCTAGATAGCATGTAAAACATCCAATAATTGACCCTGACACTATAGGGGACGGCATGCAGAGGCAGCGGCAACAGCGGCAGGCTAGAGAGTGGCATGGCGACATACCCTAAATGGACTCAGGCTTCAAACCAATGGGTGGCAGAGAGGAACCAAAGGAGGTGAGCAAGAAGCGCTCAAATAATATCGGTACATGATAAAAGTTTGCCAGTATATTTTGTGGATTACACAGCAGGGTGGCGACAAAGTTAACATGGAAGCCATGAAAACAACCCAAAATTCTGCCTGACACAGCTCGTTTGATAAGGGGACCATGTATGGAGGCAGTGAACTAGTAGTAGATTAAAGGTGCTGCAGTTAAAACTATGTTAGTTGGATCTTGGCATGGAGCTGGCGCTCCGCTGCCAGGCGAGCTTTCGCCAATCCAAGCCCCTGTCTCTAGGCTACTCCCCAAACAGCACTTCTAAGAACCTTTTGTATAAGATCAAGTGTAGTAGCGTTCTTATAAGTTTGGGATATGGCGGGTGAGGGGAATGTAAACAGATGCGCAAGAAGCGCATGATGCGCATGGAGCTGGCGCTCCGCTGCCAGGTGAGCTTTCGCCAATCCAAGCCCCTGTCTCTAGGCTACTCCCCAAACAGCACTTCTAAGAACCTTTTGTATAAGATCAAGTGTAGTAGCGTTCTTATAAGTTTGGGATATGGCGGGTGAGGGGAATGTAAACAGATGCGCAAGAAGCGCTGAAATAATATCGGTAAATGATAAAAGTTTGCAAGTATATTTTGTGGATTACACAGCAGGGTGGCGACAAAGTTAACAAGTTTGATGTGGAATGCCCTGTAATAGCTCTTTGGGCGGTGTGCCTTTTATCGCCTAGGCTCAGCAGTTTGAGCACCGCCTGCTGTCGCTTAGCGACGGCACTGCTGCTGTGCCTAGAGCTACCGACTGATGGCGCCATGGCCACGGATGGTAATTCGGAGGAGGAGGAGGTGGAGGAGGGGTGGGAGGAGGAGGATGTATACTAGACCTTTGAGACCTGGACCGAGGTAGGCCCCGCAATTCTCTGCGCCGGCAGTATATGACCAGCCCCAGGGTCAGACTCGGTCCCAGCCTGCACCAAGTTAAGTGTAGTAGCGTTCTTATAAGTTTGGGATATGGCGGGTGAGGGGAATGTAAACAGATGCGCAAGAAGCGCATGATGCGCATGGAGCTGGCGCTCCGCTGCCAGGCGAGCTTTCGCCAATCCAAGCCCCTGTCTCTAGGCTACTCCCCAAACAGCACTTCTAAGAACCTTTTGTATAAGATCAAGTGTAGTAGCGTTATTATAAGTTTAGGATATGGCGGGTGAGGGGAATGTAAACAGATGCGCAAGAAGCGCTGAAATAATATTGGTAAATGATAAAAGTTTGCCAGTATATTTTGTGGATAACACAGCAGGGTGGCGACAAAGTTAACAACTTTGATGTGGAATCCATGAAAACAACCCAAATTTCTGCCTGACACACCTCGTTTGATAAGGGGACGATGTATGGAGGCAGCTATATGGACGACTTTTGGAGGTAGCAATGGAGACAACGTGTGGAGGCTGCTATGGAGACAATTTAATTTGGATAGTGCCTGTATGTGGCAGTCCAAAAAAGTTTTCAAACCAGAGGAGCAGGTAGGTGGCCCTCCAGAAAAATGAAATAGATTGAGTGCCTTATGTGGCAGTCCAAAAAAGTTTTCAAACCAGAGGAGCAGGTAGGTGGCCCTCCAGAAAAATGGAATAGATTGAGTGCCTGTATGTGGCAGTCCAAAAAAGTTTTCAAACCAGAGGAGCAGGTAGGTGGCCCTCCAGAAAAATTGAATAGATTGAGTGCCTGTATGTGGCAGTCCAAAAAAGTTTTCAAACCAGAGGAGCAGGTAGGTGGCCCTCCAGAAAAATGAAATAGATTGAGTGCCTGTATGTGGCAGTCCAAAAAAGTTTTCAAACCAGAGGAGCAGGTAGGTGGCCCTCCAGAAAAATTGAATAGATTGAGTGCCTGTATGTGGCAGTCCAAAAAAGTTTTCAAACCAGAGGAGCAGGTAGGTGGCCCTCCAGAAAAATGAAATAGATTGAGTGCCTGTATGTGGCAGTCCAAAAAAGTTTTCAAACCAGAGGACCGGGTCGGTGGCCCTCCAGAAAAATTAAATGCATAAAGTACTATAGCTAGAGCCAGTGGGCCCTGTCAAAAAATAGCCAGTTTCCTCTGCTTTACTGTACAAAGAGGAGGAGAAGGAGGAAAATGAGGAGGAGGAGGAGTGGATAAATTATTCAGGTTGAGCTTCCTTCACCTGGTGGAGATTGGAAATTATGAGAAATCCAGGCTTTATTCATCTTAATAAGCGTCAGCCTGTCAGCGCTGTCAGTCGACAGGCGTGTACGCTTATCGGTGATGATGCCACCAGCTGCACTGAAAACCCGCTCGGACAAGACGCTAGCGGCAGGGCAGGCAAGAACCTCCAAGGCGTACAGCGCCAGTTCGTGCCACATGTCCAGCTTTGAAACCCAGTAGTTGTAGGGAGCTGTGTGATCATTTAGGACGATGGTATGGTCAGCTACATACTCCCTCACCATCTTTCTGTAAAGATCAGCCCTACTCTGCCGAGACTGGGGACAGGTGACAGTGTCTTGCTGGGGTGACATAAAGCTGGCAAAAGCCTTGTAAAGCGTACCCTTGCCAGTGCTGGACAAGCTGCCTGCTCGCCTACTCTCCCTCGCTACTTGTCCCGCAGAACTACGCACTCTGCCGCTAGCGCTGTCAGAAGGGAAATACTGTTTCAGCTTGTGAACCAGGGCCTGCTGGTATTCATGCATTCTCACACTCCTTTCCTCTCCAGGGATGAGAGTGGAAAGATTTTGCTTGTACCGTGGGTCCAGGAGAGTGAACACCCAGTAATCGGTGCTGGAATAAATTCTTTGAACGCGAGGGTCACGGGATAGGCAGCCTAGCATGAAATCTGCCATATGCGCCAGAGTACCAACGCATAAGAATTCACTCCCCTCACTGGCCTGACTGTCCATTTCCTCCTCATCCAACTCCTCTTCTTCTGTCCATACACGCTGAACAGTGAAGGACTCAACAATGGTCCCCTCTTGTGTCTCGCCAACATTCTCCTCCTCTTCCTCCTCCACCTCCACCTCCTCCGATATGCGCTGAGAAACAGACCTAAGGGTGCTTTGGCTATCAACAAGGGAATCTTCTTCCCCCGTCTCTTGTGACGAGCGCAAAGCTTCCGACTTCATGCTGATCAGAGAGTTTTTCAACAGGCCAAGCAGCGGGATGGTGAGGCTGATGATGGCGGCATCGCCACTGACCATCTGTGTTGACTCCTCAAAGTTACTCAGCACCTGACAGATATCAGACATCCACGTCCACTCCTCATTGTAGACTTGAGGAAGCTGACTGACCTGACTACCAGTTCTGGTGGAAGTTGACATCTGGCAGTCTACAATCGCTCGGCGCTGCTGGTAAACTCTGGATTACATGGTCAGTGTTGAATTCCACCTCGTGGGAACGTCGCACAACAGTCGGTGAGCGGGCAGTTGGAGGCGGCGCTGCGCTGCCCTGAGAGTGGCAGCATCTGTGCTGGACTTCCTGAAATGCGCACAGATGCGGCGCACCTTCGTGAGCAAATCAGACAGATTGGGGTATGTCTTGAGGAAACGCTGAACTATCAGATTTAACACATGGGCCAGGCATGGCACATGTGTTAGTCTGCCGAGTTGCAGAGCCGCCACCAGGTTACGGCCGTTGTCACACACAACCATGCCTGGCTTCAGGTTCAGCGGTGCCAGCCACAGATCAGTCTGCGCCGTGATGCCCTGTAATAGTTCTTGGGCGGTGTGCCTTTTATCGCCTAGGCTCAGCAGTTTGAGCACCGCCTGCTGTCGCTTAGCGACGGCACTGCTGCTGTGCCTAGAGCTACCGACTGATGGCGCCATGCCCACGGATGGTAGTTCGGAGGAGGAGGAGGGGTGGGAGGAGGAGGAGGCATAGTAGGCCTGAAACACCTGGACCGAGGTAGGCCCCGCAATCCTCGGCGTCGGCAGTATATGACCAGCCGCAGGGTCAGACTCGGTCCCAGCCTCCACCAAGTTAACCCAATGTGCCGTCAGCGACATATAGTGGCCCTGCCTGGCAGCACTCGTCCACGTGTCCGTGGTCAGGTGGACCTTGTCAGAAACGGCGTTGGTCAGGGCACGGATGATGTTGTCTGACACGTGCTGGTGCAGGGCTGGGACGGCACATCGGGAAAAGTAGTGGCGGCTGGGGACCGAATACCGAGGGGCGGCCGCCGCCATGAGGTTGCGAAAGGCCTCGGTCTCTACTAGCCTATAGGGCAGCATCTCCAGGCTAAGCAATCTGGAGATGTGGACATTAAGGGCTTGGGCGTGCGGGTGGGTTGCACTATATTTGCGTTTCCGCTCCAGCGTCTGGGGTATGGAGAGCTGAACGCTGGTGGATGCTGTGGAGGATTGTGGAGGCGACGATGGGGTTTTTGTGGCAGGGTCCTGGGCAGGGGGCTGACTATCAGCTGACACAGGGGAAGGAGCAGTGGTGTGCACGGCCGGAGGTGAACGGGCTTGTTGCCACTGAGTGGGGTGTTTAGCATTCATATGCCTGCGCATACTGGTGGTAGTTAAGCTATTAGTGGTGGAACCCCTGCTGATCCTGGTTTGGCAAATGTTGCACACCACAGTCCGTCGGTCATCCGGTGTTTCCTTAAAGAACCTCCAGACTTCTGAAAATCTAGCCCTCGCCGCAGGAGCCCTCGCCACGGGAGCTTCACTAGTTGACACATTTGGCACTGATGCACCAGCTCTGGCCCTGCCTCTCCGTCTGGCCCCACCACTGCCTCTTCCAACCTGTTCTGGTCGAGGACTCTCCTCTGTCTCAGAAGCACTGTGTTCACCCGGCCTATCAACCCAGCTTGGGTCTGTCACCTCATCATCCTCCGATCCCTCAGTCTGCTCCCCCCTCGGACTTCCTGCCCTGACAACAACTTCCCCACTGTCTGACAACCGTGTCTCCTCATCGTCGGACACCTCTTTAGACACTTCTTCCACTACGTCAAGAAGGTCATCATCACCCACAGACTGCGACTGGTGGAAAACCTGGGCATCGGAAAATTGCTCAGCAGCAACCGGACAAGTGGTTTGTGACTATGGGAAGGGTCCAGAAAACAGTTCCTCAGAGTATGCCGGTTCAAATGCCAAATTTTCCTGGGAGGGGGCAGACTGGGGGGGAGGAGGCTGAGGTGCAGAAGCTGGAGGAGTGCCGATTTCGGTGACATGGGTGGACTGCGTGGAAGACTGACTGGTGGACAAATTGCTCGAAGCATTGTCGGCAATCCACGACATCACCTGTTTGCACTGTTCTGGCCTCAACAGTGCTCTACCACGAGTCCCAGTAACTTCAGACATGAACCTAGGGAGTGTAGCTCTGCGGCGTTCCCCTGCTCCGTCATAAGCAGGTGGTGTCTCACCCCGCCCAGGACCACGGCCTCTGACCCCTGCAGTAGTTGGACGCCCACGTCCCCGCCCTCGTCCTCTACCCCTAGCCCTCGGGTTAAACATTTTGAAAATGAGAGTTATAACTTTAATTTTTTTTTAACTTTTTTTTGTGTTTTTTGTGTTTTTTAGTTTTTAAAACCAAACGATGCTATCCTATTGCTATGGCTATTTTCTAGCCAAGTATGAAAGCACACTGCTATGCCAGATGAGATGACGCTGAGTTATTAAAAAAATAAACGTAAAATAAAAAAGGAAATGGCAGACTGTGCCTAATTGAAATCCAAGCCCTAATAAATTTTCCCACTTCGGTCTTTGCGATGGATATGTGCGTCACTAAGCGCAAAACACAGCGGTCGCAAGTCTCACTACAAATTGCTCACAATTTGCTAGTAGATGCACTGCAGCAAGGACAGCCACCAGCAGATCAACCAGAAATAAAATATATATAACGCTACTGTAGGCGTAAGTAAGCCGTTTGGATTCTCCTATGGCTATTTTCTAGCCAAGTATGAACCACACTGCTATGCCAGATGAGATGACGCTGAGTTATTAAAAAAATAAACGTAAAATAAAAAAGGAAATGGCAGACTGTGCCTAATTGAAATCCAACCCCTAATAAATTTTCCCACTTTGGTCTTTGCGATGGATATGTGCGTCACTAAGCGCAAAACACAGCGGTCGCAAGTCTCACTACAAATTGCTCACAATTTGCTAGTAGATGCACTGCAGCAAGGACAGCCACCAGCAGATCAACCAGAAATCAAATATATATAACGCTACTGTAGGCATAAGTAAGCCGTTTGGATTCTCCTTTGGCTATTTTCTAGCCAAGTATGAAAGCACACTGATGAGATGACGCTGAGTTATGAAAAAATAAACGTAAAATAAAAAGTAAATGGCAGACTGTGCCTAATTGAAATCAAACCCCTAATAAATTTTCCCACTTTGGTGTTTGAGGTGGATATGTGTGTCACTAAGAGCTAAACACAACGGTAGCAAGTCCCCCTGCAAATTCCTCACAATATGGTACTAGCTGCACTACTAGTGCCAGCAAGTCCAGCCACAAGCAAACAAAAAAAAAAAAAAGTATAACGTTATTGTAGCCCTAAGAAGGGCTGTTGGGTTCTTGTTGAATCACTCCTGCCTAACACTATTCTAATAGAACACCCTAACGCTTTCCCTGACCAGCAGCAGCTCTCTCCCTAGCGGCATCCAGACACAGAATGATCCGAGCAGCGTGGGCAGCGGCTAGTCTATCCCAGGGTCACCTGATCTGGCCAGCCAACCACTGCTATCGACGTGTAAGGGTACCACGTCATGCTGGGTGGAGTGCAGAGTCTCCTGGCTTGTGATTGGCTCTGTTTCTGGCCGCCAAAAAGCAAAACGGCGGGAGCTGCCATTTTCTCGAGCGGGCGAAGTATTCGTCCGAGCAACGAGCAGTTTCGAGTACACTAATGCTCGAACGAGCATCAAGCTCGGACGAGTATGTTCGCTCATCTCTAGTAACAACCAGTAGAATAAAAGTAAATAATTGTTGAACCCGCACAATGAACTGCCAAAAATTATTTTTACCTATTGACTCCAACAAAAAAAAAAATGAAAAAACATATGTACTCCAGAATGATACTGTTGCAAAGTACATGTCCCGCAAAAAACTAGCCATCAACCAGCTCTATAGCCAAAGTAAAAATGTTATGCCACTTGGAAGACGGCAATGCAAAAATGATAGATTTTTCCCCACATTAGGGTTTTATTTGGCAAATTTAGTAAAACGTAAGAAAAAATATTCAAGTGTGGTATCCCCGTAATCGTATTGACCCATAGAATAAAGATAACATAATTATTAAGCTATGCGATGAACACAAAAAAAGGTAAAAAATCCAGTACAGAATTGATGCTTTTCTACTCCTGCCCTCAAAAAAAAAAAGTTCCTTAATCTTCAACAATAGGGGTTACTAACCCCAAATTGGTAACGCTGGAAAAAGCATATAATCCCACAAAAAAAATGCCATCACATGGCCCCAATAACAAAAAAACGAAAATTTTATAGCATACAAAGGGGCCAATGAGAACTAAAATCCTGGTATCACAGGGCACTCCTTCCATGCTGTGTCTCGCTGTGCGCCCATAAAACAAGTAACAGCCACATGGGGGGGGGGGGGGGCGGGGGTCTCTGTAAACAATTTGACCATTCTAAATCTTACCTCCATTTTGATGTAATTACTATTAAGATCTCAAGGGGTTAACAATCTTTCTAAAAGCTGTTTCTGATAGTTTGAGGGATGCATATTTGAAAATGGGTTTATATAAAAATGGTTTTTTTAAAGTAAAATATGTAAAATTTAATTCAAAACAGTATTTATCCCCAAAACAGTCAATTCTGAAAAAAACTGAAAATCGATATTCGATTTGTAAGCCGTGTGACATCAAAATAAATTATCCAGACATTTCAAAAGTTAAGAAAGTTGTAAAGTTAAGAAAATGTAAAGTAGACATATGGGAAATGTTATTCAGCAACTCATTTAGATGGTAAATCTATCTGCCTGAAAACGCAATGATTTAGAATTCGAAAAAGGCAAATTTAACCCCTTAATGACCGCCCTATCGGGAATCTACGTCGGTCATTAAGGGTACTTCTTCTGATGCGACGCCTTTCTACAGCGCCGCATCAGAAGAAGATTTCGGGACATCGGGTCAGTATAGTGCCGGTGTCGGGCTGTGATAACACAGCCCAGACCCGGCACTAACACCCGGGATCGGAAAAACTCAGTGTGTCCCCCGTGGATCGGACCCCCCCGGTGCGCTTACCAGGGGATCCGATCCCTCCTGCCGCTGCCCCGGGTCCCGACGAGTGACCCAAGGCTGTCGGCTCCTCTTGTCGCCGGGTTCTGCCTTCCTGGCAGGACCCGGCTGTAAGTAACTGAGCATGCGCGGCATGCTCAGTTACTTACACTATACACTGCAATACAAGTGTATTGCAGTGTAAAGGCTTGAATAAGCGATCGGATGATCGCTTATTCAAGCCAAAAGGTTGAAAATATGTGAAAGTAAAAAAAAAAAAAAAAAGATTAAATTGTTTTATAATAATAATTAAATAAATAAAATAAAGTCCCATAATCTCCCCAGTTACACATATAATGCAAATACAGTATATAAAACACAAAAACACACAAAAAATTTACATATTTGGTATCACCGCGTCCGTATTAATCTGTACAATAAATCTAAATCAATATTGAACCCGCTCGGTGAACGATGAAAAAAATAACTATGAAAAACTTCCCGTAATATACAATTTTTCATCAAACACCATCACAAAAAATGTTCTAAAAAGTGATCAAAAAAAGCTACGTTCCCTAATATGATACGACTGAAAAGAACAACTCTTTTCGCAAAAAATAAGCCCTCAACCAGATCTGACAACAGAAAAATACAGAAGTTATGGCCATGAAAAGTTGTCAATAGTAAAAACAATGCGATATTCTCCAATATTGGTTTTGCTCAGGAAAATTGAGCAAAGATAAGAAAAACTATATAAATGAGGTATCACCGCAATCGTAGTGAACCAGAGAATAAAGATAAAATATTATTTTTACATTACGGTGAGCGGGGGAAAAAAAAATGCTAAAAATCCAAAATAAAAATTGATGATTTTGTTTGTGTCCCCCTTGAAATAGTTAATAAAATCTCATGAATAAGCTATAGACCCCCAAAATGAATTATCTATACATTGTATCTCATCCCGTACATAATAATCCCTCATATGTTCGCATTACCAAAAAAAAATTAAAATTTATAGGTCGTACAATGTGACAATACAAATCTGCTGTGAATGGCGCCTCCATTCATTCTATACTCGGCCGTGCGCCCGTACAGAAGTTTACCACCACATATGGGGTATCAGTACACTCGGGAGGAATTGGGCATCAAGCGTTGCAGTGCGTTTCATCATTTAATTTATTCTGAAAATGTCAGTTTGGCCTAAATGAATGTACCGTATATACTAGAGTATAAGCCGACCCGAGTATAAGCCGAGACCCCTAATTTCAACACAAAAAACTGGGAAAACCTATTGACTCGAGTATAAGCCGAGGGTGGGAAATGCATTGGTTACAGCCTCCCAGTATATAGTCTGCCAGCCCCTGTAGCATACAGCCTACCCAACCCCTGTAGCATACAGCCTACCCAGCCCCTGTAGAAGAAAAAAAAATAACACTGTACTCATCTTTCCGACGTCCCCCATAGGTCCTCTTCTGTCTCAGACTGTCTCAGACAGAAGAGGACCTATGGGTGACGTCAGAAAGGTGAGTTTTGTCTTTATGTTTTTAGTTGACTCGAGTATAAGCCGAGTTAGGGTTTTTGAGCACAAATTTTGTGCTGAAAAACTAGGCTTATACTCGAGTATATAAGGTATGTTCCAAAAAAATTCCATAGTTTCTAAATCGCAGGTCCATATTGTTTTAACCCATGTGAAACACTTAAAGGGTTAATGGACTTAATAGAAGTTGTTTTACATACGTTGAGGGGTGAAGTTTCTATAGTGGGGTAATTTATGGGGTTTTACTATTATTTAGGCCTTACAAAGTCACTTGGAAGCTGAGTTTTCCCTCAAAATGTGAGTTTTGGCAATTTTCCTGAAAATGAGAAAAATGGCACCTAAAGTTCTGCACCTCATAACGTCCTAGAAAAGTGAGAGGATGCATAAAATATCATCCCAACATAAAGCAGACATTCCGTAAATGTAATTTATCAAGATTTTTGGGTAGTTTTACTTCCTGTCTGGAAAGCAGAACATTTCAAACTAGGAAAATGAAGAATTTTTACAAACTTTTGCCAAATTTTCACTTTTTTTCAGAACGAATCGGAAAACGTATCACTTAAATTTTATAACTAACATGAAGTTCAATGTATCACGAGAAAACACATTCTCAAAATCACCGGGATATGTTAAAGCGTTCCGAAGTTATAACCAATTATCGTGAGACATGTCAGATTTGAAAAATCGAGTCTGGTCATTGAGCTGAAAACTAGTGTCGGTGATAAGGGGTTAAAAAACAAACAAAACAAACAAACAAACTCAGAATCGTTTGGATAAGTAACAGTGTTCAAAAGTTATAACCATTGTGGGGTTTGGGGGTAACTTAGCATCAAAGGTAGAAGCTTCTGGACCTTACAGGCGACTTTTGTGGTGCTGAGCGCCAAAAACAGTAACGTAGGAGCTTGTAGCAATCCAAAAGAAAACGGCTTTATTCAGCTTAAAAACTATTACAGGAACAAAAATAACAAATAACTCAGCCTCTATATAGGGCACTACCTCACTTCTTGAGCCCTAGCTACCTTCTAGGTTCAAGGAACTCTGCTGGGGTTCCCTCCTCAGCACTCTGGCTCTCAGCGAGCTCAAACAAACGATGTCCTTACTGGATTCCAGTTCTCTTGGGACAGACCACCTGTCTGTCTCCAACTGGTCCCAAGTCTTCCTGCTGACTGCAGGACACACAGCACTGGCTTGCTGTGAGTTCTCCCTCTGGAGTTGGCCCGTGATGGTAGTGGTCAAGTCCTTTTTAACCCTGGTTGTGGGTCGCTCTCCAGCGCCCTCTAGGTTCACACTCTTACACCATATATAGCGACACATCAAAATCCAAAAAATGGGGCCGAGCCTTAAGTTATAAACTGGCGGCGTCCTTAAGGAGTTAAAAATGTTTTGAAATTTGGCCAAATATGACCCACAGAACAGCATTTACATGTTACTGATAAAAGTGTGAAGTCTGCAAAAAAAAAAAAAAAAATCAGCATATTCGGGAGAAATTTAATCCTTTGTGAATGCTTAATTTTTGTTTTTACCCCTGTGAATCATCTAAAGGGTTAACAAAAACTTTTAAAGTTTGAGGGATGTAGTTTCTATGTTGGGGCAATTTACTTCATCTTAGGCTTCTCAAAGTCACTTAAAGCTGCGCCAGTCCCTATAAATATAGATTTTGGCGGTTTTCATAAAAATGTGAAATGTGAAAAATTGCACCCAAAATTCTAAGACTCCTAAATGTTAGTTATGAAGTTATTTGACTTATTTGAAGTTATCTGCAGTCCCACTGACTTTGGACGCTGTATATAAGATGGCGATGACTTGTTCAAGCAGCAGCACTTACTCCTATTGTCCATATGACTGTTTGTACTCTGTAATGTCTTACTTTATTTGTATATGTCCCCTATGATGTGTAAAGCGCTACAGAATTTGTTGGCACAATATAACTAAAGATTGTTATTAAATCACATAAAGGATGTATGGAAAGGGGGATTAAACTATAAATAGGATTATTAGATTAAATGAAAAAAACTGAAAAAAAAAATGCCCAAATGTTCAAATCACCGCCATTTTGCTCCACTTAAAAGTGAACACAATGTTGTGCCAAAATATTATCAATGAAAACAAATTGGTCTACCAAAAACACTTTGCACAGCAAAACGCACAAAGTTTCTGAATATGGCAAAATCATTTTTTAATTGGTTTTTATTAACGGTATTAAACGTTAAACGGTATTAAAACAGGACAAGATAAATTTGGTATTTTGGTGATATTAATAACTTAATGGGGATGTGTCAAAGTGAAAGCCTCAAAAATTGCACATAATGGCACGTTTGAGTATTATTTTTGTCAACTGTATTGCATTTGAAACAAACAGCTCTGTAAATAGGAAAATTGTATATTTGTTAGTCTAGTAAAAAGAAAACCTTCATAAAATCATTCTGATAAAAAACAAAACAAAACATGAAATCATAGGATGGAAATTGTAATCCATAAGACAAGTCTCTGAATTTATATGTACTAGGGTCTTGGTCTCCTTTAAATGCAGCAGCCTTTCCGTGTTCTCTGCCTATGCTGCCCTCTGCATACACACAACTGCATCATCTGTCTCTGCTCCAGGTCTTGACATCACCTTCTCTCCTGAGTCATCCATACTGACATGGAGGAGAGGTAGCATGAGCAAATCTCTCCTGCTGCAGGCTCTACTCTCTGTCAGCAAAGCTCAGAGATGTAAAGAAAGAAACATAGAGGGTACGTAAACAGTACAAAAGTAAGCAGCAGTACTGCTTAAACACGTGCCCAACTTTAAGGGATTATCTAGAAGGCAGTAAAGGCAAATGGGCAATTTATCAAGTTGAAACATCCGATTTTCAATGCCTTAATACTGTTGTAATGTTGATAATAATAAACAGGATTTTTAAAAGTGACAGATCAATAAATAACAACAGCCTGCAATAACAATATTATTTACGTTAAGAAAAATTAGTTTTATTTTAGCCAATTTCACAGCTGTATATTTTAGAAAACTTTACAGACTGTACAGTGTATATATTTCATTCGTAGAACAAAAGCATAGGTCCAATTAATGCAAATACTGTACCAACCCAAGCTACAGGCAGATTTACACTTTGAGAGACTATCCAATGAGAATGGGAGTTGGTCAGTTTGAAGTAAAAATGTAAAAACTGTACAAAAATTATGCGGATTATTTTTCTTTATACATTCAATTACCTTGTAAGTACAGATATTTTAGTATCCAGAGTAATATATCTGTAGTCACACATCATTGATACACTCAGAGAATTGATGGCACATTGGATATATTTACAAAACACTCCTAAACTATACAGAAAAGTAAAATATATATTTGGGATTTATATAGTGTAAAAAAGGCAATAGAATAGAATAGCACACTCCTATTAAAAAAAGGTAGTTTGGGGAGGGTATTTTGCAATTTAATAGTGTACCAAAATTAACTTATTAAATAAAATATATTCTAGTGAGACCTAACATTTATACAAGTATGAACATAAAATAATTTTTGGTGTAATACATTACCTGCAAAATAGCTAGGAATTTTCCCTCAGGAACTAAACAACTACATAAAATTGCCTCCGGTAAGTCGTCGAACCTCAACCTTAAACACAAGATAAATCAGTGACCTGTTAATACTGCATCACGCAAAGGAAAATACATTGGCAGTGGTTACATCATGCTAACATATACTCAACTAGACGTGTTCCTGACAGTATATGAAGATTTTTTTCTTCTCCATTTTATTAGCATATGTCCTGAGTACACACACACTCTTTTTGGGGCTTTTTAGAAAATGCATCCGTACACAGTTAAAGTTCTGTAGGAGTTCTTTATAAAAAAAAAAAAAAAAAATCCCAGAAAAAAAATGTCCATGTCTGAGGTATTTCACCTACTTCCGAACCATAGCATTTCCACAGTCCAACCTCAGTGGGCAATGAAAGTCAGGGCTCACTGCTACCCGTTTTTCATTTTAAATATATATTTATATAATTTTTTTTTTATATATATCTTATGAACAGAAAAAAATATGCATTTTTCCATATTTTCTTGCCACAAAGTTTTTCCAACATGTTTTCGTTACAATGTCCGAGTTAAAGATGTGGATTGCAAGATGTTTTGTAAGTATTCTCCATATCTTATATCTGCCTGGGAAGAATTCACAGCAGGCTTTACTTATTTGTTCACAATTTCAAAAGAAAACAAGAATTTAAAAAAACTTTAAATAAACCAGGGTATTGCAGTTGTTGCAAATTTCCCTTTAAGTGTTTCAAGGCTACTTCATAAGACAAGCAATAGATCTTTAGAATTCATCAATTTTCCTTTGTAAGTATTTCAACATAGAGTCCATTCCTTGAGCAGAGCCCCAGATCTTCTTAAGAAGTTCACACTCCCTTTCATTTGTTTGCTCCAACTCTTCTCTCATGACATTCCGGACTAAAGCTTTAGACTCTTCAAGTACCTAATAAGCAGGAGACAAAAAATTAATATCCTCCCTTGTCCATAAGCAAATAAATAATAAATATATAATTTAACATCAAATTCACATACAACGGGATTGCAGGTCACAAGCTCCTTAATTCGGACCATAACTTCTTGTGTGAATGTCCCAGGCCAGAACACCTGAGATACAAGGCCTTTTGCACATGCTTCTTGTGCCGTCAGTTTTCTTCCACTGAGTAACATCTCATTTGCCTAAAATGAAAGAAGGTATTAATTGTTTGCCGTTATTTTGTTTCTTTAAACATTATTAGAGAATACAATATTAAACGTGGTAGAGTGTCGTAAAGAGGTTACTTCCAGGGGCGCCGATTGCCTCTAGGCTTCCACAGACTTTAATATATTCACACACACACCCCTGCTGCAAGCCTCGTCCTGCTTTCGGCCGGGAAACTAGGAGAGTGCCCACGCCCCTCTCTCTCTGCCTCCCAGCTCTGACATCATAGCCAGATCCTAGTTCCCCGGCCAGCAGCAAGAGGCGGCTTGCAAGGGGGAGCTTTAATAAATTGAAGTTTGTGGAAGCCGAGAGTGCCTCCGCCACTTTTACAAATTTATTATTTCGGCAATAAATCAGCCGAAAGACTGAAAATATAATATGGAAATATTATTAACCCAAGGGTTAATGCCTGTGTGTCAATTTTTGCAGTTCTGCTATTCTTTAAATGACAATATCTTTGAAATGTGTACATTGTTGATCCATCAACTTTTCCAGGTTCAGAGACAGCATGTACTTTTTCAAAATGTCTGCAGTTCCCGTCTGTGAGAAACGTTTCTGGTGTCCTATTAGCCCCTTCCTGCTGAGGCCCTTTTTCGTTTTTGCATTTTTATTTTTTTCACCCCCACTTTCAAAAATCTCTTTTTTTTTATTTTTCCATGTAAACAGCTGTATGAGGGCTTGTTTTCTGAGGAATAAAATGCACTTCATAGTGACAGTATCTAATATCCATGCCATGTAAACTGATGGTAGATGTCCTTTGAATTTACAGATCTGTATTTAAAAATCACATTGTTTTCACAGCAACTTTAACAGTGGATATATTTGGTTCTATTTTACCTAGAAATACAATCCTATACGAATATTATATCAAAGGGGAGAATCTCCGCTTTAATAAGCACAAGGAGTAGTGTTCCTAGGTGCCATGGTTTAGGAGATATAACCAGTTAAATTTTGACACTGTCATGACGTATGTGTACACACATGCTATCTGCACTGGCAATCCTGAAGGGGTTAATGTGGCTTCAATAAAGAGTATGATTCAATCACTTGACCACTATAGCTTGTGATGATAAAGGAGACATTTGTCCGTCAATTGTATTATTTAGAAGAAGCTGAAATTGTATCCATGTAGTAGAGGCACGAAAAAGTCATGCACTATTACAAGGTTTTAGAACGCGAAAACGCTTTAACTGCAAAATAATTGAGAAATTAATTTTACATCTGTTGAACTTAAAATTTTATGTTACCCCAAAGAGGAGTTACTTCAGCTAAACCTGAAAAAATAAACCTCCATAAGCTCAATCTATGGAAAAATCAAATCATCTGTTTGATGCTAACATATGTTTAGTCTATCCATAGGATAGGTCATCAATATGAGAATAATGGGTGTTTGACAAACCGCACCCCTGTAGTCAGCTCATCTCCCTCTCTATACATACAACATTTCCAGGGTGACCAACTGCCTGACACCACAAAATAGAATAAAACCTCACAGTTCACAAGAATAATTTTCACAGCTTTTGCAACATTGTTATGTGTCTTGAAGATTGAGTTATCTACATGGTTTGTGAGATTTGTTTTTATTTTCATACCCGTACCCATCTGCTTCGGGAAATTCAACACTGAGTGTTGCTCATATTCAGAAACAATCTCAAACTTCTGCATATTACTTAGGCGTTAGTACATTTTACATGTATTTACATCAGTTATTATACATAGACGGTATATGTGAATGAAAACTTACTGAGGCTATGCCCATTATTTTAGGAAACAGCAACGATGAACAACCGTCTGGGCTTTGTCCAAAAGTAGTGTAAGGCGTCTGAAACCATGCCTTCTCATTAGCCCAGATAACATCACAGAGAGGTAATATGGATGCACCAAGGCCAATTGCAGGTCCGTTTACAGCCACAATGATTGGTTTCTTAAACTGTATGAAGGTATTCACAAACACTCTGCAAAATAATATAGCCAGCAATGAATTATTATATTAAGAAAATAAATTCCTAATGACATAGGTCACAAAGTCCAGTGTTTGTGTTGGCTTGCATACATGTGAAGACTTGAGAAAGATTTCAATTACATAATAACAAACAGTAAACTCAATGAGAATATCTGGAGACAACCAGCCTTCTCCAATGAGACAACCCTATCAAAATGCATCGGACTGATTTTGTTGGGAGATGTGGTTAGGGGCACTGCATGGCAACCATTCATGTGTAACATATGATAAGGTTACGAAAAACATCCTTTGTTCCAGTTGTTCTGACAAACCCACATTGTACATTTGAAGGATTTACAGAGCGGGCACATTGAAAAAGCTGGCAACAGGGTAACTGTAAACAAAGAAGTTCTGCATGTGGGGAATGCACATGTTAAACCGTAAGGAAATCTAAAACCAGAATTCTGGCTAATTTTTTTTACCAATATTCTTAGTCAGAAATTGACTTTGGTATAAAATCTACTGAAAATAACTTAATTGCTAGGGATGAAAAAAAAAAAAAAAAAAAAGGGAACCACATGCCAATTTACATGTCGAAACATCTGCAGTATCTATATAACATTTTTTAATTCTCATTGATTAGAATGATACAGTATAAGGTCCATTTCACATAAGCATTGTAGAGATGTATATCCGGCCGTAAATCCGTCCCCATAAACTCTTCTGGCTTCTGGCCACGGAATGGTAAGAGCACACACCGTACTGTACCGTTCTCAAGAAAAAGATAGAGCATGCTCTATCTTTTCCCGTATGTACAGCCAGACAACAGGTGTCCCTATGCAGAGGGGAGAGGTGAGCAGTTCCCGGGCGTAGTATACGTTCATGTGAAAGAAGCCTTACATAGTGGCTATTCCATAATATGCATCATGTGCATCTACCATTAAAGAATATCTAATCATTCAACATACTTTGCAGAAATCTCTAGTCAATACATGATGATTAACATTGTTTCTGCCCATCAAGTTATTTGTAATCTACAATTTATATTAGCTCTCATCTCAGCAGCCTTGAGTTTACAGTGCACTTTCAGCTGATAGGAGACATTGCTCCTGTGACACAGATTTCATAGAAGTGCTATGCAGAGCGAAGGAGGAGCACTGACCACTTTCAAATTTCAGATTAGAAAAACTAATTAGAGAAGCGTCAATGTAAGTGGACAAGGAAGCACTATGCGCTGATAAGACATACAAGCGGCCCCCGACTTACATACAAAACCGTTCTACCCACTGTGACCGCTCTACCCACTGTGACCTCGGGTGGAGTTCTCTGGATACTGGTTATTTATTCAACTTTAGCCCTCACGCTGTAATGATAAGCAATAAGGTGTCTAAAACTTTATTGTCAATGCTTGTTCCAAAAATTATGAAAATCCTATTGTCACAGGAACAAAAAGATTTTGTAACTAACTCCAGAAAAATAATCTGCCAATTTACATACAAATTCAACTTTAAAGGGAACCTACAACCACAAATCTACCTATAAAGGTAGATCGGGTGGTAGGTGGATCAATGGGACGTGAGGATAGCCCTTTTAAGGGCTAATCCTCACGTCCCCGCACTTTTTTAGTAACTTTTATCAAACTTTTATGCTAATTTTATTATGTGGCTACTGAGGCGTGGAGTAGCCGCATCTGAGGTTACACGAGGCTGCTACTCCACGCCCCGGTAGCCTCTTTTCTACTCCTACTCACCATCTTCGGCACGTAGCTGCGCGCCCTCGTCCGTTGAGCCTGCTGTTCTGCGCATGCAGATTTATGTAAAGTTTATTGAATAGTGACCATTCAATTCTACCATGCCAATTTAGAGATTGGTAAAAATCTCACTTAAAGGGGTTGTCCTAGAGTTATGAAAAAAACAAACGGTGGTCAGGAGGGGGCTGCTTAAAAAAATAAACATGTACTTATTGCTCAGTGCCAGATTCGGCTTCCGGACGGACCAGAGTGAGAACCATCCAGCCCGCATACACAGTGCTCTGAATAGGGACGGGTAGGTGTGGCCGGCCGAAAGCTGCAGGACACCGGGAGGCAAGTACATCTTTATTTTTTTAAGCAGCCCCCTCATGGCCACCTTTTGTTTTTTTTCATTAGTCTCGAACATTAGTCTCTGTAGTGAAATCTTCCACTACAGTTAAATTAAGTCAAATACACCCTTCATCCCTATTCCGACGCTAGTCTGAAAAAAAAGATAAAAAGCAGACCGGAGCCCAGGGACACTATGTCCCTGCACTAAAGGCTGATAATTATTCAGGCCTCCTGTGTGACATCACCTACCTCTCTAACAAGGGGGAGGGAAGTATCAATCATACACGAGGCATGAAATCATCTCCCTCTCCAGCATGGGAGAGGGAAGTGACGTCATGCAAGAGGCATGAATAATTAGCAGCTTGGAGTGTTGGAACATCACTTCCCCACACTCCGGTGAATTTTTATAGGTCTTTTTTTCAGGCGATTCCAGGGTGACCAGATTATAGAAGACCAGTGGTGGGATCGGGATGAAGAGGGCAATAGGTGACAATATTTAGCTTCATTTTACTGTTATGTAGTGGTAGACTTCCTTTAAGGCACAAGCAAACACTGCCATACTAGGAGTATTGTCTCCATGTGAAACACTATCATCGAATTCTGTAATTTCCCACTGTGGACTAAAATCTGTGACAACACATATCCGTGCTTATTAGCTTCATTAATAAGAAACATCCTCTGTGATTGCTCAGTTTACAATAGGAAAATAGAAACCTCACATCCTTAACCACCTGACTGCAAGAAACTGGATAGGTCAGGAGGACAATAATGCCTTTTCTCTGCAAAATGTCTAGAGGAATGATTTTCAAAATGCTTACTTTTCTGCTTGCTCCTATAAGAATGGTCTTCTTTTGATTTATTTCTGTTATATAAAATATGTATGTTTATTTCATTTGGGTTATGCTATGTACAGTATGTGGTGTATTCATGCATTTTAATAGAACACAGTAATCCAACAGATTTAAAATAGCTCACATATGAACACCACATATCTAACTTACATGAAAGCATAAATAAATGATCTTGTGATATTTACTCCAAACCATTATATAATTCTTACATATTTGGAAAAAAGAAGATACATACCTTATTGCATCTGCCATCTTAGTGCTTTCTTTTTTACGATCATCTGTCAAGCGTCTTATAAAATAAATAAAATCTAGCCCACAGCAAAACACACTCCCAACCGCACTGAAAAGAACTAGCTTGCTGTCATCTGCAGCCGCTGTGGCCAATGCACCTTGAACCTCCTTCATTACCTAGAAGTTGGAGAGAGAATGTTCAATTTATAGGAGTAGATTACTCTTACCAAGGTAATGCGAAACTGCTAAGACTTATTATTAGCAAGAATGGATGGCTACAGGAAAGTTGGTTTTGTAGTTGAATTGTCTATAGCTGCTTATATTTTTCCTTATGTCACAGGCTAGAACTCTAAGGTGAAAGGTGCAAATTGCTAAACTGTACAAAGCTTAAAACTTTTGTTCTCGGCTTTATCAAAAGTAGTTGTGCCATTGTAACAAACAATAGCACAAATAGCTCTACAAACACTTTAAGGAAACCTACCATGAGGAATCTACCATCAGAAGCAGATCTGAAGGTATATTACTTCTGCCTGCCTTTGCTGTAGGCTGTAATTTAATAATCCTGGAACCTAACCTTACTTGTTTAAGATTTTATTTTAGTTATATGTAAACTTAACTGCAGAGGCTACTGGGGGGTGTACTAGTTTGGCTGGGCACTGGGAGCTAAGGCAAGAACACGACCCAGTAGCCTCTGCAGTTAATTTACATATATTACCAGTAAAGTTTATAACATGTTAGGTTCCCGGATTATTAAATTAGAGATTAGGGCAGACGGAATCTACAATCAGCTCTACTTTTGATGGTAGATTCCTCATGGTAGGTTTACTCTAAGAAAACTAGTTAAGGAAAGTTGAATTCACCTATCATACATTGAAAAGGCAAATCATACCTCTGTACATTTTTTTGCTCATTGCTCTTTGTTCGTGCCTACGTAAGAGGCAAGAGAAATGTGGGTCGGGATGAAGGATGGTAGGCATTACCTCTCACCAAACCAGTTCTTTACCCTGCACTGTCAAGTTCCAAGGCTTCTTGAAAGTTGGGTTTTGATCTGTAGGAAGCTGTTGTATTTTAAAGTAGCACTAGAGAAAAAGTTTTAATGCCTTGAAGACACAGCCCATTTTCGTTTTTATGTTTCCATTTTTTACTCCCCACTGTCAAAATTCCATAACAAGATGTCCGGCGCTCCGAGCGAGGTGAAGTCACGGGAGAGACGGGATGGGAGAGGGAGGTGTGAGGGCGTGCATAATCAGCAGCCCGGAGAGCCAGACCTCTTGTCCCATGCTCCGTGCTGCTTTTAATAAGCTTCTTTTTTATGTGATCCCGACATGTCAAATTTAGCAAAGACAAGCGCCCAAATCAAAATGAGGGGGAGCGCAGGTGAGTATCTTTAGCTGTTTTTTTTGTTTTTTAAGTTGTTGCTTTCCTTTAATGTCCGATTAAAGTAGTAAAGGATCAGATCACTGCATTTGTTTTCCGTCATTTGTATGCAATAAGACAGAGCGTCATTTAAGACAATTATTCCTCTGGAGGACTAGCTGAATGATCTTCACACACTAGTTATATATGGTCACCACAAGTAAAATGTAGAGTCGCCCTGGTTTCCAAAATCAACAGGATGATCTATGATATCACATGATATTTTAACATGTAAAGCTCTTTGTTTAATTGTTTTGCAAATAGAAAATGTATTTTGAAGTCTGGGTGATCACTAATGCACTTATATTATCAGTTTTTATCCATCAGTAGTATGGTAATTGACAGTGGTACCGCACACTCAGTTATAAATGGCGCTCATTGATAGGGTCTTCCAACTAAAACTTGCAAAAGATGTACAACATCTACACATTTGTATTGCAAAATGTAGTGGTTTGTATACATCGTAACCATCAGTATTTTATCAGTAAAGTTGAGGTAAGTAGCATATAGTTAATGGTTACACCATGCTACCTACTTCTACTAAAAATATTCAGGAAGATTAAAGGTCAGAGTCCCTATTACAAAAAGACCAGAGCTCAACTGCTCCTCCCATAGGCCACTTGTAGAAGAGTTTGGATGGATGCATGGAGAAGAACCATCTCCGAGTCATGTACATTAATAAACAAGTTTAGAAACTAAATATCCAGCTTCCAGAGGAATTTAGCATCACCCATTGCCTTGGATTTAATATTTTTAAAATGCTAAATAAACATTTTTGGTTTTTAATTGGGATCTTCTGGAAGCTGGAGGTTGATACTTTTCACATAATGCATCAGTAGTAATTCTGCAAAAATTTGTTATGCTTTACACTTACATCTCTTGAAAATTCACATAAAGTTTAAAAAATGGTTAAAAAAATATATTATATACAAAAAATATATACAAACTATAATATATACAAAAAATATATACAAACTATAATATATACATACATACATACATACATACATACATACATATACACACACACATACACACACACAAAAATGCAATAAGATTAATACTTTCCTTTTGCTGTGTATTTAAATGACAAGAGTGATTTGACTACAAACACACACTGAAAAGCTGATTTGGTTACACCGCTACAGACCTTCTGCAGAGATTATGAATTCACAACCAAAAGCAGCTGCCAGCTAGTAACAAATGGATAAAAAAAAAAATAGTTTAATACTGATAAAAAAAAAATCTGAATTAAACTAAGTATCCTATGTTTTAGGCCCAAAAAAAAAAAAGTTTTACATTCAAATGCTTCAGTCATTCTACATTTTGATCTCTAGGATCGTTGTAATGATGCAAACCTTTTAAATTAGTGTCAGACGCAAAGTTGCTATAATAAGTATGTACATAAAGACTGAAATCACTACCAAATTTAATTCGACATTAGCTCTTTAGTAAAACTTACTTGACACTCTGGTATAAGGTACTTAAAAAACTTATCTAGAAGATTCTGAAAGGAAGTGTAAAAGCTGAGGTCAATGCAAACCTGAAGGGTTATGTAGTAACCACAATTTTGACCTCAGATCCTTAGACCCTAAACAAGTGCCATTAGAACAATAAAAAGTAGCTGATCGATGTATATTTACAAGGTATAGATGTGGCTATAGTCTCAAATTGAGAAACCAAGTCTTCATACAAAATCAAGGATTAAACATAATGTGTAGGTAAAATAAAAATAGGATTGTGACCATTTTAAGGTAAAACCTGCAAAACCATAACTTACTGATGAAACTAACCTCAGGGTTGAGTGAATTATTTTCAGATGATTTTGTGGAAAGTAAGATATGTGTGAATCCATCCTGTTTGCGCACAACAATATCTCTGTATCGGTAAGCACTTTCCGTTTGCCTTACACTGAATCGCAACCTTTTATCAAAAGACTGGTCTCTTCGCTCATCAAAAAATCTCCGCTTTCCAGTAACTCCGGCCACTGACGTCTGCAATGTGTTGGTACCATTTGCAGTCAATGCCTGCATGAAAGTAGACGACCCTGCGATAGATAAAATAGTTGATTTAACATTATTATATACACTTATATTATATGTTCCAGAAGTTTCTTTAGGCCTAGCGTAACATTGTCATATTAATGGCTATTGTTAAGTAGCTAACAGTACAACATCATACAACAAAATTGAACTGAACATCTCATCCAATGTTAATGTTTTGTCAACTTTGCCCTGTGACATGGTGTTGCATTGTAAAAGCACTGTTAAACATCCATTTGCTTTTGAATAGTTGGGAGAAGCTTAACTTGGAGGATGTTTAGATACCATCATTTACACCACATATGAATGGTGTGCTTTACTGTTGGCATGACACACGTCTCCAGGAGGCTCTTACTAGTTTTTATAGGGACAAATCTTTTTTACAGGATGTTCCAAGCCATCTGAATGGGGTCTTATAAAAAAAAAGTCAATGGCATGACTTTTCTATTTTATGCAAGTCAACTGATGACTCTTCCTAACAATTATTATTGCAAACTAAAGCAGCAACCTTTGTGAAAACAAAAATTTGTGTGTCAGGATAAAAACTTTTGGCCAAGACTGTATGAAATAGAGATGAAGTTTCTAGAGGGAATACAAAGTAAGAACCAGCACTTAAAGGAAAGCCTAGCTTTGTATCTCCTCGAGTTTACATCCTTTGCACCCTATGTGCCCACTGCTAAGAATACAAGAAACAAGTATTTATGGTGTTTTAAAAGTATTCATACCCCTTGAACATCTTTAACATGTGCAGCCATTAACTTAAAGGAAACCTACCACTTGAAGTGGCAGGTATAAGGGGGAACTACCGAGCACCATGCGCGCGACCGTGCACGCGGCTACATAGAAAGTGAATGAGAGCCACGGGCACGGTCGCGCGCATGGTGCGCGCCGAGCGCGTACCTCCCTGTGCCGAAGCAGCTTCGGCCATAAAGTTTAAAAAATGTTTTAAACCGCGATACTGCGGTTTAAAACACTAACAAAACTAAGCTCCGGCACCAGCTCACCCTGAGCTGGTGCTCGGTAGTTCCCCCTTATACCTGCCACTTCAAGTGGTAGGTTTCCTTTAAATGTATTTTAATGATTACCTATTTGATAGAGCAAAAAAAAATAAAAATATAAGTTTAAAAAAAGTATGCAAGCTTTTGTAAATATTTTGGCAAATTAAAAACTTGAAAAGTTTTTAATGCATATGCATTCAGCCCCCCTGCTCTCTGTTCCCCAGTAGAATCCACCGACAGGAATTTAATATGGCTTACCGACACGATTCTGACATAAACAATCCAGACCTTGCTTCTCATGTATTATCACTCTGCGATAACAATTATTTTTTGCGCACTTCAAAAATACTTGAAACTTTGTTCCTTTATCAAACAAAATATCAATTAAATAAATTTAAGTTTGTGACTGCAAATTTTAAAAAATGAGAAAAAGTTCAAAGGTTATTGTCACGAACCCGGCTCACCGGAGTCCACACACGGGGACACCTACTCTATGGAGTCCCAGAATTTAGCCCGTAAGCTCTGCCCACTTCCCCAAAATGGCGTCCTTACGCTAAATTTACTCCACAGAAACTCAGCCCCAGCCAATCAGCACTGCCACCACCCACGAGTTACTTAAGCAAAGAAGGCCGTAGGCACCTCAACCACACAGACAATGCACCCTGATGATAACTCAGCACATGCACTCACTACTTATACGATATTACAATTATAAATTCACACAGAACATGCAATTCCTTACTACATGGACTATGCTAATAATGACCTCTGGTAACGTGATTCCCTTTAGAGACTCAGATTCTTTAAGGCTACAAGCAGAGACTAATTAAAAGTTAACACTTTAATTTACATAAAAAATGCAGTACACTCAATGAATAAAATTGTCAGATAAAATGAAAAAGATTAAAACAATACACATATGATACTTAAAAACAGTTAGGGAAAAAAGAAACAAAAAACTCTTGCTAGTGAAATAGGAAGAAATTCTTTGGCCCGAGGACAGGGCATAGACATCGATCCAGCCTTCTAGTGTGATAGAGTCCCCCAGACTGAACAACCCCATGTGGCTGTTTCACTAATTTAAACCCAGGGGCATTTTGACTCCCACCCCTGGCTGTAATGTCACTGTGAGGGAGTGTTTTTTCTATCCCCCTCCCATCAGTGAGGTACTTTTTGGGTCTGGGTTTTTATCAAAACCCCATAACTTTTGATTGGAAGATGCTTCCAACCAAATGGGTACGTTATTCCCATTAACCCCATACCAAACTCGGGGTGTCTTAGCCTAGTATCAGGGGTGTTCTGCTATTGGCTGCCTTCCCCTGGAGCTAACATTCTGATGTTTTCTCCAGGAGTGTGTCTAGATCCCATAACTATCCTGTGTAACTGGGGACCCATACTTATGAATTATGCCCCACTTATGGACAGCTATGATATTCTCTTTGTCTAAATTTGGAGGGAAAAACTAAAGTCTGCGGGTTCTTTTCATCCCCCACTTCCTGGACCACTCACTGGCCAAATGTGTAAATTTCATCACTTAGGAAGACCATGCTCCTCTGATCAAACAGAGACTCCCTGGGGTGTTAGACACACTGCCAGGCTCCTCTTCCTGGCTGGTCTTAAAACAAATGGAGCCTAATGACTCATAACAGGAGAATGAAACACCACAATTTCCGTCAGTTCCATAGAGATTAATGGAGCAGAACGGTCATGCACGGCCGTCTGCTCCATTAGTCTGACAGAGCGTCGAGCACTTAGACTCCAACTGATCAGCAAGTTAGTCCCTATCCGGTAGGGCTTAACTTTTGTTCGTGGGAAAACCCCTTTAATGACCAGGCCCTTTTTTGTTTTTGCCTTTCCGTTTTTCAATCCACACCTTCAAAAATCTACAACTCCCCTTTGGAAGTATTTTGTATGTTAATACCTTTGTTATGGTATGAAAATTCAATAAAAATTGTTTAAAAAAAAAAAAAAAAATCTACAACTTTTTATTTTTCCATGTAAAGCTTGTTTTTTTGTGTAAAAATTGTACTTCATACTGACAGTATTTAATATTCCATGGCAGGTACTGGGAAGCGGGAAAGAAAATCCAACCGCGTTTTTTCACCAATTTGACTGCATTTGCGCCATTTTCTAGTGGGCTGGGATAAGCCGACCCGAGTATAAGCCGAGACCCCTAATTTTACCACCAAAAACTGGGAAAAACTACTGACTCGAGTAAAAGTCGAGGGTGGGAAATGCATTGGTCAAACCCCCCCCCCCCCAGTATATAGCCAGCAAGCCCCCAGTAGTATATAGTCAGCCAGCTCCCAGTAGTATACAGCCTGAGAGCCCCTAGTAGTATACAGCCAGCCTGCCCCCAGTAGTATACAGCCTGCCAGCCCCCATGTAGTATACAGCAGAACCTAGTATTATAGAGCCAGCCCCCATGTAGTATACAGCAGCCCCTAGTAGT
This sequence comes from Engystomops pustulosus, assembly GCF_040894005.1. Lineage (NCBI taxonomy): Eukaryota > Metazoa > Chordata > Amphibia > Anura > Leptodactylidae > Engystomops > Engystomops pustulosus. Next base: position 83,249,639 of record NC_092415.1, on the reverse strand, counting down.
ATACAGCCGGCCCCCATGTAGTATACAGCAGCCCCTAGTAGTATACAGCCTGTCCCCATGTAGTATACAGCCTGTCCCCATGTAGTATACAGCCTGTCCCCATGTAGTATACAGCAGCCCCTAGTAGTATACAGCAGCCCCTAGTAGTATACAGCCTTCGCCCATGTAGTATACTGCAGCCCCCACAGCCCTTAAAAAAATAAACTTCTATACTCACCCTCCGATGTCCCCGATGTCAGCGCGTCCCGTCTTCTTTCTTCTCCGCGGCTCCTCTTCTTTCTTCCGGCATGGACGCCGCCATGTTTTCTTCTAGCATGCGCATACCATGACGCGGCCGCTGCTGACGTCATAGTATGCGTGGCAAAGAAGAAAACATGGACGCGTCCATGACAGAAGCAAGAAGAGTAGCTGCGGAGAAGAAAAAAGACGGGACTCGCTGACATCTGAGAGCTGCGCCGACATCGGAGGGAGAGTATAAAAGTTTTTTTTTTTTAAGTGGGAATTTTTTTTTAATAGACTCGTTTATTAGCGAGGGGACGTTTTTCAGCACATTTTTTGTGCTGAAAAACTTGGCTTATACACGAGTATATACGGTATGTGTAAATTTAAGATCGTAATTATTCTGATTTAAATAGAAATCAGAAATTAGATAATGCAATTCAGGGCTCCGACTGGGCCAGTCCAGAACAGTCACAGAGTTGTTCTGAAGCCACTGCTGTTGTTTTAGCTGTGTGCTTAGGGTCATCGTCTTGTTGTAAGGTGAACCTTTGGCCCAATCGAAGGTCTAGAGCACTATGGAAGAGGGTTTCATCCAGGATACCACTGTACTTGGCCGCATACATCTTTCCTTCAGTTGCAACCAGTCGTCCTGCCCCTGCAGGAAAAACACCCCCAATAGCAGGATGCTGCCACCACCATGTTTCACTGTTGGGATTGTATTTGGCAGATGATGAGCAGTGCCTGGTTTTCTCCACACGTACCGCTTAGAATTAACACCAAAAAGTTCTATCTTCATCTCATCAGACCAGAGAATCTTATTTCTCATAGTCTGGCAGTCGTTCATGTGTCTGTAGTCTGTATGCAGGCTTTCATATATCTTGCACTGAGGATTGGCTTCCATCGGCACACTCTGCATAAAGCCCCAACTGGTGGGTGGCTGCAATGATAGTTGACTTTGTGGAACTTTCTTCCATCTTTCTACTGAATCTCTGGAGCTCAGCCACAGTGATCTCGGAGTTCTTCTGTACCTTTTTTACCATTGCTCTTCTCCAACAATTGGAAGGCCAGGTCGAGGAAGATTTGGGGTCATCCGAAACTTCTTTCATTTAAGGATAATGGAGGCCACTGTGCTCTTAGGAACCTTGCTACATAAATTCTTTTGTAACATTGGCCCCATCTGTGCCTTGCCACAATTGTCTCCGAGCTCCTTGGACAGTTCCTTTGACCTTATGATTCTCATGTGCTTTGACATGAACTGTGAGGTCTTATATAAACAAGTGTGCGCCTGTCCTAATCAGGTCCAATCAATTTAATTAAACATAGCTGGACTCCAGTGAAGGAGTACAACCAGAGATCGCTCTAACATTTTGCCAGAAGGGTAATAATATTCCTCTCACCATTTTTGAGGAGTATTTCTTGCTGAGGAGGGGTATGACATTTTCAAAAATACACGTACATAACTCCTATTCATATATAGTTCTAGCCCCTTGGCGTTGATAATTTTTTTTCATTCATTTTTCGCGCTCTACTTTCAAACATCTTTAATTTTTTCCCATGTACAGAGCCGCGTGATGTTATTTATTATTCTATGCCTTGTACTGGGAAGCTGGAAAAAAATTCCAAATGTGGTGAAATTGCCAAAAACGCATTTCCGTCACTTTCTTGTGGGCTCAGGTTTTAAGACTTTCACTGTGTGCTCCAAATGATACATCTACTTAATAATAATAATAATAATAATTCCTTTATTTATAATCTACTTTATTATTTGGTTTGGTATGATTACAGTGATACTGATGTTTTCATTGCTAACATTTTAAGGACTGTGCAACCTTTTGATCAATTATTATACATTTTTTTATATGATGTAAAATGGTGTAAGTGTGGCATTTCCGACATTTCTTTCACTATTTTCACATAGCGTTTTTACACAGTATTCATTACAGTGTGCCACTGGCACATTGTAATGAATCCGCAGATGCCATACAGCCTCGGGTCTTACAAAGATCTGAGGCTGTTATGGCAACTGATCACCACTCCCCGATGACGTCACGGGGAGCGATGATCAAAACAAAGACGTCTATTAATGGTACCAGCATGCCTTACACTGTATAAAGGGGCAGGTGGGACCAGGGACTGAGATTATCGGCCCCCTGTCACAGTAAAGGAGCGGGCTATCATATAGACAGCTTTATCCAATTAATGGCATTGTGTGCTCGTTTGCACACTGCCACTGGAAGGGGCAGAGCTCCTCATCGCCACAGCAACGGTCACATAACCTATCGGAGCTGCGAGCTGGCCTGGCGGTGCGGCACTGCATTACAGGTCCTGACGACAGCGATATGATCAAGATTCCAGTGAGCGCCGGTACCACTCTAAGCCATCAGCCAGTGAAACAAGAAAATCGCCAGGCGTATTTATACGTTTTGTGCTTTTTGGGGGTAGTAAATCAGCCTCTACATGCGTCATAAATGCTTGTAGAGGCGTTATTGCGACCTCTGAGTAGAACCACTTCAAGGAGGATCAAAAAGAAATGGACAGCATGCAAGTTAAATATGAGTGTCACAGCAAGGGGTCTGATTACTGATGACTGTGATATTTTAGCTTTTCTTGTTTAATAAACTAGCAAAATCTTTGTTTTGTTCTGTCAAAATGAGCAAGAAAAAAAACTTTTTTGATCTTACCAATTGGCTGCAATGAAACAAAGAGTGAAAAATTTCTGTACACACTGCATCAATTAATACATTTATGTTTGTGGCTGTAACTTTCATGGGATATTAATACATTAGCAACCTACCGTACTGGCCAAAATTTTAGTGTTATTCTTCCTGTACATATTATACTTGTGTAAAGTTTGCTGAAAGGTTAGACACAATAAGAAAATTTGAAATTCTATGCCTCCTTTTATTAATAAAAATAATCATTTTGGTTTATATAGTAACGTACTGCACTCGATTGTTACATTAATTAAAATAGTCAAAATATAAAAAGGAAATCTTGGAATATTGCAGTTGTTAAAAGGTCTACAAGAATTCAAATGTTAATGAGTAGCCTGGGTGAGTATTAGCAGAGGGTACACCATTTTCTACTTTACTAAAGGGCATCATAACGTGAGAGTGAAATATTGCATGCACATTTATCCATCTATACTACATTACTTGGTCTTTTCACAGAAGTGTTGCATAAAGAGTCCATTTTATCATTGTAAAGCTGATTATTTTCCATCAGTTGTCTGTCAGATATTGTTAATTGCTTCAGTTTTCATGTAAGTTTTGCATCAGTTTTTCCATGTGCCTCAAATACTGATGAACGTGGTCTAGGTTTTCCATAGCAATGAATTCTTTTTCACCGACTTATAGTTTCATAGTTTATACGGTTGAAAAAAGACACTTGTCCATCAAGTTCAACCAAGGAAGGGAAGGGATTGGATGAGGAAGGGATTTAGGGGAAACAATTCTATATAACATAACCATCAATGTTATTTAGGTGTAAAAAGGCATCTAGACCCTTCTTGAAGCTCTCTACTGTCCCTGCTGTGACCAGCGCTTGAGGCAGGCTATTCCACAGATTGACAGTTCTCATAGTAAAAAAGCCCTGTCGCCTCCGGTGATTAAACCTTGATTTCTCCAGACGTAGACAGTGCCCCCTCGTCTTTTGATTTGATTTAATCTGAAACAACTTACCACCATATTTTTTGTATGGACCATTCATATATTTAAATAAATTAATCATGTCCCCTCGTAGTCGTCTCTTTTCCAGACTAAATAAATCTAGTTGTTTTAATCTTTCCTCATAACTGAGACCCTCCATACCCCTTATCATTTTTGAGGCTCTACGTTGAACCCTCTCCAGCTCCAGGGCATCCTTTTTATGGACCGGTGCCCAGAACTGGAAAGCATATTCCAGGGGAGGCCGAACCAATGCCTTGTATAGTGGTAATATTACATCCCTATCACGAGAGTCCATACCACTTTTGATACATGACAAGATCCTACTAGCTTTACAGGTAGCTGATTGACATTGCATGCTGTTATTCAATTTATGATCTACTAGTACCCCCAGGTCCTTCTCAACAAGGGACTCTCCCAGATTTACTCCCCCAAGTACATATTTTGCCTTTGGATTATTGACCCCCAGGTGCATAACCTTACATTTATCCACATTAAACCTCATTTGCCAAGTGGATGACCAAACATTCAGTTTGTCCAACTTACCTCTTACAAGAGTATAGCATGCAATTACGGTTTCCAGGTTAAGATGAGGAAAACATTGCCTCCTTATTACCTGGTAAGGCAGCCCCCTTAACATCAAGCTTGACTTTCAGGCCGGAGACAAGGTCAAGGAAGTAAAATTGACTCCATATGGAAATTATGCCATTCAAGTCTGCCTCTGCAGTGGTGTGGTTACTTACAACCATTGAAACTCCACTTGGAATTTCTAATTTGGAAAAATATGCAAATATGATTTGGCTATTATTAAGCATGGTCAGTAGGCTTTCTGGAAATCTAATGATTGTCAACTTTTAAGGCAGGCTCCTAAAATCAGAGAGGCAATGTTTTTCTTACTCCGCCCAGGAAAACGTATTTGCTTATTTCTCAGAAACTCCCAGTGGAGCAACAATGGCTGCAAGTCTCCACGGACCTGAAAGGTGGCCAAGTCTCCATATTGAGTAGTCTTACTTCTTAGAGTAGAGCATATGATTTTCCTGCAGAAGTGCGAGGGAGTGTAAAAGCAGTCTGTAGAAACTCCTTAACTAATGGCTCAGTGTGCAATGTGATTCCTGTCTGTCACATACATGTAGAGTCTGCAGAAAATCTGTTGGGTACATTTCAACAACTGTTCCATTCGTCCAACAGTGGTGTTCAGAAAAAAAAAAAAAACACTTGTTCTAAAACCTTTTCCTTTTCGCAAATTAAAAGAGCAAATTTTCTCATATTCCCTTCTACTTAAAGGGCAATTCCCATCTGGGCATTTACATTTAATTTAATTCATTTGCCATTTGTAAACATTTCTTCAATAGGATGTTATTAAAAAAAAATGTTCCTGTGTGAAGATAATTTCTCATAAATGTAGTAGTTTTGTCCCTTAGAAATGAGATGGCTTCCTCGGATACAACCACCTGAGATTTTGGCAGCGGAGGCCAGACATGCGCTATTGTGTCCTACCTGACCACTTGGCTTCAGCAATCATTACTATAGGACTTCTGTGGGACTTTTCAGTAACTCCCAGACATTTCATATACAAAAACCTTTTGTGCAATCACTCCAGCAGAGGTGGCCGTATCTGAGGAAGGCATCTCGTTTTTAAAGGGACAAAATCACTACATTTATGAGAAATTATCTACACTTTTTTTTTAATAACATCTTATTGAAAAAATTATTTAATATGGCAGATTAATGAAACAGAATGTGAATCCCCAGACGAAAATACCCCTTTAAGTAAACAAGAGTAAGTAGTTTTAAAGTAATATTTTGTAAATCTTTTATTCTAGAAAATCCATAATATTTTATAAATCATTTTGTGATGAATTACATTTTAAAATTTCACTCTTTCTTTACAGCCACCAATCCAAATAAACCACACCACCTTCCACTATCTGCAATAGATCAAACAATATATAGCATGTAATGTTTTAACCCGTTGCTGCATCATGACGTTCCCAATGTCCTGGTGCAGCAGCAAGCCTTCTTCCTACACATTGGGCGTTTGCTGCATAGTGATCTTACAGTCACAGGCATTAACTGCCAGGCATTCCTGGAAATTTTGCTGTGTTATTGGCCACAGCAATTTTTACAATTTTGATGTATACAAATAAAACCATAATTACAGCAAAAAGAATTATACTAAACCCCAACAAACCATATATTTTCTGAAAGCAGACACTTGCCCCATTTTCAAAATTACATTAAGGACACAGACAGTTTATAGCTTAAGGCTCAGCCCCATTTTTTGTATATGTTTATAACTTTTGAACACAGTTACTTATCAAAAAGCGATTGAGAAAGTTTTTACCTCACATGTTGTACTTCATTTAGTGGTAAATTTGGCTGATAAGTTTAGCATTTATTTACAAAAAAAAAAAAAAAAAAAAGATGAATTTTTTAATTTTTTTTACATTTTTGAAATTAGAAATCCTTGCGGTTTCAGGCAGATAGATCTACTAAATAAGTTGCTGAATAACATTTTCCATATGTCTACTTTACATTTTCAAAATGTTTGAAATGTCTGGATAATTTATTTTGATGTCCCACTGCTTACAAATCAAATATCGTTTTTCTGTATTTTCAGAATTGACTATTTTGGGGATAATTTCTGTTTTTGATGAAATTTTAAATATTTAACTTTAAAATCCTCTATAACAGTGATGGCGAACCTTTTAGAGACCAAGTGCCCAAACTAAAACCCATAGCCACCTGCTCCCCGCTCTGTTGTAACTTTCAATCATATCAGTGCTCTGAGGACACCAATACAGTAGATAGAATGTTCCCTAGAACAGTAAGAAATGTTTTGCCTGGAGAAGGAGCAACAATGATAATTCTGATCTGTCCACACCTTCCCACCCCTCCTGTAGTCCCAGCGCGGTTTCTTTATTATAACATTTAGCATGACAAGTCCTGGGCTGCCTGGGAGTGCAAGTAGATAACTTGAGTCCTCTGGGTGCCCAGAGAGAGAGCTCTGAGTGCCACCTCTGGCACCCGTGCCATAGGTTCGTCACCACTGCTCTATAATAAACCCATTTTCAAATCTGCACCCCTCAAACTTATCAGAAACAGCTTTTAGGAAGATTGTTAACCATTTGAGATCTTCATTGTAATTAAATAAAAATGGAGGTGAAGTTTAGAATGGTCAAATTATTTCGGTTATACGTTCAGTTAGCCCTAAAATTTACACATTTCCAAAAGATGAAAAGAGAAAACCCATCTTAACACCTTGCCAGGGGTGTATGGAGAGAGCTCACAAGCTGAGCTCTCTCCATACACAGAAGGTAAAGGCTGTATAAAACAGCCAACACCCGCCTGTCACTGCCGCGGTCGGTGCTTGCACCGATCGCAGCAGTTAACCTGCTAAGTGCCGCGGTCGCACCCGACCGCGGCACATAACATACCGTTATATGGGCGCCGCCATCTTGGATGGACGATCGCCGCCCCCTGGAATGTCATCAGAGGGCGGCGATCGGTTGCTATGGCAGCCTAGAGTCTCATTGAGACTCGTAGGCTTGCCATGTGCAATGATTTATAATAGCCAGCAGAGGGCAGGCTATTAAAAATCATTGTAAAATTGCTATATACTGCAATACATTAGTATTGCAGTACATAGTATTAGCAATCGGACCCTGCAGGGTTAAATTACCCTGGACTTTCTTAAATAATGGTAAAAAATTTTTAATTTAAAAAATATGAAAAAATATGAAAAAAAAGGAAAAAGTTTAAATCACCCCACTTTCCCTAGAACTGATATAAATATAAATAAACAGTAAAAATCATAAACACTTTAGGTATCATCGCATCCCAAAATGTTCGATCTATCAAAATATATTAGCAAATTTTTCAGGCGTTTAACCCCGTAACGGAAATTGGCGCCCATAGTCAAAAATGCCACTTTTTTGCCATTCTGAAAAATATAAAAAATTCTATAAAAAGTGATCAAAAGCCCATAAAGTCCTCAAAATGATAGCATTAAAAACGTCATCAAAAGTCGCAAAAATTTACACCTCCCACAGCTCCGTGCACTGAAGTATGAAAAAGTTATTAGTGCCAGAACATGGTAAAATGAAGAATTTTTTTTTGTACGGAAGGTTTTAATTTTTTTAACTGTATGAAAACATTATAAAACCTGTACAAATTTGGTACCCTCGTGATCGCACCGAACCAAAGAATAAAATAGACATGTGATTTGGGGCGCTCAGTGGAAGCTGTAAAATCCAAGCCCACAAGAAAACGGCGCAAATGCGTTTTTTCATAATTTTCACTGCATTCTGAATTTTTTTCCCGCTTCCCAGTAAACGGCATGGAATAATAAATACCATCACTATGAAGTGCAATTTGTTACGCACAACAATTTGTTAAGCCCAAACAGAGCTCTTTACATGGAGAAATAAAAAAGTTACAGATTTTTGAAGGTGGGGAGTGAAAAATTACAATGCAAAAACGAAAAAGGGCCACGTCCCTAAGGGGTTAAAATTTGTTATGCAATTTCTCCTGAGTACAGAGACCCCCACATGTGGCTGTAACTTGTTTTATGGGTGCACAGGGGAAGGAGCGCCCTGCAGCTGCCAGGATTTTAGCTTCCTCATTGGCCCCTTTTGTAGGCTATAAAATTTTAGCTTTTTTGTTATTGGGGCCATGTGATTTTTTTGCGGAAGGGGATGTTTTTTTCCAGTGTTACCATATTGGGGTTGGTATCCCCTATTGTTGAAAATTTAGGAACTTTTTTTTGGGGGTGTTCACCGTATAACCTTATAATCAGGTTATCTTTATTCTATGGGTCAATACGATTACAGGGATACCACACTTTTCCTATGTTTTACTAAATTTGCCAAATAAAATCCTAATGTGAGGAAAAAAAAAAAATCTATCATTTGTTGATTGCCGTCTTCCAAGTGGCATTACATTTTTACTTTTTTGGCTACGGAGCTGGCTGATGGCTTATTTTTGGCAGGACATTGAAACAGTATCATTCTGGAGTACATAAGTTTTTTTGACAACTTTTTATAGCATTTTTGTGGGACTAAATAGGTAAAAATCATAATTTTTTTGGCAGGTTTTTAGTTTTTTTTTAACGGCGTTCATCGTACGTGTTCAATAATTATTTACTTTTATTCTATGGGGTTTTATGGACGCAGTCATACTATATATGTGGGGTTTGTGTTATGATTTATACTTTTTTGTGTTATATGTCTCTTTATATGTTATGGGAATTATGGGCATTTTTATTGATTTATTACTGAATAACTTTTTTTTTTTACTATTTTACCATTTCCTCCATGGTACATGAACAAGCAATCATCTGATTGCTTGTTCATGATAATACTCTTTAATACTGATGTATTGCAGGGTACTAGCAGTGTCAGCCTATGCACATGCATAGGCTGACACTGTGCCTTTAAGATGACATCATAGACGTCACCTTAATGGCACTGCCGGCAAGCAGCCCTGGGGTCCTGATCAGACCCCAGGGCTGCCATAGCAACAATCCCCCCCCCCCCCCAAAGACGGCACAGGGGGGGGGGGATTTCTATCCTTGGGGAAAGAGCCCTGCAGCTGACTTCAAGTGTAACCCGATGCTGACCCGGCTCAGACCTCGAGCTGGGCCGGCAACAGCTCTGCGGCTGATATATTGGACGCTGAGCGTTAAGTCACTGCGCTCAGCGTCAGATATATATCGGACGCAGAGCGCTAAGAGGTTAAAGAGTTTATAGACATGAGTGCCTAATACAATTTTGATTCGAAATGTAAAATATTACAAAAATAATACGTAAAATTTGAAGGCAAAAAAAGTGCTCCCAACAGAAAATATTTACCCTCTCCTAAATTTAATAGATGAGCAACTGTAGAGTTCTCATAGCTCTATGTCCATGCATATAAAATCCATTATATCCATCTTTAAAGGCCCTAGTGACAAAATGTCCAGGGGAATCATAGCATAGTCAGCTACTGAAGATGGAAATCTTCCGAAACGCGTCTAGAAAATATTCAGCAACAATTTTCTGTCAGCGATAGTGTTGTGTTCATGCGAGACAGACTAAGCACTAAACATCAGCTGTTTAATACTAATAAGAGCTAACTAACCAAGCTAAAGAGATAACAAAAGTCACTTTTAGATGTGCGCCATTATATTAGCCGCAAAATAACGAAACCCTCCGCGGTTCATAAAATTTGAGTAAAACCCAATAACATAGGTATAAATAATGGAGTGATGGTGTGAAATAAAAACTTTATTCAGGAATTTTCCCTGGAGCATGCTGGCTAAATATGTGGAAGGGGGCACAATTTAGAGGGTTATATCTTTGGCTCTGTGGCACCTAGAATCTCCTCTTTCAAATTAATCTAAATCTTGTGTTTCTAGTTCTCAGGAAGGCCGTCGGGAGCAATTTATAAATAAAAATCGCACCCGAAATTCTCACTTCCAACCCGGTTCCCTGACACCCAGAAGCACAAATTTAGATTTATTTCAGTTTGAGATTCTAGGTGCCACAGAGCTGATAAGTGAGGACATATACCAGCTAATATTCTCTTTATCGTTCCAATTTTGGGATATGTGCTGACAAAGCAAGCACTCATTTTCTCCCTTTATCTTTTGGGAATGTGTGAATTTTAGGGGTGTATTACCAGGAGGACAAAATTTTCAGCATCTAAGTGAAGACCTTATAGGCATAAACTGGGACAATGTTCTCAAAGACAAAAGCACCCAAAAAAAAAAAAAAAGGGACATTACATTTTCACAAATGGAGAAACACATCACATATGGTTAAAAGCATAACAGAAACAAGAAAAAGTCAATGTGGATAACTGGTCTTGTAAGGAGAGCATTAAACGAGAAAGATAGGGTAGAAATGAGGCGTTACAGGATTATAGAGTGAAAAATAAATCCTGTAAAAAGCAGATAAAAGCCGCAAGAATATAGACAGAGAAAAATTTGCCACGGAAAGCAAAATAATCCCAATTTTTTTTTCAAGTACCATATATACACGGGTAAAAGCCAAGACTTTATTTGTCAGATGGATAGAATTTGTCCTTTTTGAATAGACTGGATTATATGTGGTACCGAGACATAGTGACTACTATTATTGGACATATATGTGACAAAAAAAAGCTGAACTAACCTGTTTTTGAGCGTGCAGAGGATTTTCCTTATCTTTTTTTTGTAACTTTTCCATTATATCTTTTAATCGTAGTAATATGTTGTGTTTATAATATGGTTGTATTATGTGCCGGGATCCGGTACGTTCTCCTGCAACACCCTGGTCATGTGAAGGGGGTGGGGCGTGGGAGCGGCTCTTATTCCGGTACATTCAATGGAATTTTAGCCATGACTAAGGGTGCATTGAGCACCAGAAACGCGTAGGCTTTCGGTGACCTTGTTTGCACTTGTGGGGATTATGCTTGCCACTTTTTATCGGACTTAACCTGAAATGAAGAGTTCTTCGATAGAAGACAGGGAAAAATATTTTTAACCAGCACTGTTGCGGAGTTTCGCGTTTTTCTTGGATTAAAAGCCAAGACCCCTAATTTTAACACAAAAAACTGGAAAAAACCTATTGACTCCACTATAAGCTGAGGGTGGTCACAGCCTCCCAGTATATAGCCAGCCCTTGTAGTATACAGCCAGTACAGCCCCCTCCAGTATACAGCTTGCCCAGCCCCCTGGCTGACATCATAGTGTGTGCCAAGCGGCCAACGTAACGATCCCTGCGACAGACAGTGCGTGGCGACGGACAGCGCATGGACACTGAGCCAATGACGGAGTATCACGGTATAGAAGAGGACCTGCCGGGGGGGCGTCACAAGGTGCGTTCAGGGTTTGTTTTTTCTCATGACTCGAGTATAACCCGAGGTGAAGTTTTTCAGCACATTTTAGTATAAATGATAAGAAACTAAAAAACGGAGAGTGTGGGCCCTCTAAGATATAACACGGGTGTCATGGTGGAAGGAGATGAGGAAAGGGTCACTCTACTGAATGTTGCCGTCTCGAATGTCTTTACCCAGGAAAATCCCCTGGTGCAAGGCATGATGAGGAATGATGTAAATTCTCTTTGGAATGATACTATGCGGGGGGAAGCATGACGGGATGACGAAGTGTGTGCCGTGCCGTTCTGGCTCCGCCTCCTTCCTCCTGACTCGGCGAAATTAGCATGGCCCCGACCGGCGTTCAGCCTCTACAAGTTCTGGTCATCGTGCTGCAGAGGAATCATGGACGGATTCAGTTTGCTTAGACAGCCGAAGAAAACAGACAAGCAGGTTTTGGAATCGAAGGCTCAGGTTCGGAGAGTCGCCCCTGACGCCATCAGCGTGGTGAGATCTGCACAGAGTGGAGTTTACCCTGAGGGGAGGACAGTGAGTCGCGAGTGGCAACCCCCCGTTGGATTTGTTTGTTTTTGTAGTTTTCACTGGCTTTAGAACTCAGGAAATAGGTCGGGATATCTGTATTGGCTAAGACGGGGATCAGATTCGCTGGGCTCTCTAGCCCTTTGAGGCTGGAAGGAAAGAATCTTTAGTGTTAAATTTTATTTTTATTTTTTATTCTACGCCAGGTGCTGTTAAATTTGTCTATTTTGTTCTAGCCGACACTCTTGGTTTATGGCAGCATTAATTGAATTTACTAGCCAACCGTAGTTGCGTTCCATAGGTGGCTTTGCTGCTAATACTGAGTTTATTGCTAGCTGGAATATGCTGAGGAACTAAATTTGCTGCTATTATGAAGCCATGATGAATCAGTGCTTGTTGCCATCTTAAACCTGGTGTTAACTTGAGCCCGAGTCTGCCCCTAACCCGAGTCTGCTCCTAACCCGAGACTGCCGCCAACCCGAGACTGCCGCCAACCCGAGACTGCCGCCAACCCGAGACTGCCGCCAACCCGAGACTGCCGCCAACCCGAGACTGCTGCCAACCCGAGACTGCCGCCAACCCGAGACTGCCGCCAACCCGAGTCTGCTCTTAACTCTGCTCTTAACTTTAGACTGCCGCCAACCCGAGTCTACTGCCAGCCCGAGTCCGCCCTTAATTTGAGACTGCCGCCAGCCCGAGTCTGCCAACCGGGGGTTTGTTGATCCGGATCCTGCTGGCTCAGGACCCGATGGTTGTGGGGCTTTTTGTTTCGGGCCTGCTGACTGGGATCTGTTGGGTGGCGGTCTGGTCTGCCGTCTCGGTTATACTTGGCCGGACTGGCTCTGTTGGCTTGACCCCGTCGGTGTGGCTCCGTTCGTTTGACTCTGCCGGCTTGATAAGGTTAATAACACCGTGGCCACCCGTGCCAACTGGTGAGGGTAAGCCTGAGAACTGGCTTTAACAATTCATCCCTATATATATGGTTGGCAGGGGTGCCCGGGCTCGAAGTTGAATCATCAGAAGTATTCATGAAATGCCGGCTAAGAATCAGGGTCGCATGTCAGGGGGAGGGGAGATATCCCCGAAGGATGTAAAGGAGAAATCATCTTCCAAATAGGAAAAAATATGGAGCTCCCCGGTGATTAAAACACACCATACTTTAAAACACCCTCCAACTTCCTCACAAACAGATAAGGAAGGGGAGGAGGTAGTGGCTGCAGAGATGGGAGGCAAGGAAGTTACCAACCCTATTTGGATAGAAATTCTTGCTACAGTGCAGAAAACAGGGGCCACAGTTCAATCCCTAGTTACTCAGGTTGGCTCACTCTCCTCTGATTTGGCGACACTATGAGAAGATATGTTTAAAAGTTGTGAGAAGGTATCAAATACTGCTTCTCAGGTAAAGACACTAGAGGCAGAGGTAAAGAGCCTTAAAAAGAAATGCAGGGATTTTCGAAAGAAAGCAAATTCCTAAAAGAGAAGTTGATGGACTTAGAGGATCGCTCTAGACAAGAAAATTTTCTGGAGGGCTGGATCCAGAAGTGGATAATAGAAGTAGTAGGAGCAGAAAATCTATCAATTCTTTTTTTGAAAGGGCTGATAGAGTCCCGGGTAAGCCCTGCCCAGTCGGATCGCGACCTAGAGCAATTGTGGCTAAAACCCTTCTATTTCAGGATAGGGAATAGATTATTAGATATTTCCACACAAATTAGAATGTAGTTTATAATGGAACAAAAATTTTTGTCTTTCCTGATTACGCCATTAGTACGCTACAAAATAGAGTGAGATTCAAAGAGGTAAAAAAAAAGAATGAAGGAACCTGGTATGAAATATTCATTACTATACCCTGCAAAGCCAAGAGTGATATTTTAGATTTTTTGAGGACGCGGGGAGAGTGCGTCAGAATTGCTGGACATTAGGATAAAGGTGGAATGGGTTTTTTTCCCTTCATCCTGTATAAATATTAATTCTGAGCCTGGATGGAGGGGGGGAGCAAGTCTACAGGCCAGGAAGGGGGGTGGGCTCGTTGAATGGCTACTCGGAAAGCAACATGGAACGTTAGGGGTCTTAATGATCCAAAAAAGCGTCGCATGGTATTGGACCTAATTACGCGTCATCTCCCAGGGATTATTTGTCTAATTGAAACCCATCTAAACATAGATTCTTCAAGATGGTTAGACAAGAAATGGGCAGCCATTAGACTGCATTCATATGGATCAATATTTTCTTCTGGTGTCTCAGTATTAGAACATAATAAAGTAGATTTGGATATTAAATCCTCATAGATAGATAAAGAGGGTGGATTTATTTTTGGGTTTCTTAATAAAAAAACAAAACAAAAAACAGTTATCTTGGCATTTGTATATATCCCCCCTCCATTCTCATTTTCTGTGTTAAAGCAATTAACTCGTTTTTTTTAAAAAACAATCCAGTGGTGATAAATGGAGATTTTAATGCTTGCTTTGATAGGGCTTTGGAATAAATTTGATCAATGCAGGCGAAAATTTACCTTATATACTCGAGTATAAGCCTAGTTTTTCAGCACAAAAAATGTGCTGAAAACCCCAAACTCGGCTTATACTCGAGTCAAAAAAATAAATAAATCAAAACTCGCCTTTCTGGCGGCACCCGTAGATCTTCTGTGCGATCCATCCAGTATTGTTGTGCTGCACAACGGGGAAGGGGGGGGCTATATACACTGGGGCAGGGGCTGGCAGGCTATATACACTGGGGCAGGGGCTGGCAGGCTATATACACTGGGGCAGGGGCTGGCAAGCTATATACACTGGGGCAGGGGCTGGCAAGCTATATACACTGGGGCAGGGGCTGGCAAGCTATATACACTGGGGCAGGGGCTGGCAAGCTATATACACTGGGGCAGGGGCTGGCAAGCTATATACACTGGGGCAGGGGCTGGCAAGCTATATACACTGGGGCAAGGGCTGGCTGGCTACATACTGTAGAGGCTGTGACCAATGCATTTCCCACCCTCGGCTTATACTCGAGGCAATAGGTTTTCACAGTTTTTTGTGGTAAAATTAGGGGCCTCGGCTTATACTCGGGTCGGCTTATACTCGAGTATATACGGTATATGCTGCTCAATCTTTCAAAACTTTTCTGTATAAAAAAGCGCAACACAAAATTTTTGCAGGACAAAATAATTCTATAGAAAGAGGAAGAGCTGGGAAATTATTGGCCAGTATTGAGGAGGGGCATAAGCAGAGGAAGGGAGTAAACATCATAAGACAAAACGATGGGGCTGTAACTCAGAACAAGGTGGAAATTATGGATAATTTTAAAGAATTTTACAAAAAGATCTATCAATCAGAGTAATTATTTGGAGGGGGAATTAGAAGAGTTCCTGGATGGAATTTTATTCCCCCAGTTATTGTAAATTCAAAGTAAGACACTTGAATTGGACATCTCCATTCAAGAAATAAACGATTCTCTGGAATCCTTTACGGGGGACTCCGCACCAGGTGTGGATCGATGTCAGAGGCTGCAATTGTAGTAATTTTAAAGAAGAGAAAGATCCTTTGGAAATAGGTTCTTATAGACTGATTTCATTACTGAATCCGGATGTGAAAATCCTTGCTAAAATATTAGCAAGGAGATTGAGAGGCATTATAGCATCAATAGTCCACCCAGATCAGAATGGATTTATTCCATCAAGGAGGGGGGGGGGGGCTCCATCTTGTCATTGGATGCCGTTAAAGCATTCGACAGGTGGAGTGGCACTTCCTATGGAAGATTATGGAACATTTTTGTTTCGGACAAAAATTCATTAAACGGGTGAAAGTTTTATATGGGGCTCCAGTGGCACGAATTAATGTAAATGGTGGCTTCATGGAGCCTTTCTCATTGTCTAGAGGTACCCGGCAGGGATGTCCCCTGTCCCCCCTCCTCTTCGCCTTCTTCATGGAACCCCTGGCTATTTTGATCTGGAGAACTGAGTGGATAATGGGATGGGGGAGTGGGGGAGAGGGATAAGATATCCCTGTATGCGGATTATGTCCTCCTGATGGTTAGGGAGCCAGAAAAGACCATTAAAAATATAATAGGATTGATAGAGGAGTATGGCGATTTTTCAGATATAAAAATCAATTGGGAGAAACTTTTTTGTTGCCCCTCAATAATGTGATGGGTACCACTATAAATTCTCTGAAGGTCTTGGAAAAGAACGCAGTATGCAGGTATTTAGGGGTTCTCGTATTAGCGGATGAGAGGTGATTTCTAGATCTAAATTTACTTCCTTTGTTAGAGAAAATCAAGTCCAAAATTCAGAGTTGGCTAAAGATGCCTTTTTTAGGACAGACAGACCAGCCTTATTGAAGATGCTTATTCTTCCTCAATTACTTTTTGTTTTGTCTGCATCATCAGTGTGGATTCCAGAAATTTTTTTGATAAAATAGAAAGCATGATGAGAGATTTGATCTGGGGAGAAAAAAAATGTCATAGTGAAATTGACTCGGCTGTACTGCCCGCCGGAAAAGGGGGGATTAAATATTCCTTGGCGTTTGGATATTTTATCCCTTCCCTGACAGCATTTTTAGTTTCCCGGAGGAACTGCAGTGCCTTTAATAGATTGATGAAACTGAGTGTAGGGGATAGGGATACAATGGGGAATTGAAGGGGTTAAAGGGGTTTATTGAACATTACCGTTAACTATGTTGTTGAATAATTGTTGGAAACCAAGACAGATTTTGAGATTAACGGGAATCTTTTCTTGTACACCAATTTGGAATAATTTTAATTTTGAAGAGTTCAGGTCTATTCCTGATCACATATACTGGGTGAATGGGGGTGATTAGTATCTGAATCAGATAGGTCAGTGATGGCGAACCTTTTAAAGGCTGGGTGCCCAAACTAAAACCCACTTATTTACCATCAAGTGCCAACTTGACAATTTAAACAGTAACTTATTGCTCTATGTTCTTCCACAACAATCAATCGTATTGGCCCCCTGAGTACATCAAGATAGTTGAAAGCAGGAGGGCAAATTCAGGCATCATTATAGCTTCTCTCCAGGGTCTCTCTGTACTGGAAGAATCATGTGGCCTAAAAAAGAAAATCTGGCCCTGTTCACACCTTCTCACTCTTTCTGCAGTTCTAATCAGTCAAAGATGTGTCATCTTAAAAGAGCATTGAGAGCAGTAGGAAGATTCCAGTTCTGTCTGCTAAACTGTGTCCTGGGGCAACAACCTGGGTGCCCACAAAAAGGGCTCCGAGTGCCACCTCTGGCACCCGTGCCATAGGTTCGCCATCACTGAGATAGGTAGTAATGGTCAATTATATGGTTTTGAGGAGGTCAGGAGGATATATAGGATTCTGGAGTCAGGGGCATTTAGATTTTTTCAGATTTATCACGCGTTCTTGAGGGTTAAATGAGGGAACACACAAATGTATAGAATTTATTAGGTTTGCGGGCACTGTTATCGGGAATTTACAAATATCTGATTGAGGTATGGAGCCAAAAGGAACTTTCCAGTGTACCACAGAAGTGGGGAGAGGTGGTAGAAAACTGGAATCAGAAGTGAAAAGAATGTTGCAAGGGAATCAGTTTATTATCAATCTCATGGAATCACAGAATGGTGCAGTTTAACCAGTTTTATTACACTCCGGTACTACTTCATAGAATGAAGAATAGGAGGGACTCGAGGTCTAATAGAATTCTGGGAGACTATTTTTGTCTTTATTGAAGAATCCCTGGAAGTGGTGAGATTGGGAATTGCTATAAAATGGAGTAGTAATGATACGCCAGAATGCTCAGATTGGTTAAGACTGGTAAGTAAGATTTAAAGGTATGAAAAAAATCTCAGCTATGGGAAACAATGCACTGAGAAAATGGGCTAGAATATAGGAGGTGGGCTGAGACCGGTTTCAGAAGTTGTAACTGTGTAAAGATAAAGGGTAGAATATAAAAATATCATTAAGAAGATGCCGTTGTTTTTTTTCCACGTCGGACGAGGCAGAGGGGGGGGGGGATTCTTGTTATTAATGTGTGGATATATGAAGAAAAACATTATGATATAACGGAGTATGATGTTATGATATGATATTTCATTGTTCATGTTATGTATATGGAAATAAAGTTTGTTCAATTTAAAAAAAAAAATTCTCTTTGGCCAGTTTGACCAAGGAAGGGGTACGGCGCTACCTCACAACCACTTAGATAGACAAATTACCAGGGCCAGATGGCATACACCCCCGGGTTCTGCATGAACTATGTACCGTGAGAGACAGACCATTAGTTTTAATATTTGAGTACTGGCACAAAGCAAATGTGGTTCCAATATACAAAAAAAGATCATAAAGTGATCCTGGAAACTACAGACCTGTGAGTCTAATTCAGCTCAGTGTGTTACAGACGGGTCATGTCAGAAGGCAGGATGCGGCTCCCGGAAGAAGAAGAAGCCGCACAGCACTGGCAGACGCCTGTGTGTTCTGAATTCGTGCAGAAGACCCTTGCACGCGCCTCCCACCATGCAGTACTATTACATCAAATGTCGGGATGGGGATAAGAGGAAAATGATGAGGACCTCCCTTACAGACAGCACCCATCATTTCACTTTCGAGGGTGCCAAAAGAGATAAGTAACTTACATCTGCAATGCCCTTCATTTACATGCAGCAGATAGTATGACAGCACCCAAAACATTAATTGTCAGCTCCAGTCTCCTAGCTGAATCCCTGCATGATGTTAGCATAGTATTAGCAGTAAATAGGGAGTCTGGTAGGAGCAAATTCAGTACGATCCTGGTGTGCATGCGGCAGATTCGAATCCTATTAGTTTTGTAACACCTAATTAGCTAATTAATAGGCTAAGCAGTTAAAGACACAAATCAGATTAAAAATGAATACAGAAACCACCATATAAGTTTTTAGCAATAATCCATAAAAAATGAGCTGCA
Organism: Engystomops pustulosus; assembly: GCF_040894005.1. Classification (NCBI taxonomy): domain Eukaryota; kingdom Metazoa; phylum Chordata; class Amphibia; order Anura; family Leptodactylidae; genus Engystomops; species Engystomops pustulosus. The sequence goes on along the minus strand of NC_092415.1, from coordinate 83,230,469 downwards.
CATGGATGGCATCACAGACCTGCTAACTTAGAAATCTTACCATTTAACATTTTAAATAGAAAATGAAAAACACTGTCAATGCTTATTGTACAAAGAATAAACAAGGTCAAGACACAGAAGTCTACTTCATTCAAATTTATGTATTTCCAGGTCACTGATGAAATGTAAGATTAAGTAAAGTTAAAAAAGGTATGTTAAGATAGATTTTTAGGAAGGCAATACAATGCAATACTCTCTCGCCTTGAGCTACACGTAGCCCCTGCAGTTTCTGTGAAGCCAAAGGAGGCTCTGTGCATATGGTTCTCCCACAAAATGTAAAGCCAATAAAAAGGCAGAATACAAAGGATTTGACCTTCTGTAATACCAGAGGGAGCAGCACAGTGAACACAGGAACACAACAATCACCAAAGACAAAACACTTCCTTTAGTCATGTCATGCACAGTCAGTCTTAGGCCTCACAATACAATGTTTTATATTATAAATGTCATACAATGCAAGTATACGTAATCTGCTATACATAAGAAATTAGACTTGTGTTCAACCTTACTCTTAAATAAAAATTATTTCTTACCTTTTCCATTTACAGCAAACGTTGATGCTGGGGTAACAGTCAATGGCAGCTGAATTTGTGGCACTAGTGATGGTGGTCTTGGTCTACTTCCCATTCGGGCCCTTTCGGCACCAGGTCCCAGTAAAGCCCCAACTGGTTTCTCTGCAGTTACCTCAGGTGCTACAGAATCCTGCTCTTGTTCAATATGGTTTAGCTTTTCCCCAGGTTCATTCGGAACTCCATCTACTGAATTTCTGTTTTTCATTGGACTTTTTGGTACAAGTATTTTTATACCTGATCTAGAAAGGTCCATATTTCTCCTTACTGGAATAAGCTGAGAAGGGCTTTTGCGTAATTTTGGACTGGTAGAAAGTTGAGAATTTTTTGAGTCCCCATCCTTACTAAGAGACAAAGACTTTGGTGAAGTTCTTGAAAAAGAACTATTAGTTGACCTGGAGATTTGTTTCCTTGCATTATTGGGAGATGTCCTATTTGTTTTTGATATTATGTTAATGTCTTTTGGCTTTTCATTTAGTCTTCTATTAAATTCAAGAATATATTCTTCACAGTTCACTAGATGTTGCTCTGGTTCCCAGGTATCATCACCACTGTCATATCCTTTCCAGTGCACCAAATATTCAACTTTACCTTTTTTATTTTTCCTTTTGTCAACAATTCTTTCTACCTGAAAATGAAAACAATACAAAACTATTCATTTGAGGCAACCATTACAGTTATTACACCTCATGTTTCCCCAACCTGGGGAAAGCAGTCCTCCAGATTACAGCTTTGTGCCTGGTAGACCCAAAGCCAAAGACTCAACAATATCCAAAGAAAAGATGAAACCAGCATGTTCCCTGTTGTGCTGTAAAAAACATTTCCGTGTTTGACGTATTTTAATACCATTAAAAGGTTGGCCATTTTACCTCATGTTTTTTGTAATGCGTCTTACCACATCAGACAGACATTGCTGTCCATGAAATGACGGTTATGTGATCCTAACTGTCCATGAACAATCGCCCTTGCAAGACCGTATGATAGTATTTGTGTATATAAGATCAATGTCCAGGCAGGGTGATTGTTCATGGAAAGATAGAGATCACACGATCCTCCATCTGCGGCCATTTTATGATCAGGAATGTCTGCCTGATGAGGTAAAACAACAGGAGGCTTTAGTTTACAATACAATGCAACTTTTTTATCCACAAGGGAAAATTCTTTAGTTACAGTAGTCCACCAACATAAACACATTTCACAATACACCATAATTAAATATAAACTGTACATGATAAATACTAACCATTTAAATTATTATTGTACAAGTAGATTGCCATAGGTATAAACGACAGTCTATATCTCTCCCTATTAATTTTCAACTGCAAATACCACCCACTAAAAGTGCTGATTGTTTATGAGCTCATACAGCAGATGTTTCGGATTTTTAATTACGTCGATTACTCTACTTACTTGACTGATAACTTTTAAGAGATGTATATTGATAAATTGCCTTATATTTGTGCCCATGAAGTAAAGTGGGTAATCCCTTATAAGAAGAAATGTTATGGATTAAGAAACAAAAAATTAAAAAAAAAAATTCTAGTTGTGTCCCAGTGGAAAAACAAAGCCTTTTTGCCATTGGTAAGAATGATTCATGTGCAATGTCATTAATTAAAAAAATTAGAACAAAACATTTTAAGAAATGAATTGTGCTGAATTATGCTATAATTTTTTTTACATTCTATGAGTGGGGCTTTTAAAATAATTTGCTTTATTGATGGCAAGGCACAAATCAGTTCATATGGCACAATATTTATATTTTCTAAATTATATTTTCTATATTTATAAAAAAAAGCAACCCATCACCAGGAATGTGTAGTTTTTATATACCTTCTAATTCACCTTGATCCCTGCTAGCAGCATGTAGCAAGTCCCGATGGGGGAGGGAGGCAGATGTATCTTGTGTATGCCTGTGTCAGTCTCCCATCCGTCACACCCATCCAGCTCCCTCCCTACTTCCTGTCTTGTGCATTAAACAGGCAGAGGAGGGAGGGGGGTGGTGTAGAGGAGAGGAAGAATGTATGAGGAACACAGGTACACACAGGCTGCAGCTACCCCTTCCCTGGGACTTACCACACACTGGTAAGTCAGACAAACTATTAAAAACAACTGAAATTACTCACAATGCTGACAAAGACGTGTTTAAAATCAGCCTAGCATAGGCTATTGGAACTGGTCACCAGCTAAAAATGACATTCCTGATGACAGGTTTGCTTTAAGTAATGTTAAAGGGGTTTTCCCATGAAAAAGTTCTCAAATATTAATCCCCTAGCAATGTTTACACAATTTTAGTCAGTTTTATTGCGGTTTTAGATCCTATAAGACTCAGTGATGGTCAGTGTTAAATTCCAGAATCTAACCAAGGTGCAACTTGCAAATGTATCTGAGTAAAGAACTGCTCCAGGCAGATCCAAGGCTTTAAAGTGAAATTGCAAGAAGGCCTAAACCGCCCAAAATTTTGGATATTAACAAAAGTAGTGACCTCTGGGTTTGCCCACCCATACAAATTTGTGTTGGAAAGCATCCAGGGAACAAAATGCTAATTGGAAAATCTGATTGGAACAGCTCGAAAACGGCTTGAAGAAAATAAAAAAGGGAGGTCCTCAGAATAAACTTATTTTGCATGTAGAGCCTATTACTTCACTCCGCAGAATATCAGCGTTATTTTGAACGTGTTGAAGAAAAGGCTCTATTGAGAGATCAAAGAGCAGGGGGGGGGGGGGGGAAAGAGGGCAACCCTTTCTTGTACCATTACAGATGTCAAAACGTTCAGAAAGGGTGCAAAGAGTATCCCTACGAAGTGCTACCAAGTGGGTCTTAATGGAAAATAATACATAAATATTTGAGCTAGTCTTTTTTATACTCTATATACTTTATATTCAAAACATAATAGAAAAAAGAATTTTAATATTAATAATGTCTTTAGATTTACAAAATGTTATAAAATAGTTTTTCCATTAGGGTTGCAGATTTTATTCATTCATTGATGCAAAGTTTTTACAACAGAACACATTTATGACCCTCAGTTAGTCAGATAGTAAAAGTAGACATTACAAGATAAATGTATAAACAGTAGTTCAGACACAAAAGTCATAGAATGGATTCAGTGCAGCTGGATTTTAACTTAACATTAAAATAACATTTCACAATGAATGCAAGTAGCATAGTTAAAGGTATATTCCCATGTTAGGCATTTAGGCACATTCACAAGATTCACTTGAAGGGGGAGTTTTGAATATAGCTGAGGCGGCCATTTGACCTTAGCTGCTTGGCTCCACTGTGCAGCCTATTCACATCCTAACTGTCCAGCATGGCTTCTATTCACGGGGTGCAGGGAAATGGGCAAGATAGTGGAGCCAGCAGTTAATTCTCTAACTGCTGTAGGCATAAAGACCACAGCATCTACATGAACCATGAAGCAGGGGTAAGAGTTTCCCATCTCTCTGCTGGAATCCTGTAGCATGATCATGGGGTGCTTTCTGTATGACAGGACAGCTGGGAGCCAAACGAAGGACCGTGGGTCTGTCCTCATTATTTGTCGTTTCACTAAATACAGGTTGCTGAAGCCCATTTCAGTTGGATTGCAAATAGGTCTTTCTGCCTTCTCCGTGCCATTGCATTACAATATAATTGTGTATTTAACAAAGAGCACAAAGGTGGGGGATGAGAGCTGAGGAGTGAGCAAGCAACACAGACAAGTCACTTTTTTTTTTTAAAATGCATCCAAAACAAAAGAAACCTGGGACTCAGGCTTGTATATTTGGACAACTATAGATATCATCATGGACATTATTCATGGATAGGAGTTCCCCACTCATTATGTGATTTTGGGCACAATTTTTCTGCTCTGACTATTCTATGCAATACACAACATTGTAAAAAGCATTCAGCGAGTATGTACGATTATAGTGATAACACATTTGTATACATTTTCAATGTTTTACTAATTTGCACATTCAATTACCGTATATACTAGAGTATAAGCCGAGTTTTTCAGCACAAAAAATGTACTGAAAAACCCTAATTCGGCTTATACTCGAGTCAAAAAAAAACAAACAGTGTACTCACCTTCCGACGTCCCCCCCCCCCGCCAGGTCCTCTTCTATCCATCACGGGTCTTTCATCGGCTCTGTGTCCCCGCAGGACATCACAGGCATCGTGATGTCAGCTGCACACTGACACTCTAATGTGTGCGTCGGCATCGGCAAACACTATAATGTCAGCAATTGGCTGACGTCACGATGCCTGCAATGGACCGCGAGGACACGGAGGCGTTGCGCGATGGATAGAAGAGGACCTGCCGGAGGGCGTTGGAAAGCGAGTGCACTTCTTTTCCTATAGGCTATAGACTGGGGGGAGGGCTGCAGGCTATATACTACAGGGGGGCTGGCAGGCTATATACTACAGAGGCTATATACTGGGGGTCTGTGACCAATGCACTTCCCACCCTCGGCTTATACTCGAGTCAATAGGTTTTTCCAGTTTTTGTGTTAAAATTAGGGATCTCGACTTAATATACGGTACATAATTAAGCTTTACGTCAATAATGATGTATGAAAGCTTTTTTTTGTACAATACGTTAACCCTCATCACTGACGCTTGTTTTCAGCTTAATGACCAAACACGATTTTTAGAATTTGACGTGTCACGATAATTGGTTATAACTTCGGAACAGTTTAACACATCAAGGTGATTTTGAGATTGTTTTCTCGTGACACATTGTACAATTCAAGTGATAAGTTGTGTGTTTTGTTCTGAAAAAAAAAATGAAATTTGGCAAAAGTTCGGAAAAATTCTACGTTTTCAAAGTTTGAAATCTTCTGCTTTCCAGGCAGATAAACTACCCAAAAAGCTTGATGACTAACTAACATTTCTGGAATGTTTGCTTAATGATGACATCCTCTCATTTTTCTAGGATGTTATGAGGCTTAGAACTTTAGGTGCGATTTTTCTCATTTTCATGAAAATCTCACAAACTCACGTTTTGAGGGACAATTCAGCTTTCAAATGAGCTTTCAAAATTATGGTTAAATAAAATTATGTTTGCTATCACTAAAAGTATATTGCTGTGCATTATGCCAGTTTCACAGTTTTTGCAAGTATTCTATTATTGCTCTGGTATATCCTTATAAAAACATTGTTAGGCCATAGGAACCCATGAGCACCCTGCAATCAAATTAACCCCTTCCCAACTTGTGACAAAACTTGCCAACACATGCAGTACAATTACATCATGCTTCTGACACCAGCTCACAAGTGGAGCCAGCAGAAACAGCTCCAATCGCAGGTGTTATCCCCTTGCACGCCACGATCAAGCATGACCCATGCATGTAAGGGACTTCCAATCTGGATCAGAACCAGCCGCACTGCTCACCTGCGGGATCCGATCCACTCTCTGGCAGCCCCAGGGTCCAGTCAGTGCCCTGGGGCTGTCCAAAGTCTGTACACGTCAGGCCCTGCCTCCAGACAGGACCTGGCTGTAACCTACTTAGTGACAGACACAAAAAGAGCCATAGTCTCCACTGAATGCCTACCCTGTGCTATTGCATTGTAACTGACCAATTCGACCTGTATCCAATTGCTTTGGGGCCCCAGCGACTGAAGGAAAGTGGTGCTATAATGTATGCACGGGACAGGATACTAAAATAGTTTAAAGGGGTTGTCCGAGTTTTGAAAAAAAACTATATGTGGCCGGGAGCGGGCTGCTTAAAACAATAAAGATGTACTTACCTTCCGGTGCCCTCCGGTATCCAGCGCTGCATTCAGCTTCCGGCTGGCCGTGGCCGGGTACGCCTATCCGTCCCTATACACAGCATTGTGTATGGGGGCCGGAAGGTTGTCGGGTCCGGCCGGAAGCTGAATGCAGCGCTGCTCCGTCGGCCATGTTTATTTACATGGAGCCCAGACCAGAGAGACAGCAGCGCTGGATACCGGAGGGCACCGGAAGGTAAGTACATCTTTATTGTTTTAGGCAGCCCTCTCCCGCCCACATATAGTTTTTTTTCAAAACTCGGACAACCGCTTTAAAGCTATGATAGACTCCCAGAATTGTGCATGGAAAAGAGGCCCAGCATGTGAGATCACATCATTTCTTTACATAAATGTACACAAAATCACAAGAGTGAAACACAACAGTCCAAATGGGCCAACTATATACTATTTAACATAAAACTCTATTGTGAATCAGACATTTATGGAAGTTGACTTGTGTTTGTTGAAACATACAAAACACATTACTGACAAACAGAAGCTGGCAAAGACTATTTCCTAGCTGTAGAGAATATTATTTTAGACACTGAAACAGTAGGTTCCGTCAAAGCAGAATTCACACATTTTACTGTGAGGTCATCTAATTTTTCCCAGCAGCCTATCAAGCCATTTTTATGTGACATTCACTTGAATTAGACTAAGTTGCAACAGCAGATAACCTATAGTCAGAAGAGAAAAATGAGACCTTACTTATCCCGCACATCCCTTGCAAATAACTCCCAATGCAGTTTGGCAAGACTCAACAAGACCCAATTAAAAATTGAATATCATAGTTTTTCTTAAGTTTTACAGGGTAAAGGCAGTTCTATAAGAGTATTGCTGTCTACAGACAATGGGGCAGATTCCCAGAGCAAAGTACAATAAAACTGTCCACCTTTCTTTTAGCTAAAAAGGATTCCCCTGAGATTCCCATATATTCAACTTTATAGTTTTACCTGGTATGTAAGCATGGCTACAGCGAGTCCAGGTGGGCGTGGCCTCCTCGGGCTGAATCCAGCAGCTCCTCCCCTTGCTATCTCTGTATGCAGCTCTAATGTAATGTGACATGGGTGACATCATCGCAGGTCCTCTAGCTTTAGTAGCATTAGAAACTGTATACTAAGTATATATCTCAATCATATGAAATCACAGCAGCCTGCATGGAGAGTAGTAGAAGTCCATGGAGGCTGCTGCGATTGTTTTATGTGGTCAGATATGTACATGGGGTACAGTTTGCTAATATTAAGTAGCTTAAGGACATTTTATGATGTCACCCTGGTCACATGACATTAGGCCACGCCCCCTCAACTCGCTCCAAAGCTGCATAGATACCAGGCAAGATTATAACTCTGATTTTATGGAGCTCTGAGGGAAACTACTTTTAGCTAAAAGCAGGGTGCCAGATATTTACTAGGGCTCTATAGGAACCTGCCACTACCTGTATTTGTGAAAAAACGTGGTGCAGGTTCCCTTTGAGAGACTTTTCTACTTGAATAAAAAGAGAGTACGGCTTATGTTACCACACCCCTGTGTAAGAATAAAACGTGCCAGTGAGCCAGAAATTTAGCACATTGTTGTGCGATACAATAAGCCAAAACCAAAAACAGTCCTAAAGCCAGGTGCATCATTCAACCCTAGCCACTTTTTTTAGACTAATCAGGCAACTTTTGCAAAAAGTAGTTATTTGGAGTTAAAAAATACTAAAATACTAAAGGCAAAACTAAAAAGATGCTCTTCTGTTAAGCTACCATTGGGCACAGTATTATATTAGAAAGGGAAATAAATGATATACAGTGGCGAAAAAACAAACAAACACAAAGTACCTTATATACTCGAGTATAAGCCTAGTTTTTCAGCACAAAAAAATGTGCTGAAACCCCAAACTCGGCTTATACTCGAGTAAAAAATATATAGGTTTTACAAGGTTTTTGTGGTAAAATTAGGGGCCTCGGCTTATACTTGGGTCGGCTTATACTCGAGTATATACGGTAAATGTGTCAATCTATAAATATACCTTTCTAAACGTTAAAAATTGCATTAGGCTATGTCTACAAGACAGCAGGGATTGTCTTGTAAATAAGCATTTTTTAAGATGTTATATGTTTTTCAGGTTTTTTGACCGGATGTTTTTTTTCAGACATAGCTTAGAATGCTCCAACTCCCTTCTAACATGGGCAACAGTTCCTCTCAACACTCACTCTGCTCCTAAGAAGTCTATAAATACTAAAGCAATTTTCCTTAAAACCTCAGTAGTAATCATCTTTATTGTATGCACAAAATGCTGGTATACAGGCAATCCCCGAGTTATGTGCAAGATATGTTCTTTAGGTTTGTTCTAAAGATGAAGATCAATGTAATCCGGAACTGGCGTATTTTTATAATTGTAATTCTAGTAAAAAAAATTTAAAAGTTAAAGGGGTATTCACATTTCGGCAAATCAATGTAGATTTTTTTTTTTTTTATGATGAAAAGTTATCCAATTTTTCCACGTTTTCTGGATCTCTGCTTGCTGTCATTCTATAGGAAGCTCCATGGTTTACTTCCAGTGAGCAGAAATCGTTCTTTAGCGTCATAGAAACTAATAAGAGCTGTGTCTTATAACTAGCCGTGCATCTGTGTGACCATGGTCAGATTTCTATCCCCTAAAGATAAACATAGAAGCTTCCTATAGAATGACAGCAAGCAGAGATCTAGAAAATTGTGAAGAATTTATAGAGAAAGTTTATTGGAGAATCTTTTGAAACAATAACATTTATTAGCTAAAATGGGAATACCTATGTAACCCCTTAAGGCCGTAGCCAGTTTACAGCTTAACTCCTTAATGACGCAGCCTGTTTTTAAGTTAATGCTCAGCCCTTTTTCTTAAAATTTGACCAGTTTCTCTTCATGTGGTAATAACTTTTCAACACTTTAAGATATCCTTGTGATTTTGAGATTGTTTTCTCGTGAGATAGTGTAGTTTATGTTAGTATTATCATTTCGGTGATCAGTTGCTTTTTGGGGGGGGGGGTAAAAATTCAATAATTTAGGAAAATTTTGAAAAAAAATTACAATTTTCAGATTTCAAATGTTAGACTTTTTAGACAAAAAGTCATACCACGATTTTTTTTTTTGTAGAAACCTTTTGCCATTGGTCTTATTTTTATTTCCATAATTTGTTTTACATTTCCATTTTTTTACGGATCTGAGAAGGTTTCAAGTTTTAGTAGCAACTTCTCAGATTTTCAAGAGATTTGAAAAATGCTAAATTTTTTGTGACCAATTCAGTTTGGAAGTGCTCTATAAAGGCTATGTACTATATATCCCCACAAGTGACACCATTTTATGAACCTAACATCTCAACCTATTCAAATCAGTATTTGAGAAGTCTGTTAACCCTTTAAATCTTTCTCTGGAAGCAAACAAAAATGGATTGAAAATTTTGAAATTTCAATTTTTGAATAAGATTATTTTCATTTAGCCCTAAAATGGACACATTCAGAAGGAATTTGAGGTAAATATACATCCTAAAATTTTTGCCCTGCTTCTTCAGAGTACAGTAATACCAGACATGTGGAAGTCAACTGCTCTTTAGTCGTACAGCAATGTCCAGAACAGAGTTTGTACCATTGGGTTTTTGGAAGGCCAATTTGACTGCAAATGTTTTGTGATGCCACAGTGTACTTGCAGAGCCCCTGAAGTAACAGTATAATAGAAAACTCCCAAAGATGTCACCATTTTGGAAACAAGACCCCTCAAAGAATTTATCTGGGGTTGGGGGTAAGCATTTTAACCCCCAACATGCTGGGCAAAATCTAATGCAAAGTAAATGGTGCAGAGTAAAAGATGCATTTTTATCTCAAAAATGTCATTTTAGTGCCTAATATATTGTGCCCAACCCATGCCACTTTAGACAAACACCCCAAAAATCATTCTTTGGGTTGTCCCGAGTACAGCAATACCAAATATCTGCCAATAATTGACAGGCTGGGCACACAGCAGGGCTGAGAAGGGAAGGAGCGAAATTTTGCAGCTCCGTTTTTACACGTTTGGATTTAGAGTGCCATGTCATGTTCGCAGGGCAATAGAACCCCCCAAAAAATTATACCATTTTGGAAACTACACCCCTCAAAGACTTATCTGGGGTTGGAGGTGAGCATTTTAACCCCCAATATGCTGGCCAAAATCTAATGCAAAATAAATGGTGCAGAGTAAAAAATGCGTTTTTATCTCAAAAATGTAATTTTACTGCCTAATATATTGTATCCCACCCATGCGGGTCTGCGGGTCGTCCCGAGTACGGCAATACCACACATGTGCCAAAAATTGACAGGCTGGGTACACAGCAGGGATGAGAAGGAAAGGAGCAAAATTTTGCTTTTGGAGCTCCATTTTCACCTGTCTGGATTTGGAGTGCCATGTCATGTTCGCAGGGCCCGTGAGGTACCAGTGCAATAGAAACCCCCGAGAAAGTATACCATTTTGGAAACTAGACCCCTCAAAGAATTTATCTTGGGGTGTGGTGAGCATTTTAACCCCCAACATGATGGTCAAAATTTTATTGCGTTTTTATCTCAAAAATATAATTTTAGCACCTAATATACTGTGCCCAACCCATGCCACTTTAGACAAACACCCGAAAAATCATTCTTTGGGTTGTCCCGAGTACGGCAATACCATACATGTGCCAATAAATTGACAGGCTGGGCACACAGCAGGGCTGAGAAGGGAAGGAGCGAAATTTTGCTTTTGCAGCTCAGCTTTCACACGTTTGGATTTAGAGGGTCATGTCATGTTCGCAGGGCTCGTAAGGTACCAGTGCAATAGAAACCCCCGAGAAATTATACCATTTTAGAAACTACACCTGTCAAAGAATTTATCTTGGGGTGTGGTGAGCATTTTAACCCCCAACATGATGGTCAAAATTTAATGCAAAGTAAATGGTGTATATTAAAAATTGAGTTTTCATCTCAAAAATGTCATTTTACACCTAATATACTGTGTCCAACTCATGTCACTTCAGACAAACACCACAAAAATAATTCTTTGGGTTGTTCCGAGTACGGCAATATCACACATGTGCCAAAAATTGCAGGCTGGGCACACAGCAGGGATGCAAAGGGAAGGAGCGAAATTTTGCTTTTGGAGCACCCTTGTCACTAGACTGGTGTTGGGGAGCGCCAATACCAGTACAATAGAAACCCCCAAGTAGTGACCCCATTTTAGGAAAGGGCACCCTTCAAAAAATTTAGGAAAAAAGTAGGAAGAAATGTATTCAGCCCAACTCATCCCACTGTGGATAAACACCCCAAAAATCATTCAGTGGGTTACTCCGGGTATGGCAATGCCCCGTTTCACCAGACTGGTGCCAAGAATCATGATGCAACCTCTCTCTTGTCCTTGTACCTAGGGACTTCAGCACTACTACGAAAGCGCCTTCTCGGGGGTTCCTCAGAGTCGCTTTATGAGGAAGAGGTGCACAAACAAAACGTCCCCACACTCGTCCCCACTAGCAGACTCCAAATCGGAGGCCTTATAATTATATACCTCCAAGTCGGTGTATGACTTCTGGGACATGGTGGGGGTAGTACACAACCTAAGCAGAACAACACCTGCCCCTCCACACAACGCCCGCTCCACCACGCTACGCCCGCTACTCCACGCCACGCCCCCGCTCCTCCACGCCACGCCTACTCCTCCGTTATGTCACTGCGCTCAGCGTCCGATATATCGGATGCAGAGCGTGAACAGGTTAATTTTGTGTGTGTGTGTTTTTACTTTATGTCCCCCATGAGGTCATAAAAGACCCCTGGGGGGGGGGGGGGTCTTTTTTTTTTTTTTTTTTTTTTACATTTTACAAGCTTTCCCCTGTAACTGAGGCATCTATAAGAGCCTCAGTTACAGGGTAAATGCCCACCTGTCACTGGGGACAGGTGATCAGAGCTGTACGTGGGAGCAGCTCTTTTAGGACCCCCGAGGTCCTAAAAGATCCTTGGGAGACATTTTCACAGTTATTTAAAATTTTTACATTTTTTTTTCCTTTTACAACTTTCCTACTGTAACTGGGGCATCTATAGGAGCCCCTGTTATAGTGGAAACTATCGCCTGTCAGGGCTGATGCTGATCAGACTCAGCAGCTTTGATTTACCCCTTAGCAGGGTAAGCTTAGCAGGTCCACAGGTTCCTCAAAACATAGGTTGTGGTGATTTTCATGAAAATGTGGAAAATGGCGGCTAAACCTTTAAGCCTCATAAACTTTCTAAAAAGATCAAAGGATGCTACAATATGTCTTTTTTTAAGTTGAAAATTAAGCAGAAAATTTAAAATTTTGAAATAAGAGAATTTCCAATTTTTTACCAAATCTCCAATTTTATCTAAACGTAAAACATATCAAGTTGGTTGGTTCCTTGGTTGAACTTGATGGACAAGTGTCTTTTTTCAACCGTATAAACTATGAAACTAAGTTTTTCAACTAATGTTAAGTACAATGTCAAAATAAAGGTCTCAGAATCACCGAGATTTGTTAAAGGGTTCAAAGTTATCACCACTTATAGTGACACGACTGCATTGCAAAGAAGTTGAGTAATTGGTGAGAATTGTCCATGACTTATTTTAGTTAACAGAACTATAATGAGTTCCATGAAGGGAGCAGATTATAAATCAAGGATATAACAACAAAAGTGATAGTGAGAAGAATATTCATAATTAAACATTACTACTAAATAACCAAAAGATTAAGGAACAACACAACGGCATCACTTGGGCAAAAAATGTGCCCATACCCTCAATTATCTTTAGAAAGATGATTACTGCATCAGGGCATAGGAGTCAATTGGAAAATTTCCTCACGATGGTAGCCTGAAGTAGGTCCATACAGTACGGTAAGCAAAGGTAGGCATTGTTTGTAGCATGCCCAATCTTAAGCGTAACCATGCTTTCGAAATATGTTAGCAATAGTGCAGAGGATAATAATAAACCTTTGTATAAATTCAAATTATAGGGCCCTATGGGAGACTTAATTGCCCACCCATGCTCTATATCATGTAAAGGTAGAAAACTATGTAAAATTTATGTTCTGATATATGTGTGTAGTGTGCTATTTGTGCATGCGTGATGTCTGATCTACATGTGAACATTGTGTACAGTTTTTCAGATGTATAACATATGAATTTAGTGGTTTATTGGTTTAATGTCTCTTTAGTAGTGCCAAATTGTATAACGCCTGCCTTGAGTCCCAACACAGTAAAATGCGGCATTTAAAGCATAACTGTAAAGTTATGATTTTACTAAATTATTATATGCGATTCCCCCTTTGAAAACAAACAAAATAATGCCTACTTTGTGCTGCTCATCCTCTTCTTTTCGGTCTGAAAGTTCTGGAGGTGTTTGACAAAAATCTTTCAAACCAGAGGTGAAATGGGCGGAGACTAATATCAGCGGAGGCCAGTTAGTTTGCTGAGAGATCCCATGATGCCTTGTGTTCTCTCACAAAGTAATTTAACATCAAATCCATTTAGTTTCCCACAAGGAAATCCACTGAAGACTGCACAATGCACAGACAGGATGTATATGGTGACCAGAATGGCAGCTTCCCTCACATGGAGGAGCAGGGAACATGTAATACGTGGAAGAAATCATCAGTAACCCAGTTACATGCAGTCTGCAGCCTGTCCTGTGTGAGCACTAAGGGTTAATAGCTTCCACAGAGCCGATACTGCCGATGACAAGGTGGGGGAAAGGCTGCAGCTTGAGTTGCAAAGGGAGACAGAGAAAGTTCTGTAGAATCAGACTGGGATGGAGGGACTAATACGGAAGAGGGGAGATCTTGTACCTCACTATTCTGTGCAAGAGATATCTGTATCCACGGTCTTGAAACACATCCAACACTGCTACATACACAAAGAGAGCTCTGTCACATGACCACCACCTCAGTGAGCAAGGAGCAGCAGCCCCTCCCATGAAACCGACAGATAAACAAACTATAAACAAAGTACAGATTCACAGAGCGACAAAGCAGCCTTTGCAGCACTCTGACAGGATAGCAAAGAAGCTGCTGGATTTAGGTAACAAACATAATAGGCAAAGTTGTTTTACATTCCAAGAGCTATTGCTTTGTGGAAAAAAAAAAAAACTTTATAGTTACTCTTTAGGTGCCCACATATGCAGTATCATGCCCCCCACGACAATCACATAGTATTCATGTCAGGTGACATTCTAGCTAACAAAACAGTAAACCTTCCCTAAGCAAACTTCAAGTGAAACGTAAATATTCATGCCCCATATTAATAACATCAAAAGTTCAATTGTAACCCCAAAATAAAGACACCCAGTGACCTCTTCCCAGCAAAGGATGTAATTATGCCAGCTTATGGCATTTTCCCACAAGCAGACCCGTGCCAGATGCATCTGCCTGTAACACCTACGATTGGAGATTCCACCAATCCCAAGTGTTAACCCCTTGCATGCTGCACTCAAGCATGACCGTGGCGTGCAAGGGGCTTCCAATGTGGATATCATTCCCCTGCGACGGGGGATCCGATCCTCTGATGGCAGCCCTGGGGTCCTCTGAGGGCCCCGATGCTGCACAATGTCCTCTGTGAACCAAGCCCTGCCTCCAGGCAGGACCCAGCTGTTATCGAATTAAGTATTTTTAAAGTGTATCTAGTCTCGAATAATAAGAAAATAAGCCTTTAAAAAGTGACAATGCAAATGTGCTCTAAATTTCGCACCTTCCATTTATTGCCATGGTGTGTGCCCATACTGCACTGAGGAGGTGTACATTTGAAAAATCCATTCATTTAGCCCAAATAATAAAAAATTCTAAATCTGATGTTGTTTTAACTCCTGTGAAACATTTAAAGGAATAATAAGCTTTATAAAATTTGTTTTACATATGTTGGGGTTTTTATTTTTTAACAAAGGGTCCCTCAAAAGTATGTTTTTTCACATTATGAAAATGTGAAAAAACAAACCTAAATATGTAGGTGATTTTGAGGCTTAGAAATGTTAAAGCTTTCCAAAGTTATAACCATTTACACATGTCATATTTGAAAAAAATGGGTCATGTCAGGAAGGTGCAAAATGACCACGTTGTTAAGGGGTTAAAGAAAATTAAAATAATAGCCAATAAGTCCCAGAACATAAACTCTCCAGCCTTAGCCAAGGACAGAGCTAGCAACTCTGCACTGATAAAGACACTAAATAACATTGGATCAATAGAAATGTATCAAGAGGAGCAATATTCTAACAATAAGAGACCATCTTAAAATACTACTAAATAGGAAACTTAAACCATCTGCGAAACCTGCTAGTTGCCATAGCTGAAGGGCTCATGAATTCTACACTGTACTGCTCTGTGTGGCCATTGCCGTATACGAGTGACGTATGTACAACTACAGGTCACATTAACGCCTGTACAAGTGTCTAAGACTCTTGTTTCGGCAGTTTTACTCCTCCAAAACAGTCTGAGGTGTCATGCACAGACTGTCCATGTACTTGCCAGGCTATAAGGACGAAAGCATTCTCTACAATACAGGTGGTGCAACTCCTGACATCTCCTCACACACTGGCACTGACTGACTGTGGTGTGGAGGGTACCGTTAAGCCTTGCTCTAGGCTTCCTGTATGCCAGGGCAGTGCATGGACACAGCTCCATCGTGACCTTTCGGATCATTGTGGGCAGAGCAATTATAAGCCATGGCCTCTCTGAATGCCAATACTTCGGGACTGTACAGGCATTCCCCGAGGAAATTATGGTCACAAAATCACATGTACTCGCTGGGGCTGAACATTATTGTGGGGAGTCACAAAGTGCAGCAGAAGCCAGGCATTTCTGGTCACTTTTGTGCAAGTAATGTATCGCTGACACCACCGATATTGTTAGGAAAGGACTGTCTGGAGCGCGTAGATGGGTAGTTGGCATGGCCAACCACATTGTAAGCAAGTGCAATGCAAATAAATGTGGCTGTAAAAAGAAAAAAAAAAGGCGCCAGCTAACGGTCTTATTACATAGTCTTATGCATGAGGCCTGAGGGATAGGATTTATAAGAAATCCAATCCATATTCTTTGTAAAAAAAAAAAAACCTGCCGTGAAGCACAGTTGTGCTGCGAGTTTTACACCTGAAATTTGTTAATTATTGCTCAGCGTTTCCACCCCTGGCCTCAGTCTTGATGCCCACAACTGAGCCAATGGTCAACCATGTGAAACTGGCGTTAACAATCATTTCTCTTGACCAATCTTTATCTGTCTGGCATCCATTTTTACTGGATACTCATGAATTAGATTTGGGATGATCAGTGAAAAACGGTTTAGGACTAGGACACACTCTACTGTGTAATGGACCGGACACACGGTCCTTTAAAATAACAGCCATGAGTACAGTATATTAAATATTGGATTTATGCTGCTATGTGCTATACAAGTGTGCTATAGAAAACATGGCAAGACTTGAAGCGCTAGTGGAGCTGCTGTGCTCCAAGATCTCTTCATGAAGCTGCCCCACTGCCTCTACATTCTACTCGTTGTAGAGCTGGCTAGTGGTTGAATTTTGCAGCAGTAACTCAGAGCAAATAGGAAAAACTGTGGAGCGGTTCAATACAGATAATTTCTGGTGGAAAGGGAGTGTTTTTTCTTTTGTATGGAGCCAAGATGTCTTTGATGGACACTTAGATAAGAAAACTATGAGTTTCCAATTCAATCAGCTGATGCAATGTACTCAAGGTGCATTGATATATTTCAGAATTATGCCACTACTGATTGTAGTGACTCTGGAAGTTCTTACTGTGTAGTTACTAATAGCCAGACTACTGAATCCCATCTGCTCTACCCTTTTACAATAGATGGCCACAGTAATGGGTTCTACTCTTCATTTCCTATGGGTGAGGTTCAGCCACAATGGCTTAGCCAACTGAACCTTTTGAGATCGTTTATGATCCTGACCATCAAATTAATAATCCAACTCCTGCACTTTCTATCAAGTCTTGACTTGTTGGCCATCTTATCACCAGGTTGGAAGGCAGGATGGCATGGTGGCCTCAGCCCTGGCAGCCTAGAGGGTGTGCCAGCACTTGCAGCTCAGGACTTTGCCAGTAGTTTGCCCCTGTCCCCAGCCACACGTGTCTGCCCTCCCTCCTGCACACGCTACGTGCCTGCTGCTGCCTCAGCACATTCAGAAGGATGACTTTTCCTCACAGCCCGGGTCCTGCACCCATATGACGTACAAGGAGTTTACAAAGTGTTCACCCAACTCCTTCAGAGACATGGCAGCTACTTCTCCCTGCACGGATCACACAGCAAAGTCACTGTCACGGCAGCTCCCCTCATCTTCCTCATCACAGGAGGAGGAGGAGGAAGGCCGGGCGACCACTTGGCTCTCCTCATGATTTCTGTCCAGCAAACTGCTTGCTGATGAGCGCTGCTAGAGCCGCACGGAGTACGAGGAAGAGGAGGAGGAAGATGAAGGTGCAGCTGCCGGTGGGAGGAAGCAGGGACGGAGTAACTCCACTCACAGCACAACTACCGGGAGACGCACTCCCCGGAATGTGGGCACACGGGAGGAGGGAGGGGGAAAGAGCTGCCTGCAAGGGTCACCGTCTAGCCGCCCTCCTCCCCGCCGGGTTACTGTACCTCATAGAGTTCCTCGGAAGCCATGCTGGTGGGGGCCGGGGGTCTGGGAGCCGCCGCCGGGCTGAGCTGAGTACTTTCTCTCAGTTGTGGGTGCTTGGCCTCCTCTGAAATGCCAGTGTGCTAGTAGTGTGCGCACAGGAGCTGCGCAGTCGCCTCACACACTCACACGGGCACACCGAGCCGTGTATATGTGCCTGGGTATACGCTCAGCGCTCCGGCGGCTCCCCGGCTCTCCACAGGATCCACAATCGAGCGCAGATAGGGAGGGGGAGGGCGGGTGTAAAAGAGCGATCCGAGCTCAGCGATCTTCTTCTGCTTCAGTGTATCCTTCAGCACCAAGCACCGAACCGCCCACCTCCATTATTACACCCCTCCCTCCTTCCTCTCTTCGTCGGAGTCGCTAGGTCGCTGTTTTTCCCCTCCTACTGCCCCCTCCCATTGTCCTTCCAACTCGCACCCACCCCCTGCATCGTACACCGACCTTCCCTCCTTTGGGGAGCGGGCTTCAGTGTTGGGGAGTCTTCACTTGCCAACTCAAGCCCACAGCTGCCCATCCTGCCACATGGCTTGCCTGAGCTCATGGCACCAAGCACATACAAAGTATGACCTCATCTGTGACTCTCAGAAATCCTTTCAGGCACACTGTTGCTTCCCTAAACTAGCAGTAGGACAGCTCCCAAATTGGGAATATGTGGACAGGTATCCAACATTTGGAAAGTGTTACAGCTAGGTTGGGGATAATAACCTATAACTTAAGACAGTACGCAGTTTATTTATAATATTGCAACAACATATCTCCTCCTCTACAGACAAACACAACCATCCATGGAAGCACAATGCATGGAGAGATATCAATGACTATGAAGACCAAACGTGTCCAATATCACATATAAGGGTTTGTTTCAATGTGTAGGTCATAAAATTGAAGGGATCCTGAGACATTATAGTTGTATGGAGGTTGTTTTGAAATGTGATGTTCAGGAATAGCTCAGAGTATCTATCACATGGGTACTAGAGTAAACTAAACTGTTTTCTTATTATAAGATAGTCCATGTAAGTTGGTGTGGTAGAGGAACTTTCTTCACCAGATGATGCCATTGGCCAACATGCGGAGACTTGAATTGAGAGGTTTTGACTTGTTGAAATACCAGAAGATAGATATTGGGCACATTTACTTAGAAAGTCGGAAAATGCACTAAAAGTGCTATTTCCGTGTATAAGGCTGCGTTCAGCGATTCACTAGGAACGTGCGCCAGAAATCATGAATCTGTCGTTTCCCTACACTGGCCAGACATGTTCACCAATCGGCGCAGACACTTCTTAGATACCTGTGCAAGCCGTTTTAGTCTAAAAGAAGGTGCACAGTCCAACAAAGCCCTTAGTAAATGTGCCCCATTGTCTAGGAGAAGTCATAGATACAGACGGTCCCCAACTTAAGAACACTCGACTTACAGATGACCCCTAATTACAAACGGCCTTCTGGAAGTTGGTAATTTGCTGTACTTTAGTCCAAGGCTACAATGAACAGCTTTAAGAGTTATCAAAGGTGTCTGCAATTAAGATTTATTGTTAATCCTGGTTTTCAAAATTTTTTAAAATCCAATTGTCACAGAGACCAAAAAATTTTTTGGCTGAGGTTACAATTATAAAATATACAGTTCCGCTTTACATACAAATTCAACTTAAGGACAAACCTATACAACCTATCCTGCATGTATCCTGGAGACTGCCTATATTTCTTTCTGTTTAGTGTGAGATTCATGTTGCCTGGTGCACAGGGACTATATAGAACTCAAGAGTTTTCTAAGTATTCGAAGACCCAATTTTTATGAACTTGTGGATAGTGACAACCCATAGGGATTTCTGATATCAGTACAGCATATCTATTATGTGTGGACCTTACGGAGCTATAGGTTTTTATGATAAGCAGAAGGTCCTGGTTTGTCAGTCTTTGGGGACTTTCAGGTGCCATAAAGTGGTATAAGATGATTGTTGGCATGCATATGTGCTTTATTCGGAACTATAACATTTAAACTACTAATATTAAAAACTCTTCAAATACAGGCAGTCCCCGGGTTAAGTACAAGATAGGTTCTGTAGGGTTCTTCTTAAGTTGAATTTGTATGTAAGTCAGATCTGTATATTTTATAATTGTATTCACAGCCATTTTAAAAATGTTGGATTGTCATCAGAATCTGGATTAACAATAAAGCTTCATTACAGACAACTTTGATAACTGTTACAGCTGTTTATTGTAGCCTAGGGCTAAAGTACAGTAAATTACCAACATCCCGAGGTCCGTTTGTAACTAGGGGTTGTCTATAAGTCGGGTGTTCTTAAGTCGGGTACTCCTGTATTTGCAGTATCAAAAAAGCATCAGTATCAAAAAGCTGGAAGCAAAACATCTGAGAAGGCAAGTACATGGAGAAAGAGACTTGTCTTATGACAAGATGTATTACAAGTTTATATATAGTCCCTTGTACTACTGAATTTTTCTACGATTGTTAGTGACTATACTAATTTAAAACAGATAGACAGTAGAAATGCCAGCCTTATCACAAAATTCCAAACTCCATGACAGTGTCACGGGCACCCCCGCGATCCATACCACGGATCGCGGGTGCACCCGTGCCTCCGTTGCGGGCACCCCCGCGATCCATATCGCGGATCGCGGGTGCACCCGTGCCTCTCTCCGCTACCCCGGTCCTGCTCCGGTGCACTCACCTCTCCTGGATCCCGCTCCCGTCCGGACTAGGTCTCGCGCGTGGCCCCGCTCCCTAGGGCGCGCGCGCGGCACTGTCTCAAGATTTAAAGGGCCAGCGCACTGGTGATTGTTACTGGTCATTTCCTGTCTTGTATTTAACCCTTTGTTTCCCATTATTCCCTGCCGGATCTTTGTGCCTCTTAGCCTTAGAGAAAGCTTCCAAGCGAGTATTCCTGTATTCCTGCATTCCAGTGTATTCCTGTGTGTTCCCGTTCCTGTGTCCTGTGTTGCCGTGTTACCTGAGTTCCTCCCTGTTGCTGTGTGCCTGTGTTCCCGTTCCCACCTGCCTAGACCTCCTGTTGCTGACCCCGGACTTGAACCTGACATTGCATCTCTGCCGCCTGCCCTGACCCTGTGCCTGGACCTGACTACGAGATTGTCATCCGCTAAGGTACCTCGACCTCGGCTGCCACCGTGGGCTAGTCACACCTGGGAACGACCTAGTGGTATCCTGCCGCAGCAAGTCCAACCCGCTTTGCGGCGGGCTCTGGTGAATACCAGGTGCCGCTAGGCTCCGGTTCCGGGTGTTGGCTAGTTACATCTCCCGCGGTGGTCCAGAGGATCCACCGATCCTAAGAGTAAGATCCGGCCATGGATCCCGCCGAGGCTCCTTTTCCCAGTCAGCCTGATCTCGCCACCATCGTGATCCACCAGTCCCGGCAGATTGCAGCAAAGCGGAATCAGCTAGAGCAAGTCACCGCCATGCTACAACAACTACTTGCTACCCAACATCAGCAACAGTCTCCTGAAGCGGCCGCTGCGACCCCTGCTACCCCGGCTTTTCTTCCTGCTGCTGAACCCAGGCTACGCCTCTCTCTGCCCGGCAAGTATGATGGAGATCCAAAGATGTGCAGGGGCTTCATAACCCAGTGCTCCTTGCACATAGAACTCATGCCATCGCAATTTGCCACAGAGCGGTCCAAGGTGGCATTTGTCCTCAGCCTTCTTTCTGGGAAAGCCCTGGCCTGGGCTACTCCGCTTTGGGACAGAGATGACCCGGTTGTGTCTAGCCTCACTGCGTTTCTGTCAGAGTTCCGGTCAGTCTTCGAGGAACCTGCACGAGCCTCCTCTGCGGAGTCTGCATTGTTGAACTTGCAACAGGGCAACTCATCGGTGGGAGAGTACGCAGTTCAATTCCGCACCCTGGCTTCTGAACTTGCTTGGAACGATGCAGCCCTCATCGCTACATTTAAGAAAGGGCTCTCTGCGCAGGTCAAGGACGCACTGGCAGCTCGGGATCTTCCATCTACCCTGAGTGACCTCATCACCTTGGCCACTCGAATTGATGTTCGGTTTAAGGAGCGAGCTGAGGAACTGCGCTCCGAGTATCCCCAAGGCCGTGTTAGACGCATTCCTCGCCTGGCTCCAGTCTTCCAAAGGCCGCTCCAGGTCCCGCCTGAATCTTCTGCTGAGGAACCCATGCAGGTTGACCGAACCCGGCTCACTCGACAAGAGCGTTCAAGACGCCGACAGGAGAACCTCTGTCTGTACTGTGCCAGCCCAGAGCACTTCATCGGTTCCTGTCCTGTCCGTCCTCAACGTCCGGGAAACGCCAGCACCTAGGCTTCTTGGGAGAAGCGTCCCTAGGTGTAAGTACAGCTTCTCCACGTCTGACTATTCCCGTGCTCCTCAGCGTTGGCATCGGTACCCAGATCCAGGTTACTGCCTTCCTGGACTTGGGCTCTACAGCGAACTTCGTGGATGCAGCCTTGGTCTCTCAGCATCACTTCCCGGTGGTTCGTCTCGAGAAGCCATTGTCTATTGCCTCGGTCAATGGTCAGATTCTCTCCGTGCCCATCTGGTTTCGCACGGAGCCCCTGCTTCTGCAAGTTGGTGCCCTACATCAAGAGAGATTTTCTTTTTTTGTGCTGCCCCAGAGCACATCTGCTCTACTGCTGGGTCTCCCCTGGTTGCAGCTTCATGCCCCTGTACTGTACTGGTCCTCCGGGCAAATCCTCCGTTGGGGACCGAACTGTGCTTCACGTTGTATGCAGACTCTGGCTCCCAAGTCTCTGGAGGGTCTGCCAGCTTGTTATCGGGACTTTTCGGATGTTTTCTCCAAGAAGCAGGCGGAGACTCTACCACCACATCGTCCCTATGATTGCCCTGTGGATCTTCTTCCTGGCGCCACTCCTCCCAGAGGTCGTGTCTATCCTCTTTCTGTACCTGAGTCTCGAGCCATGTCCGACTACATCAAGGAGAATCTGCAGAGGGGTTTTATACGCAAGTCCTCCTCTCCGGCTGGCGCAGGTTTCTTCTTCGTTACCAAGAAGGACGGCTCCCTATGTCCCTGTATAGACTATCGTGGGCTGAATAAGATCACGGTAAAAAAACGTTACCCCCTGCTGTTGATTACAGAACTCTTTGATCGCCTACGTGGTTCCAAGGTGTTCTCCAAGCTGGACCTCCGTGGTGCTTATAATCTCATCCGGATCCGCAAAGGTGACGAGTGGAAGACGGCGTTTAACACCCGTGACGGGCACTTTGAGTATCTAGTAATGCCCTTTGGACTGTGTAATGCCCCTGCTGTTTTTCAGGCGTTTGTGAACGACATTTTTCGGGACCTTCTTTATACAGGTGTCGTGGTCTACCTCGATGACATCTTGGTGTACTCTCCAGACCTTGAGTCCCACCATGCACACGTACGACAAGTTCTAGGTTGACTTCGTGCCAATCACCTCTATGCCAAGTTAGAAAAATGCCTGTTTCACCAGCACTGCCTTCCTTTCCTCGGTTACATAATTTCCGACAGAGGCCTCCAGATGGACCCCGCGAAGCTGTCTGCAGTTCTTCTGTGGCTACGTCCAGAGGGTCTCCGAGCCATACAGAGGTTCCTGGGGTTTGCGAACTATTACCGTCAGTTTATTCCCCATTTCTCCACTCTGGTGTCCCCCATCGTGGCGCTCACCAAGAAGGGTGCCAATCCACGTGCCTGGTCTCCAGCTGCTGAAATGGCCTTCTCCAAGTTAAAGTCTGCTTTTTCCTCGGCTCCCGTACTCTCTAGGCCAGATACGGACAAACACTTTCTTCTGGAGGTGGACGCATCCTCCATAGGAGCTGGAGCGGTGCTCACTCAGAAAGGGCTCAAGGGCCGAACTTTGACTTGTGGTTTCTTTTCCAAGACTTTTTCCCCAGCTGAGAGAAATTATTCCATTGGAGACAGAGAACTATTAGCCATCAAACTTGCTCTTGAAGAATGGCGGTATCTTCTGGAGGGAGCTCTCCATCCTGTTTGTGTGTACACTGACCACAAGAATCTTCTGTACCTCCAGACAGCCCAGCGCCTGAATCCCAGGCAAGCCCGGTGGTCTTTGTTCTTCTCCCGCTTTGACTTGCTGATTCATTTTCGTCCGGCAGACAAGAATGTCAAGGCTGATGCTCTGTCCCGTTCTTCAGATGTTGGAGATGAACCAGTTCCTCGGCACATAATTTCTCCTGATCAGCTTGTTGTTGCAGCTCCGGTGGACCTTCGGCAGCTGCCTCCTGGCAAGACATATGTTAGACCTGCTCACAGGAAGAGGATTCTGTCTTGGGGACATTCTTCTCGTCTGGCTCGGCACCCTGGGGTGCAACGCTCCTTGGCCCTCATCTCCCGCTATTACTGGTGGCCAGACCTGGTCAAAGATGTTCGGGAGTTTGTGGGATCCTGCTCCTCCTGTGCCCGCAATAAAGCCTCTCGTCTCAAACCGGCTGGACTGTTACTCCCGTTGCCGTTACCCAGTCACCCGTGGTCTCACGTGGCAATGGACTTTGTTACTGATCTGCCTGTCTCCTCGGGCAATACTGTCATCTGGGTGGTGACGGACCGGTTTTCCAAAATGTCCCATTTTGTTCCCCTTCCAGGTCTTCCGTCTTCACCACAGCTTGCCAGTTTGTTCTTCAAACATATCTTCCGTCTGCATGGCCTTCCGCTTCACATTGTGTCCGATCGAGGAGTCCAGTTCGTGTCAAAATTCTGGCGTTCTTTATGTAACCAACTGCAGGTCATCCTTGACTTTTCCTCTGCTTACCACCCTCAGTCGAATGGTCAAGTAGAGAGGGTGAACCAGACTTTGGGCTGCTACTTGCGCCACTTCGTCTCAGTCCGTCAAGACAATTGGACTGAGTTCTCTTACAATTCACTGGACTCGGGATCTACTGGTTCGGCTCCGTTCTTTGTGGTCTATGGACGTATTCCTCGCCCACCTCTCCCGCTGTCTACTCCCTCTGTTGTCCCTGCGGTGGAGGATCTGGTGCAGGATCTCAAGGCTGTTTGGGACCAGACCTGCCAGTCCCTTCGACGAGCTACAGACCGTACCAAGACCCAGGCTGATAAAAGACGGCGAGCTCCTCCTGTCTTCTCTCCTGGTGACAAAGTATGGCTATCCTCCAGATACGTCCGGCTTAAGATACCCAGCTATAAACTTGGGCCCCGGTTCCTTGGCCCCTTTGAGGTAATCAAGCGCATTAATCAAGTGGCATACAAGCTCCGCCTTCCTCCATCTATGCGCATCCCGAACTCCTTTCATGTATCCCTCCTGAAGCCAGTCGTCTTGAACCGCTTCACCCAGCAATCCCCTCCTCCGGCTCCTGAGGCTGATTCTCCAGATGTATATGAAGTCAAGGAGGTTCTGGACATGAAGTTCGTAAGGGGTAAGCGGTTCTTCCTTGTAGATTGGAAGGGGTTCGGGCCTGAGGAGAGATCCTGGGAGCCTGAAGAGAATATTTTTGATCGGACTGGTTTCTTGGGACCAAGAAGAAGAGGGGGAGGCCGAAGGGGGGGGGGGTACTGTCACGGGCACCCCCGTACCTCCGTTGCGGGCACCCCCGCGATCCATATCGCGGGTGCACCCGTGCCTCTCTCCGCTGCCCCGCTCCCGCTCCGGTGCACTCACCTCTCCTGGCTCCCGCTCCCGTCCGGAATAGGTCTCGTGCGCGGTCCCGCTCCCTAGGGCGCGCGCGCGGCACTGTCTCAAGATTAAAAGGGCCAGCGCACAGGTGATTGGTACTGGTCATTTCCTGTCTTGTATTTAACCCTTTGTTTCCCATCATTCCCTGCCGGATCTTTGTGCCTCTTAGCCTTAGAGAAAGCTTCCAAGCGAGTATTCCTGTGTTCCTGCGTATTCCTGTATTCCTGCATTCCAGTGTATTCCTGTGTGTTCCCGTTCCTGTGTCCTGTGTTGCCGTGTTACCTGAGTTCCTCCCTGTTGCTGTGTGCCTGTGTTCCCGTTCCCACCTGCCTGGACCTCCTGTTGCTGACCCCGGACTTGAACCTGACGTTGCATCTCTGCCGCCTGCCCTGACCCTGTGCCTGGACCTGACTACGAGATTGTCATCCACTAAGGTACCTCGACCTCGGCTGCCACCGTGGGCTAGTCACACCTGGGAACGACCTAGTGCAGTGATGGCGAACCTATGGCACTGGTGCCAGAGGTGGCACTCAGAGCCCTTTCTGTGGGCACTCAGGCCATCAGCCCAGGACAGAGTTCACCAAACAGGTTTAAATCCATTGACTGTTTGGAACTGCATGAAAAGTGAGAAGGTGTTGTGAAAGAACTGCATTATCTTTGGAGGTCATCCTGTTGGACCCACCATTCTTCCTAAACAGAGAGACCCTGGAGAGAAGCTACAATAATAGTCTGAATTTGCCCACTTTGCTTCAACTGTATGGGTGGCCTCAAGGGGCCGATACAATTAAAGAAGTGAAAGCACAGGTAACAGTAAGTTACTGCTTAAAATGGCACATTGGCACATCAGGGTAAATAAGTGGGTTTTGGTTGCAGTTTGGGCACTCGGTCTCTAAAAGGTTCGCCATCACTGACCTAGTGGTATCCTGCCGCAGCAAGTCCAACCCGCTTTGCGGCGGGCTCTGGCGAATACCAGGTGCCGCTAGGCTCCGGTTCCGGGTGTTGGCTAGTTACATCTCCCGCGGTGGTCCAGAGGATCCACCGATCCTAACAGACAGTTTCTAGACACGTTAGATGATTTACTTTTTCATCTGCAACCACTTTCTAAGTTTACTATACAGTAATTTAATATTTCTAATTAAAATGGTGGTGTATTGTAAATCATGTTTTTGTCTATTTTGCCACATCCCATGTTTGAACCTTTCCGAAACATGTAAATAATGACTATAAAAGCTTAATCAGAGGCGTGGGTCGTTTTTTACACCCATAAAAAAATCCATCTATTTTCAGTCCATGATGTTTCCGTGTTATAGCCAAAGTAGGACAGCAAACAGGTGACATCTGTTTGCAGACATCTAGAAAAGCCCTTATTGACAAGCATAATAATGTTCCAAAGACAACCTGCATCTTTCATACTTTTAAAGAAAGTATGTTTGGGGGAAATAATAGTACATTATACAGCATTGTAAATACTTTACAATCATTTAATACCATGATATATCCTTGACCGAATCCTATATAAATCAGTGGGATCACAAGAGAATTAGGGCCTTTGGATGTACATAATGTAAGAAAAAAATAATTCCACTTGGAAGAGGGGAACAAAAGGCAGCATGTATAATGCCCCAATCAAGATTTTTTCCTTATGGAGGCACTTCTGGCTGGCAGTTATGAATGCACCTGTGGATGGTATACAATATTAAGGTGACTGACATGTGCTGTCATGATGGATAGATACAGCATTTTCAACTTCTCTTGTTGACCTTAGGTCCAATTTAAGTCAGTTATTAAACCAACTACAGCGATCATAGGCTCGTTGTTTGGAAAATAAAGTAAATAGTGGCTCAAGATGGCTTCTCTCCAGCAGAAAAAACAGTGGGTATTTAATGAAAAAGTCGAGAAGATGGCGTAGCTGATAAATTAGGTGTATGTGCATCATTTATCAGTAAGGATGCAGCCAGGATGCACTATTCGAAGAACGTTGAGGAAGTGAGATGCACTGGTTAGAGTTCTGAGTTTATTATATTCAAATGTACAAGTAACTAGAAGTAACAGATCCTAGATGGCTGAAGATACATGAAGGCCCACCCTTATAGCTTACAGAACCTTGGATTTTTTGGGGAAAATACCACAGGGCACCTTCAAAGGCCCTTTGAGTCTATACCTTGATTGCCTTGGGCTTTATTCTTTTTTTTAAAGTTATAGTTGTAACGCTTTATGTACCATCAACTCTATATCAACTGTGCCATATTATTTAGTCTGGAAATATAAGCCAAAAATTGTGGTGGATCTCGCCCTCTGAAAAAATAATTTAAGACTGAAAATAAATTATATTTACATCAAAATAGAACTATTAAAAAATTAATTTAATTAATAATAGGCAGATTCCATTAGAATGTTTTGACAACCACATAGACACAGACGGGCGATACATTTGTCTGCATTGCCGAATATGTATGATCTGGAACTAATGTTAGTGGTTATCTACATACTTCCACCATATTCGGAAGTGGTACTTTAAAAAGTCCTGGGTATCATTGCGGATGCTCCTGGTGTTGCAGTCATTATTGTCGGGGATTTTAATCAATGATCAAGAGATATTCAGGTTTAAAGTGAGAATATCAGGTGCAATTTTTATATATAAAAATGACTCCCGACGGCAGTTTAAGAGTTAACATCTCCGTTTTCCTGACACTTAGACAAACATATTTAGATTCCTATAAAAGAGAAGACTCTCTTCTTTCATAGGAAAAAAGACGTGAGGTTCTATGTGTCACAGAGCCAGAGATACAGCCCCCTGAAATGTGACCCCCCCCCCCTCCAGATTCTTAGCTATCAGGCTACAGGGAGAATTTGCTGCACACAGGAGCTGCTGCACAAATAATGGAACTATTCACTTTATTACTTTGTTACTTGGTTACTTGTTAGCTTGGTTTATAGATATGTAGTTATTTATTTGGGTTACCATTGTGTAAGGGAGCTACAATGATAGATCTGTGTGATAGATCTGCAAAAATTGTTTGGTGTCCCCTGTGGATTTAACATTCCCTTTGCTGCATATTTTGGTGAATATATTGGTGTAGAGTATGTATGATCTCCACACTTCTTACTGTTTTAGGAAAGTATATTTTCTTTTTATAAGTATTCTGGATTTGTACATATTGTAGAGGAAATTTTAAATGCTAATTGCCAAATGCATCACCTGATTGTCTGCTTTCTAAATTCTATAGGTTTTATGGAGCCTTTACTTTTTATTCTGTTTTATTGCAGTAAAAGGGTTAATACCCCTTGTCACGGGTGGTCCCGCAACCCATATCGCGGGTCGCGGGCTCACCCGTGATGCTCTGCCCCAGCCAGCACGCCACCAGCGCGTCTCACCTGGCCTGGCTCCCGTCTCGCTCCCCTCCGCAGTCCACACACGTCCCCGACTGCTAGGGCGCGTGCGTGGCTCCTTCTCCAGATTTAAAGGGCCAGCGCGCCATTAATTGGCGCTGGCCATATTGTCCAATTCTATATAAGCCTGCCTCTTCCTGCAAACCCTGCCGGATCTTTGTGCCTCACAGCGATCAGCCTGCATTCCTGTGTCTCCTGCGTTCCTGTGTCCCTCCGTGTTCCTGTGTTACCTGAGCTCCTCTGTGTTTCCGTGTACCATTGATCCTCCGTGCTGCTGTCCTGTGTGCTGTGTTCCCGTAGCCCTCTGCCCTGGACTTTGACCACGAGATTGATTGCCGTTCTTGTACCTCAACCTTGGCTGCCACTGCAGACAAGTCACGCCTGAGGAACGACCTGGTGGTACCACGCCGCAGCTTGTCTAACCCGCTTTGCGGCAGGCTCTGGTGAAAACCGGGTACCACTTAGACTCCGGTCCCAGGTAGTGGCATGAGTCATCGTCTGCAGTGGCCCAGTGGATCCACAACCCGCAAGCCTGACAGTAAGATCCGGCCATGGATCCCGCTGAGGTTCCGTCTCCCAGTCGGCCTGATCTTGCTACGATTGTGATCCATCAATCCCGGCAGATTGGCGCACAGCGCGAACAGCTGGAGCAAGTCACCGCCATGCTGCAACAGTTGCTAAATACCCAGCATCAGCAACAGGTCCCTGAAGCTGTTCCTGCAACTCCTGCTACTCCGGCTGTTCTTCCTGCTATCAAACCCAGGCTACGTCTTTCTATGCCCGGCAAGTATGACGGGCATCCCAAGCTATGCAGGGGCTTCATCACCCAGTGTTCTTTACACATAGAGCTCATGCCGTCCCAATTCGTCACGGAGCGTTCCAAGGTGGCATTTATCCTCAGCCTCCTCTCCGGGAAAGCCCTGGCCTGGGCTACTCCGCTTTGGGACAGAGACGACCCGGTCACAGCTACACTCTCGGCATTTCTGTTTTCGAAGAACCAGCACGGGCCTCCTCTGCTGAGACTGCGTTGTTGAATCTGCGTCAGGGCAATTCATCTGTTGGAGAGTATGCCGTGCAGTTCCGTACCCTGGTCTCAGAGATTTCCTGGAATGACACGGCCCTGTCCGCAGCTTTCAAAAAGGGACTCTCCTCCCATGTTAAAGACGCTCTGGCCGCTCATGATCTGCTGTCCACTCTGAGAGGTCTAATCTCTCTGGCCACCTGGATAGATGTGCGATTTAGAGAGCGTGCCGAAGAGTCTCTCCTCAAGCAGCCTCAAGCTCGTCCAAGACGTCTTCCTCGTCTGGCTCCTGTCTTCCAGAGGCCGCTCCAGTCTCTGGTTGTACTTCTGCCAAAGAGCCTATGGAGGTGAACAGAGCCAGACTCTCTTCCCAGGAACGCAACAGAAGACGACAGGGAGACCTCTGCCTCTATTGTGCGAGTCCTGAACACTTCCCCAACGTCCCCAACGTTCAGGAAATGCCAGCACCTAGGGTTCTTGGGAGAAGCGTCCCTAGGTGTGTGCAAAGCTTCTCCACGTTTGACCATTCCCGTGCTCCTCAGCGTTGGTACGAGCAGCCAGTTCCAAGTGTGTGCCTTCTTGGACTCCGGGTCCGCAGGAAATTTTGTGGATGCTGCACTGGTCTCGCAGCATCACATCCCAGTGATCCACCTCGACAAGCCCCTGGTCATCTCTTCGGTCAGTGGTCAGATTCTCTCTGGTCCAGTCCAGTATCGCACTGAACCACTGTGTCTGCAAGTTGGTGCCCTGCATATGGAGAGACTGTCTTTCTACGTACTTCCCTGCTCCACTTCCTCCGTCCTGTTGGGACTTCTGTGGCTGCAGAGACATGCACCTGTTCTTAACTGGCAGACTGCGGAGGTTCTTCACTGGGGTCCTGGATGCCAGTCCTGCTGTCTCAGGGCTCTCTGTCCAGCCTCTACTATACCCTCCTCCTTGTCTCTCAAGTCTCTGAAGGGTCTTCCCGCTGCTTACCTGGAATATGCTGATGTCTTCTCTGAAAAGCAAGCGGAGACCTTGCCACCGCATCGTCCATACGATTGCCCTATTGAACTGCTGCCAGGAACATCCCCGCCACGAGGTCGAGTTTACCTGCTGTCCGTGCCTGAAACTGCGGCCATGTCGGCCTACATCAAGGAGAATCTACAGAAGGGGTTCATCTGCAAATCCTCTTCTCCTGCCGGTGCCGACTTCTTCTTTGTGGCCAAGAAAGATGGATCTCTTCGTCCCTGCATTGACTATCGGGGCCTCAATAAGGTGACAGTAAAGAACTGGTATCCATTGCCTTTAATCATGGAACTCTTTGACCGCCTCCATGGAGCTAAAGTCTTTTCTAAATTGGACCTTAGAGGGCGATGAATGGAAGACGGGCACTTTGAGTACCTGGTCATGCCCTTTGGTCTGTGTAATGCGCCTGCAGTGTTTCAGGAATTCGTGAATGACATTTTTTAGAGACCTGCTATACACCTGTGTTGTTGTCTACTTAGATGACATCTTAGTCTTCTCTCCTGATCTGGAGTCTCATCAAGTGCATGTACGGCAAGTTCTTAGGCGCCTAAGAGCCAATCGTCTCTATGCTAAACTGGGGAAGTGCTAATTCCATCAGAAGAGCCTTCAGTTTCTAGGATACATAATCTCCGATAAAGGCCTACAGATGGATCCAACCAAGTTGTCTGCGGTACTTCAGTGGCCTCGCCCAGTGGGACTTCGTGCCATACAGAGATTCCTTGGTTTTGCAAATTATTACCGGCAATTCATTCCTCACCTCTCTTCCCTTGTATCTCCCATTGTGGCCCTAACTAAAAAAGGTGCTGATCCCAGACACTGGTCTCCAGTTGCGGAGGAAGCATTCTCAAGACTGAAGTCTGCCTTCGCCTCTGCTCCTGTTCTGACGCGGCCAGATTTAGAGAAACTCTTCCAACTTGAGGTTGACGCTTCCTCCGTGGGTGCTGGAGCTGTGCTCACTCAGAAAGGGCCCAAAGGCCGAACACTTACCTGTGGTTTCTTTTCCAAACCACATAGTATCTGACCATGGAGTTCAGTTTGTTTCCCGGTTCTGGCGTTCTCTGTGCAGCCAACTCCAGGTGAAATTGGACTTTTCCTCAGCGTATCCCCCTCAGTCTAATGGACAAGTCGAGAGGGTTAATCAGACCTTAGACTGTTATCTCTGCCATTTTGTCTCCGCCCAACAGGACGACTGGTCCACTCTGCTCCCATGGGCAGAAGTCTCCTACAACTCCCCGGACTTTGAGTCTGCCGGAGCCACTCCTTTCTTCATTGTCTATGGGAGACATCCACGACCACCTCTCTTCTCTTCTCTCCGTGTCTGCTGATGTTCCTGCTGTGGAAGAGTTGGTAGAAGACCTCAAATCTATCTGGGAACAGACTCGTCAGTCTTTACTTCAGGCGTCTGCCCGCTCAAAAACTCAAGCGGAC
Source organism: Engystomops pustulosus (assembly GCF_040894005.1). Taxonomy (NCBI): domain Eukaryota; kingdom Metazoa; phylum Chordata; class Amphibia; order Anura; family Leptodactylidae; genus Engystomops; species Engystomops pustulosus. The sequence goes on along the minus strand of NC_092415.1, from coordinate 83,198,007 downwards.
AAGAAACGCAGGTCTCCTCCCATATTCTCTCCAGGTGACAAAGTGTGGCTGTCATCCAATTATGTCTGCTTGAAGATTCCCAGTTACAAGCTGGGCCCACGTTTTCTGGGACCGTTTGAGGTCTTACAGTGCATTAATTCACTGGCGTATAAACTCCGCCTTCCTCTAACTGTGCGCATCCCAAATTCTTTCTACGTCTCCCTGCTGAAACCTGTCATTCTGAATCGCTTCTCCCGGCACATTCCTCCCACTCCAGTGGCGGACTCCACCAACACCTATGAGATAAAAGAGATCCTGGACATAAAGATGGTAAGGGGGAAGCGGTTCTTCTTGGTTGACTGGAAGGTATTCAGGCCAGAAGAGAGGTCGTGGGAACCTGAGGACAATATATTGGATCGTGAACTCCTGCAGAGATTTCTTCAGCCCAGGAGGAGGGGGAGACCGAAGGGGGGGTACTGTCACGGGTGGTCCCGCGACCCATACCGCGGGTCGCGGGCTCACCCGTGCTGCTCTGTCCCCGCCAGCGCGTCTCACCTGGCCCGGCTCCTGGCTCGCTCCCCTCCGCGGTCCGCGCGCGGCCCCCACTGCTAGGGCGCGCGCACGACTCCTCCTCCAGGTTTAAAGGGCCAGCGCGCCATTAATTGGCGCTGGCCATATTGCCCAATTCTATATAAGCCTGCCTCTTCCTGCAAGCCCTGCCGGATCTTTGTGCCTCACAGCCTGAGAGAAAGCTTTACTGCGATCATCCTGCGTTCCTGTGTCTCCTGCGTTCCTGTGTCTCCTGCTTTCCTGTGTCCCTCCGTGTTCCTGTGTTACCTGAGCTCCTCCGTGTTTCCGTGTACCAATGATTCTCCGTGCTTCTGTCCTGTGTGCTGTGCTCCTGTACCCCTCTGCTTGGACCTCCTGTTGCTGACCCCGGATTGGACTCTGACGTTGCATCTCTGCCGCCTGCCCTGACCCTGTGCCTGGACTTTGACCACGAGATTGATTGCCGTTCTTGTACCTCAACCTTGGCCGCCACTGCAGACAAGTCACGCCTGAGGAACGACCTGGTGGTACCACGCCGCAGTTTGTCTAACCCGCTTTGCGGCAGGCTCTGGTGAAAACCGGGTACCACTTAGACTCCGGTCCCAGGTAGTGGCTTGAGTCATCGTCTGCAGTGGTCCAGTGGATCCGGGAATTCCTGGGTGAAGATGCTTATCATCTATCTGTCTAGTTATCTATCACCTATAATCTGCCCATTTATATATCTACACTTTTTCTCTATTTATTAATCAATCTTCTATTTCTTTTCATCTTTCATATTTATTTTCTATCATAATAATTATAATTAATAATTTAATTATATAGCGCCTACAGATAACGCAGGGCTGCACAAAGCTTGCCAAATCAGTCCCTGTCCCCAATGAAGCTCACAATCTATTCAACCTACCAGTAATTTTTTGGAGTGTGGGAGGAAACTGGAGGACCCAGAGGAAAACCCCGCAAACACTGAGAGAACATGCAAAATCTTTGCAGATATTGACCAGCGCTGCAAGGCTGTAGTGCTCACCACTAAGCCACCATCCTACCCATCAATCTCCTTATCATTTATCTATCTCCTGTAAAATTCTCTCATATTACAGTTTGTTTTACCTTACTAAAGGGAGTCTCATACTGACTGTGACTAGTCATAAAATAGTTTTATTTTGGGGCCCCACTTTTAGTTTTGCCCAGGGCCCCACTTTGTCTAGAACCGGCCCTTTTCTCACCAACATGTGGGGTGAGTGGGGCGACATCCACGTTGTTAGTGCGACTCTTGCAGGAGGTTGGTCTATCTGATATATGGAGGCAACGGTACCCAGATACTCCTATCAATGCACTTCCCTTAACTCCCTATCTAGGATTGACATGGCCGTATGTAATAACCAGGTAATACGGCATGTGGTGCTTATCCGCCTCTAAGCATCTCAGACCACTCCCCCTTACTGGCTACAAATCCTTAACTTGACAGGAGAGGTTGATGAGGCTGTCAGAGACTTCCTTAGGGATAATCAAGACTCAATATCCACCCATTGGTTGTGAGATGCCTTAAAATCTTCCATCAGGGGGCTATTTCATTGTAAAATTTGTGGGCATAAGGCTAAGAAGCGAGACTATCTTGCAACTCTGCAGCAGAGTGTCAGAGACACAGAGGAAGCATATGTGTTAGACCCGACTGACACGACTAAGGAAGGCTGGATGGAGGCACAGGATCACTTAAAGCGATCAACAGACACAAAAAGGGTATGAACTTCTAGAGGAACGTGAGGAAACACAAAAGTGCAAGAGACTCACATGTAGGTAAAGAGTATGGTGCTAGATAGAACGAGGTAAATTGCTCACCTTCCGAGAGGAAGAAACAGGCATGTAGGTAGATTCTTTGTTGTCTTAAGGAGGAGCGGCTGGTAGTGGGAATAAGGTTTCTGGAGTTAAACGTCCATGTGTTTAACCCGTATGTGAAGGAGTTTAATTTACTTGCAAGCAAAAGATATCCAATTCGGTAGCGCATCCTCACGGTTATCAGATATTTATTTTACCAATCAATGGGTATCTAAAACAACGTGTTGCGGCATTGGACCAATGCCTTCATCAGGTTAAGACCTGACTTGTCTGTCTTCTGCTGGGTTTTTTTTCCCTTTATTTATAAAACCCAGACACTCATGTCCCAAGCAAACCAGGAGGAAAGTTTGTTTTCCACACAGTCAATAATGGATACATCTATATATATATAAAGAGAGGTTTGGATTTATATAAATACATCAATAATAAATAGGTAAATGTGTATAAATACCAAGACTGTTCTGTAGCCGCATGAGCATAAAAATAATGAAACTATCCTACCGATCCTACTAAATGCTAAGGGGGAAGGATAAAATATATATATATATATATATATATATATATATATATATGCCACTTTATTAGGTACACCATGCTAGTAACGGGTTGGACCCCCTTTTGCCTTCAGAACTGCCTCAATTCTTCGTGGCATAGATCCAACAAGGTGCCGGAAGCATTCCTCAGAGATTTTGGTCCATATTGACATGATGGCATCACACAGTTGCCGCAGATTTGTCGGCTGCACATCCATGATGCGAATCTCCCGTTCCACCACATCCCAAAGATGCTCTATTGGATTGAGATCTGGTGACTGTGGAGGCCATTTGAGTACAGTGAACTCATTGTCATGTTCAAGAAACCAGTCTGAGATGATTCCAGCTTTATGACATGGCGCATTATCCTGCTGAAAGTAGCCATCAGATGTTGGGTACATTGTGGTCATAAAGGGATGGACATGGTCAGCAACAATACTCAGGTAGGCTGTGGCGTTGCAACGATGCTCAATTGGTACCAAGGGGCCCAAAGAGTGCCAAGAAAATATTCCCCACACCATGACACCACCACCACCAGCCTGAACCGTTGATACAAGGCAGGATGGATCCATGCTTTCATGTTGTTGACGCCAAATTCTGACCCTACCATCTGAATGTCGCAGCAGAAATTGACACTCATCAGACCAGGCAACGTTTTTCTAATCTTCTACTGTCCAATTTCGATGAGCTTGTGCAAATTGTAGCCTCAGTTTCCTGTTCTTAGCTGAAAGGAGTGGCACCCGGTGTGGTCTTCTGCTGCTGTAGCCCATCTGCCTCAAAGTTCGACGTACTGTGCGTTCAGAGATGCTCTTCTGCCTACCTTGGTTGTAACGGGTGGTGATTTGAGTCACTGTTGCCTTTCTATCAGCTCGAACCAGTCTGCCCATTCTCCCCTGACCTCTGGCATCAACAAGGCATTTCCGCCCACAGAACTGCCGCTGACTGGATGTTTTTTCTTTTTCGGACCATTCTCTGTAAACCCTAGAGATGGTTGTGCGTGAAAATCCCAGTAGATCAGCAGTATCTAAAATACTCAGACCAGCCCTTCTGGCACCAACAACCATGCCACGTTCAAATCAATGGCACTCAAATCACCTTTCTTCCCCATACTGATGCTCGGTTTGAACTGCAGGAGATTGTCTTGACCATGTCTACATGCCTAAATGCACTGAGTTGCCGCCATGTGATTGGCTGATTAGAAATTAAGTGTTAACGAGCAGTTGGACAGGTGTACCTAATAAAGTGGCCGGTGAGTGTATATATATATATATATATATATATATCTCAGGAAAGTCTTTTTAAGGGGGTTTCTGGTCCTTATGTGTAATTCAATTAGTCTGATGTTAGACTGCGATGTTCAAATTTCAGAGCTGGCGATATTCCTGCTCCTAAAGAAGCCGACACTTATCAAAAGGGTTCAAAGTCGCTTTCCTCCAAAATGGAAGGTAAAGGGTATGTAAAAAGGGGAGTTCTTTTTCAGCTAGAGTGTTGTTTATTTTTAGAACTAGACCCAGAAGCAGTATCCATTTAGTTTAGGGCCGCAGCTCTATCTTTAACATCTGAATGGATTTGTTCAATCGGAACAATGGAAATGCTATCAAAATCTTTATCAATATAGAACGCTTTGGTTTAGGAAGTTTATTTTTGTTTTATGCCTATGCCCATTTAGTCTTGGTCTTAGAGATTGTGTAGTTTGGCCCACATATTGTAGCCTGCATATGCAATTGATACGATATATCAAAAATTATGATTCACGTGTCATCCTTTGTTTCAATGGGGAAGGATTCCTTTGTGATGTTGAAGAAATGTGTAAATTTATCCTTGATCATTGTACAACAAAGACATTTCTTATGTTTGCACTTATAAACTCCTTTCGTAAAATGTAAATTTTTCAGTTTTTTCTCTTTAGTTCTCAATTTACTAGGGGCAATTATGTTTTTAATTGTCTGTGCCTTCCTAAAGGTGATGGTGGGGACTTTTGGCAGGATGTTCACCAGGTAGGGATCATATTTTAGAATCCCTTATTGACTGTGTGGAAAACAAACCCAGCAGAAGACAGACAAGTGCATCATCCTATAATAAAGCTGATACTCTGTAGTGAGGCTCTGATGTCACAGACAGAATGAAAAAGAGGTTCTGTTTGTATGTATATAAGGCTTTTAATCATATACAATGCTATCTCTGATGAAGGCATTAGTCAAATGCCGAAATGCATTGTTTTTTTTTACCCATTGATTGAAAAAATACATTTTGATAACCGTGAGGATGTGCTACCGCAGTGGATAGACGAGACTATCAACAGACGGTGGAGGCCAAACAATACTTTACTCAGCAGAAGTATTTCACGGAAGGGGAAGGGATGGGGCGCTTATTTGAAATGATTATTATGGCACAGGGAAGTCCTGCACATATTGCCTCACTCCAAGATAGAGATGTCACAATAGTTAATACGGATGTAGGGGTGATGAGGGTTATGCAGCAAAATTACTCTGATACTTTTAAGTCCAGGTTGGCCAACAACCAAGCAGACATTCATGACTTTGTAGCGACTGTCTCCTTACCCACTTTGACGGTAGAACAGAAATCACTGTTGGATGGGCCCATAATATTACAAGAGTTGGAATAGGCCCTAACAAGTTTCCAAAATGTTAAGGCTCCGGTGGTAGATGGCCTCCCCACTGAGCTGAGTGCTGCCACCTAAACTTCTGGAATTAACTACTACTGTCCATGAGACAGGTAATCTTCTGGCATCTATGCAGGAAGCAATAATTGAATTAATTCCCAAGCCCGACAAAGATCCATTCAGCTGGAATCGTATCGCTACATATCACTTCTGTGTACAGACATCAAACTTATTGCTAAAGTACTTGCTAATAAATTGGTGGGAGTTATCCTTAACCTGATACACGGGGACCAAACTGGCTTTATGCCGGGCAAATCCACCGCTATTAATATTTGCCGCTTATTTATGCACCTACAAATGTCCCCAGAAAATGGGCTGTCCTCTCACTCAACGCTGCCAAAGTCATGCAGAAGATGGGGTTTTTAGCCATACTATTTGCAGTGAGTGCCACTTTTATATTCAGAACCAAAGGCTAGAATCTGAGTGAATGGGATGCTGTCAAATCTATTCGGGTTGGGGAGGGGAACCCGGCAGGGCTGTCCCCTGTCCCCATACCCGTTTGCCCTGGCAGTAGAACCGCTGGCATGCATGGTCAGGACCTCTAGGGTAAGGCTTTAAATATGGACTGATAGATGAGCGTATAGCATTGTATGCTGACAATATGTTACTATTTTTTTATAATGTGCAAGGTTCCCTACCCGCATTTATGAATCTTATTTCTGAGTATGGAGAGTACTCTGTTATCCAAATAAATTGGAACAAGTTGGTGCTTCTCCCCCTAGACCAGTGATGGCGAACCTTTTAGAGACCGAGTGCCCAAACTACAACCAAGACCTGCTTATTTATCGCAAAGTGCCAACATAGAAATTTAATTTGTGATTTATACTCCCTTCTCTGTCACAGCTTTCATTGATACCAGCACCTGAGGACACCAATAAAGCAGTAAATAGAAGAAATTTGGATGATCATTGTAGCTTCCCTTAGGGTCCTGTAAACAGGAAGAATTGTCAGGGCTAGAGCAGGAGCTACAATGATAATCCAGATCTGTCCACACCTTCCCACCCCTCCAGTAGTCCCAAGTAGCCCTGTCACTTTAAAATGGCTCTGTGCACAGCAAGTCATGGGCTGTCTGGGACTGTAGGAAGATACCTGGAGTCCTCTCTGGTGATGGCCCGGGTGCCCACAGAAAGGGCTCTGAGTGCCACCTCTGGCACCAGTGCCATAGGTTAGCCACCACTGCACTAGACCTACTTCCTGGAGACTTTGTTGCAGGACAATTACAAATAGTCTCGTCATGTGAGAGGACTGGTCAGACCCCTGAGGAGGGGAAAATTAATTAACTATAGGCATAGCATTCCCAGTGGTCCCTGGCAGGATGTGTGGTACCTTGACCATTCCAGGAACAGGTCTTGGGGGTTGCCACTATGTGGCAGAATACTGCCATTCATGTATGGTGTGTCAAAGGGTTTACCCATAATTGAGAAGCCTTTCCGCAGGATTGCTGTGGACATTGTAGGGCCCATGGTCATCACCAGTAGCTTAGCTAAACACTTCACCTTGATAGTTGTGGATTATGCCACACTAATCAGTGCTGACTAATTAGTGGAATCGCTCCTCATCATATTTTCTCATGTGGAATTCACCAAAGAGTGGAAGAACTGGTGTCGCTAGAGGTCTCGGTGGTTGAGAAGTTTTAAAGTTCAGGGACAGACTGCAAACGTTGACAGTCTGCACAGGCAGATCAGAAGAGGTGGCACAACAGAAATGGCAGCAAAAGAGTTTATGAGGTGGGTCAGAAATATGGGGTTGCGATTTGCATGATCCGAGACAAAATCCATGCTGCGCGGGAAGACACAAACGACGTGAAATATGTAGTCCTGGTCAATCTTGTTGGCAAGAATTACAAGGTTTTCGATGTGAACATGATCAAGGCTCATCATGACAGGGATTTGTGTATCCTGCCTGTTTGCAGGTTGCCAGAGAGGTGAGACCTTGCATGATTTAGTAACATCAGCACAGTAGGTAGGGTACATTGAGGATGCCCTTGTCGGTGCCATCTGTCTAGATTTCAGAACAGATTTTGGAACTGGGACTTGTGTGGGGTGAAGTGTGTGGGAATCATCTGTAGTACTTGTTCTCAAAAAGGACAAGACTACATGTTTCTGTGTGGACTACAGGACACTGAACAGTATCACCAGATTTGATGGCTACCCAAATTCACTGCAAATATGAGCTGTTTTATCAATTAGCCATTGTCAACTATATCACTTTCATGGATTTTAGCAGGGGTTATTGACAATAATTGATTAGTGGATTAGGAAAAGATTAATGTGTATCACCCCTTTGAAGTTCAAATTGGTGGGGGTGAGGAGATTAATGTGCCTTCTTCATTGTATGGGCTGTACAAAAATTAGAACCATATTTGTATGGAAGTTCATTGTGGTAACTGACCACAACTGTCTCTCTGTTTGCTGCATCGGCAATATCTAAGGGGGGGATGCGGGAGTATTAAGGAAATATGGTCATCTTGTATTGTTGTAGCCCACCAGATTTTCCTCTCCTAAATAGCCATTCTGACTTACATTTAGGGCCAGAGCAGAGATAAATAGTCCTGCCATAAAATCTCTACCCACCAGGGGACCTTAGTTCAAAGGAATCATGTCTGGATCTGTAAACATTGTGAGTGAGGGTTTTCACACTTCCACAGAAGATTGGTAGGTATCAGGAATGCAGGATAAAAGCAGTAGGTCCATTAAAATGCAAAGGAGAGTCCTGCATTTTTGGAGGAAAAATCAAACAATGAAAAGTATATAATTCAGAATAGCATGGAAACAATCCATAATCATGAGCACCCACTAACAGAAAAGGGTCAGGTGAAATTTCGGTCTGTTCCCTTCTAGGAACTAGCCAGAATTGCATAACAACAGCCCCAATCCTGGACAAATCACAATCATGTTGGGTATGTGGTGGTAAGTAAAGCTATACCCATAGGCTATTTTACAATTATGACATCTTCCTGTCAAGAGTTGCAGAGTTTAATAGGAACATCCACAAATATGTACAGAGGGTACGGAAAGGATTCAGACCCCTGTAAATTTTTCACTCTTTGTTTTATTGCAGCTAATTAATAAGATCAAAAAAAGTTTTTTTTGCTCATTAATGTACACATCTTGACAGAAAGAAAACAGTAATGTAGATATTTTTTTCTAATTCATTAAAGGGAACCTGTCACCAGCAGACCCATTTTTAGCACTCCCCCAGTCCCCAAAGAGCATAGTACATACTCTGCCAAAGTGTTTTTGTATTAAAAATTGGTTTTACAGAAAAAAGATATGTTATATTGCACCTTTCATTAGCATCTGCCGTGTGACTAGGCACTCGTCCACTGGGAGTGGCTGGAAAGGAGCAGTTCCCCCCCCACCCCCACCCTTGGTATACAGCTTCTCCATGTGTCCTTTTTAAATATATGAAAACACCCATCACTTAGCTTAGCAACACCCCCTGCTCCTCTACAGCCAATCCCAGGTGTGGGGAGTTATTTATATATTTGAAAAGGACAAAATATATAATCAGTGTCTGTTATATAAATAAAGAATTATGATAGAAGATAAATATAAAAAGTAATAGAGGTTTCCAGATGCAGAACTATAATGTAGTTTATATGTACAGTAGATAGATATGAGAGATAAATACAGTTACAGAAAGATTGAAGATTGATTAAGAAATAGATAGAGATTTTGCCAATTTTGATGTTTACAAATAAACCGATATTACAGCAAAAAGATTTAAAGTAAACCGCAACAAACCACATATTTTCTGAAAGCAGACACTTGCTCCATTTTCAAAATTGCATTAAAGAGTTTTTAGACATAGGTGCCTACAATTTTGATTCAACCTGAAACATTTAAAAAATTTGAATTTGATAGCAAAAATGTGCTCCAAACTGAGAATATTTAACTTCACATCTCCTAAATGTAATAGGTGTGAAGAGTTCAAAAATGCCTCATATTGATATGTTCACATGATTAAATCATCATAATATCACTAAAACTGAAATAACTAAATATCTGATTTTCAGCTAGAAATTTTAAGACAGTCACAACCTGCAAAATATTGCACCTATATATTTTTGAAAGCAGACAACCAGGTTTTGTTGGCCTTAATTAACAGTTGACAGCAGGAGCACCCTCATGTAACTTTGTGACAAACACAAAGGGGCTCATTTACTAAGGGCCCGATTCACATTTTCCCGACGTGTTACCCGAATATTTCCGATTTGCGCCGATTGTACCTGAATTGCCCCGGGATTTTGGTGCACGCGATCGGATTGTGGCGCATCGGCGCCGGCATGCGCGCAACAGAAATTGGGGGGCGTGGCCGAACGAAAACCCGACGTATTCGGAAAAAACGCTGCATTTAAGAACGGAAAATGTGTCGCTCAGGATGCGCTTACCTTCACTCAGCCCGAGCCGGTGAACTCCAGCGCGTACAGATGCTTTTCAGCGCAGCAGCGCCACCTGGTGGAAGGCGGAGGAACTACCTTATTAAATCCCGGCCAGACCCGAATCCAGCGCAGAGAACGCGCCGCTGGATCGCGAATGGGCCGGGTAAGTAAATCTGCCCCAAATTGTTAAACAAAATGTGCATTGAAAATGCCTTGATAACATTTTTACATAAAACTCACATCGAAGTGGAGGTTAACGCACAAATAGGGATTTAAAAATAATAATGAAAAGTGAGCAGATTTATATATACCACAATACACAACATCAAGAATTTACACTCCCAAAAATGCTAAAACATAAACCATGACATATTTGGTTGCAACCAACAATTGTGTTTAAAAATATATAACGCACAAAAAAAGATCCTATTCTGTCAAAATCAATTTTTTTTTCCAGAAATCACCATGTAAACAAGAATAACATTTTAATTCATACTCACTATTACCTTCATGCAACTTTACAGTAAACAGCAATAAAATGCAAAAATTACATGAAAATTCAAAATTTCCTCTAAAATATGTACAAATCCAGAAAATTAGGGGTCTCGGCTTATACTCGGGTCGGCTTATACTCGAGTATATACGGTATTATTGTATGCTCCCTTACACAATGGTAACCCAAATAAATAACCATATATCCATAAGCCAAGCTAATGAGATAACAAAAGTCACTTTTAGATGTGCACCATTGTATTAGCCGTACAATAACAGAACCCTCCGCGCTTCATAAGAATTTGAGTGAGAACGTTATAACATAGATGTAAATAATGGAGAATGGTGTGAAATAAAAACTTTATTCAGGAACATGTGGGTGTTTTTGGTGTTAAATATAACTTTATGGACATGTCCTGGGTCGCTGGGTTAATAGGTAGCCACATTAGGCGAAGAGGATGGAATGTTCATGGTATCACTCAATTCCCCCCCAAAAACTAAAATAAAAGGCAATAAGAGAGCAAATGTGTTCTTAGATAGTTCTAGATAGGAGAGGGTTAAAAACATGAACATAAGTTAATATTATCCTTTATCAAAATTTAGTAATTTATAAAGTCAATGGGGCTCATTTACTAAGGGTCCTGCGGCCACACTTTGGTCAGATAGTCTGACGATTTCCGATCCGCGACACATTTAGCAGAGGATTTTGGCGCACATGATCAGATTTTGGCGCATCGGTGCCAGCTTTCATGTGACACAAATCGGATGGGGGGGGGGGTTGTTTCTGTCTGTCTGATTTGGACTAAGCGTGGGATTTAACTTTGAAATTGTGTCACAAGCCAAGTACTTACATGCACCGGGAAGAAGAAGGTGAACTCCGGCAGACCTGAGTGGGGAAGCGACACATGCAGGATACCGGGCGCATTATTTACATGAATCGCGGCAGAGTTCATCCTCGTTGGACATTCCGGATGGGGGGTTGCGAAGGACCATAAATGTGCCCCAATATTTCCATTATCTGTGAGATGCAGCAGCACCTGTGTTCAGTAACTTCTCTCTGTAGCTAAGGGGGGTTCTACATTTCAGAGGACTGTATCTTTCACTCTGTGAATCTCCTCTTTAATAAGAATTTAAATTTGTGTTTCTAAGTGCCTGGAAAAAGGAGATATTGGGGCAGATTTATCAAGCTGTCTGAATTTCTAGTTGCCCATGGTAACCAATCACAGCTTCCCTTTGAAAAATTCATGAGCTCTGGTAAAATGTAAGCTGAGCTGTGATTGGTTGCCATGGGCAACTAGAAATATTCTGACTTTCAGACAGCTTGATAAATCTGCCCCATTAAGTGTTAAAGTACCGTCAAGAGTGAATTTCACTTTAAACCTAAATATTTCCGGTTCCATGACAGCTAGAAACACAATTTTAGATTGAATTGAAAGAAGAGATTATCCCCTGGGCAATTGCACACTTTGCCTACCCATAACGCCGGCCCTGGTCACAGAACTTTCGGTACCCGTGGCTGTTTTTTTCAGAGTCACAGGCTGTAAATAAAGCTATTTACTAATCTAGCATTTTTCCACAATATATTTTGATAAAAGCTTTTGGCAAAACAGTGTTTAAATAAATATGTATACACAGAACTATGTTGCTCTCTCCATTTAACAGAAAACATTTTTAATTACCTAATTTTATTTTTATTGAACCTATTGAAGATTTGCCCACTTGAAAAACAAATCCTGTATACATGTAATGATTAAGATTTATTCACGGGTGTGCCCGCGACCTTCGTGGCCCCCATCGTCCACCCGTGCTGCCTTACCGCCCCACGCTCCCGCTCAGGATTCGGCAGTGCGGTGGCAGGGACGTGCGCACGGCAGCGCTAGAAGATTTAAAGCGCCAGCACACCACTAATTGATGCTGGCCATTACCTGCATTCCCTACTGATCTTTGTGCCTCACGGCCTTAGAAAAAGCTCCCCAGCGATATTCCTGCATTCATGTTTCTCCTGCGTTCCTGCTCCTGAGTTCCTATGTCCTGCGTGCCTGTGTTCCCGTTCCCATCTGCTTGTGCCTCCCAATGTTGAACCCGGATTCGACTTGACAGTGCATCTCTTCTGCCTTAACCCTGTGCCTTGACCTGACCACGAGACTTTCTTCCGGTAAGGTACCTTGACCTCGGCTGCCACCACGGTCTAGTCGCACCTGTGGAACGACCTGGTGGTACCCTGCCGCAGCAAGACCATTCCGGTTTGGGGCAGGGTCTGGTGAAGACCAGGTGCCACTTAGACTCCGGTCCCTGGTGTCCGCTAGTACCACCTCCCGCGGTGGTCCAGAGGATCCACTCATCCCGAATCCTGACAGATTTTATGACCAATAGGTCATACCAGGGGCATCTCTATTATCTGAAACAAATTTCCTTGAAATATGTGGTTTTATCAACATTAGCTGAAATACATTTATTTTGGGTAGGTCTTTACATCTACTTTACATCTACTTTACATCTACTTTATTACAGAATTATTAGTATTTTATAATTTCTTACTTCTTCTTTTTCAACAACTTCATTGGGTTTATGTTAGGATTTTGAGTAGACTTATTCAAAGTTTACTATTGCTTTCCTGTACATTTTAGACAAACTTTTTATTTTCCCTTTTTCTTTCAAAATACGTTTTTTTTCTATGTATTCTAACAGAGCAAAAAAGGTAAGTACTGTATTATAATATACAATGGTCAAGCATTTCCTCTCCCCCATCAGTGTCGCTGAATCACATCACATGGGAAGAGAAATGACCTGATTGCAGTTTTATGAGAGCATTCTCCCCAGTTGGGCCTGTCAAGTGCCTTTTTAAACTATCATGGTTCCCGTTTCTCTTTAGTTGCATACATGTCACTTGGAGGTGTAATGGTTAGGGATTTATCCCATGGTAATTGTTTCTCGTGAATGATAGACCTCTTTAGAAGAGTTATCCAAGAATGCACACAGAATTGCTGGGTAATTGAAACTTGATAGTGTGAGCAAAAAAGTTGGAACTAACTTCAATGAAGACTGCCATTGTTGTGCCAATGCATATGAATAGTCTTTTAATGTTAAACCGTGTTCCCCTTTGCAAGTAAGTGGGTGATATTGTTTCTGATATGCCCACAGCAATGGCACTTTATCATTAAAGTCTAAAATGCTCAAGTTGACCTGCTGGGGCCTGACATGGAAGTGATATAAAGCCAGGGTGGAGCATAGATGGGACACATCCAATGCAATGTATTCTTTCAATCCTGCAAAATTGTTTGAACCAGGAACATGGTTCAATTATCTTTCACATTTGTTATATTTTTTAAACAAAAACCCTATAAATTTAAAATCACTGTATGTGTCTTGACCCAACAAATTTGTCAAACAAGTTATCAAACAAGTTATTTAGTTTGATAATAATGTAAGAAAAATAGTAAAAAAACTTTTGATCTGCCTTCTTTTAAAAAAATATGCCACACAGAAAAGGTTAAAAGTTCACAAGTAGGATGTATGATGTACATTTTGTCATGAAAAAAACATGACCCATACAACTATAGTGACTAGAGATTCGACCAGGTTCGCCGAATTTTTCAAAAAAATTTGATTTGATCCTAATTTAATCATGTTGAATCACGTTAAAAATCAGGTATTTCCTGGCTGCAAAAGCCTGTAGGGTGTTTTAGTATGACACGCACATGACAGCCGCCACTCTTAGAATCAGTTCACTCTTCAATTCTATGGGCACTTACAGAGGCCAACTACACCTAATAAGTGAAGCGGGAATGCAGCCTGACAAGGTAATGTCTATGCCAGCTGGAAAGGACTGAGCTGAGGGCCAAAATCCCACTATAACATCAAAGAGTGCACTCTTTTAAACTGACATCAGATGATTCCATAGATTATGACAGAACTTGTTCTGTTAAACGCAGATACATGTAGAAACCCCCCAAAAGAGTGGACAGGGTGCCGGCAGTAATTTTGCACCGACGTCACTGATCATTTTGCCCTTCTTTACATCCATCAGTGTCTGCTTTCAATCAGTCAATAATCCTTCAGTATTGTTAAAACCAGAAACAAACAGGAGTTGATCCAAAACAGAGATGATGAGTAAATGGGATGTTTTCATGTCCTCTGTGTTCTGTATCCACTCCTGCTTTTGGCTATCCTGAAGCTTTTCCTTCTCACAGATGAAATGAAGGGGAAAACCAAACTGAGTGACAATGTCATAGAGTGGTGGAGGGTGAAAACAGCATTATGGAAATCACAGGGTGTTCCAGGGAGACAGCGGTCAGTTGGTAGCAGCATGTTTAGGTCGCAGAGTGTCACAATGACAAATTATGGAGGTGGCGGAAACATGGTAGGCCACAAAGTGGCACAATGACAGAGTGTGGAGGTGGCAGCAACATGGTAGGCCACAGAGTGGCAGAATGACAGAGTGTGGAGGTGGCGGCAGCAGCAGGAGGCCAGTGAGTGGCACAATGACAGAGTGTGGGGGTGGCAGCAACCTGGTAGGCCACAGAGTGGCACAATGACAGAGTGTGGAGGTGGCAGCAACCTGGTAGGCCACAGAGTGGTACAATGACAGAATGTAGACGTGGCAGCAACCTGGTAGGCCACAGAGTGGCACAATGACAGAATGTGGAGGTGGCAGCAACATGGCAAGCCACAGAGTGGCACAATGACAGAGTGTGAAGGTGGCAGCAACCTGGTAGGCCACAGAGTGGTACAATGATCGAGTGTGGAGGTGGCAACATTGTAAGTCACAAAGTGGCACAATGACAGAGTGAGGAGGTGGCGGCAGCAGCAGCAGGAGGCCACAGAGTGGCACAATGACAAAGTGTGGAGGTGACAGCAGCAGCATTAGGTCAGAGAGTGGCACGTTGACCAATTCTTTAGGTTGAAGATTAGAGACGCCACATGCATCCTTCAATTTTCCTGAAAATACTATGTGCAAAGGTGGCAGCAGCATAAGGTCAGAGAGTGTCAGGATGATAAATTATTTAGGTGGCAGCAACATGGTAGGGCACATTGTGGCACAATGATGAAGTTTGAAATCAATTTGAATTTTAAAATTTTTAATTTAAATTTGAATTTGAAGATTAGAGTTGCCACATGCATCCTTCATTACAATTTCCCTGAAAATATTGGGGCACATTTACTTACCGGTCCCGTTGACGCCGCCGATCCGGAATGTCCGATGAGGATTCGGAGCTGCCGCGATTCACTAAGATTGTGCGTCCATTTTACTGCATGTGTTGCTTCCCCGCTGAGGTCTGCCAGAGTTCACCTTCTTCTTCCCGGTGTATGTGAGTGCTGATCTTGTGACACAATTTGACTTTTAAATTCCGCGATTTGTCCAAATCAGTCGGGTTGGACGCCCCCTCGATTTGCTTTGCATGAAAGATGGCGCCAATGCACCACAATCCGATTGTGTGCACCAAAAACACGAGACAATTCAGCGCAAAACTGAATAATTCGGGAAACCCGACGGAAATGTGCCCAACAGACCACTAGTAAATGTGCCCCTTAGTAAATGTGTGTCTTCCAAAAAAGAACTGCAAAGGTGGCAGCTGCAGCAGCATGAGGTCAGAGAGTGGGCCATCTGCGCAACTTTTCTCTGTTCATACAGGTGGTTTAACATATGGAGGCTGGAATTCCAAGGGGTGGAAACATCGCATATCAGCCTATGTTGGGAGAGGCCGTTCTGCCGCTGCAACTCGAGGAGGGTGTGCTTGGCTTTGTAAGAATGGCTAAAATGCATGAACAGTTTCTTGGCCATTTTTAGAATGTCTTGCAGATCGGTGGAAGACTTAAGGAACCTGTTGACAACCAGATTGAACACGTGCATGGACCATCCCTCCTTGGTGCAGCGCGGACACCATATTCCCATTGTCTGTCATTATGGTTCCGATTTGCAGTTTTCACAGAGAAAGCCACACATTGATTTCTTCTTGCATGATGTGGAGCAGTTCCTCCCCTGTGTGACTTCGGTCGCCCAGGAGGCAAACCAGGCGTAGAACTGCGTGACACCACTGTGCCCTCCACATGTGGTATGATGGAGCAGCATTTAGACTTGTCGAGGCTGAGGTGGTGGTGGAGAAAGAGGAGGAGATGGACATTGGCGCAGGAACAGCAGTTTGACAGCAGAGGATGTTACTATAGATGGTTATAGTCTTTTTAGAAATGATCGTATAAATAAAGAATGGGGAGGGGTTTTTTATATGTGAATTCTTGCCTCAAGCCTATCCTGCGAGATGACATTGGTGACGCAAATGAAAATGTGGAGTCCCTATGGGTGGAGATGAGAGGAGGGAAAAAGAATAATAAAATATTATTAGGGGTTTGTTATAAGGCCCCAAATATAATGGAGTCACCAGAGTTAAGATAAGTTAAATGGATGCGGCTTCAAAGCGTGGTGAGGTACTTATCATGGGGGACTTCAATTACCCAGATATTGACTGGGGGCCAGAAACTTGCAGGTCCTTCAAAGGTAGCAGGTTTTTGTCAACAACAAAAGACAATTACCTGTCGCAACTAGTCTTGGAGCCAACAAGAGAGGGTGCACTGCTGGACCTTATCCTAAACAACAGACCTGATAGGGTATCAAAATTACAGGTTGTGGGGAACCTGAGTAATACTGATCATAATATCATTGATTTTGTATTACGCTTTACTAAGAGGGTTAGTGGAGGGGCAACCAACACTCTAAACTTCAGGATGGTAGGGCAAGGGAACACCTTGTCATAAACTAGGACAATGTTCTCAACGACAAAAGCCCCTCACAAAAATGGGATTTTTTCTCATATATTCTAAAAAAGTCCTGTGAGAAACACATACCATGTAGGAAAAAGCATAAGAGGAACAAGAATAAGCCAATGTGGCTAACTAGTCCTGTAATGAAAGCAATAAGTGAGAAAGATAAGGCGTTTCAGGTGCTAAAACATGAAGGTAGCTGTGAGGCATTACAGGATCATAGAGAGAAAAATAAATCCTGTAAAAAGCAGGTCGCAGAAATAGAGACTGAGAGAAATATTGCCAGGGAGAGCAAAAATAATCCCAAATTATTTTTCAAATATATAAATGATAAGAAACTAAAAACGAAGAGTGTGGGCCCTCTTAGGAATAACATGGGGGTCATGGTAGAAGGAGATGAGGAAAGGAACAATCTACTAAATGTCGCCTTCTCGACTGTCTTTACCCAGGAAAATCCCCTGGTGGAAGGCACGATGAATAATGATGTAAATTCTCTTTGGAATGTCAACAGTTTAACCAAGGAAGAGTTACGGCGCCACCTCGCAACCACTAAGATAGATAAATCACTGGGGCCAGATGGGGTTCTCGGGTTCTACATGAACTATGTACCGTGATAGACTGTTATTTTTAATATTTGAATATTCACTGAGGAGTGGTTATGTTCCACAGTACGGACACTGTCAAAAAGCGATCCTGGAAACTACAGTCATGGCCATAAGTTTTGAGAATGACACAAATATTATATTTTCACATGATCTGTTGCCCTCTGGTTTTTATGTGTGTTTGTCAGATGTTTTTATCACATACAGAAATACAAGTGCAATCATATTATGAGTAACAAAAGCTTTTATTAACAGTTGGCACGCAGCAAGTCAATATTTGCAGTGTTGACCCTTCTTCTCCAGGACCTCTGCAATTCTCCCTGGTATGCTCTCAATCAACTTCTGGACCAAATCCTGACTGATAGCACTCCATTCTTGCACAATCAATGCTTGCATTTTGTCACAATTTGTTGGTTTTTGTTTGTCCACCCGTCTCTTGATGAATGACCACAAGTTCTCAATGGGATTAAGATCTGGGGAGTTTCTAGGCCATGGACCCAAAATCTCTATGTTTTGCTCCCTGAGTCACAGAGTTATCACCTTTGCTTTATGGCAAGGTGCTCCATCATGCTGGAAAAAGCATTGTTGATCACCAAACTGCTCTTGGACGATTGGGAGAAGTTGCTTTTGGAGGACATTCTGGTACCATTCTTTATTCATGGATGTGTTTTTAGGCAAGATTGTGAGAGAGCCGATTCCCTTGGCTGAGAAGCAACCCCACACATGAATGGTTGCAGGATGCTTTACAGTTGGCATGAGACAAGACTGGTGGTATTGCTCATCTTGTCTTCTCCGAACAAGCTGTTTTCCAGATGTTCCAAACAATCGGAAAGGGGATTCATCAGAGAAAATGACTTTACCCCAGTCCTCAGCCGTCCATTCCCTGTACTTTTTGCAGAATATCAGTCTGTCCTTGATGTTTTTTCTGGAGAGAAGTGGCTTCTTTGCTGCTCTCCTTGACACCAGGCCTTGTTCCAAGAGTCTCCGCCTCACAGTGCATGCAGATGCACTCACACCTGCCTGTTGCCATTCCTGAGCAAGTTCTGCACTGCTGGTAGCCCGATCCCGAAGCTGAAACACTTGTAAGAGACGGTACTCACGCTTGCTGGTCCTTCTTGGGCACCCTGGAGCCTTTTTGGCAACAATGGAACCTCTCTCCTTGAATTCCTTGATGATGCAATAGATTGTTGATTGAGGTGCAATCTTTCTATCTGCGATATTCTTGTTAGGCCAGTTTTGTGCAGTGCAATGATGACTGCACATGTTTCTTTAGAGATAACCATGGTTAACAAAAGAGAAACATTGATGCCAAGCACCAGCCTCCTTTTTAAGTGTCCAGTGGTGTGATTCTTACTTAATCATGACAGATTGATCTCCATCCCTGTCCTCATCAACACCCACACCTGTGTTAATGGAGCAATTACTGAAACAATGTTAGCTGCTCCTTTTAAGGCAGGCCTGCAATGAAGTTGAAGTGTGTTTTGGGGAAAAAAGTTAATTTTCTAGACAAATATTGACTTTGCAATTAATTGCTGTTAAGCTGATCACTCTTTATAACATTCTGGAGTATATGCAAATTGCCATTACAAAACCTGATGCAGTAGACTTTGTAAAAATTAACATTTGTATAATTCTCAAAACTTACATTCTCACCACATTCTTACTTCTGTACTGGGGAAAATATTTGAGGGGTTTGTTACAGTGAGATTCTGGAGTATCTCACTGCATATAACATTATAACCCAGCGTCAGCATCGGTTTATGAGAGATTGGTCAGACTAATCTGATTGGTTTCTACGAGGAAGTAAGTTCCAGACTGGATCTGGGGGACGCTGTGAATGTTGTATATCTGGACTTTTCAAAGGCATTTGACAATGTGCCACCTGAAAGGTTGCTAAATAAAATGAAACAGCTGGGACCAGGGGAAAATCTGTGTATTTGGGTAAGTAATTGGGTTAGTGATAGAAAACAGAGGGTCGTCATTAATGCCAAATTCTCAGATTGGGTTGAAGTTACCAGTGGAGTACCACAGTGGTCAGTATTGGGGCCACTTGTTTTTAATATTTTTATTAATGACCTTGCAGTGGGTTTGCAGATGATACTAAACTGTGTAAAGTATTGGGTACCAGTGTATAAAAAGGACATAGTATCACTGGAACGGTTGCAAAGGAGAGCAACAAAGATCATTAGGGGAATGGGGGGACTAGAATACAATTACAGACTACAAAAATTTGGATTATTCAGTTTAGAAAAAAAAACGACTGAGGGGATACCTCATTACAATGTACAAATACCTGAACGGACAGTACAAGGATCTCTGCAAAGATCTTTTTATACCTAGGCCTGTGACCAGGACAAGGGGGCATCCTCTACTTCTAGAGGAGAGGCGATTCTACCATCAACATAGACAAAGGTTCTTTACTGTAAGAGCAGTGAGATTATGGAACTCTTTGCCGCAAGAGGTTGTTATGGCGGACTCTATGTACATGTTCAAGAGAGGCCTGGATGCCTTTCTGGAGAGAAAAAATATCACATGTTATGGGAATAAAGCATTTATTTAATTCTTAAAGGTTGGACCTGATGGACTTGCGTCTTTTTCCGGGCTTATATACTATGAAACTATGTGCATTTTACACAGTTTTTCCTATTCACTTAAGCAACAAAAAAAACCTGCTACTTGGGGTATACAGATACCCCAAAACGGACACCCTGGGATAGGAGCAAAAATCACTACAGAAACGGTGTGGATTTTACACAGATTTCTTCCTATTCACTTCAGCAACAAAAAAACCTGCTATTTGGGATATACAGATCCCCAAAATGGACACCCTGGGATTGGAACAGAAATCACTACAGAAACTATGTAGATTTTACACAGATTTCTTCCTATACACTTCAGCAACAAAAAACCCTGCTATTGGGGGTATATAGATCCCCCAAAACGGACACCCTGGGATAGGAGCAGAAATCACTACAGAAACTATGTGGATTTTACACAGATTTCTTCCTATTCACTTCAGCAACAAAAAACCCTGCTATTGGGGGTATATAGATCCCCCAAAACGGACACCCTGGGATTGGAGCAGCAATAACTACAGAAACTATGTGAATTTTACACAGATTTCTTCCTATTCACTTCAGCAACAAAAACAACCTGCTGTTTGGGGTATACAGATCCCTCAAAACGAATACCCTGGGATTGGAGCAGAAATCGCTACAGCACAGTACAGTACAAACAGCTAGACGCTGGAGACAGCGCATGCAGTGTGAAATGCCGCAATTGGAAATGGCTGCCTGTTTTTATAGGGCTGTGTGACATCACATAAGCCTGCTGGCCTACAGGTCTGCACATCGAGGGTGTTCCTTTCTTCTTCCCAGAGTTCTCTGCCCCATGTAACCCGATGTGCTCTTGCCCATTTTGGTAATAAAGGAGAAAAAAAAAACTTCATTCCCACGAATCACCGTAAACTTAGGATTTGTGACTAATAGAATTTTGCCTGACATTTTGACTGAATTCCACTTAGTTAGAATAGATTTGCCCATCTCTAATAGTGACATAAAATTAAAAAAGTTATAGCTTCACGAATTTTATACCCAGATTTTGGTGCAAGAAAATCTGCAGCATAATACAGTAGCATTGAAGTGAATGTGATTAGGAAAAAGTAATGTAGACAATAGGGCACATTTACTTACCCGGTCTGGAGGAGATCCCGAAAGTGCATTGTCCGACGGCAATGCACAGTGCTGCGATTCAAGAAGATTGTGTGCCCGATATCCTGTTTGTGACGCTTTCCCGCTCAGATCCACCGGAGTTCACCATCATTCTCCCAGTGCATGTAAGTGCATGGCTTGCGACACAATTTTTAAGTTAAATCCCGAGCTCTGTGTGAATCCGTCGGATCGTCTGATGGTCCGCCCACTCATTTCTGTCGCATGAAAGCTGGCACCGATGCGCCAAAATCCGATCGTGTGCAAAATAATACCCTTCTAAATCCCTGTTCCAGGGCCGCGATCCCCAAAAACGTCAGAAAGCCTGACAGAAATGCGGCCGCGAGACCCTTAGTAAAAAAGCCCCAATGTGTTTTTTTTCATCTGTGTGGAAATTATTGATCAGTGTGGAAAATAAAAAAAATGATTGGTTGTTCTCATGAATTTTTGCATGGATTTTCTTTTACATTGAAGTATATGGCAGAATGAAAATCTGCATCAACATGTTGGGGCACATTTACTTAACCGATCCCTGCGCGATCCCCGATCCGGACTGTCTGACAAGGATGAACTCTGCCGCGATTTATGAAGATCGTGCGCCTTATTTCCTGCATGTGTTGCTTCCCCGATCAGGTCTGCTGGAGTTCACATTCTTCTTCCTGGTGCATGTAAGTGCTTGGCTTGCTACACAAATTTAAATGTTAAATCCCGCTTGTAGTCCTAATCTGTTGGATCATTCGACGGCCCGCCCCGCTGATTTGTGTTGTGTGAAAGCCGGTGCGATTGTGACACAAAACGATTTCATGCAACACAATCCTCGGCGTGATCCCTGAAAAGTCGGGAAATCGGAAAATGCGTCCGCGGGACCCTTAGTAAATAAGCCCCATTGTTTTCATTTAGAATTCCGTCGGCCTAAAGGGATGAGAAAAGAGACAAAAAAACTGCATAAGGAAAATCTTCACAAAAAATGCATCACTAAATAGACAAATCCGTATAAAATCCTCATGAAAAAAGCACATAAAACAGTGGGGCTTATTTAATAAGGGTCCCGTAGCCGGATTTCTGTTGGGTTTTCCGACTTTTTGGGGATCACACTGCCGAGACAGGGATTTATAAGGGGATTGTGTCACAAGCGATCGGATTTTGGCAATCGCGCCGTCTTTCATGCGACACAAATTGGGGGGGGGGGGCCATCGATCCGATGGATTTGGACAAACTGCGGGATTTAACTTCAAAATTGTGTTGCAAGCCAAGCACTTACATGCACAGGGAAGAAGATGATGAACCCGGCAGACCTGAGCTGGGAGTGACACATGCAGGATATCGGGCACAAGGTCTACGTGGCTTTTCATGCGTATATTCCACATGACAATCCACAGGTGTGCTGATAACCTTTATTTGTGTTTTGGACATTTACATATTCCTCGTTTGGGACTATTGGTGGGACCAGGTTAGTATCTTGTTGATCAGTTGGGGGCCAACATTTGGCGCCCTCAGAAACATTGTCTGCACCTGAACCCAAAGACCTTTTGCCTGATGTTTTCACAGGTGACCAGAAGTCCTTTTTAGCTTATTGTGAAAGTATTGGACTATATTTTAGGCCCCTTTCATACATGCCATGGGGGGAACGTACACTCACCGGCCACTTTATTAGGTACACCATGCTGGTAACGGGATGGACCCCCTTTTGCCCCTTTCAGAACTGCCTCAATTCTTTGTGGCATAGATTCAACAAGGTGCTGGAAGCATTCCTCAGAGATTTTGGTCCATATTGACATGATGGCATCACACAGTTGCCGCAGATTTGTCGGCTGCACATCCATGATGCGAATCTCCCGTTCCACCACATCCCAAAGATGCTCTATTGGATTGAGATCTGGTGACTGTGGAGGCCATTTGAGTACAGTGAACTCATTGTCATGTTCAAGAAACCAGTCTGAGATGATTCCAGCTTTATGACATGGCACATTATCCTGCTGAAAGTAGCCATCAGATGTTGGGTACATTGTGGTCATAAAGGGATGGACATGGTCAGCAACAAAACTCAGGTACCAAGGGGCCCAAAGAGTGACAAAAAA